>NC_081312.1:188152602-188780415 GCF_026419965.1 Kogia breviceps | reverse complement strand
GCCGCCCACGCCCCCTCACACGTGTCCGTACCCCGATCTCGAGCCGCAGCCTCACCGGGGGCCTAACCCTAATCCTAGCTCCAGCCTTTCGGCGGGCCGCCGGTCCTCAAGCCTGAGGCCTAGCCTCACGGTATGCCGCGCCCTGCGCCGCCCACGCCCCCTAACACGTGTCCGTACGCCGATCTCGAGCCTCAGCCTCACCGGGGGCCTAACCCTAACCCTAGCTCCAGCCCTTCGCTGGGCCGCCAGGCCTCAAGCCTGAGGCCTAGACTCACGGTATGCCGCGCCCTGTGCCGCCCACGCCCCCTCACACGTGTCCGTACCCTGGTCTCGAGCCTCAGCCTCACCGGGGGCCTAACCCTAACCCTAGCTCCAGCCCTTCGCCGGGCCGCCGGGCCTCAAGCCTGAGGCCTAGCCTCACGGTATGCCGCGCCCTGCGCCGCCCACGCCCCCTCACACGTGTCCGTACCCCGATATCGAGCCTCAGCCTCACCCGGGGCCTAACCCTAACCCTAGCTCCAGCCCTTCGCCGGGCCGCCGGGCCTCAAGCCTGAGGCCTAGCCTCTCGGTATGCCGCGCCCTGCGCCGCCCACGCCCCCTCACACGTCTCCGTACCCCGATCTCGAGCCGCAGCCTCACCGGGGGCCTAACCCTAACCCTAGCTCCAGCCCTTCGCCGGTCCGCCAGGCCTCAAGCCTGAGGCCTAGCCTCACGGTATGCCGCGCCCTGCGCCGCCCACGCCCCCTCACACGTGTCCGTACCCCGATCTCGAGCCTCAGCCTCACCGGGGGCCTAAACCTAACCCTAGCTGCAGCCCTTCGCAGGGCCGCCGGGCCTCAAGCCTGAGGCCTACCTTCACGGTATGCCGCGCACTGCGCCGCACACGCCTCCTCACACGTGTCCGTACCCCGATCTCGAGCCTCAGCCTCACCGGGGGCCTAACCCTAACCCTAGCTCCAACCCTTCGCCGGACCGCCGGGCCTCAAGCCTGAGGCCTAGCCTAACGGTATGCCGCGCCCTGTGCCGCCCACGCCCCCTCACACGTGTCCATACCCTGGTCTCGAGCCTCAGCCTCACCGGGGGCCTAACCCTAACCCTAGCTCCAGCCCTTCGGCGGGCCGCCAGGCCGCAAGCCTGAGGCCTACCCTCACGGTATGCCGCGCCCTGCGCCGCCCACGCCCCCTCACACGTGTCAGTACCCCGATCTCGAGCCTCAGCCTCACCGGGGGCCTAACCCTAACCCTAGCTCCAGCCCTTCGCCGGGCCGCCAGGCCTCAAGCCTGAGGCCTAGCCTCACGGTATGCCGCGCCCTGCGCCGCACACGCCCCCTCACACGTGTCCGTACCCCGATCTCGAGCCTCAGCCTCACCGGGGCCCTAACCCTAAACCTAGCTCCAGCCCTTCGCCGGGCCGCCAGGCCTCAAGCCTGAGGCCTAGCCTCACGGTTTGCCGCGCCCTGCGCCGCACACGCCCCCTCACACGTGTCCGTACCCAGGTCTCGAGCCTCAGCCTCACCGGGGGCCTAACCCTAACCCTAGCTCCAGCCCTTCGGCGGGCCGCCAGGCCTCAAGCCTGAGGCCTAGCCTCACGGTATGCCGCGCCCTGCGCCGCTCACGCCCCCTCACACGTGTCCGTACCCCGATCTCGAGCCTCAGCCTCACCGGGGGCCTAACCCTAACCCTAGCTCCAGCCCTTCGCCGGGCCGCCGGGCCTCAAGCCTGAGGCCTAGCCTCTCGGTATGCCGCGCCCTGCGCCGCCCACGCCCCCTCACACGTCTCCGTACCCAGATCTCGAGCCGCAGCCTCACCGGGGGCCTAACCCTAACCCTAGCTCCAGCCCTTCGCCGGTCCGCCAGGCCTCAAGCCTGAGGCCTAGCCTCACGGTATGCCGCGCCCTGCGCCGCCCACGCCCCCTCACACGTGTCCGTACCCCGATCTCGAGCCTCAGCCTCACCGGGGGCCTAAACCTAACCCTAGCTGCAGCCCTTCGCAGGGCCGCCGGGCCTCAAGCCTGAGGCCTACCTTCACGGTATGCCGCGCCCTGCGCCGCACACGCCTCCTCACACGTGTCCGTACCCCGATCTCGAGCCTCAGCCTCACCGGGGGCCTAACCCTAACCCTAGTTCCAACCCTTCGCCGGGCCGCCGGGCCTCAAGCTGGGGCCTAGCCTCACGGTATGCCGCGCCCTGCGCCGCCCACGCCCCCTCACACGTGTCCGTACCCTGGTCTCGAGCCTCAGCCTCACCGGGGGCCTAACCCTAACCCTAGCTCCAGCCCTTCGCCGGGCCGCCGGGCCTCAAGCCTGAGGCCTAGCCTCACGGTATGCCGCGCCCTGCGCCGCCCACGCCCCCTAACACGTGTTCGTACCCCGATCTCGAGCCTCAGCCTCACCGGGGGCCTAACCCTAACCCTAGCTCCAGCCCTTCGCCGGGCCGCCAGGCCTCAAGCCTGAGGCCTAGCCTCACGGTATGCCGCGCCCAGCGCTGCACACGCCCCCTCACACGTGTCCGTACCCCGATCTCAAGCCGCAGCCTCACCGGGGGCCTAACCCTAACCCTAGCTCCAGCCCTTCGCCGGGCCGCCAGGCCTCAAGCCTGAGGCCTAGCCTCACGGTATGCCGCGCCCTGCGCCCCCCACGCCCCCTCACACGTGTCCGAACCCCGATCTCCAGCCTCAGCCTCACCGGGGGCCTAACCCTAACCCTAGCTCCAGCCCTTCGCCGGGCCGCCAGGCCTCAAGCCTGAGGCCTAGTCTCAAGGTATGCCACGCCCTGCGCCGCACACGCCCCCTCACACGTGTCCGTAGCCCGATCTCGAGCCTCAGCCTCACCGGGGGCCTAACCCGAACCCTAGCTCCAGCCCTTCGCCGGGCCGCCAGGCCTCAAGCCTGAGGCCTAGCCTCACGGTATGCCGCGCCCTGCGCCGCACACGCCCCCTCACACGTGACCGTACCCCGATCTCGAGCCTCAGCCTCACCGGGGGCCTAACCCGCACCCTAGCTCTAGCCCTTCGCCGGGCCGCCAGGCCTCAAGCCTGAGGACTAGCCTCACGGTATGCCGCGCCCTGCGCCGCACACGCCCTCTCACACGTGTCCGTACCCCGATCTCGAGCCTCAGCCTCACCGGGGTCTAACCCTAACCCTAGCTCCAGCCCTTCGCCGGGCCCCCAGGCATCAAGCCTGAGGCGTAGCCTCACGGTATGCCGCGCCCAGCGCCGCACACGCCCCCTCACACGTGTCCGTACCCCGATCTCGAGCCTCAGCCTCACCGGGGGCCTAACCCTAACCCTAGCTCCAGCCCTTCGCCGGGCCGCCAGGCCTCAAGCCTGAGGCCTAGCCTCACGGTATGCCGCGCCCTGCGCCGCACACGCCCCCTCACAGGTGTCCGTACCCCGATCTCGAGCCTCAGCCTCACCCGGGGCCTATCCCTAACTCTAGCTCCAGCCCTTCGCCGGGCCGCCGGGCCGCCGGGCCTCAAGCCTGAGGCCTAGCCTCACGGTATGCCGCGCACTGCGCCGCCCACGCCCCCTCACACGTGTCCGTACCCCGATCTCGAGCCGCAGCCTCACCGGGGGCCTAACCCTAACCCTAGCTCCAGCCCTTCGCCGGTCCGCCAGGCCTCAAGCCTGAGGCCTAGCCTCACGGTATGCCGCGCTCTGCGCCGCCCAAGCCCCCTCACACGTGTCCGTACCCCGATCTCGAGCCTCAGCCTCACCGGGGGCCTCACCCTAACCCTAGCTCCAGCCCTTCGCCGGGCCGCCAGGCCTCAAGCCTGAGGCCTAGCCTCACGGTATGCCGCGCCCTGCGCCGCACACGCCCCCTCACACGTGTCCGTACCCCGATCTCGAGCCTCAGCCTCACCGGGGGCCTAACCCTAACCCTAGCTCCAGCCCTTCGCTGGGCCGCCAGGCCTGAAGCCTGAGGCCTAGCCTCACGGTATGCCGCGCCCTGCTCCGCACACGCCCCCTCACACGTGTCCGTACCCCGATCTCGAGCCTCAGCCTCACCGGGGCCCTAACCCTAAACCTAGCTCCAGCCCTTCGGCGGGCCGCCAGGCCTCAAGCCTGAGGCCTAGCCTCACGGTATGCCGCGCCCTGCGCCGCCCACGCCCCCTAACACGTGTCCGTACCCCGATCTCGAGCCTCAGCCTCACCGGGGGCCTAACCCTAACCCTAGCTCCAGCCCTTCGCTGGGCCGCCAGGCCTCAAGCCTGAGGCCTAGCCTCACGGTATGCCGCGCCCTGCGCCGCACACGCCCCCTCACACGTGTCCGTACCCCGATCTCGAGCCGCAGCCTCACCGGGGGCCTAACCCTAACCCTAGCTCCAGCCCTTCGCCGGGCCGCCAGGCCTCAAGCCTGAGGCCTAGCCTCACGGTATGCCGCGCCCTGCGCCCCCCACGCCCCCTCACACGTGTCCGAACCCCGATCTCAAGCCTCAGCCTCACCGGGGGCCTAACCCTAACCCTAGCTCCAGCCCTTCGCCGGGCCGCCAGGCCTCAAGCCTGAGGCCTAGCCTCACGGTATGCCGCGCCCTGCGCCGCACACGACCCCTCACACGTGTCCGTAGCCCGATCTCGAGCCTCAGCCTCACCGGGGTCTAACCCTAACCCTAGCTCCAGCCCTTCGCCGGGCCGCCAGGCATCAAGCCTGAGGCGTAGCCTCACGGTATGCCGCGCCCTGCGCCGCACACTCCTCCTCACACGTGTCCGTACCCCGATCTCGAGCCGCAGCCTCACCGGGGGCCTAACCCTAACCCTAGCTCCAGCCCTTCGCCGGGCCGCCAGGCCTCAAGCCTGAGGCCTAGCCTCACGGTATGCCACGCCCTGCGGCGCACACGCCCCCTCTCACGTGTCCGTACCCCGATCTCGAGCCTCAGCCTCACCCGGGGCCTATCCCTAACTCTAGCTCCAGCCCTTCGCCGGGCCGCCGGGCCGCCGGGCCTCAAGCCTGAGGCCTAGCCTCACGGTATGCCGCGCCCTGCGCCGCCCACGCCCCCTCACACGTGTCCGTACCCCGATCTCGAGCCGCAGCCTCACCGGGGGCCTAACCCTAACCCTAGCTCCAGCCCTTCGCCGGTCCGCCAGGCCTCAAGCCTGAGGCCTAGCCTCACGGTATGCCGCGCCCTGCGCCGCCCAAGCCCCCTCACACGTGTCCGTACCCCGATCTCGAGCCTCAGCCTCACCGGGGGCCTCACCCTAATCCTAGCTCCAGCCGTTCGCCGGGCCGCCAGGCCTCAAGCCTGAGGCCTAGCCTCACGGTATGCCGCGCCCTGCGCCGCACACGCCCCCTCACACGTGTCCGTACCCCGATCTCGAGCCTCAGCCTCACCGGGGGCCTAACCCTAACCCTAGCTCCAGCCCTTCGCCGGGCCGCCAGGCCTCAAGCATGAGGCCTAGCCTCACGGTATGCCGCGCCCTGCTCCGCACACAGCCCCTCACACGTGTCCGTACCCCGATCTCGAGCCACAGCCTCACCGGGGGCCTAACCCTAACCCTAGCTCCAGCCCTTCGCCGGGCCGCCAGGCCTCAAGCCTGAGGCCTAGCCTCACGGTATGCCGCGCCCTGCGCCGCACACGCCCCCTCACACGTGTCCGTACCCCGGTCTCGAGCCTCAGCCTCACCGGGGGCCTAACCCTAACCCTAGCTCCAGCCCTTCGCCGGGCCGCCGGGCCTCAAGCCTGAGGCCTAGCCTCACGGTATGCCACGCCCTGCGCCGCACACGCACCCTCACACGTGTCCGTACCCCGATCTCAAGCCTCAGCCTCACCGGGGGCCTAACCCTAACCCTAGCTCCAGCCCTTCGGCGGGCCGCCAGGCCTCAAGCCTGAGGCCTACCCTCACGGTATGCCGCGCCCTGCGCCGCCCACGCCCCCTCACACGTGTCAGTACCCCGATCTCGAGCCTCAGCCTCACCGGGGGCCTAACCCTAACCCTAGCTCCAGCCCTTCGCCGGGCCGCCAGGCCTCAAGCCTGAGGCCTAGCCTCACGGTATGCCGCGCCCTGCGCCGCACACGCCCCCTCACACGTGTCCGAACCCCGATCTCGAGCCTCAGCCTCACCGGGGGCCTAACCCTAACCCTAGCTCCAGCCCTTCGCCGGGCCGCCGGGCCTCAAGCCTGAGGCCTAGCCTCTCGGTATGCCGCGCCCTGCGCCGCCCACGCCCACTCACACGTGTCCGTACCCTGGTCTCAAGCCTCAGCCTCACCGGGGGCCTAACCCTAACCCTAGCTCCAGCCCCTCGCCGGGCCGCCAGGCCTCAAGCCTGAGGCCTAGCCTCACGGTATGCCGCGCCCTGCGCCGCCCACGCCCCCTCACACGTGTCCGTACCCCGATCTCGAGCCGCAGCCTCACCGGGGGCCTAACCCTAATCCTAGCTCCAGCCCTTCGGCGGGCCGCCAGGCCTCAAGCCTGAGGCCTAGCCTCACGGTATGCCGCGCCCTGCGCCGCCCACGCCCCCTAACACGTGTCCGTACCCCGATCTCGAGCCTCAGCCTCACCGGGGGCCTAACCCTAACCCTAGCTCCAGCCCTTCGCTGGGCCGCCAGGCCTCAAGCCTGAGGCCTAGCCTCACGGTATGCCGCACCCTGCGCCGCACACGCCCCCTCACACGTGTCCGTACCCCGATCTCGAGCCGCAGACTCACCGGGGGCCTAACCCTAACCCTAGCTCCAGCCCTTCGCCGGGCCGCCAGGCCTCAAGCCTGAGGCCTAGCCTCACGGTATGCCGCGCCCTGCGACCCCACGCCCCCTCACACGTGTCCGAACCCCGATCTCAAGCCTCAGCCTCACCGGGGGCCTAACCCTAACCCTAGCTCCAGCCCTTCGCCGGGCCGCCGGGCCGCCGGGCCTCAAGCCTGAGGCCTAGCCTCACGGTATGCCGCGCCCTGCGCCGCCCACGCCCCCTCACACGTGTCCGTACCCCGATCTCGAGCCTCAGCCTCACCGGGGGCCTAACCCTAACCCTAGCTCCAGCCCTTCGCCAGGCCGCCAGGCCTCAAGCCTGAGGCCTAGCCTCACGGTATGCCGCGCCCTGCACCGCACACGCCCCCTCACACGTGTCCGTACCCCGGTCTCGAGCCTCAGCCTCAACGGGGGCCTAACCCTAACCCTACCTCCAGCCCTTCGCCGGGCCGCCGGGCCTCAAGCCTGAGGCCTAGCCTCACGGTATGCCGCGCCCTGCGCCGCCCACGCCCCCTCACACATGTCCGTGCCCCGATCTCGAGCCTCAGCCTCACCGGGGGCCTAACCCTAACCCTAGCTCCAGCCCTTCGCCGGGCCGCCGGGCCTCAAGCCTGAGGCCTAGCCTCACGGTATGCCGTGCCCTGCGCCGCACACGCCCCCTCACACGTGTCTGTACCCCGATCTCGAGCCTCAGCCTCACCGGGGGCCTAACCCTAACCCTAGCTCCATCCCTGACCCTGACCCCTAGGCCTCCCCAGCAGCCTGAAGCCTGAGGCCTAGCCTAACGGCACGCCGCGCCCTACAACGCACACGCCCCCTAACACGCATCCGCACCCCGATCTCGACCCTCGGCCTCACCGGGGGCCTAACCCTAACCCTAGCTCCTGCCCTGACCCTGACCCCTAGGCCTCCCCCGCAGCCTGTAGCCTGAGGCCTAGCCTAACGGCACGATGCGCTCTACATCGCACACGCCCCCTAACACGCATCCGCACCCCGATCTCGACCCTCAGCCTCACCGTAAGCCTAACCCTAACCCTAGCTCCAGCCCTGACCCAGACCCCTGGGCCTCCCCCGCAGCCTGAAGCCTGAGGCCTAGCCTAACGGCACGCCGTGCCCTACGACGCACACGCCACCTAACACGCATCCGCACCCCGATCTCGACCCTCAGCCTCACCGGGTCCTAACCCTAACCCTAGCTCCAGCCCTGACCCTGACCCCTGGGCCTCCCCCACAGCCTGAGGCCTACCCTAACGGTACGCTGCGCTCTGCGCCGCACACGCCCCCTAACACGTATCCGCACCCCGATCTCGATCCTCAACCTCACCGGGGGCCCAACCCTAACCCTAGCTCCAGCCCTGACCCTGACCACGGGACCTCACCCGCAGCCTGAAGCCTGAGGCCTACCCTAACGATAACCCATACCCTGGCCCGTACACTCCCCCTAGCACGTATCTGTACCCCAATCTTTCCCTAACCCTCTCCCGGCGCTAAGCCTAACCGTAAGTCCTGTTCGTGAGACTCGTACAATTAAGACCTTAGTCCCTTTTTTTCACCATTTTTGTGCAACCAATCCAGTTAAAATAGGAGGCGTTTACAACTGTAAAATTAATATTAAAAAGATCTCATTCTCTTAGGATTTCAGGAGCGTAATTCTGAAAGCTGGTCTGGAACTGACACTGACACTGAGAGACTTCGTAGCCAGTTGTCTAATTCTACCTAAGTAGGTTTTAACTTCTGATGTAGTATTGATGTATCCATAACAGTCGCTAATGACCACTACACATATTTCTCTTCTATTAGTATCTGATCTAACATCATTGTTTGGAATTTAATAGTTAAGAGAGGATTCCTTGAAAACGTATGGTTGCAGCTATCAGCAGACATTATTTTGAGAATGGCTAGTGGCATCCTGAGTGTGATATAGCTAAGAAATTGAATTTCAACAATACAGGAATGTGGGGACTTACCTGGCGGTTCAGTGTTTAAGACTTCACCTTCCAATGCAGGGGTTGCCGGTTGGATCCCTGGGCAGGGTGCTAAGATCCCACATGCCTCACAGCCAAAAAACCAAAACATGAAACAGAAACAATATTGTAATAAATTCAATAGAATTACAAAATGGTCCACATCAAAAAAAAAAAACTTAAAAAGAAAACAAAACAAAAATTACAGGAATGCATCTAAATCACATCTACAATGGTCACTTAGGTTTATCTTGGGTGTCTGAACCCTAGTTACTCCTTTTTGACTGTCAAATGCATTCCCGTCCTCAATACCAAAGCAGATGTACAATTCGTATCCAAAAGACCATAAAACAGGCCACGTTGGTCAGTAAAATTTAAGTTAAACCAGGTATAAGCCAGAGTGACTTCCTCACACCTCAATACGTGAAGAGTTTTTTTCCCTTTTCATTACAAGTCTTTCAATAGAAAGCATTGGTGATCAAAATGTCAATCCATCAGTGTCAGAATGATTCAGCTGTTTGGCCCATGTGTAGACCATGTCCCTCAGCGCTAGGCCTCCTTTATATTTGCCTAGTTAATCTGCATTGGGGGAATACTGATCAGCTATCGTGAACATGCTCAGAGGTATGTTAATGAGAAAACGCTTTATATAGGCCATACATTTTATTATTCATACCCAATTGTCACACAAGCATTGTACATGTGCTTTTAGCAGTAGACCTAAAGCAAACAGTGAAACATCATGAGTAAGTACATTCTGATCATTTCACTAGATAGTTTTCCTTTCCTCTTAAACATCAGGGCAAAATGAAGCCAACACAGTAACCTTCATAAATACACACTTCAGTACAGAGGTGTCATTTATCCAATTGCTCCAAGTCCTAAGTAGCTTGAGCGCAAGGACTTCCCTGTGTCTGGAAAACACAGATCAAAGCCAGTAACAAAAAACCAAATACATTATAACCATACTCACCAGTTGACTCAGTAACCAATCCTTTCATTAACTTTTTATGAAGCCATCCGATTCTACATTAAGATTTTTCATTTCTTACCCAGTTTGGCATTATGATATGAAACTTATCAGAGACCTGTGCTTGCCAAAAGGTCCTTCACATAGATCTTCTTGAAGATGGAGCACTTTTGCAAAGTGCTAGAGCACAACAGCAACTATCTATAAAACACATAAGGACTTAAAATTCATGGTTAAACATTTGATCACAATGTAAATGACAAAAGAAGCCATGATTGCTGCTACATACAACATTTTAAAATATATAGAATTATGAGTGAAAAAATTTTACCAGGACATACTAGATTTTTAGGAATTCCATGTAATTTAACATACTAATCAAACATTTCTCTCTGAGATGGCTCAAGGGCCTTCTAAAGCATCTCAAAGTTAGCTGGAGATTAAAAAAACTGTTAGAATTGGCCAAACAACACTTATTCACTGAACCAAAGCAAAGAGATTTCAAACAAAAATAGAGATCACAGACACAGGCAAAGGAACTCACAAGCTCTTTGCAATCAAAAGCAGCATTCCAAGAAAACTTTGGAGGGAGAAACCAAATCCAGGCTTGGCCTAACCCACTTCCAACAAAATCCATCTTAGAAAATCCTGGTCATGCACAACTCTTTTCTCAATGTTCCCTTTGCACAAATGTTCATCACCTTCTGTATCCATCTTATGTTGCCCCTTATTATTTTCTGCATTCAGAAACCACCAGCTCTAGTACAAAGTGACTTTCTTTTCTCTTTGTACCATCAGCCTGTTACCTAGCTGCTCACTTTCTTTATTACGTAGCTTCATAAATGCTTGAACATATGGAACTTCTTTTGTCTTTCTCTTCCTGTGACAAAATAACTCTAGCTGAAGGATAGTATAGTCATTTAGGCTACCATTCAAAGACCACCTTTCCTCATTCTTCAAGAATGTATCCATACATTGGCCAGACAAAATTACAATAGAATTTCATTCTTTTCATAGTCTTAGGTTTACAACTATAGGTTGACCTGTATGCCAGGATTTTGCCCATTGGCTAGCAGATGGAACTGAAGAAGAAGCACTTCTTATGTTTGAACTATAGAACACTCACACACAGACTAAGAACAAAACAAAATCCTAAACACCAACCGAAGCCTCAAACCAAAGGAACCAGAAACCAAAGAGAAACCAAAAACCAAACAGCACAAGGCTCAAATCAGCTTCCAAGTCTCAACTTAGCCTGTGACCTCTGTTCAAGTGGTGCACCTCCCAAATGAGATTTCCTGGAATGAAAAGTCACCCAAATGGGAACCAAGGTTCCCCCAAATGTGCCGGGCTAAAAGGACCTCAGACTGCATGCCAGAGTGTTACCCCATGCTGGCTGAGTTGCTGCAACATCCCAAATGCTATTTTTCTGGTTCCCCAAAATAGTCCCTTGAAGTAGGACATTTGGGGCACTCCAGGCAGGAGGAAGAGAGGAACGTCCTCAAGGCAAAGACAGCCTCAGCAGCTGCTAGGGTGGTTCCTCTTCCACCATCTACTCCTGCCCCAGAGTTCTAACTGCTGGGATGACTGGGGCTCGGCCTTTCCAGGCAAGGGTCCCAGGTGGTCTGACCTCTAAAGGAATTCTGCAACTCTACACTCTCTCGGAAGAGGCTGGTGTGGAGAAAATCTCAGTGTCCGATCAAGTCAGGGTACCTACAGGGGACATCCCCAAGTCAGGCCCACATTGGGTACTAAATGTAATGTCTAATACTCGACCTCTGTGCACCAGTGCCAAATCGAATCTCAGAGAGAGGGGTTTGCAGGAAGTAGAAAAGAATAGCTTTACTGCTTTGGCAGCCAAAGGGGGACACAGAAAACTCGTGCCCTCAAAAACCATGTGTCCCAATGCAGGAGGATCTGGTGAGGAGGTTTACAGCAATGGTTTAAGGAAACAGTTGATCTTAAGGATTAGTGTGTGTACAGGGCCTTAACTCACTTTAATCTGGCCTCAGATGGTCTCTTGATGAGCTTCTCTGGAATGAAGAAGACTAAAATCTTCTATTTTGTGGGGGTTTTAGGTTGGTAAAGAGCCCAAAGATACTCTTACCTGTATCCCTTGAGGGAAAACCAGGATCCTGGCCCAAGGCTGCACTATTGCTTCTTGATGGTTTCTCTCTCGTCTCTGCATCTCCTCCTTTCCCTGATGAGCAACTGTTCGAACCTGCCCTTTGGAACTCAGGGAAGGTCCTGGAATCTCTAGCCTAACTAAGGCCCTGACACTGTTCCTAACTCAGACCCTGACACTCTCCCTAACTAAGGCACTGACACTACTCCTAACTCACTCCCTGACACTGTACCTAACAAAGGTTCTGATGCTAATCCTAACTCAAGCCCTGACACTGTCTCTAACTAAGGTCCAGCATCTGTCCCTAATACAGGCCCTGCTACCAGCAAAAACAAAAATCCAGACACTATGCTGAGCTAATATCCTGACCCATTTCTAACCAAGGTCCTGACACTGTCCCTAAGAAAGCCCTGTTGCTATCCCGACGTGAAGACCTGAGGCTGTGCCTAACTCAGGCCCTGATAATGGCTTTAGCAAAGCTCCTGAGGCTGATCCTAATGAGGCCCTTATGCTGCTCCTAAGTCATGCCCTGATAGTATCCCTAGCTAAGGACCTGACACTAGGCCTCACTCGAGCTCTGTCACTCTCCTTAAGTCTGGCTCTGACGCTGTCCCTACCTCAAGCCCTGACACTGGTCCTAAATTAGGTCCTGATGCTCTAAGTAACTAAGGTCTTGGCACTATCCCTAGTTCATGTCCTGACACTATTCCTAGACCTTAACCTAACCTTGTGTTTAACTAATGTCTAGCCTCTTATACTAAATAAATCCCTGTCGCTGTCCCTAACTAAGGCCCTGAAATTAGTCCCGAGGCCGTGACCCTGTCCCTAACTGAGGCCTGGAGGTCCTCACTCAGGCCCCGACACTACAACCTAACTCAGTACCTAACAAAGGCTCTGATGCTTGTCCTAGGTCATGCCCTGACACTGTCTCTGGGGCCCTGCTGCCGTCAATATCTAAAGTCCTGACATTATCCTGAGCCAATATCTTCACCCATGTCTTACCAAGGTCCTGAAACTGTCCCAACGTAAGCCCCGACGCTGTCCCTAAGTGAGGCCCTGAGGCTGTCCCTAACAGAGGCCATGAGAATGTCTTTAAAGAAGACCCTAACGTTGATCCTACAGACGCCCTTATACTACTCCTAAATCATGCCCTGACACTGTCCCTAACTCAGGCCCTAAAGATAGGCCTCACTTAGGCCCTATTGCCCCACCTTAGTTAGGCTCTGACACTATCCCTACATCAGCCCTGACACTGGTCCTGATTAAGGCTCTGACTCTGGTCCTAACTAGGGCCCTGACGCTCTCAATGACTAAGGTCTTCACGCTATCCGTAGCTCACTTCCTGACACTACCCCTCGCCTGGAAGCTGACTCTGTCCCGAGCTAATGTTCTGCCTCTTATACTCCCTGAAGCCCTAATGCTCTCCCTAACTAAGGCCTTGACGCTCTCAATAACTAAGGTCTTCACGCTATCTGTAGCTCACTTCCTGACACTACGCCTCGCCTGGAAGCTGACTCTGTCCCGAGCTAATGTTCTGCCTCTTATACTCCCTGAAGCCCTAATGCTCTCCCCAACTAAGGCCCTGACTAGCCCTAACTAAAACGCTGACACACTCTAACTACGGCCCGAAATCTGTCCCTAATATAGGCCTTGCTGACGGCAATAACTAAAATCCGGACACTATGCTGAGCTAATATCCTGACCCATTTCTAACCAAGGTCCTGACACTGTCCCTAAGAAAGCCCTGTCGCTGTCCCTACGTGAAGACGTGAGGCTGTGCCTAACTCAGGCCCTGAAGCTATGCCTAACTGAGGCCTTGATGCTGTGCCTAACTCAGGCCCTGACCATGTCTTTAACTAAGACCCTAATGCTGATGCAACAAAGGCCCTGATGCTGCTCCTAAGTCATGCCCAGACAGTGTCCCCAGCTAAGGGCCTGATGCTACGTCTCACTCAGGCCCTGTCACTCTCCCTAAGTCAGGCTCTGATGCTGTCCCTACCTGAAGCCCTGACACTGTTCCTAAATAAGGCCCTGATACTCTCAGTGACTAAGGTCTTGACACTATCGCTAGGTCATTTCCTCACACGATCCCTAACCCTAACCCTGTCCCTAGCAAATGTCCTGCCTCTTATACTAACTGAAGCCTTTATGCTGTGAATCCCTCAGGCCCTGAATTTAGCCCCAAGGCCGTGGCACTGTCCCTAACTAAGGCCTAGATGCTCGTCCTAAATCCCACACTGACACTGTTCCTAACTCAGGCCCTGACACTGTACCTAACAGAGAACCAGATGCTAGTCCTAACACAGGCCCTGACACTGTGTCTAACTAAGGCCCTGCTGCCATCAATATCTAAAGTCCTGACAGTATCCTGAGCTTATATCCTGACCCATCTCTTACTAAGGTCCTGAAACTGTCTCTAAGTAAGCCTTGACGCTGTCCCTAAGTGAGGCCCTGACGCTGTCTCTAACAGAGGCCCTGATAATGTCTTTAACAAACCCCTTAGGCTGTTCCTACTGAGGCCCTTATGGTGCTCCTAAGTCATTCTCTGACACTGCCCCTAGCTAAGGGCCTGACTCTAGGCCTCACTCAGGCCCTGTCGCTCTCCCCAAGTCAGGCTCTGACGCTGTCCCTACCTGAAGCCCTGACACTGGTCCTAAATTAAGCACTGATGCTCTAAGTAGCTATGGTCTTGACACTATCCCTAGGTCATTTCCTGACGCTATCCCTAGACCTTAACCTAACCTGTCTTTAACTAATGTCGAGCCTCTTACGCTAAATAAATCCCTGATGCTGTCCCTAACTAAGGCCCTGAAATTAGTCCTGAGGCCATGACCCTGTCCCTGAGACCTGGAAGCTGTCCTTAACAAAGGCCCAAGGTCCTGAAACTGACACTATCAGTTAAAGAACTGAGGCCCTGACACTCTCCCTAATTAAGGACTGAGGCTGTCTCTAACTAAGGCCCTGAGTCTGTCTTTAACTAATGGCCTCACTCTTTCCCTAACTAAGGCCCTGACACGGTCCCTAAGAACATGAGCTGTCTCTCATTAATGCCCTGATGCGGCCCATAAATGATGTACTGAAGACGGCACTAAGGTCCTGACGATGTCACTAATGACCCCAAATGTCTCTTACTAAGGCCCTCAAATTACCCGAGGCCCTAAAGATGTCCATAACTAAGTCTCTGACACTATCTCTAACTAAGACCCTCAAGTTATCTTTAACTGAGGCCATAACAGTGTCCCTAACGAAGAACTTGACATTGTCTCTAACTAAGGCCCCGAGTCTGTCTTTACCTAACGGCCTCACTTTTTCCCCAACTACTCCCTGACGCTGCCCCTAACCAAGGCCCTGATGGTGTGCCTAATTGCCTGAGCTGTCTTTCACTAATAACCTGACTCTGCCGATAAATAACACCCCGGTTATGTCCCTAATGAACAGCCTGAAGTGTCTCTTACTAAGGTCCTCAAGGTTTTCTCTGAGGCCCTGACACCCTCCTTAATTAACGCCTTGACACTGCCTTTACCTAATGGCCTGATGCAGTTCCGACCTGAGATGCTGATGCTCTAAGACCTTGAAGTCTCTACCTGAGAAGCTGACACTGTCTGTAACTAATTTCCTGACTTTTTCCTTAACTAACATCCTAATTTTGTCTCTAAATAACGGCCTGACACTGGTCCTAACTACAGCCCTGATGCTGACCCTATCTAAGGCCCTGACGATGTCCCTACTAGACTTAGATGTCCCTCACTGTGGTCCTGATCCTGTCCATTACTAAGGCCCTGAATATGTGCTTAAGTAAGTCTCTGACACTGTCCTCAGGCGCTGACCCTCTTCCTAACTAAGGGCCTTGACGCTGTCTCTAAAGAAGGCCCTGACACTGCCCCTAAATAACAGCCTGACACTGGTCCCAAGTATGGACCTGATCCTGTCCGTGACTAAGGCCCTGAAGATGTCCCTCATTAAGTCTCTGACACTGCCCTTAATAAGCCCCTGACGCTGTCCCTATCTAATGGCCTAAGCTATAACTTACAAAGTCCCTAACACTATCCCCAAGACGCTGACGCCCTCCCCAACTTAGCCTTTGATGCTGTCCCTTAGTGCCTAAGCGGTCACAAAATAATACCCTGATTCTATCGCTAAGGCCCTGAATATATCCCTGAGAAAGTCTCTGAAGTGTCCCTAACTAACGGCCTAAACTCTCTCTTACTAAGTCCCTCAAGTTATCTCTGAGGGCCTGACAGCACTGGCCCTAACTAACGTCCTGATGCTGAACCTAACTAAGGCCTTGATGCCGATTCTACCTGAGGCCCGAGAACTGTCTGTAATCAATGACCTGCCTCTTTCCCTAACTAACACCCTAGTTTGGTCCCTCATTAACGTCCTGACACTGGTCGACACTACAGCCCCGATGCTGGCTCAATCTAAGGCCTTGACGATGTCCCTAATAGCCTTAGATGTCCCTCACTGTGGGCCTGACCCTGTCCCTAACCAAGGCCCTGACCCTCTTCCTAACTAAAGCTGTGATGATGTCTCTACCTGAGGTACTGACACTGTCTATAATAACGGCCGACTCTTTCCCTAACACCCTTATGCTGTCCCTAATAGCCTCGTGTACCTCTCAATAATGCCCTGAGCCTGTCCATAACGAAGGCCCTGAATATGTCCCTAAGTATGTCTCTGACGCTGTCCTTAACTAAAGCCCTGATGCTCTCTCTACCTAAGGCACCGACACTGTCTGTAATAATGGCCTGACTCTTTCCCTAACTAACACCCTGATGCTATCCCTAACTGAGGCCCTGAAGATGTCCCCAATACCCTTAGGTGTTCCTCAGTATCACCCTGATCCTGTCCATAACGAAGGCCCTGAATATGTCCCTAGCTAAGTCTCTGATGCTGGCCCTAACTAAGGCCCTGATGCTGTCTCTACCTCAGAATCTGACATTTGAACGTCCTGACTCTCCCTAACATCCTGACGCTGCCCCTAAGTGAGGCCCCGACACTCTTCTTAACTAAGGACTTGCTGCTGTCCCTACCTAACACCCTGACACTGTCTGTAACTAACGACCTGACTCTTTCCCTGACTAACACCCTCGTTTTGGCCCTAACTAACGCCCTGACACTGGTTCTAATTATGGCCAAGATGCTGGCTCCAAGGCCCCGAAGATATCCCTAAGTAACAGCCCGAACTGTGTCTAACGAAGGCTCTCACGTTTTCTCTAACTGAAGCACTGACGCTGTCCCTTATAGTCTAAGCTGTCACTAAATAATGCCCTGGTCCCGTCCATAACTAAGGCCCTGAATATGTCCCTAAGTACATCTCTGACGATGTCCTTAACATCCCGAACTCTCTTCAAGTTCCCTCTGCGGCTCTGACACCGGCCCTTCCTAAGGCCTCGCCCCGGGCTTGTCCCAGGCGGCTGCGCGGTTTTCTCTCGTCCGCGTCTCTAGCCAGCCGCCTGCCGTCGGCCACTCTAAGAGTCTGCGGTGCAGCGTCCCACGTGGGACGTGCCTGTGTCGGCTCAGCTGTGGGAGGAGAGTCACGGCCGCTCCGCCCTCCAGGGAACGGCGGCTCCGGGTAGGAATCTCTCCGCCGGTGTCTGGACACAGGGTTCTGTGCCCTTGTTTGCTGTAAATCCCTTGGAGTTACCTCTATTTTTTTTTAATGGCTATCCGCCTCAGCATATTCATAATTTAAATTATTTACCACATTAAAATTCAGGAATGACATTATTACAAAGAGCAGGAAGACACCGGATCCCCCCCCCAATGATCTAGTACTTGGAGGATTTACAATTCTAATGAGAAAGCACTCACTCTCCTCACCCTCTTGGGCGTCAGCACAAGGCGGGGATCAGCTGCGTCCTTTATTTGTCCCTCTGATTTTCCAGAACCTTTCCTTCGAGAAGAAATCTCTGGGCTCTGCGGGAACTGTGAGTGGCGGCCATCAGGTAAATCTGAGCCTGAAAAGCAAGAGGAAGAGAGCTAGAGGCGGAGGGGAGAATCGGTGACGGGGAGAAGCAGGGGCATCCACGTTCAATCGCAGGCTGAGAGTCTGGGTTCATCTCCACCGAAGCCAAGGACCCCCAGGAGCTGGCCCCGCTGGCCTTGTCACCTGGTGTGGGGACTGGGGACAGCCAGACCTCCATGGCCACTCTCAGAGAAACCAAGAAGGTGGGAGCGCACCCCTGAGAGCCAGATTGAAAACTGGTCGTGCTGTGAAACAATAAGATGCCCTTTCCAGAAAAGTGAAGACTGTTCTCTTGGTTCTCAAAGACTTGCAAATACTCCGTGTCCTTCTGGAGGCACGCTGAAGCCTTCAGCCTTTGAGGGCAGTAACGGGAGTGCATCTGGGCTCAAAGCCATCCAGCACTCACTCCTTGAGGGTGCTGAGGATGACCCGCGTCCACCCCTCGGGTGCTGTGGGCCTGAAACCCCCTGACCGCCGAGGACGGGAGGGGCCGCGCAGATGCTCCACTGGATACCGGGGACTGGGCTGGTGGGTTACAGGCCTTAATCAGATACATGGTTTGCAAACATCTTGTGCCATTTGGGATGGCGGATTACCTTATTCCTTGTTCCTTTCATACACAACGGTTTTTCATTTTGAGGAAGTCCAATTCATCTATTTTGTCTTTTGCTGCTTGGGCTTTCAGTAGATCTAAGAAATCATGACCAAATCCAAGGTCATGAAGATTTACTCTCATGTTTTCTTCTACGAGTTTTATAATTTTGGTTCTTGCAACTAGGCCTTTGGTCCATTTTGCGTTGATTTTGTATGTGGGGTGGGGGTAGGTAAGGGTCCAACTTTATTCTTCTGCATGTGGGTATCCAGTTGTTCCAGAACGTGTGCTAACTGTGTGGGAGAAAATACCTGCAAACGATGCGACCAACAAGGGTTTGATTCTAAAATATACAAACAGCTCATACAACCCAAAAAAAGGAAAAAAAATCAAAAAGTAGGCAGAAGGAGTAAATAGACATTTCTCCAAAGAAGACATACAGATGGCCAATAGGCACATGAAAAGATGCTCCACATCGCTGATTATTAGAGAATGCAAATCAAAACTACAGTGAGGTATCACCTCATAGTGGTCAGAATGGCCATCATTAAAATGTGTGCAAATAAATGCTGGAAGGGGTGTGGAGAAAAGGGAACCCTCCTACACTGTTGGTGGGAATGTAAATTGATGCAGCCACTATGGAAAACAGTATGGAGGTTCCTCAAAAACTAAAAATAGAGCTACCATATGATCCAGCAATCCCGCTCCTGGGCACATATCCAGACAAAACTATAATTCAAAGAGATACGTGCACCCCAGCATTCACAGCAGCACTATTCACAATAGCCAAGATGTGGAGGCAACCTGAATGTCCCTCAACAGATGAGTGGATATAGAAGATGTGGTACATATATGCAATGGAATATTACTCAGCCATAAAACAGAATGAAATAATGCCGTTTGCAGCTACATGGATGGACCTAGAGATGATTATCATACAAAGTGAAGGAAGTCAGACAGAGAACGACAAATACCATATGATATCTCTTATACTGTGGATGATAAAATGAGACCCAAATGAACCCATCTACAGAACAAAAACAGACTCACAAATATAGAAAACAGACTTGTGGTTGTCAAGGGGAAGACAGGGGAGAGGGATGGATTGGGAGTTTAGGATTAGTAGATGCAAATTACTATATAGAGGATGGATAGACAAGGTCTTACTGTACAGCACAGGGAACTGTATTCAATAGCCTGTAATAAACCATAATGGAAAAGAATATGAAAAATATGTATATATGTATGTATATACGAATCACTTTGCTGTACAGCAGAAATTAACACGACATTGTAGGTCAACTATACTTCAGTATCAATTAGTTTGAAGGCACTTTTATAAATTAGGTCTTATTTCTCTTGTCCTTTCATCCTGGGACAGATGTATAACAGAAACTAACCTGGATTACTCCGGGATGAACTCATATCACACAGAATTTTAACTGTTGAACAAACCATGAATACCAGTTACACCATGGGATGTCCTGATCCAATATGTAGTTTGTAAACCTTGTAGCAAGACTGCAGAATCCACTAAATTTGGAATTCAAACTGAAATGAAGCCACCTGTCCCATGACTGCTCCACAACTAGTTATACAACATCCATTGGAAACTGTATACAATCAAATGAATGTAGATAGAAACAACTATAGCCTTCCTTTTTTTTCTCTTAGATGAAGATGGTATTTAAGGCGATGTCTTGGGCCATTTCAGGGTGTTACTCAATTTCCTGGGTATCTCCCATGCACACAGGAGGTACACGTGGTAGTTAACTTGTTTGTGCAACTATATGAAGGTAGTTAATACCACAACATTACATACGTAAAGTGAATTAAATGCTAAAGTCATGTTTTGTATTTTTAATGACAATGAAAAAAAAGTGTAGCGCTGATATTTGTTACAAAAATGAACATTAAAAACCTTCTTAGTGAAAAAAGCCATACAGAAAAGACCACCTAGATCCCATACTCATCTTGTCTGCTTCGAATCCATCAAGGTTGTCCAAATGAGGGGGAAACTCAGTAATGGTTCCAGAAAAAGAAAACTGGATCAGGATGGAAAAAGACATTTTCACAGTTGGGACAGCAGGTGAAAGTTGACGTGGGGCTGAGTATTAAATTATACTGTGGACATCAGGATGTCTTCATTTAGGGGGTATATGCTGGTTCCTTGGGCGAAACACACTGAGCATTTTGTGTGAAGTGGCGAACGTGAGTACTTTTTGCCATGATTGCAACTTTTCTGTACATTTTAAATTACTGGAAAGTAAATTACTGTTCTAGACAACCATGTCAGTATCATGCCAGAAAATCAGAAAAGACAGACATCAAATTTTGTTATAGAGGCCAACACTTACCCAGACCAAGTTCAACCAAGGTTGGGATACTTATTTCCCTTGTAGGAGTCCGCATGGTATAAAGAGGCACCGTGGGAAGAGTATATTAGTAGCTACCATGTCTTGGGATCCTGTGGATTACTTGGGGTGCAGTAGAAACTGTGAGATTTTAGTATTGCAATTTTTCACATTACTTCAAAAACTATGTTAAAAATAAATTCAGTAAAGTTGCAAACTATGCAATCAATATACACAAATCAGTTTTGTTTCTATACACTAATAATGAACCACCAGCAAGAAAAATTAAGAAAACAATCCCATTTACAATTCCATCAAAAAGTACGAACTATTTAGCAATAAATTTAACCAAGGACATGAAAGACCTATACACAGAAAACTATAAAGCATTGATAAAGGAACTGAAGACACAATAGAAAACAATATTCCACGCTCATGCATCAGAAAAATTACTATTATTAAAATGTTTATTCTACCTAAAGCCATCAACAAACAGTGCCAGGAAAACTAGACACCAGACTCCAAAGAACGACACTGGTCACCATCTACACTGCACATAAAGCTAACTAAAAGCGCACAGTATTCCACGAAAACCCTTTCTCTCCCGAGTCCCCTGAAGACGCACCCCACCCCCCCAGCAGTCAGCTGCACAGGAAGATTCTCCACACTTGCTCATTTTTCCCTCTTGCGGAGTCTCCTCACCAGTGGTTCCTGAGAAAACCCAGCTCCTGTCAGTGTGGACAATGCCTCATTGTCCAGAAACCTAAGCCCTGACAGGAGACAAAGCTCCTGTCTGCTTGTCACGGAGCAAAGTCTGTGGGCAGGGTGCACCTGTGCCCCCAGGGGCAGACAGGTGGGTCCGGCGCCCCCTGTGGGACGTCAGAGAAGTGCCGGGAGCGCCGCACTCACAAACCCAGAGGCCTCATCCGGAAGGCTGTTCTGCTGTATATACTAAGTTTGGAAATCCAAACTGAAACGCAGCCAAGTATCTCACTGTATCTTCTCAAAAGATGGCTAAGGAGCAATTGATTACAAACCATATGTAATGAAATGAATGTAGACACAAACTTTACAACTTCAAACAAAATTCACTCAAAATTGCCCATAGACAAATTTAAATGACCAAACTATAAAAATCCTAGAAAAAAAGATAATCTACATGACTTTGAGTCTGGTGACCTTATTCAGAAAACTGGAAGACAAACCACAAACTGCAAGAAACTATTTCCCAAACACACATCTGATAAAGGATCTGTACTCCAGTTATGCCAACAACGCCATTAAAATTTGGTAAAGATTGAAACACACACCTGGCTCAAGAAGATAAACAGGCAGTAAAGCATACAAGAGTATACTCAGCATGCTGGTGGAATGCATGTACAACCAACTTCAGAAGACAGTTTGGCAGTTTTTTGCCAAATCTAAACAGTCTCACCTTAGGATCCAAGAAGTGTACCTCTTGTATTTAGACAACTGCTTTGAAAAACTGTGTTCAAACCAAAACTAGCATCAAGTAATGCACAGCAGCTCTATTCATAATGGGTAAAAACATAAAGATGTCAGGATGTCCTTCCGTAGATGAATTCATAAGCAAATTAGGGCACATCCACGTCAAGGGGAGCAGAACACACCACCCCAAAATGGGCCCATTTGACAAAAGGACTATTGGGACTGATTAAGTTAAGACACAGCAGACCCAGGAGAATCTTTCAAAACCAAGTAGAAAATGCCCCTTTAGGAGGGAAATGTACATTTATTCAGGATATCTCCATTTGAAAGGGTATGTCCCTCTCTGGACCAGGATTTGGTCTAAATATCAAGAAAAGCTTGTTGGTACTTCCCTGCTGGTCCAATGGTTAAGACTCCATGCTCCCAATGCAGGGGACCAGGGTTCAATCCCTGGCCAGGGAACTAGATCCCACATGCTGCAATTAAGAGCCCGCATGTCACAACTAAAGATTCACAGGCCACAACTAAGACCCGGTGCAGCCAAATAAATAAAAGTTAAAAAAAACTTGTCAATGAAATAGGCCTGGATGTAAATCTGTGTAACAACCATACCCTTGTTTACTGGGCTTTGACCAATAACATCCCTTAAATGGCTTCCTCCATTCCCTAACATCTTTCTTTTGTTCTCAGCAGAAGATAGCATTTAAGCTAATGGCTTGGGCCATTTCGGGGAGTGACTCAGTTTTCCTGGGTATCTTTCAAGTATACAGGAGGTATGCACGGTATGTATTAAACTTCGGATTGTTTTCTCCAGTTCGTCTCTTTTTCATTACAAGAGAGATCTCAATAAAGAACATAGAAGTGTAAAGGGAAAATTATTTTTCCTCTCATATACGTGCAATGCAATAGTATTCAGAGATATAAAGGAGTGGACCATCAACCCGTGCAAAAAAAATAGATGCATCTAACACTTACATTGCTAAGTGAAAGAATCCAGTCTGAAGTGCTACACACTGTACGACCTCATCTATATGACATTCTAGAAAAGGCAAAACTGACAACGGTAAACAGTTTACGGAATATGTGGTTGAAACAGTCCATGATACTTTAGTGGTGAATAATTGTCACTATGCATTTGTCTACACCCACAGAGTTTTTACAACCCAACAAGTAATTTACAATCTATTCAAACTTAGCTACTTAGGATATGGGAGCGTCAAAGACTGGAATACAGAATGTAACAAAGAATCTAACTGATTCAGAAATGTATGAAAAAACTCACTGTTGGTAGCAGGACAGATGGGCTGCCCTGAGTTGACTTTGGAAATGTACACACTCTGTAGGCCAAAGACAAAATGTGCCATACATACACAGGGGACTCTATGTTATTTCCCATGAGGGGTAGTAGCTAACGGTACTGAAACTACCATATCAGTAATCGAATGGAACAAGCGCTTAATTGAACAAATGACAAATGGTGGAAGCCAGGTTTCTTACCACTGCAGTGGGATGTTACAGTCAAACAAAGGGAGAAGGTTACAGTAGCCATGTCCTAACAGATCCAGTTGGAAATATCAGTATAAACTATCTTTAGCCTACACATAGTTCCACATGGAAATCTTTATAATTATGTGTATAGACATAGCCTGGGATACATGCATATATTTCTATGTACTGTCAGCTGAGCACATTTAGCTCCCACATGTAAGTTTTTAAAACCATTCTCTAATAAAAGGAACAAGGGCTCTTTGAAGAAAAGGCTGATGCTAGGACTGAGACGGTAAATATAAGAAACAGGATAATCTTAAAATATCAGAAAGAGGTACCAAAAATTTTAAAAACCCACAAAAGAAAAATTATGTAAAATGAAAACAGGAGGAAATGGAAAAAGCTCTCAACAGCCAAAGCAAGAATTAACTAAGCAGTCTAAAAATGTAGTGCTGGATTATAACCCAAAGTTTACAATAATTATTCACGGGTCCAAACTGGTAAAAATAAATTACATCGTTTTTGATAAATGGTGTTAAACAGAAATCTCCTATGCAGAAAGCTTCTCAACAATATATATAGCCACTCAGCTGTCCATCAAGGATGTGAAGCTAACCCCTCTCTCCTCAAGCGTGGGCTCTGCATTATGACTTCCTCCTAAATAAGACACACAGGATGGACACGGGGGAAAAATTAACCTCACTGTGGGAAAACTTGACCAACACTACTTCAGCTGGGTGACCAAAGTTAAGAATATAAGTGAGAAGCTTCCTTAAGAGCCTGTCCTCTTGATATACAGTGAAGAGGAGTCACTTCACCTCTGTGATCTGCTTTCTCAAAGCCAAGTCGAACCACGACAGAACCACCAAGCAAATCCCAGTGCAGGGCAGTCTACAAAATACCTGCCCAGTCCTCCTCCACACTGTCAAGGTCATGGAAACCAGGAGAGTCTGAGCAACTGTCAGAGCCCAGAAGACACTAAACAGACATGATGACCCCAGGTCCTATGAGACCCTGGAACAAGGAAAGGTATAACAAAGGGAACAGGAATAGGAACTTCCGTTAATAGTAAAGTATCAATATTGGTTCATTATTTGTCATGATTCTGTAGAAAATTAGACAGGAAAAATTAAACGTCAAATAAGAAAAACCTACTGTAACAAACTGGAAATCTACAGGAAAAGGGGTATTTCCTTGTAAAAAAAAAAAAAAAAAAAAAAAAAAAAACCACATTACCAAAATGAACCCTAAATTAAGGAAAATACAAAAAGACCAATGAATCACCGAGGAACCTCTCCCCCATACTGGTTATCCTATCACTGTTCCAGGTCTCCCTCTCCCGGGACAGGGAAGGAGCAGGGACAGAGCTGCTTGGCAGCTTCCCTAGTATATGACCCCACCCGGGGTCTTCACCTCCCCCAGCCACGCCTACCCAGTGAGGACACCTGAGGAAGGACCAGGGATTGTTGATTCAGATGTATCAACCAGGACTTGTTCTCTCCCCAGCCACTGGACACACTTACGGAAGTAAAATAAATGAGTATTTATCGTCAGGGTAGAAATGCATTAATACTTGCAAGTGGCAAGTTGAAGGATGGGACTGGACCTGGCAGGTCCCGTGGCTCACACTGTCTCAGTGTGACCTTGCTTCTCTCCACACCTTTGTCCTGCTCAGTGCCTTTGGGGGACCCCATTCACAGGCACAGGCTCTCGCACTGCCCTTGGGCCAACAGCTGTTCTAGGCTGACAAACACTCACCACCCATTTTCTGAGAAAGAGTTTCTCCTTTTCTTGGGTTCCAAGAAAGTCATGGTTTTAAATGCCTTTGATCTGGCTTGGGTGGCATTCTCACGCTTGACCCATCGTCAGAAGATGGAAAATGGGACTGGCTAGATGTGGGCTGTAAACCCATCTTCGAGCTGGTGCAACACGCGCTCATCCTTCTGGAACTGTCTGGACTGGAAGCAGGCGAGATGTAATTCCCAAAGGAAAACTGAGGCACTTGGGCCTCAGAGCAGATGCTGGCTTGGAGAAAGCAGCAGATTCTAAGTCAATGACAGCTCACTGCACAGCACAGAATCTGACACAAAAGGAAGAAAGGGGTTCACTTAGGGTCAGGGCTGCAGCTACTCATCCAGTGCTCTTCCTGTCCTCCCAAGACGGCAAGAAGTTCTTTCACTTGCTGAAAAGTCAGGATCATTGGTGGTGGTAAACGCAAGTCTCTTTCCTTGGGCATCAGATCCTCACATCTCAGAGGCTGGCCCAGAACAGCCCATGTACCCTCAGAAGACACATAGACTTCATCCCTGCCCCTGAGAGGTGGGAGCCCTTGAGCTATGCCATCTCCCTGGCCATATTAACTACCCATCCCTGAAAAACAATACTGTTCCTTTTCCAGTTTCTTCTCTCTCCTTTACTAAGAGGAAGAAACCAAATGCTAAGGTGGTAAGGAAACTCGTGTGCCATGAAGTAACGGAGGCTCAAGAATTCTTCCACGCCATGGAACCCATAATTGGCAGGCTTTCCAGAGGCCACTTGGATGTATATGGCTCTCCAAGACAATGCAGTCTCACTGTAAACCTCCCATTTGGAGGTCCAGTTGCTCCCATATCTTTGATTCCTAATGAATATGCATGTCAAAAGTTTCTAACGACTGAAAGGGCAAAGGACTGCAGGGCCACGGTCTGCTGTATGGGTGTTGTGTCAGGGACACACTCCAATGTTTAGAGGATTATTACTTCTCTTGGCAGCCTATGAGGCTGTGAGGGGGAGGCCTTTTTCTCAACCACATGCACCTTGGTAGTTGCAACTTCTCATAGGAAGGTCTACACTGCCCAGGTAGCTCTTGAATCGCCCGGCATCATGGTCAGCTCCGTAACTGTCCATGAGGGCCTGACAATGCCCAGGCTGGACTGAACTAGAGGACCACAGATGCCCGCCTGGCGAGTCAGAGGTCAAGGGCTGTCCTGCCTGAGACTTGATCATCTCTCATGCCCACTCAGATGGGACAAAGGAGGCCTCCGTTTCCAGGAGAGCCCCCACCAGCCCTTAAGAAGGCAGCATCCGGGGGCTGGCAGGTCACAGCACCCGGTCCTGTATAAATCCACACATGTCCACTGAGCGCCCTCCTGTCTGGGCTGCACTGGGCCCTGGGGCTGCCCAGGTACAATAGGGCCAGCATCATCCTCCCCAGGTAGGAGGGCTGAAGGAAACCATGCATGACTTCTGACATGCTCCTCAATCCTTGACAGAGGTCGAGGTGGATAAGAAACAGTCCGAGACAAGAACAGACATTTCATTCTTCTCTCAGAGCGCAGGACTGGGGGGGAGGGAGGCCAGAAAAACAGTTATTGACCTCAGCTCCCTGACTCCTGTCTGACCCTGGGCAAGTCCTATCCATTCTGTAGGCTTCAGAGAGAAGGAGAGGGGCGGGCAATGAGGGCCAATTGTGCTTAAACCTAACTCTAACCTTTACCCTAAGAACCCTAACCTCTAACCGTAACCCCCTAACAACCCTAGCCCCAGACCCTTAGACCCTCGCCCCTGACCCCTAAACTCTAATCCCTGACCCTTTAACCACAGCCCTCTACCATGACTCTCCAACAATGACCCATAACCCTAAACCGTGACCCCTGAACCCTCACACTGACTCAACCCCAGGCCTAAAGCCTGGCGTAGTGGGTACCGAGGGATGACTGTATGAACTCTCACAGAAACCAAGGAATTCAATCTTCCTGACCATGAATTTAGCAACGTTTTTTTAGATTTGACAGTAAAGCATAAGAAATGAAAGAAAAAATAGATAAATTGGGTTTCCTCAAACTTACAAACCTTTGTGCATCAAAAGAGGCTATCCAGAAATTAAAAGACAGTCCACAGAATGGAAGACAATATTGACACATTATATATCTGATAAGACTCTCTACCTAGAATATACCCAGGACTTTTACAACTCAACAACAAAAAGACAAACAGTAACATTTTTGAAACAGACAAATGGCTTGCACGGACTGCTCTCCAGGCAAGACATACAAATGGTCAACAAGGACACGAGAAGCTGTCAAGCATCAGTAGTCATGATGGAAACGCAAATTAAAACCCCAGTGTGGTGCCCCTTCACACACGCTAGAGTAAAAATAAATTTTAATATAAATTTTAGAATATGTAAATAAAAACAACAAATGCTGGCAACAATGTAGAGAAATTGGAACCCTTAAAAGTTACTTGTGGAGACGTACAATGGTGCAGTCTATGTGTTCAAAACTTTAGCATTTACTCAAAAATATAAAATATAATTACCATGTGGTTCAACAACTCCATTCCTAGATATATACCCCCAAAATGGAAAACAGGCGTTCAAACAACAACTTGTACACCAATTATTCATAGCAGCACTGTTCACAATAGCCCAAGGTAGAAAGGATTTCAATGTCCATCAGCAGGTAAACGGATAAGCAAAATAAGGTAGATCCATAAGCTGCATTACTCTGTCCTATAAAGGAATAAAGTAAAATTCTACAGCCGCTGTGGAAAACTGTATGGTGGCTCCTCAGAAACATGGAAAACGTATGATCCCTTGATTCCGCTCCAGGGTGTACACCCAAAATATTAGAAAGCGAGGACTGGAACAGACATTTGTACCCCGTGTTCATAGCAACATTATTCACAACAGCCAAAAGGTGGAACACATCCTTCAGCAGATGAATGGACAAGTACAGGGTAGAATATACACAACGGAATATGATTCAACCTTGAAAACTAAGGTAATTCTCACACATGCTACAACGTGCATGAACCTTGAAGTCGTTATGCCAAGTGAAACCAGCCAGACACAGACAGGACACACGTTGTATGATTCCACTAGTATGAGGTATCCAGATAAGTCAACTTCAAAGACAAAGTAGAATAAGGTTGCCAGGGGTTGAGGTGAGTTAGGGTTTAATGGCTCCGGTTTCACATGGGGAAAATAAAGCTCTGGAGATGGAGGGTGAGGGTATGTTTACAACAATGTGAATGTAATTAATGCCACAGAACTGGATACTTAAAAATGGTTTCAATGGGGCTTCCCTCGCGGCACAGCGGTTAAGAATCCGCCTGCCAATGCAGGGGACACGGGTTCAAGTGCTGGTCCTGGAACATCCCGCATGCTGCAGAGCAACTAAGCCCACGAGCCACAGCTACTGAGCCTTCGTGCCACAACTACTGAAACCCATGCACCTAGAGCCTGTGCTCCACAACAAGAGAAGCCACCGCAATGAGAAGCCTGCACACGGCAACAAAGAGTAGCCCCTGCTGGCCACAACTAGAGAAAGGCTGCGTGCAGCAACAAAGACCCGACACAGCCAAAAAATAAAATAAAATAAGTTTTTAAAAGCTTTTTAAAATGGTTTAAATGGTAAACTGGAGTATTTTGTGAAAGTGGAAAACTTTATACTGCTATTTAAAGTTTTTTTATACACTTGAAATTTACTAGAAAATAAAGTACTTATCAAAACCACCATGTCATACCACGCCGGAAACACAGACATCAAACTCTGTTATAGAGGCCAAGCCCTACCCAGATCCAGTTCACCCGCAGTGGTGATGCTAATCAGCCCTGTAGCAGTCCACATACTACAAGAGGCACCGTGGGAAGGTTACATTGGGAGCCACTATGTCTCGGGTGCCGATTGCTGAATTCTGGTTTTCCACATTCAACTGCCAAAAAACTGTTACAACTAAAACATGAATTCAGTAAAGCTGCAGGATACAAAAAAAGAAAAATCAACGCACAAAAATCATTTGCGATTCTATACGCTGATAAGGAACCATCAGAAAAAGAATTTTTAAAAAATCTCACTTACAACTGCATCCAAAAAGATAACGAGGAGTAGATTGAACCAAGGACGTGAAGGACCTGCACACTGAAAACTGGAAGACACTGATAAAGGAAACTGAACAGACAAAAATAAATGGAAAGGTACCCCGTGCTCATGAGTAAACAGAACACTGTGAAGATATGCATTCTAAGGTGGGACTTCCCTGGCCGCCCAGGGGTCGGGACCCTGCACTCCCGCTGCAGGGGCCGCGGGTTCCATCCCTGGTTGGGGAACTAAGATCCCGCATCCTGCGTGCCACATGGTGTGGCCCCAAATTTTTTTTAATTAAAAAATATGCATCCTAGCCAAATTAATGTACACATTCAATGCAATCCCTACCCAAAGTCCAATGACATTTTCCATAGAAACAGAACAAACAATCTTAAGTTGTGTGTGGAGCCACGAAGGACCCAGAAGAGCCAGAGCGACCCTGAGGCAGGAGAACGAGCTGGAGGCATCTCGCTCCCAGACTTCACACTTCGTTACGAAGCTACAGTCCCAACGAAGTGTGGCATTGGCACAGAAACAGGCACACGGGCCAGAGGAGCAGAGCAGAGAGCCCAGGAGTCAACCTACAGCTATGCGATCACTTAATTCACAAGAAAGGAGCCCAGAACATACGCCAGGGAAAGGACAGGCCCCTCAATAAACGGTGCTGGGAAAACCAGACGCCACTTGCCAAAGAGCAACACTGAACTCTGTCTACACCCCACACAAAAGGGGCCAAACACCCAGTTTTCCACATCAAGCCCTTCCTCTCCCGGGTCCTCTGAAGACAGACACCCGCAGCGGCCAGCCACGCACAGGAACCTTCCCCACGCTTTTCCTCACCTTCTCCCTCAGCGGCAGCACCTCCCGGCAGGTCCTGGGGAGACCAGGCTCCTGTCAGCATGAACTGGACCCTCCAGTGTCCCAGAGCTGAAGCCCCAGCGGGTCCTGAGGAGAGCCGGCTTCCGTTAGTGTGGACTTGGCCCCGGGTTGTACCGAAGCCTGGCCATCAGCGTGGACTCAGCCCCGCGTGTTCCTGAAGCCAAAGCCCCAGCAGGTCCCGAGGGGACAGGGCTCCTCCCAGCATGAACATGAACAGCATGATCTGAACAGACATCCCGCCAAAAAAGATACAGGTAGTAAAAGTCATACAGAAACAAGCTCAACAACATATACCATTAGGGAATTACAAATTAAAATCATGAGACAACATAGCACACCTATTACGACTGCTAAGCTACAAAAATATGACAATACCAGTTGCTAGAGGGTGAGGAACAAAAGGAACTCACCCTCACAGCTGGGGGGGTGCCTGTGCAGCCACTTTGTAAGACAATTTGGCATTTTTTTCCAAAGCTAAACAAGTCTCACGTTGGGATCCAACAATCATACTTCCAGTATTTAGGCAACTGCTTTGAAAATCTATGTCCAAATGCAAACAAGGATGCAATTATGCACAGCAGCACTTCCATAATGGCTAAAAACTTGAAATCAGGACATCCTTCAAAAGATGAATGCATAAGCAAATTGGGGTACATCCATGTCAAGGCGAGTAGAATATGCCACCCCAAAATATGTCTCTCTGGCATAAGCGTTATTGGTCTGCTTTAAAAAAATAGGGCTTCCCTGGTGGCTCAGTGGGTAAGAGTCCACCTGCCGATTCAGGGGACACAGGTTCAAGCCCCGGTCCGGGAAGATCCCACATGCCGCAGAGCAACTAAGCCTGTGCGCCACAACTACTGAGCCTGTGCTCTAGAGCCCGCGAGCCACAACTACTGCGCCTGTGTGCCACAACTACTGAGCCCGTGTGCCATAACTACTGAAGCCTGCACGCCTAGAGCCCGTGCTCCGCAACAAGAAAAGCCACCACAATGAGAAGCCCACGCACCGCAATGAAGAGTAGCCCCTACTCGCCACACCCAGAGAAAAGCCTGCACGCGGCAACGAAGACCCAATGAAACCAAAAATAAAATAATAAATTTATTTTTTAAAAAATCTCAGAAAACTGAGATTGCCGTTTTATGAAGGAGATTTACAATAGAGAAACCTCCATTTATAAGGGTATGTCCCTCTTTGCACCAAAAATAGAAGGATAATTAAATCTTAAGTAACTCTTTTCAATGGGGAAGTCCTGACTTAAATGTGCACACAGCCATACCCTTGTTTACTGTGCTTTGCATGATAACCTTCCATAACCGGCCTTCCCCCCTTCCCCAGCATCTTTTCTGTTTTTAGCTGAAGACGGTATTGAAGGGGATGGTTTTTGTCATTTCAGGGAGTGACTCAGTTTTCCGTGGTATCCCCCCTCTATTCAGAAGGTATACATGTTATTAAACTTCTGCTTTTCTCCTGGTAATCTGTCTTTTATTACAGGGGCGGGGGGGGCCTCAACCAAGAACCTAGAAAAGTAGAGGGAAAATTGTTTTTCCTCCCATACACATGCAGTGGAATACTACTCAGCAGAAAGGAATGCACCATCCACCTATGGAAAGACACGGATAAACCTTCAGCGTGTACTGCTAAGTGAAAACTCCAGCCTGAGCAGGCTGCACACAGTGTGACCCCATTGATGACATCCCGGGAAGGCAAAGCTACATAGATGATAAGCAGATCATGGGGTGGGGGCTTTGAAGTAGTGCATGTGATACTCTAGGATGGATACCTGTCACTATGCATTTGTCTAAGCCCATAGATGTGTGTAGCCCAAGGGGCCAATCATAATCTACTCAAATTTAGTTATTTAGGGTGTAGGAGTGTTGCACGATGGAATGCATCATGTGACAGAATCTAACTGTATTAGAAATATATGGAAACAACTCACTGTAGGGGATGGGGTAAAAGCTGCTGACTTAAGTTACCTTTGGAAATGAATGGAATCTGTAGGCTAAAGGCAAAATGGCCCGTATATAAACAGTGGGCTTTGTTTTACGAAGTTCTTTCCAGGGTGTTAACTGCTAACAATTCTGAAACCTCTGCACACGTAACCTGGAAAGGAGCAATGCACAGATAAATGGCAGATGGTGGGAGCCAGGCTCCTTGCTGTGGGAGTGCGAAGTTACAGGTACGCAAGGCGAGAGCCTCTGCCCTCGTAATCCTGGATCTGGGCTTCCTGGGAGGATGCCGACTGGCCGGGCGGAACCCACAGATCTTCACGCCGGGAAGACCCTGCAGACATAGGAACTTCACACCCCGTCTTTCCACCCACACCTGCTGGAAACACTCAGCCCTCCGTAATCAGTCAACTGCAGCATTTAAGACATTCTCACCCCTAAGCAGATAAAGGAGCGTGAGGGTCTGGCTTACCCCTAAGCTGTCCCAGAACCCAGGCCCTGGGGGTGGAGCCAGGTTGGGGGTTCCTGGGCCTCTGAATCCAGGCCCTGGGGGTGGAGCCAGGTTGGGGGTTCCCGGGCCTCTGAATCCAGGCCCTGGGGGTGGAGCCAGGTTGGGGCTTCCTGGGCCTCTGAATCCAGGCCCTGGGGGTGGAGCCAGGTTGGGGCTTCCTGGGCCTCTGGCCAGCAGGTGAGAGGAAGGAGGAAGACCAGTCCTGAGGACAGAGGTGCCCTGAAGTCTGTGAGCCCAGGAGCCCTGATGGGACTCACTCCCAGTGAGGACATGGGCGGGGCCTGCAGTGGTTCTGTGTTCCCCCTTGGGCCCTTTGATGAAGCCATGGCAGCACTGGGCCCAGACATCTCCTGGCGGCGTCTCAAACTCTGACACAGTGGTTTTACAAAGGAACAAGAGAATGGAGCTGAGCCCCTGACGGCCACTCCTTTCTGGCTCTGAACTGCTTCCAACAGGACCGCAGTCACCTGCATTAGTCTGCTGTGACCCATCTGCCCCCACTTTGCCTTTCCTCTCCCTCCCTGCCATGATTCCAGTGACATTTCCAGCCCGGACCCCTCTCCCAGGCCAGACGCCTCCGTCCAGTCACTGCACACCCATCTCACCTTGGGGGCTTAGCAGGGCCTCAGAGGACTGGGATCCTGCAGCTCCCCACACCCAGGAGCAGCCCCACCTTCCCAGGTTGCTGAGCCCAGGCACCAGGTGTAACCGAGCAGGACCCTGTGGGGCCTTCGCAGGACAGACCCCTCCCCCACACCCTCTGCTGTCGCTCCCCTCTGAAGTACCTGGATAACAGTGCCCGATGCATGCTTCCTCCACCACCAAGGGGAAGAAATTAACTACTTGATGATCAGGAACAGGTAGCCCCGGAGCTCCTGGTGCTTAAGAATTTATAACGTTAACCGCTCGTTACCTCACCATCAACCAGAGAATTGTGCACCAGCTGATCACATACCCTGCGACCCCCCTCCTTCACTTGGCCTTGAAAATTGCTTTGCTGAAATCCTTCAGGGAGCTCGGGGTTTTAGAGCACAGGCCACCTGGCCTCCTTGTATCGGCACTTTGACAATTCAGGCTGCACCTTCCTCCGCCACCCCCGGTGTCAGTAGACCGGCTCTGCTGCCCTCGGGAGAGCGGACCCACGTTCGGTTCAGTAACACTGGGGCCTCCCAGGCTCCCACTCGCCTTGGGCCCCAGTGACCGTCAGCTCCTCCTCCACAGTCTTGTTGCAGCAAAAACAGAAACGAAGTTTCCCTGCCCCGAGAACAAGGGAAACAAGGGGACAGCGAACAGGCTGGAGAAGAAGCGTAACCTGGCCTGAAAGAGCTCATCACTCCTTGTTTTCCTCTGTCACTCATTTGTAGTAACTAGATTTGTACTTCACAAAGCTAACCTCACTCCCTGACACTATGGGATCTACACTCGGCACCCACCACCCCTCACTGTGTGTGTTGCAGCCCCGGCCTCTCACTCCCTAACCTTATTATGTAACGCACTTACATTCTATACGCCCCTCACAACAAATCACACCCTATAGTTTTTCATTTCAGAAACAAGGTCACCGGCCGATAAACCAGAGGCAAACGGACGCAATTACCAGACTGCCGGACCCCGATTACCGGGCGGCCTGACGCCAGCTGTGACTGATTTGAAATAATGCAAAGGAAAGGAGGAATGCAAGACCTTCACTATTTTGATCCTCATCCTATATCCCAGACTGCGAGAGCCCCACATATAAAAACCTTCCCTGATTCTCAAGGAGGGGTGCCCAGTTCTTGAGGTCTAGCCGGCTGTGTCTTCCCTGCTGCCTGGCAGAAAAATAAAGCCATCTGTCTCTTCCTCCAAAACCCCTGTCTCCGTATTTCTGTTCGGCCTCGGTGCATTGGGAAGCCGATAGTTCGACAACGGTCTGTGGCCAGTTCCCACACTAATTCCCCTCTACGCCCACAGCCCTGGCCCAAGCCCGATCTTGTGCCTGGTTCCTCCATCAGGCCTGGCAAACCTCCCTGCCCCACGGTGCGTCTCACATCCCACCCCAACGTGGTCTTTCTGAAGCATAAACGAGACTGTGTCTCTCTCCCACCTGTAATCCCCCAAAGTTTCCCCACTTTCGCTAGGGTATCTGCCGGGAGAGACATCTGCCAAGGCCCTGAGAGTCCCCGGCAGCCCCACTAGGCTGCTGGCTCCTCGGTTCCCAGACACTGAGCACCTCAGCAGGCCAGGAGACACGGCAGGAAACCCCAGAACTGCTCACCTCCGGAGGGGGCTGGCACTGCCACTGCCTTATCAAAGAGAGCAGAGAAGGGTTCCCCAGCTGGGACACAAACTCTGCACGAGTGGCCTCTCCTTGCGCCATTAGCTCACCTCGTGTGACTTGAGGGAAGGAAGGACCGAGGCACACTTGGTTCCTAAGGAGGACGGTATAGGCTCCGTCATGTCCCCCAAATCCACGTGCTGAATCCCTAACCCCCAGGACGCCAGGACGAGGTTGTATTTGGAGATGGGATTTTTAAAGTGGTGATCAAGGTTAATATGACATCACTAGGGTGGATCCTAATCCAATAGGATTGACGTCCTACAAGAAGAGATTAGGACACAGATAGGCACAGGGGGAGACCATGTGAGGACCTGCGGAGAAGATGGCTATGTAAACACCAACTAGAGAGACCTCAGAAGAAGCCATCCTGCAACACCTTGATGTCAGATGTCTGGTCTCCAGGACTGGGGGAGGATGAACTCCTGCTGTTTTAAACCACCCAGCTTGTGGTCGTTTGTTACAGAAGCCACAGAACAGTCACACAGACCCTGCTCTGTAGGATCCTGGAAGTGCGGGACTCATTAAAGGCCGACAGAGTCTAAATTGCAGAACCCTTAGAGTCCGCACTGGGCCCCAGAAATTCTAAAGCAGTGGCTGGACGCCAGAACGTTGAGGGGTCAGCCGGAAGCCCATCCCCAAGGGTGCCGGCTGCACACGGCCTCCCCAGGGTTTTTTGTTTTGTTTTGTTTTTGTTTTTTGGGGTTTTTTTTTCTTTCTTTCTTTCTTTTTTTTTTTTTGCGGTACGCGGGCCTCTCACTGCCGTGGCCTCTCCCGTTGAGGAGCACAGGCTCCGGACGCGCAGACTCAGCGGCCACGGCTCACGGGCCCAGCCGCTCCGCGGCATGTGGGATCCTCCCGGACCGGGGCACGAACCCGCGTCCCCTGCATCGGCAGGCGGACCCTCAACCACTGCGCCACCAGGAAAACCCCTCCCCAGGTTTTTACGCCTGTACAAGTTGGGGATATTTCCATCCTGATTCAGGACCTCTGATATCACCGTTCACGTTGCTAATTAAGAACCCACTAGTTACACAGAGGAAAACTCTATCGGGGCACTTGCTCCAGTGGGAAACAATTCTGAAGTTGGTCAGAGGTGGGGAATCGTCTCCCATGCAGCTAGCAGCCCCCCTGCAAGGCGCGTCCTCATTGCAAAGCTGTGGGACCGTGCCGAGGCGTCCCTGAGTAAACGTGAGCTGACCCCCAGGCCAGCGGCTGCTGAACTGTTCCCACCCTTCCCAGCTAAAACACCTGAATGCGTGCAAGGACTTGAAAGCCTAGAGGAAGGGCCGTGGAGCCACACTAGCCACAGCACGCAGGCCGACTTGGGGCCTGCAGGCCAGCCAGGATGGTTCTGGTCCCGGGCGCTTTTCTGGAAGCTTTCCATCTCCCTGCCTGACGTACCCCTCCTGTCCTGGCCCCCACTGCTTTTTTCCTTCCTCACCTCTGCCCGGGGAGAAATTCCAGCAGCAGGTATGGGTGACACATCCTCTTCTTTAGCAGGTGGCAGCCCGGCAACTCCTGCAGAAAGTCCAGCAGAGCCCCACTCGCACCGGGCCACGCACAGAGCCGTGGGCCCTACTCCCTCCCAGCAGCCCAGCCCCGAGACTGCCGATGGGGCAGAGAATATGGCATCAGGCACAGCTGCAGGCGCTCTTGCTGCCTGGAACGGGGTTTATATTGACCTCAGCCCAGGCACACCTGGGGAGGGCTGGCCGGCCGGGTCAAGCTGCCCAGGTCAGCCAATCCTCGCCCCTCAGGGGCTCACAGTTGCAGAACATGGGCCTTGCTGCACCGGCCAGGTCCAAGAACAGGTATAGGTCCTGAGGGTCAGGATAGACAAGGGGCTGCAGCTCTGGCTTGTTTTCTAATCATTTTATCTGGCCCATGAGTGGGAGACAACTTCAAGAAGACCCTCTCCTAATGAGAGGAACCCAGGAGTCAGGGAGAGGAGCGGTGATGGGTGAAAGCAGAGGCCTGGTGCCCCGGCTGCAGTGGAAGCCTCTGGAAGACCCGGTGGAAGGAGGCCGCACAAAGTGAAGCCCAGAGTCACAGACCTGTCCCGGAGCTGCTGTTTGTTAGTTCAGGTCCTGCTCTGAGGTGCTTTGTGTCAGCTCTGACCAACGAGGGAGCTGGGGGGTGCTCTGAAATGAGGGCTACGTGCACAGTTCCTGTGTGCCCAGCCTTGCCGGGGTACCTGCCCAGGTGACCTCCATACCGTGGGAGGGGCCTGACCACGAGAGCCCCGTGGGCTGCTGGGTACCAGCTCAGCTGAGCTCCATACCTTGCGATTGGCTTGACCACGAGAGCCCCATGGGCTGCTGGGTACCTGCTCAGCTGAGCTCCATACCCTGGGAGGGGCCTGACCACGAGAGCCCCATGGGCTTCTGGGTACCTGCTCAACTGAGCTCTATACCCTGGGAGGGGCCTGACCACGAGAGCCTCGCGTGCTGGGAGGGGGCCATGTGTATGAGTGTCCTCTCTGTGCAGCCGGCACAGAGTTGCTTAGCAACTTCCCTGTGGGCAGTGCTGGGATGAAATGAGGACCAGGAGATGCCACGGACCCCCTGAACCCTTGTTCATCCCAAGTGATGAGGTGAGTAGGCGGGTGCTGGCCACTGGGCTGCATGAGGGGACCCCCACGGGTATCTCTTGTGTCTTCCACCTGACACCACAGAGGCCTCCCCAGGACAGAGCAGACGGCCTGCCTGGGGCAGGTGGGAGCTCCTGGTGACCGTGCAGGGGACATGAGAGGGACGGACCAGGCAGGAGGGGGAGGGAGCCCAGGCAGAGCCTTGGGGCCGAGGGGCCTTTCTGGGACTGAGCTGGGAGTGGACGTGCAGGTGGTGCGTGTGATCCAGGAAAGCTGCCCTGGTGACGTGAGGCTGAACGTGCTTCAGTGACAAGCCTTCCGGGTGATCCCAGAACAGGACAGTGAGACGGATCCTGTTAGAAGAAGGTGAGTGAGTCCCCCCGGGAGGAGGTTCTGTGAGTTGGCCCCGGGAGGGGGTGAAGGGAATAGGTGTGGAACCTGCGGGGGGGCGGTATTCCCCCTGGGTGGGCGGCGGGTGCAGACCCCACTCCGTGGTACCACAGCTGTGCTTCTGGCTGGATTACCTGGCTTCTCGGAGCCTCAGCTTCCTGGTCTGCTCATGGGGTGATGGTAGCACGGACTGACTAGTAATTTGCTCAGAACCGGGTAGGAAGGGGTCTAGTGGAAATTCCACAGAACACGGTCAGTATGGGAATCGCAGGCCCTGCTTCCCGCAGGTCTGTCTTCAGGGTCAGGCGAGCAAATCCGAGCAGACTTGCAGCAGAGCCGGGGGATGGGCTCCGTTTGGAGCCCATCAGGAAACAGGGTCCCCCTGTTTCCTGAATCTCGGAAGGAGCAGCTCCAGCGGGCAGTGGCAGCTTCATCCCATACCTGGAAGCATCCAGACCTCAAGGCCCAGCAGCCCCCGAGCCCTGTGTCTGGGCCCCCGGGAGGCAGACGGGACAGGCCGGTGTCCTTCTTGCCATCTTCCTGCCCAGAACATTCGAGGTTCAGGCCGTCATTAGGGAGAAGCAGGGATGGGGGTGTCCCATGTGGGAAGAGGACACAGAGCAGCGTGTGTGCGTGGATGTCCACACCGGGAACGTGGGTCGGTGGGGTGTGGGCTCTGGGAGGGGCAGACGGGGGGCCTGAGCAGGGCGGGGCCGGGGGTCCTGGGGGGCGGGGGGAGAGCTGTGCCTGTGCCGGGCCTCAGACTCCGCGGGGCTTCCCTCCCCTGGTCACTGGGAGGAGGGGCCGAGCAGCGTGGATGGACGGACCCCTCGCGTCCCCAGGCCCTGGCAGCCTCGGCCCTTCAGGCTCTGGGTCGGGGAGCCCGATGACTGCAGGTGCAGCTGTGCCCACAGGGAGGCCTGCAGGGGCCGAGCAGGAAGCACCGGGTGGTCTCGCCTGTGCGGAAGCTTCTGAGCCGGCGTCCGGGGGGAGCTCTCACCTCGCACGTGGGTTTCGAGTCCACAGCTCAGATCACCTTCTAGCCGCTTGCTTTGTTTTCTAGACACAAAGTCCTAATATCTCCTGTGTCTCCTGCCCGTGAAAAGGCACGTCTGATCTGGCACTAGGTGCTGCCTCTGGTCCCTCCAGACTGGACGCCCGGCAGCCAGTGTCACCGCGTCGTGACTGTCAGGGGGGTGTCAGGCGTGGGGGGACGAGAGCACAGGGTCCAGGCCCACGAGGGGCCGTGCCGTCCGCGGAGCCGGTGCTGTGGCTGTACGTGTTCCCTCCCCGACCCCGCGGGCAGAGAGCACCGCCCCCTTCCAGACTGTTACCAAGTGAAGTCACGTGGCCCCTGCTCGGCCCCGGCCTGGCGAGGCGCTCTGCCTCAGCGGGGAAGCTTTCCTTTTTCCACGGGGGTGCAAGTAGGCAAATAACAAAACCAAAGCTGAGACCAGCACAGCACAGGCTCTGTTCAGTGGCCAAAGAATGGAGAAGCGGGACTAAGTTCACAGATCCCCTTCTCGCCCTCCTGGAGAGAGTGCTTTAGTTTTAAACAGTAAAGACAAAGGGAGGAGGAGTGAGGCTGATGATGGGGTGAAGAGGCCTTCCGGGGAAGGGGCGGGGCTTTTTCCAAGGGGTGGGGCACCACCTCCTTTTACCCGTTTCTGGTCGTTCATGTCCAGTTGTGGCCCCCGGTGGGTGTGTCACTAAATATGCTGATATTGTAAATTCAACCAGTGATGAGACTCAGGGTCTGTTGCAGGTCACATTCGTTGCCATCTTGGTCCCAGCTGGCTCCATCTGTTTGTTGGTTTGTAGCTTCCTTTCTTATCTCTGCACCCCTTAACTTAAATACTTAGGTGAACTCCTGCTGAAGTTGGGGGGTGGAGGACAGCCCTGTGAAAGGTGGGTGCACAGGTTTTGAGCAGGTCCTGCAGCAGCTCTGACAAGAGGAGGAGGCTGAGACTGGCGGTCAGTCTGACATCTGCACTGTGGCCTGTGGTTGGCTTGCGGAGGTGGTCAGCTGGGGCACGTGTCAGGGAAGGTTCTCGGTGTTTACACAGAAGATGTGAACGTGGGCCCAGATGCAGAGCTGCCTGCGGACGCTGCTACAGAAACCCCTGATTTTTTCCTGAGAAAAGCGGTGGGGGGGCATTCAGGCAACAGGGCAAACTGCTTGCTCTGGATGTTCCTGTGGGGAAGTGGGGAGATAGCAACGGGCTCAGGCTGCGTAAACCCAGAAGCCCTCCCAGGACAGCTCCAGAACCGCTTCTGGAATGGCAAGGAGAAGTGGGTCTTCCCCCTATTAGACGAGGAGAGGGTTGGGGTCTGCAGGGCCGCCCTCACCTTCAGGGACCAGCTGGGGGGCTCACAGGACTCGGCACATGCTCGTGGCTTGTGTGCTCACAGCTGAGATGGGTCACAGCACGCGGTAGCAATGCAGGGAGGGAGGGCCCCTGCTCCGGTCACCTCCTGACCCTCCATGTGCCCTCCTGCCCTCGAGGGGCTCTAAGGTGTCTCTTCCCCCAGTCACAAAGGGCAGAACCACGACAGTTACCCACACCCCCGTCCCCCCAGGGAAGCTCATTAGAGGTTTGGCACCCGGCTCGGGGCTGGTCATGTGCTGTTCTCTGCCCTCACCCTCCAAAATGCCGGTGCCCAGAAGGGGAGCCGGGGTTCAGCATGAGCCACATGGTTTGTGCACACAGCACAGGCGCAGGGGGCTGCCCCTAACGGGAGGAGGGAGAGTTTAGATCAGGGCAGGGACCTGCTCACCAGCTGCATTAGCTTCCCGGGGCAGCTGTGACAAACGACCACAAACGGAGGCTCCGGGCAACAGAAACCCGTCCTCTCTCAGTCCTGCAGACCAGACGTCGGAGGTCAAGGTGTCCCAGGGCCGCGCTCCCCCCGGAGGCTCCAGGGGAGGGTCCTGCCTGCCTCTTCCAGCTTCTGGGGGCTCCAGGCGTCCCTGGGCTTGCGGCCACATCCCTCCCGTCTCTGCCTCCATCTTCACATGGTGCCTCCTGTGTGTCTGTGTCTCTCCTCTTGTCTCTTAGAAGGACACTGTCACTGATTTAGGGCCACCCTGATCTAGGATGACGTCATCTTCAGATCCGTAACTAATTGTACCGGCAAAGACCCTACTTCCAAATAAGGTTCCATTCTCAGATTCTGTGGGGCATGATGTGGACATAACTTCTGGGGCACCCCCATTCAACCCACTATAGCACCCAGTTCCCAGACATCAGCCGACCTTCCTCAGAACAGCATCAGGCTGGTGATGTTCTGTGTTTCTGCACGGAGTTGTCTCTTGTTTCTTGTGGTGACAGTGAGGTTGGGTGGGGGGCGCTTCTGGCTGACCTCCCAGTCACTCCAGGGACCATGCTGACGTGTCCTTCCCGGGAGGGTGCGAGCACGGCCAGGGCTCCCTGGGAATGCTCCACACTGACCACTCGCTGGTCAGACACCTGCATGGGCTGGACCGGGCCCCGGACCTCTGCACCTTCTACCACATCCACAGCCTGGTGGACTCTGTGCAGGCCTCGGACCAGGAGGTGCGGACCGGCAGGATCGGTGGGAGCTCTCCTGCCTGCCACGTGGCCTCCAGCCCACCACAGACCCTCCAGTCCTGCCATGGACACCCCCATCGCATTAGCCCCCAAGAGGGCTTCTGGGAGTGGTGAGAACTTGACCATGAAGAAGACAGGGCAGGCCCTAACTGCAGCAGGTGAGGGCAAGGACTGGGGGTGCTTGGCTATTTGTCCCCCAAAGACCCAAATGTGGGCTCTGTCTTGATGGGTCCACCTCCACCTGGGCTCACCTGGGGGGGGGGTCGCTGCAGCGAGAGCACATCCTTGGGTGATTTTCCAACTCTCCCCACCCCCATCCTCACCCCCTGGGCCCCCCTGGCCCAATAATAGTCTTTAAATAGTGTCTCTCACCCATCAGGCCTGCGTGGGAGAGTTTAGTATTGTGTGGGAGTCAGCGACCAGCGCCCATGGGTCCTGGGTGTCTTGGGAGGGGTGGGAGCCTCGCTCTCACGTTCCTGCCCCAGGGCATCTGGGGTCGGGGCAGCAGACCCAGGCTCTGTTCTGGCAGAAGCTCCCTCTCTGTGAACAAGTCTTCCCCCGCCCCCGTTATCCTCACTGGAGGCTCGGGAGGCCACAGCATCGGGGCACCTCCAGCACCAGGACCCCACCCTAGGGAGCTTCTCAAGAGCAGGGACCAGGCCTGGGGGCGGAGGAGAGGAGGGGGCCGGCCTCTTCAGGATCCCCGGGGCTAGGATGCCTCCTACGCAGGAGGGCCTTGGACTCAGCTTAACTACCACCCGGGTCTCCTACCCCTCCCTGGTAGGGGGCCCTTCAGATTCCAGGGCCCCAAGATCCTCCCCACCGACCTCTGACCCCAACTGCAGAGTCGGGGACCCAGAGACCCCCTCCCCGGCTTCTTTTTTCTTGGAGGCTCCCAGAATTCCCCGAAGCTGTTATACCCCGGGTTTATTATGCTGAAGGATGCAAGTTAAAATCAGCGAGGACGGAGGCGACGAGCAGGGGTCAGCCTCCTCGGCTGTGGCCGCCCAGGGAAGCCCACCTGAGTCCTGAAGTGCGGGGTTTATTGGGGTCTGTCTCGTCCATGTGGGGACCGCCATGTGCCTGACCTTGGCCTCCAGCCCCCGGGGGCGACTCAGGAAGCCCCACCGTGTATCATGCCATCAGCACAGACCAGCCTGGAGCGAGGCCCACGGAGCACGGACACTCCTGTCAGGCTCAAGGTGACCTCTGGAGCCAGGACAGAGCCCCGGCCTCTCTGTGGGCAGGTGAACCCACACCGCAGGGGCCCTGGTGCGGTGCCCGTTCCGTGGGGTCAGCTGGGGGCACGCGGGTCAGCCAGTGTCTGTGTCTCAGCCTGTGACCGCTGACCACACTGTCCCGCTCTGCTCACAAGAGCGAGGCCAATGGAGGGACAGCGGGGGTGGGAACAAAGCCGGGTCGGGGTCAGGCTGGGTGAGAAAGGGCCAAGGAGCGAGAACAATGCTGCCCTTGCCTGGTGAGCCGAGCGCCGACGTCCGCCCTGTGGGCAGCCCCTCTCCCCAGGTCCCGAGGCAAGGCTGCCTTTCTTGCACCCTGGGGCAGGGTCATGCCTGTGCATACAGCAGGACGCACAGCAGTGCATGCAGCAGGCCCGATGCCCGCCCTTGACACGTACTTGGGGGCTTGGTGAGGGTGGAACATCCCGACAGGACCTGGGCCGAGCCCGGGGAGGATGGAGGGGAGAAGCGTTCGGGAGCCTCTGCAGGGGCTCCTCACCTGTCTGCACAGGTGGACTGAGGACACCGACCGCGGGTGGGCAGGCGGGGAGCCCAGTCCTGGGTCATCCCTGAGGCTGACGAGGGGTGTGGAGCTGGGCGTGGTGGCGGTGGGGCGGAGGGGCTGATCGCAGGACCCTGTGGAGACAGGGCACCCGAGGCAGCGGGGAAGGTGGAGACCGTGACCGACGCAGGACGGAGACACCAGCAGGCGGCGCTGCAGGCGCGGGATCGGGGCTGCTCCCCGCAGGGCGGCCTCCGAGCCCCGCACCGCTGGAAACCCCGCGGCGTCCGGACAGAACCCCAGAGGATGGGGGCCGGATGGGCGGGAAGAGTTTGGAAAAGTCACCCCATCTCCACATGTCCTGGGGGAGGGGTCCCCGCTCCAGCCTCGTTCCTTTAGAGTCTCCCCACCTGGGGAGTCAGCACACTCAACAGCCGGTCGTGCACGGCTTGGAATTTGTCGGGAGGATGAAGGGGAAGTGGGGAAAGGAATGAAAAACGAGCTCCCCGTGCTTGGACAGCACATGCCACTCTACTTTCCAATCAGGAAGAGGAATTTCCCAAAGGCTCAGGCCGCCCCTGTAACCAGAATGGGGCTTGAAGCAATCCTGCCACTTGGTGGCCGGTTCCAGAAACAAGTTGAAGACAGGTGCTCAGGGGCACCGCGATCCGCAACGCCTGCAGGGGTGTAAATGACAACTATCGGGGAAAACGTCTCGGGGTCAGTAACTGAAAAGGACTTGAAGACAAGGCAGAATTGCAGGAACCGGATTGCAAGAGGTAGATTGGACTCGCCGTTAAAGCACATGAAAGCTGCTCAACATTGCCTATGATTCAGTTGGCCAAAAAGGCCATACAGGTGTAAATCCATACGCCCTTGTGCCAACCAAACATGCCGGAAATACAAATCAACACTACAAAGATGTATCGCTTTGCCCAGTCAGGATGGGCAAAATGTAAAAACAAGAAATGGAAGAGAGGATGTGGAGAAAAGGGAACCCTGCTACGCTGATGGTGGGAATGTCAATTGCTAACAGCCACGCTGGAGAACGGTATGAAGTTTCCTAAAAATTCTAAAAAATAGAGCTATAGGGACTTCCCTGGTGGCACAGTGGTTAAGAATCCAACTGCCAATGCAGAGGACACGGGTTCGAGCCCTGGTCCGGAAAGATAACACATGCCACGGAGCAACAAAGCCCATGTGCCACAACTACTGAGCCTGTGCTCTAGAGCCTGTGCACCACAACTACTGAAGCCTGACGCCTAGAGCCCATGATCCACAAGAAGAGAAGCCACTGCAATGAGAAGCCCATGCACTTCAACAAAGAGTAGCCCCAACTTGCTGCAACTAGAGAAACCCTGCACGCAATAACAAAGACACAACCAGGCAAAAAAAATTAATTAATTAAAAAAAAAATAGAGCTACAGAGCATACGGCACTTCCACTCCTGGGTGTATATCTCGGGATAACCTTAAATCCACAGGACACAGGCACTTCAGCTATTAGCGCAGCCCTTTTGTAGGAGCCTCTACTTGGAAACAATGTAAATGTCCTTGGAAGGAAACACTGGATAAAGGAGATATGGTACTTATGTACAATGGAATATTACTCAGCCATGAAACAAATGAAATAAGGCCAGCTGCAACAACTCAGGTGGACTTAGGTACGATCATTCTAAGTGACATAAGTCAGACACAAAAGGACACTTAGCATAAGATACCACTTATAGGTGGAATCTAAAAATGGCTACACATGAACTAAATTACGAAACAGAAACAGAGTCACACATTTAGAAAACAAACTTATGGCTGCTAAAGGGGAAAGGTGGGGTGGGGTGAGGCATAAACCAGAGGGTTGAAATTAGCACAGATATGTTCCAAAGACCAAATAGGTAATCGACAAGACCTACTCTATAGCTCAAAGAACTGGACTCAGCACACTCTAGTCACCAGAAAAGAATATATACGACTGGTAAGAATCTGAAAAAGAATTTATGGATGTCTCTCTGTAAGTGAATCAAGTGGATGGAAAAGGCACCTCATCTCCTCATCTCCTGGTGCTCAGGTTCTGCCCACCAGCCTCTTTCCCAACAATCTCCCCACTTGGGGAATCAGCACCTACAATGTCCTGTTTTGAACAGTCTCAAATTTGTCCAGAGGATGAAGAGGAAGGCGGGTAACCAATGAGAGAAAAGCCCTAGGTGTTTGCACAGGCACATGTCACTCTAATTTCCAATCAGGAGGATGAATTGACCAAAGGCTCAGCTTGCCTCCAAAACCAGAATAGGGCTTGAAGCAATCCTGCTGTTTTGTGGCCAGTTCCCCAAAAATCAAGTTAAAAAATGGAGCTCAGGGGCACTGCAATTCACAGACCTGCAGGGCTATAAATGATACCTATCGTCGAAAACTATCTTGACGTAAGTCAACGAAAAGGATTTGAAAGCAAGGCAGAATTGCAGGAAAGGGATTTCAACAGGTAGATTGGCCTCGCCCTTAAAGCACATGAAAAGCGGTTGAACTTCGCCAAGGATGAAGTTGGCCAAAAAAGGCGTATGTGTTTTTCCTGAATATATTCAGGAAAAACGCATATGCCCTTTTTTGCCAAACAAAAAAGCGGACAGGGCTTCCCTAGTGGCTCAGTGGTTGAGAATCTGCCTGCCAATGCAGGGGACGCGGGTTCGAGCCCTGGTCTGGGAGGATCCCACATGCCACGGAGTAGGCCCCTGAGCCACAACTACTGAGCCTGCGCGTCTGGAGCCTGTGCTCCGCAAGAAGAGAGGCCGCGACAGTGAGAGGACTGCACAGCGCGATGAAGAGTGGCCACTGCCCGCCACAACTAGGGAAAGCCCTCACACAGAAACGAAGACTCAACACAGCCAAAAATAAATAAATAAATTAATTAGGGCTTCCCTGGTGGCGCAGTGGTTGAGAATCTGCCTGCCAATGCAGGGGACACGGGTTCGAGCCCTGGTCTGGGAAGATCCCGCATGCCGCGGAGCAACTGGGCCCGTGAGCCACAACTACTGAGCCTGCGCGTCTGGAGCCTGTGCTCCGCAACAAGAGAGGCCGTGACAGTGAGAGGCCCGCGCACCGCGATGAAGAGTGGCCCCCACTTGCCACAACTAGAGAAAGCCCCCGCACAGAAACGAAGACCCAACACAGCCAAAAATAAATAAATAAATTTATTTTTTAAAAAATAATAAATTAATTAATTAATTTTAAAAAATTTAAAATATATATTAAAAAAATTTTTTTAAGCGGACAATGCAAATCAACACTACAGAGGTATCACATCCCAGCTGTGAGAAAGGCCATCCTCACAAAGGGTAAAAACCACAAATGCAGGACAGGGCACAGAGAAAAGGGAGCCCTGTTACGCTGAGGGGGGGAATGTAAATTGCCAATGGCCACTCTGGAGAACTGTACTGTGCTTCCTAAAACATCTAAAAAACAGAGCTACAGAGCATACGGCACTTCCACTCATGGGTGTATATCTTGGAAAAAACAAAAATCGACAGGACACAGGCACCCCAACGTGTACTGCTGCTCTGTTTACAAGAGCCTCGACCTGGGTACAACTGAAATGTCCTTGGAAGGAAAAAATGGATAAAGAAGATTGGGTACTTATGTACAATGAACTGTTACTCAGCCCTGAAATAAATAAAATAAGGCCAGTTGCAGCAACTCGGGGGAACATAGGTATGGGCACTGAGAGTGAAAAAAGTCAGAAAGAAAAGAAACTTATCATAAGATATCACTTATAGGAGGAATTTTAAAATCGCCACACATGAACTGAATTACAAAACAGAACAGAGTCATACATTTATAAAACACACTTATGGCTGCTTAAGGGGAAAGATGCGGTATGGTCATGCATAAACCAGGAGGTTGAAATTGGCACAGATACCGTTCCATAAACAAATAATGTAATGGACAAGACCTACTCATTGCTCAAAGAACTGGACAGCACACTCTATTCACAGGAAAAGAATATATCTGACTAGTAGATACTGAAAAAGAATTTATTGATGTCTCTCTGTAAGTGCATCAAGTGGATGTACAGCAGCAAGACACACAGATTGGAAAATCAGCTAAACCCCATTATAAAAATAAATTTTTTAAAAAAGACAGTGAGGGCTTCCCTGGTGGCGCAGTGGTTGAGAATCCGCCTGCCGATGCAGGAGACACGGGTTCGTGCCCTGGTCCGGGAAGATCCCACATGCCGCGGAGCAACTAAGCCCGTGAGCCATGGCCGCTAGGCCTGCGCATCCGGAGCCTGTGGTCCGCAACGGGAGAGGCCACAACAGTGAGAGGCCCGCATACCGCAAAAAAAAAAAAAAAATAAAATAAAAAATAAAAAAGACAGTGAGAGAGAGAGGAATTCTTACAAAATTCGATCAGGGGCTGTGATGCAACTCAATTAACCACATCTAGACACACAGCTGGATGGGACCTAAGGCTGGACACTCGTAGGGCCGAGAGGATCGGTGAGGATGGGTCAGAAAAGACAGCAGCTGTTAGTAATACTGCCTGGTCCCCATGCCAGGGGTCCAAAATCTGCAGGTGCAGGGGAATCTTCCAACAGCTAAAACATGCATGGGACACCGAGAGGATGGTACACTGTCTGATGGGTAAGAGTTTGGAAAAGGCACCTCATCTCCTGGTGGTCGGGTTCCCACCTCCAGCCTCCTTCCTAACAATCTCCCCACTTGGGGAATCAGCACCTTCTAACCCTCTTTTGCACAGTTTGGAATTTGTACGGAGGATGAAGAGGAAGGGGTGGAACCAATGAGAGACAAGCCATAGGTGTTTGCACAGACACCTGTCACTCTAATTTCTAATCAGGAAGACGAACTGACCAAAAGCTCAACTTACCTCCGGAAGCAGAATAGGGCTTGAAGCAACCCTGCTGTTTTGTGGCCAGTTCCCAAAAAAGCAAGTTGAAAATTGGAGGTCAAGGGCACTGCAATTCACAATCCTGCAGGGTTGTAAATGATACCTATTGTCGAAAAATATCTTGAGGTAAGTCAACGAAAAGGATTTGAAAGCAAGGCAGAATTGCAGGAAAGGGATTTCCAGAGGTAGATTGGACTTGTAGGGCGAGGAGCAAAGGCAGCCCTGCTACACTGATGGTTGGAATGTAACTTGCCAAAGGCAACTCTGGAGAAGTATATTGTGTTTCCTAAGAAATCTAAGAAACAGAGCTACAGAGCATAAGGCACTTCCACTCATAGGTATATATCTTGGAAAAACAAAAAATCGACAGGACACAAGCACTCCAACGTTTAGTGCTGCTCTGTTTATAAGAGCCTAGACTTGGATACAACCTAAATGTCCTTGGAAGGAAAAAATGGATAAAGAACATGGGGTACTTATGTACAATGGAATATTACTCAGCCTTGAAATCAATGGAATAAGGCCAGTTGCAGTGACTCGGGCGGACTTGGTTTGATCATTCTAAGTGAAATATGTCCAACAGAAAAGAGACTTCTTATAAGATATCACTTATAGGTGGAATCTAAAAATTGCTACACATGAACTAAATTACAAACAGAAACAGTCACACATTTAGAAAACACTTTTGTTTACTAAAGGGGAAGGTGGAGTCGGGTGAGGCATAAAGCAGGAGGTTGAAATTAGCAGATACGTTCCAAAGACCAAACAGGTCATCGACAAGCCCCACCCTATAGCTCAAGGAACTAGACTCAGCACACTCTAATCACCGGAAAAGTATATATACGACTGGTGAGAATCTGAAAAAGAATGTATGGATGTCTCTCTGTAAGTGAATCAAGTCGATGTACAGAAGCCAGAACAGGGCATTGAAAGTCAGCTACACCCCAATATAAAAATACATTACAAATAAAAAAGCAAAGACACTGAGACAGATAGAAATTCATACAGAATTTGTTCAGTGGCTGTGTTCCAACCTGGACTGACCACGTCTAGACCCACAGCTGGATGGGACCTAAGGTTAGACACTCGTGGGCTGAGAGGCTTTGTAAGGATGGGCCGCAAATGTAGCCCCTTGAGAGTAATACTCCCCGGTCCCCATTCCATGGGTCCCAAATCTCCATGGGCAGGGGCTCCTTCCGACAGGTAAAACATGCATGGGACACCCAAAGGATCGTACACCTTCTGATCAGGAAAAGTTTCGAAAAGGCACCTCATCTCCTCATCTCCTTGTGGTTGGGTTTCCCCCTCAAGCCTCTTTCTTAACAATCTCTCCACTTGGGGAAATCAGCACCTTCAACATCCTGTTTCTGCACAGTTTGGAATTTGTCTGGAGGATGAAGTGGAAATTGGGAACCAATGAGAGACAAGCCCTAGATATTTGGACAGCCACATGTCACTCTAATTTCCAATAAGGAAGAGGAATTGATCAAAGGCTCAGCTTGCCCCCAGAACAAAAATAGGGCTCGAAGCAACCCTCCTGTTTTGTGGCAAGTTCCCAAAAAAGCAAGTTGAAAAATGGAGCTCCAGGGCACTGCAATTCACAAAGCTGCAGGCTTGTAAATGATACCTATTGTTGAAAAATCTCTTGAGGTAAGTCATCAAAAAGGACTTCAAAGCAAGCCAGAATTGCAGCAAAGGTATTTCAAGAGGTAGATTGGACTCGTCATTAAAGCACATGAAAAGCCGCTGAATTCGCCAATGATGCAGCTGGCCAAAAGGGCGTATGCATTTTTCCTGAATATACTAAGGAAAAACGCATACGCCCTTTATGGCCTACCAAACAGGCGGGCAATGCAAATCTGCACTACAAGCAGGTATCACTCCGCATCAGTCAGAAGGGCCATCCTCACAAAGTGTAAAAACCAGGAATTCAGGGCAGAGCGTGGAGAAATGGGAGCCCTCTACGCTGATGGTGGGAAAGTAAATTGCCAACGGCCACTCTAGAGAAGTGGACTGTGTTTCCTGAACAATCTATAAGGCAGATGTATAGAGCATACGGAACTTCCGCTCATTCGCATACATCTTCGGAAAAACAAAAATCCGCCGGAAACAAGCACCACCATGTTTAGGGCCGCTCTCTTTACAATAGCCTCGAGTTGGTACAACATAAATGTCCTTGTAAGGAAAACATGGATAAAGCAGATGTTGTACTTGTGTACAATGAAATATTACTCAGCCATGAAATCAATGAAATAAGGCCAGTTGAAGCAACTCGGGTGGACTTAGGTATGATCATTCTAAGTGAAGTAAGTCAGACAGAAAAAGAGACTTATAAGCTATCACTTATAGGTGGAATCGAAAAAGGGCTACACATGAACTAAATTACAAAACAGAAACAGAGTCACACATTTAGGGCTTCCCTGTTTGCGCAGTTGCTAAGAAACGGCCAGCCAATGCAGGGGACTCCAGTTTGAGCCCTGATCCAGGCAGATCCCACATGTCGTGGAGTAACTAAGCCAGTGCACAATACTGAGCCTGCGCTGTACAGCTCGAGAGCCACAACTACTGAGCCCGTGTGCCACAACTATTGAAGCCAGCACACCTAAAGCCCATGTTCCACAACCAGAAAAGCCACCACAATAAGAAGCCCGTGCACCGAACCCAAGACCCAACGCAGCCAAAAAATTAATCAATTCATTAATTAATTTTTAAAAAGACAAGTTGCCAGCTGCCTTACTGTCTGGTGAGGGACCAATTTCTTGTTCATAATGTGAGTTTTCTGGCTCTGCAATGAAATGATGTAATGGACGTAAGATCTTCTGTTCTTACATTTATTAGGTCACTAATCCCATATTTGAGGTCTCTGGCCTCTTGACCTAATCACCTCCCCAAAGCCTCATCTCCTAATACCATCAACATGGGAGCTGGGCTTCAAAATCTGAAAATTAGAGGAACAATATATTTACACCATAACAGGGACCACAGAGTTAGATGATTTTTCCTTTCATGTTAAAGGTTTTGCACATATATATTTATAATATAATCCTCAAACCCTTTTTTTTTTAAGATTCTTTTCCCATATAGGCCAGTACAGAACATTGAGTAGAGTTCCCTGTGTTATACAGCAGGTCCATATCAATACTGATCTATTTTATATATACTAGGGTGTATATGTCAGTCCCATTCTCCCAATTTATCCCTCCCCCACTAATCCCCTGGTAACCATAAGTTTGTTTTCTATATCCGTGACTCATTTCTGTTCTGTAAATAAGTTCTTTTGTACTGTTTTTTTTAGATTCCGCATATAAGCAATATCATGATACCTGTCTTTCTGAGTCTGACTTGCTTCACTCAGTATAACAATCTCTAGTACCATCCATGTTGCTGAAAAATCCTTAATTGTTAAGGATAACTCTCAATTTTTTCCAATATCATCAGCAATTCTTTCTGGCAGACACGTGATAACACTTTTTACACAGGGATATTGAGACCAAGGTTCCTGACCTGCAAACAAACAAAACATCATTCATATAGTGAAAACTTTGCACATCGAGGATGAAAGCACTTGGTCTCTATCTTTCTGCACCCACTGCTGACAGAGGGCAGAAGAGTTTGACTCACTAACCTTCCTTACGTGCACTTCTTCCGAATGGGGTATTCCACCTAAAACTTACAAGAAGCGGGACTGCATCATGGAACACACCAATCTCTACTACAGATTCTGAAGCAGCAAAAAAAACCCCAAAACAAAAACATGATGAATACATCCAAAGGGTTCTGTCTACATTGTTACATTTGTTTCCCTCCCACTGTGAACCCATTTCAAACCCTGTCATTTGAACCTGTTTTTATTTTTTTCAACAAAAATAATGTTAATCTGCAGTAACATGCAGCAGTAATATTATACTACCCATTGTGCAAGTGTGTAGGGATACGAGGAGCTATGGGAGGCTATCATGAGAGGTTGCCTAGAGTAATTAGGATATTTAATTTTGAGAATAATTCTGTAAACTCATTTCCAGTAATAGCACTCTTCCCCAAATCAAAGGTTTAACAAGGGAGATGCAAGCAGAATAATCATGAAAACACAAAGCAATACAACAGCAACAAAAAATTTCTAACTTCCAATAACACCTCAATTTAGAAGAGGATTTACATCTTCAGAACAAAAGCATTCCTCCTTGACTTTCTAACCAGTCAAAATCTGTGTATTCTACAGAAAATCTGTGATGTTATTCCCATAAAACTACCCTTTACTGCTTCTGCCGTCAGTAGATTTCCTAAGCACTAGTGTTTTAATGTACAGGTTAAAAACAAAATCCAAATGTGATTTATTTATAATGCCTGTGTTCTTTGTCTTATCCTAGTGTCTAAAGTCTTCTCCATGTCTGGACCCCAAATAATATTCCTTTATGTGCTAAGTGATATCTGGAGAGTGGGAGATGTTTAATAAATACCCAAACCCTAAAGAGTACCCTAACCCTAACCCTAATCCCTAACCCCTAACCCCTATCCCTGACCCTGACCCTGACCCTAACCTTAACCCCTAACCCTAACCCCTAACCCCTAGCCCTATCCCTGACCGTGACCCTGACCCTAACCTACCCCTGTGCATGATGACCCCCACACAGGGGGACTGCTCACCTTGTCATTCGTGCTCGCATATCGACCTGTTTTCATCTGCTCTGACCTGGGCTCATGTCCAGAGGACATGCTCCTGAGGAGGGCAGCCTAATCCATGCACGAGCACAGTCTGTGTCTCCGGACACGAGCAGGCAGGACAGCTCTCACAGCAGCGGGACGGGGCAGTCAGGAGGCAGCGTTCTCCCCGCCCCGGCGCAGCGCGGGGGAAGCACGTGCACAGGCACACACACAGCTCTACACGGGATGCCACCCTCTCAGAACCCTCCCCTGCCTCCGACCGGGGAGGCACAGGCTGTCGTAGAGCAAGTGGGGTTCTCCGCCCCGGCACAGCGCCCGCACACACCTCGCAGCAAGGCGGCGGGCTCTGCCCCCAGGCCGTGGCAGTCGCACCAGCGGCTGCTGCAGACTTTGGAAGGGCAGCGGCCGGGGGCTCCAGCGCTCCGAGGCTCCCTCTCAGGTCCCTGGAGATTTGCTCAGCAGGGGCACATTGTCCCTCAGCCTCATCTCCCGTCAGGCCAGCAGAGGCGCTTCGAGACATGGCAGGACTGGGCTGCACCTGGGGCGTTTGTGGCACGGGGAAGCAAACGCCCCACCTGAGCAGGTGCGGTGGGGACTGGAAAAGGTCTGCGCTGCCTCAGGCTCACCTGCCTGCCACAGGAGGGGGCTCCCCTGAAGTCTGACTGAGGCCCTCTCGGTGCTGCCCAGCCAGCCACTATTGCACACAAGTCCTGGCAAAAGAGGTATCCGTGGCATTCCCCTGGCAACCTCAGTCCCTCCAGCACAGTAGGGAGGACCACGAGGAGGTACTTGCCCCCAGAGTGGGACAGGCGCGCCCCCTGACCACCCAGGCGCCCAAGAACGCTGCCCACGGGACACACCACCACAGCGGTGACACAAGGGCTTTGCTGGGAAAAGGGGACAGCTCTGCTTGGGTTTCAGCTCCCTAGGGACAAGCTGTACAACTCCAGAGGCACCACAGAGAGTACGTGACACATGCTCGCTCACCAAGGAGGCACGCAGCAGGGCGGTGGGACGGCTCTCCCCAGGGCACGGAGGGCCACTTGCGAGACACGCCAGGAAGGTGACAAAAGTGTCTGTTGCATCAGAGGACCACAGCCACACTGATGCCCTGAAGCAAAGGACAAGAGACTAAGGTCGGGATAGAGTCACCGCTCCTGAGTTCCACACACCACCAAGAGGCGGGGGGTGGGGGGGAGAGGCAAGGGCCCCACGGGCAAGACAAGAGCGGCCCCGTTTGCTTTGAACTTCCAGCCCTCATCTTGTTCAACTCAGCCCCAGCCCTGGAGAGCACGACATAACCACCAATCCATGGGCATGGAATCCCCAAAGGGGAGACCCAGGGAGACCGTCACCAGCAGAGCCTGCTTCAGCCTCACCAGCCGCCTCTTCTCAGGTGACAGGGCCCAACAATTCTGGGAATATTACATCTCACGCTGACACACCTGTGAGGTGAGGTTATCACAGCCACCACAGAGGACAGGACCCACACTGCATGGCCTCACTGCCCTCGGGTTGCCAGGGGCCAGAGGTGGAGTATGATGTAGGATGGGTCAGCTGGACACACACCTACGAGCCGATGCGCACGGCCAGACAGGCAGCTCAGGAAGCAAGGGGAGAGCAAGGTGCAAAGTTGTGGTCAAACCCAGAGCACTATGCACGTCCAGAAAGACCAATGCCCCTGGCAACACGCGCTGAAGAAAACCACACCTCTCTAGCAGCGAAAAAACGCCCACATACGGTGAAAACCTTACCACACCCAGCAATGGGGGCTGGCTATTCACCAATTGCAGGGGGCCCCCGGCACCTCAGTCCAGCCACTGGTCCCCAGCACTACCCCGTCACTGCCAGCCCCAGAGCTCTCACGGCCATCTCAGGGTAGCGTGGCAGCAAACGGGGCTGGGGGGGCGGCAGGAATGAGGGAGAGAGCGGGCGGGGTACGCCCTCTCCAGTTCGCCCAAGTTGGCAGGTACCCGTCCGTCAATGTCTCTAGATGGGGACTTGGGGAAAATTCTGCAGACGTACCTCTGACGACTGGGCCCCAAGAGGGACAACACCCAGACCCGTGCCACCCTATCCAGGTTATCTCTCATGGTCCGGGGCGGTCCCCCCCTCCCGAGTGCGACTCCGAAAAATCTACCAGAAAGAACCCAGCCACCCGGACTCAAGCGTGCCCGCCACTGAGTCCATGCCACACTGCAGAGGCCTCGGCACATACCGGCCAGTCTTCTGCTCAGGAGCGGGAGGGGTAGAGGGAGTGCGGAAGTTAATACGGCTGACGAAGGACAGCCGCGCCACAGGAGTCTGGGCGCGGGACACGCTCCCTGTCCTCCCCACAGCGCCCGGCCACCGTAAGCCGGGTGCGCGCAGCCAAAGGGGCGCCGGTGGCTAGTGGGACGCCGGTCCAGGGGGCTGCACGTCCGGGCGGAAGCCCGCCGCGGACCACGCCCCTGCACGCCCTGCACGTGCCCGCACGCCCAGTCTGCGGCGAGAGCGGGACACGCCCCCACGCCCCTGCGTGACCAGGACAGTTGCCGCCAGCTTCGCGGGACTCGCGGAACTCCGCTTCACGCTCGGAGGCCGCGTCCATCCGTCGCGAAGGTCGCCAGAGCCCCAGAGGGAAGAGACGATATAAAAGAGGCCGTCAGGTGGCGCCAGACAACGGGCGCGAACGGAAGCGGGACGGATCCCGAACGCCCGGGAGCGAGGACGCAGCGCTGCCGCCCCAAAGCCAGAGCTTGTCCTGGGGCGGGTGGAGGGCGTCCGCCCCGGCCTTGAGGCATCCTCGTGGCACTTAGCCCCCGGTTTCACACGGCACAGCACTGCACGACCGACCCCGGCAGCAGACAGTGGGCGCGGGGGCGGGGAGAGGAGGCTGGGAACATATTGGCTGGCGTCTGCCACCACGGAGACACACTAGCCACGCGATTTCCAGGTGGTTAAAATTCCATGGAGACACCGGCGGGGCCTGGCGGCCAGCAAGGACTGCCCAGAGTGCAAGAGCGAGGTCCTGGCTTCTGCAAAGGAGGGAAGCCGTGGACTAGCAAACCGAAACCAAGCAAGTGCTCAAACAACAATGCATGAGTCAGTTTTCATTCTATACTTTCGAAGGGAGGAAGTCTTTCGAATGTACAGGGAAAGCCCAGAAGCTAGAAAGGAAAGCCTGATACGCTCAAACCCATACAAGTGGAAATAAAAATCTATTCTGCATAGACTGTGACAAAGTCCAAAGACAACAAATGGGTGTGTGGGAGACACTGTGGAAAATGCACTTGCGGTCATGAGGGCATGGATTTCAGCGTGACTTACCACAATAACAGGGGGAAAGAAGTGTGTGTGTGTCGATAGCTATCCACTATACACGGAGTTCCAGTACATCTATACAATGCAACATTGTGTGTGTGTGTTTGAAATATGTTAAATGATGATAAACTGTAGTCCAATAAAAAAATAAAAATAAAACAACCACCCAAAACTCAAGACGTAGAACTTCCAATGTCGGGCATTAACAAATAAATTTTAAAATATGGAAAAATATATATATCTGATAAGGGGTTCCTATCCTAACCCTAACCCTAATCCCTAACCCTAACCACAATGCTGTGAAATTAGAAATCAACTACAGGAAGAAAAAAAAAACACAAACACATGTAGGCTAAACATTACGCTGCTAATAACCAAGAGATCACTGCAGAAATCAAAGAGGAAATTTTAAAAATACATAGAAATAAATGACAATGAAACCACGGTGATCCAAAACCTATGGGATGCAGCAAAAGCATTTCTAAGAGGGAAGTTTATAGCAATTCAATCTCACCTCAAGAAACAAGAAAAATCTCAAATAAAGAATCTAACTGTACACCTAAAGCAACTAGACAAAGAAGAACAAAAAGTCCCCAAAGTTCGTAGAAGGAACGAAATCATAAAGATCAGAGCAGAAATAAATGAAGAAAACAATAGCAAAGATCAATAAAACTAAACGTTGGTTCTTTGAGAAGATAAACAAAATTGATAAACCTTTAGCCAGACTCAACAAGAAAAAAAGGGAGAGGATTCAAATCAATAAAATTAGAAACGAAAAAGGATAATTTACAACAGACACTGAAGAAATGCAAAGCATCATAAGAGACTACTACAAGCAACTATATGGCAATAAAATGGACAACCTGGAACAAAGTGGACAAACTCTTAGAAAGGTACAACCTTCCAAGACTGAACCAGGAAGACATAGAAAATATAAATATATGAATCACAAGCAATGAAATCGAAACTAATTAAAAATCTTCCAACAAACAAAAGTCTAGGACCAGATGGCTTCACAGTCAAATTCTAGCAAACATTTGGAGGAGAGCTAACACCTATCTTTCTGAAACTCTTCCAAAAAATGGCAGAGGAAGGAACACTTCCAAACTCATTCTACAAGGCCACCATCACCCTGCAACTGAAACCAGACAAAGATATCACAAAAAAAGAAAATTACAATCCAATATCACTGATGAACATAGACAGAAAAATCCTCAACAACATACTAGCAAAGAGAATCCAGCAACACATTAAAATAATCATACACGGTGATAAAGTAGGACTTCTCCCAGGGATGCAAGGATTCTACAATATACATAAATCAATCAATGTGATACACCTGGGATCCTCAACCCAGGGCCATGGACCAGTACCACACAGCACAAGGTGAGTGGCTGGCAAGTGAGCGAAGCTCCATCTGTATTTACAGCCGCTCCCCATCGCTTGCATCACCGCCTGAGCTCCACCTCCTGTTAGGTCAGTGGCATTAGATTCTGTGTCCCCTGCACTGGCAGGCAGACTCTTAACCACTGTGCCATCAGGAAAGTCCCTTTTTTATATTTAAATATTGAATCATCTGGAAATTTATTTTAGTGAAATGTAAACAGGTTAAGAAACAATGACATTGAGTGCTTTCTTCAATCAAAAATTGTGCTACCTTTCCATAATACAGAATTTAACTGAAACATGGCTGCCCAATCAAGGACTACATTTTCTAATTCCTTTGATTTATACATGTGGCCATGTGACCAGTAGAATATGGTCAAAATATGCATGGAAGTGATGTGTTTCACCTATAGGCCAAGAGCTTTAAGAAGTTCTCTGTCCCATCTGCCATCTAGACACAGGCAACAAAAAGAGGCCATTTGGATTGTAACACCATAAGTTGGCAGGAACCTGGGTCCCTGAATCACCATGGTCAGGATAGGTACTCACTGACCAGGAACATCTACAGTGACTGTTACATGAGTGAGAAATACACTTTCATTGTGGTAAGCCACTAAAATGTTGGGGCTTACTTATTAAAGTGGCCAGTATGGCTTCACCACTAAAGAATCCAGTGAGGAGATAGCTGTCCCCAAGCACTTGTGTCTGAGCACACTTCATTTTATTCAGCCAGCACTCTGCCCACTGCCAATGTATTTCCTTAGCCCTAGGGGATCAAGAACTTCTAGAGTTAAGTCTCCTCAAAAACGAAGCACACAGAAGAAGAGAAACACAAAAAGGAACCAAGGAAGACAAAAGTGATTGACCCCCATCATGAAGTACATGATGGGGTGATTGGGAGACGGCAACCTAGATGAGTTTATCTGAGTGAAAGAGGTGAAGGTGGGCAAGTTTTAGCTAAACAATGAACGGTCTGATAATTCAGTAACTCACTGACTTCATATTTCTGCCTATGCTAGACCTTCCACATCAAGATGAGAGGACTATGTTAGAAAACAAATATCTGAGCCCCAAATCAAGGGAAATGACAATAGTCCTTTGGTATCTGAGGGAGATTGGTTCCAGTACCTCCTGCAGATACCAAAATCCGTGGATGTTCAAGTCCTTTATATGAAATATCTTGTACAGTCAATCCTCCACATCCTCACTTCTGCATGGTTAGAGCCAACCAACTGAGGATCGAAAATCGGTTGGTGGAATAGAGGATCTCACCCACGGATATGGATTGTAATCAAGGGAGAGCACTCAGTCCTAGCAAACAGGGCTGGTTTACAGGTTTTTCAAGAAGGAAAGGGATCAATGTAAGGGTCAGGATAAGAAGTATAAACCTAAGGGCATTTTCCTGAAAGGAGACAGGGAAATGTAGCCACTAAAATGTTGGGGCTTATTTATTAAAGTGGCCAGTATGACTTCACCAATAAAGAATCCAATGAGGAGATAGCTGTCCCTAAGCACTTGCGTCTGAGCACACTTCGTTTTATTCATTGAGCACTCTGCTCACTGCCAATGAAAGGGAAATGTTAGTTACATAGTATTTGTAAAGGATCTGGAAGGGAGGCGGTTTATCAGTGGGTGACTTTCACAGTTAACTACATGTTAAAGTGAAAGTTCTATTCAGGGCACTTGTGTCATCCACATCACTAGACTAGACCATGGAAGAATCTGAAAGTAAAAAGCAGAGGTATATTAAACCAATCCAGGCTTATTTCAATTCATCTCTTAATAATAATACTTCATTTAAAACAAGACATCCAGGACAAACTTAAAATAGGTGGTATACCAGAACAGCAGTAGAAACCAGTTTTAGCTGCTGGACACAGAATTAACAATTGCATATGGATTTATCAATGACCTGAGCAAAATAGGCTGCATTTGTAAATATGAACGGGTAACCAAAGATTCCTCCAGAGGGATACGTGAAGAAGGAGGTGGCAAGCTAGTAAAATACCTAAAGTAAGTGAACAACAATTATTTGCCAATTAAGTTGAGGTTGAATTAAAAATATTCAAGGATTACAGTACACACTTGTCCCTCTTAGCTGCCCAATATTACACAGATTTTACAAATGTTTGATTCTTTGAGGAGCTACTTTGAAAAGCAATCTAGTGCCCTACAAAGTTATTCAACTAGTTTGTGAATTCGCCTTCTATTATTTTTTGTTGCAATTTGTTTGAAATCACTTGTGAGTCTTTAATCAAAGTGTTCAGTGAGTGAAACTTAAAGTTTTGAAGCCTTTAGCAAATTGGAATTCTCGAAAACATGGTGTATAAATAGGAAGTCATTGAATCTGTCACTACAAAAGTGAGGAAGGAAATGACCAAATCAAAGAAGGGAGTTCAAACAGTGTACCTGATTGAAGTTTTATAATTTTGCTTTGTAATTTCATAACTTGTGAGAAGAATTTTTGGCTGAGCTTCCATTTGGGGGATAAATTTACATTCTGTAATGAATAGAATGAAATTGAAAAGCTCTATTATTTTGTGATATCTCTATTTTGTTTGGCAAAATATTCAAGATAATTAGAAATAGAGACAACATAGCTGATGAGTTTTGTGTTATAAAATATTTGTCTAAGAATGACAGTCTCAATGAAATAAAAATGGACAGTATGATGAAAATATTTGGACTAAAATATTTAAATATTTCCATACATAAAAGCATAATTAAGTACCTTTACTGAGCAGAATTTTCCTGAGCTTACCAAGAATCTCACCATAAGTAGAAAGAGTATTTTTCCAACAAAATATGGGCTACAGAGAAGAGTTTATCAAAGGTGTCAATAAATTTCAATTTATTAATAATAAAATGCAACCTTGGAGACAATTACAATTTTATGAACCAACTAAAAATCAAGAGAACATATTTGTAATTAAAATCACTGAAGGAGAGGGGAAAGACAGTGTGGCAGGAAAACATTTGAAGAAATTAATGCTAAAATATTTCCAAATATGACAGAAACTACAGGTCTAGGTCTACATAAACTACAGGTCTAGGTTTCTCCTGTAGAAACTACAGGTCTACAGACAGAAACTATCAAGCCACAGGTCCTCAGTGCTTAAAGATACCTAAGAAGAGTGAATAGAAAAAACACCATATACAATCTCATCATAGTCAAACTGCTGAAAACCAATAATAAAAAAAGCTTAAATGAAGCTAGAAGAAAAAAAGGCATTCCAAAAAGAAGATCATGATAACAGTGAAGGGGAGAAAATATTTGCAAATGAAGCAACTAACAAAGGATTAATCTCTGAAACATACAAACAGCTCATGAACTCAATATCAGAAAAAAACAACCCAATCAGAAAAATGGATGGAAGACCTAAATAGACATTTCTCCAAAGAATACACACAGATGGCCAACAAACACATGAAAAGATGCTCAACATCACTAATTATTAGAGAAATGCAAATCAAAACTATGGTGAGGTATCACCTCACACTGGTCAGAATGGCCATCATCAAAAAAATGTACAAAAATGCTGGAGAGGGTGTGGAGAAAAGGGAAACCTCTTGCACTGTTGGTGGGAATGTAAATTGATACAGCCACTCTGGAGAACAGTATGGAGGTTCCTTAAAAACTAAAAATAGAACTACCATATGACCCAGCAATCCCACTGCTGGGCATTTACCCAGAGAAAACCATAATTCAAAAAGATGTGTGTACCCCAATGTTCACTGCAGCACTATTTACAATAGCCAGGACATGGAAGCAACCTAAGTGTCTATCAACAGAGGAATGGAAAAAGAAATTGTGGTACATATATACAATGGAATATTACTCAGCCATAAAAAGGAATGAAATTGGGTCATTTGTAGAGACATGGATGGACCTAGAGATTGTCATACAAAGTGAAGTTAAGTCAGAAAGAGAAAAACAAATACCGTATATTAACAGACATATGTGGAATCTAGAAAAATGGTGTCGATGATCTTATTTGCAAAACAGAACTAGAGACACAAACTTAGAGAACAAACATATGGACACCAAGCAGGGAAGGGGGTGGGTTGAATTGGGAGATTGGGATTGACATATATACACCACTGATACTATGTATAATATAGATAACTAATGAGAACCTATTGTATAGCTCAGGGAACTCTACTCAGTGCTCCGTGGTGACCTAAATGGGAAAGAAATCCAAAAAAGAGGAGATACATGTATACATATAGCTGATTCACTTTGCTGTACAGTAGAAACTAACACAACATTGTAAAGCAACTATACTCTAATAAAAATTAATTTTAAAAATATAACAGTGAAGGATGAATTCTAATCAAAGCATTGCATCAAGAAGACAATGCAATGACATTTTTAAAGGGCTGAAAGAAAAACATCTTCTCAACCTACAGTTCTATATCCAGTTAAACCAGGGGTCCCCAACGCCCAGGCCACAGACCAGTACAGGTCCATGGCCTGTTAGGAATGGAGCCACACAGCAGGAGGTCAGCAGCGGACGAGCGAGTGAAGCTTCATCTGTATTTACAGCCACTCCCCATTGCTCCCATTACCACCCGAGCTCCACCTTCTGTCAGATCAACAGCGGCATTAGATTTTCATAGGAGCGCAAACCACACTGTGAACTGCACATGCAAGGGATCTAGGTTGCGTGTTCCTTATGAGAATCTAATGCCTGATGATCTGAGGTGGAGCTGAGGCAGTGACGCTAGCGCTGGGGAGCGGCTGCAAATACAGATTCTCATTAGCAGAGAGGTTTGACTGCACAGAGACCATCATAAATCAATTGCTTGCAGACTTATATCAAAACCCTATCGGTGAGTAGCAAGTGAAAACAAGCTCAGGGGTCCCATTGATTATGGTGAGCTGTATAATTATTTCATTATATATCACAATGTAATAATAATAGAAATAAAGTGCACAATAAAGGTGATTTGCTTGAATCATCCCAAAACCATTCCCCACCCTCCCTGGCCCATGGAAAATTTGTCTCCCATGAAACTGGTCCCTGGTGCCAAAAAGGGTGGGGACCACTTAGTTAAACTATTCTTAAATAATGAAGAGAAAATAAAGGTATTGTTTAATTCATGGTCAAAGAAGAAATCACAAGGAAAATACGAGCTTATTTCGAAATGAATGATAATGAACACCCCTCATATAAAAATTTGTGGATACAGTTAAAAGAGTAGTTAGAAGGAAATTTATAGCATTAAAAGCTTTCTTAGAAAAGAATGAATGTTAAAATCAGTGACTTATCCTACCACCTTAAAAAGCTAGAAAATGAAGAGACAGTTAAACTCAAAGAATGAATAAAGAGTGTGGTAATCAAGTAGCAAATAGAGAAATAAAAGAAAACAATAAAGCCAAAAGTTGGTTCTTGGAAAAATTTAATAAAATTGATAATCCCTTGATCAAGAAATAAAAGGTACATAATACAAATTACCAATATCAAGAACTGCACAGGGGACATCACTAGACATTAAAATAGTAAGAAAATAATCAATTAGCCAATTAGCAAAATGGGCAAATTCCTTATAAAACCAAACATACCAAAATTGACCCAAGAAGAAAAAGAACATCTGAATGGCCTTCTATTTGTTAAAGAAAGTGAATCTGAAATAAAAATCCTTCCCAGAAAAACTCCATGCCCAGAAGACTTCACTGGTGAATTCTACTGAACATTTAAGTAAGAAATGAAAGAATTATATCAACCATACATCACATATTTCAGAAAATAGAAGAGGAGGAATATATATTTACTGGCTTGTTTCCTGAGGGCAGCATAACCCTCATATAAAGACCTGAGAAAGGCATTACAAAAAAGGGAATTGTAGACCAATATGCCTCATAAATATAGGAACATATATCATTGACAACATATTAACAAAACAAAGAGCAATATATGAAAATAATAACATGCCATGACTAAATGTGAGTCATCCTAGGAATGCAAGGTTGGTATATAATATTAAAAAATCATTCAATATAAATTGTCACACTCACAGATTAAGATAGAAAATAGACATGATAATCTCAGTCAATGGACAGAAATTATTTGACAAAATTTAATACCCATTCATGTTAAAACATCCCAGAAAACTATATGTAGAAAAGAGCTTCCACAATCTGACAGAAGATGGCTATGAAAAACTTCCAGGTAATCATCATACTTCCTGAGATATTGACTATGTTCCTTACAAAGTTGGGAACAAGGCAATGATGTCTGCTTTCAGTTCATTTTCCCACATTTTACTGGAGATTTTAAGCCAGTGCAATAAGATAATTACAAGATAAAGTTTATGTAGCGAGAAATAGAATTGTCCTTATGTGACCTTTACATAATTACATAGATAAAAACTATTAGAGAAACTAAAAAACTCTACATGAACTAATAAATGAACCTAAAAAGATTACACAATATAAGGTAGGTATACCAAAACCAATTGTATTTTTATGTACTAGTAAAAAAAATGGAAAGGGGATTTAAAATATTTACAATGATATAATAAATTAATGTACTTAGAAGTAAATCCATGTAAATCTATAAGACATGCCTGAGAGAAATTAAAGAAGATATAAATAAATGGAGAGATAAACCATGTTCACAGATTGGAAGATTCCATACTGCTAAGATATCTATTTTCCCCAAATTGATCTGTAGATTCACCATAACCCAATCATGATCCCAATCAAAATCCCAGACTTTTTTTGATAAATTGACAAATGATTCTAAAATTAGTATCTAAATGCAAAGAACCTAGAATAGCCAAAACAACTTGGAAAAGAGGAAAAATGTTGGATACCTTACCTAACCTAATTTCAATAATTAATAGAAAGCTTCAGTAATCAATGCAGTGTGGTATGATAGAAAAACAGATCAATGCACAAAAATAGAGCCACACATAAATTGTCAATTGATTCTTTGACAGAGGTGCCAAATTAATCCCTATGGTGAAAGGACAGTCTTTTCACTAATGCTGCTGGGACAACTGGATAACTATAATGGGAAGACAATGTTCCTCTATCCATACTTCCCAGCAGACACGGGTCTATGAATCATAAACCTAAATGTAAAAATAAAACTACTAGCTTTGAGAAGAAAACATAGATGAATTTTTTGTAATCTTGGATTAGGCAAAAAATTCTTACAGAGGACACAGAAAACACTAACCATTAAAAAAATGATAAATTGGATTCCAAAACTTAAAAACTTCAGTTCATCAAAATACACCACAAAAAACATGCATAGAAAAACCCCAGACTAGGAGAATAAATAATAATCAGTTGCACTTTTACATAATAATGCATATGGGAAGTACAATGAAAATAATATTCCATTTATAGCATAATACATAAAATATTTGAATTCCAGGCATAAACTACTAATGATGAAATAAAAGGAAGAAAAAAAAACTGGAAAGTTATACTTATGCTTGATTGTATAGACCATAATAAAGATGACAACACTTCCTAATTTAGTAAAGATATTTTAATGTAAGACTAATTAATTTTTCTCAGGATATTTTAAATAACATTTTAAAATGGGATTTCCACACCAAGGAAACATGCCTTTGTTTTTAGTTTATTGACTATTCTTAATAGCTCATTTTTATCAGATTGGATTGGGGCAATCAGGAATTCTGTAATTGGTCTTTGATTGGTTAGTGGCTAGCCAAACAAACTTTCAAAAAAAGGTTAAGAATAGCGGAATAAAAATTAGGCCATGAGCAACTCCAAATACCATAACAAGAAACATAATCTTAAAAAATGTCCTGAAGATGTATGCTTTAGCTGCAGATAAGACACACACTCCTATTATTGTTGAAATTGCACTTTGCAACACAGGGTAGCCTAGCAGATACAATGCCTCGATGGTTTTTTGGTTTACTGAGGGCTTTGAACTGGAAACAAATGCATAGGAAATGTGCACAGAAAAATCAAAAGAAAACCCTATACAAATGACAAGATTAATCATGGATATGGAATCAAGATTGACGTTCCAGAATGCCATGAAACCCATTACTCCCACAATCACAGAAGAGATAGCAAAAGTTACCCACAAAGAACACAGTGGGTGAGGGATTAACAGTAAGGAAACAATGAACATAGCTGTTGAGGCAACAATTACATTTCGAACAGTGTTTTCTAATATTGCAGAATACTGATCAAAATATATGAACGCCTGGTTATACACCATTAGGGGAATTTCACACTTTTTGGCCATGTCTCGGAACTGGAGTAACATCAGCTTCTTATTGGTTGAAGAAGAAACACCCATGGTCTGAATGAAGGCCCTGGAACAAATGATTTCCTGTGATGATGTAATGTTAATATCATACATAAAAAGTAGAGAATCTATTACAAAATTGGGAATATTTTTTAGAAAAGTTATCATTTACATTGTAATGGTGATTTTCCATATATTTCACATATTCTCGTAACCAAAACTCTGTAAGATTTTTATCTACATAGTCACTGTTTTCAAAATCTACAAGACATTTTTCTAATTTTTGCCTAGCATCTCCATCCCAATAGTCAAGAGCTTCAGTAACAATTATCATAACCCTGGGACCATGACTTGAAAAATGTTCTTCTTCTACATTAAAATACGGTGTGATGTAGGAGTCGTCACTTGCCAAATTTCGGAGGTCTAAACCTTCCTGCACTCGGAAACACCCATATATACTACTTATGATGTACAAAATGTATATAAGCACTACAAAACACTTGGACTCAGTACTTGTGAGAAAAGGACCAAAACAGTCTCTAAAGAACAAATTCATTGGGTGAATATCAGCTTTATGTTTGTCTCGGGGAGAATTACATGGGAGGCAGAAGGGCTTTTTTAATGAGGAACATTTTTGGTCAGGAGTTTCTGGTTTCTTCAACCAGCGTAGACAGACTACTTCTCTTTTACCATCCAGGGCCATAAATGCTCCAAAACAGGTGATGTTATAAAAATAACAAAAGAGCAGGGTTGTTCCTGTATAGATGCAGAAGTATTGTACAGACCTGAAAGACGTCATAATTCCTGTATAGAAGGCCAGGATGTTGGTGATGGTGGTGATTGTAATGGACACTGCCACTTTTGAATAGACATTGGACATCCTCTCCTTTATGCTACCCATGACGTTGGCCTTCTGCCAGGCAGAAATCATGATAAACATGTCATCGACCCCAACGCCTGTTAAAAAAAAGAAACAGAATCTTCATACATATGAACATCCATTAAACGTTAAACAGATCGGTTCACACCATTTCTTTGTCCATCTCTTAAGGTCTTACTTATCTTCCTCAATCTGTGTTTTGATACTTCTTTCTGTGATGCTTTCTCTGGTTGCCTCTGAATCCAAAACAGAACTTATCACTCCTTGCTCTGTAGTAGCTCTGTGCTTTGTACATACTCCTATTTGCACAGAGCACAGTATACTCTACTCCTAGTCATCATTGAGGGGGTTTTAATGATGAGTCAGGAAACCTGGCTTCTGGGTTTTAGGTGAAGTAGGATTAGCAAAGTATCCTTGACACCATTAGAATACTTGAGAGACCATTTTCTCCCGTAAACCATTTTATTCTAATGCACTAATGTTGAGCCAACATACTGTTGCTTAAAATATGAGCTGGATTTATCTGTTCTACAGTTAGCATCTAGCTATCAATGTGGTCTGATTGTAGAGGCACCCCATAGTTTATAGACACACACACACACACACACAAATGCAGTTTTCCTGCTAGTCTGCTTTTGATACCCACAAGGCTGTCATTCAAACTTCACTTGCCCAGGTTAAGGCATTATCTCAATAAAATGCAGGCTCTCTTGAGATCAGAAATATGCACCAAAGTAAATATTAAGAATCCTTTACATATTAAATGTCTAGTAAGGTAATCAGTCTTTTCCACAATGACGTTTCCTGATTGGTTTGGAATAAAGAGGACAGGAGAACATCTGAGGACTTTGAAACCATCAATGAAGGCTAGGAGAGAAGGACCACAGAGAAGACATGGGATTACAAAGGAGAGCATGAGCATGCTGCAGACAAATTGCATCTCCCTCAAGCTTTCTACTGCTTTCACTCATGTACACCTCTGTTTCTGTGTGTATTGATACAAAATCAGTACTTGGAACTAACATGCTGATTTTCATTTCAATTTTAAGAGATCTTCTCCATGGATTAGCTGGGAGAGTACTGGGAGTTGCACTTTGCCTCTAATTCAGATGTTGTCTGCCTATGATCAAGGTAGGAGGGCCTACACTGACACAGGTTTACGTAGCGTGTCATAAACTGCATCCCACCACTCCCCCTGCTGCCAGCTTTGTGGATTTCAGCTGTATTCAGCTGAACAAAAGGGAAGAATCAGACGTACTAAGGATGAAGAATAAACTCATTGATATTTATTAGGTATTTAAAAACCATTTTTTTAATAGAACCTTGTTCAAAAATTGTCCTCGTATATTTCTTGAGTTACTGAAATCACAACCCCACACACTTGTACACACACACACACACACACACACACACACACACCCCTACACTCATACTTCTATGTATACACAGACAGTACGAAGATGCTTTATATTAAATCAGTTGCATAGACTTTAACTATAGTTACTTATGACTGTGGGAACACTAAGAGCTTAAGTGTGAGTGTGTACTAGGAAGGTTTCCTCCACTGTCTCCCCTAGGAAATCAAATATTATTTCTTCCAAGTTGCTTACTTTCCAAAATACAAACATATTTATCTTCTCATGCTTATTGTAAAATAAATCCTAAAAGTACAGGAAAATGCAAAGAAAAAATTTAAACAACTGTAATTCCACCCTTCAGGGATAATCCTTGCTAATATTTTAAGTATATCCATCCAGAATTTGCTCTATACAAATATACACATATATTTGTATATCTATTTTAAACATATTGTTTCATAGCCAGCATTTTTCATTTAACACTTTATATCTACCTCTTTTTAAAGACTGAATAGGATTCCAAAACTTTAATATGCTATGTTTGAGTGGACCAATCCCATGTCGATATGGGATTAGGTTGTTCTTGTTTTTTCCTATTCTAAATCACACTGAAATGAACATACACAGTCTACTTTGTAAGCACTTGTCCAATAATTAGGACAAACTCCTAGAAGTAGAGTTGGCAGGTCAAAGGTATTCCCTTTAAAATTTTTAAGTCTTTTGATTTGTTGCAAAGTTGTATTTTAAAAGTGCACTAACTTACAAAATTCCCCCAGCAGAATATGAGTGTTCATTTGCATACAACATTCCCCAAACCTTTAATCTTGCTAATATTCATTAATAAAAAAAGAAAACAAAGGTGTCTCACTTTTGTTTTAACTTGCATCCCTTGATTAACTGAAAGGTCAAATATTTTTTCTTATATTTTCAGTGACTAGTATTTTGGATTTTGTGTGTTGGGTTGTGTGTGTGTGTGTGTGTGTGTGTGTGTGTGTGTGTGTGTGTGTGTGTGAACTGCCTGTTCATGTCCCTGGTCTGTGTTTTTCCATTTGGGGTACTAGATTTTTCTAACTTTAAAGAAACAGAATTCCATCTGATTTTCTTCTTTCCTGATACCCCAATTTGGATCTGTAGAGCCACCTAAATATAATTATTCTGCTTAATCTAACACAATCCCCTTCCATTATCCACCCCACACACCCACATACACAATATGCAGCCTCATGTTTTGTTTTACTCACCTAGAATAAGAAATGGTGAATTTGCAACTATGATCACAAATGGCACCCCAATGTACAACATCAGGCCAAAGCCGCTCACCACTGCCAAGGCAGCAGAAATCACTCCAAACGCTGCAACCCACATTTTGTTTTGTATACAGTCACACCTGTAAATTTGGAGAAAAAAATCATGGAACTCGTAGTGGTAGCTTCTATACTGAAATTCCAGCAATTCATAACATTCTTGAATTGGATGCCTATACAGAGCCCTCTTGGGCAATAATTCTCATACCTGTCTGCTGGAGAATGTTAATTTCCAGGCACTACCCCAGACCAACTGAAAAAAAAAGGGGGGGTCGGAGACAGAAAAGTTGGGAATCTGTACTTTTACCAAACTATACTGGCTGATTCTTACACATCTAGCCAAGCACGAATCCACTGACTGGCATTTCAGGACCACAAAGATATACTAAAACACTGCAGATGGTTAATTCCACTCTGATCGTCAAAGGAGTGTGAATGGAACACAACAGCAAATGGAAGTACCTATATCCAGTTGTCTTCTCACCCACCCGTGACTCCAGTTAGCCCTAAACACAATCCTAAATAGCTCCTGTATTTCAAAGCTGGTTCAATATGTATCTGCCTCCTTCTAGAAGCAAAAAGAACTACAATCCTGCAGCCTGTGGAACAAAAACCATATTCACAGAAAGACAGACAAGATGAAAAGGCAGAGGGCTATGTACCAGATGAAGGAACAAGATAAAACCCCAGAAAAACAACTAAAGGAAGTGGATATAGGCAACCTTCCAGAAAAAGAATTCAGAATAATGATAGTGAAGATGATCCAAGACCTCGAAAAAACAATGGAGGCAAAGATTGAGAAGATGCAGGAAGTGTTTAACAAAGACCTAGAAGAATTAAAGAACAAACAAACAGAGATGAACAATACAATAACTGAAACGAAAACTACACCACAAGGAATCAATAGCAGAATAACTGAGGCAGAAGAATGGATAAGTGACCTAGAAGACAGAATGGTGGAATTCACTGCTGCAGAACAGAATAAAGATAAAAGAATGAAAAGAAATGAAGACAGTCTAAGAGACCTCTGGGACAACATTAAACGCAACAACATTCACATTATAGGGGTCCCAGAAGGAGAAGAGAGAGAGAAGGGACCCGAGAAAATATCTGAAGAGATTATAGTCGAAAACTTCCCTAACATGGGAAATGAAATAGCCGCCCAAGTCCAGGAAGTGCAGCAAGTCCCATACAGGATAAATCCAAGGAGAAACATGCCGAGACACACAGTAATCAAATTGGCAAAAATTAAAGACAAAGAAAAATTATTGAAAGCAGCAAGGGAAAAATAACATACAAGGGAACTCCCATAAGGTTAACAGCTGATTTCTCAGCAGAAACTCTTCAAGCCAGAAGGGAGTGACATGATATACTTAAAGTGATGAAAGGGAAGAACCTACAGCCACGATTACTCACCCAGCAAGGATCTCATTCAGATTCAATGGAGAACTCAAAAGCTTTACAGACAAGCAAAAGCTAAGAGAATTCAGCACCACCAAACCAGCTCTACAACAAATGCTAAAGAAACTTCTCTAAGTGGGAAACACAAGAGAAGAAAAGGACCTACAAAAACAAACCCAAAACAATTAAGAAAATGGTCATAGGAACACACATATCGAAAATTACCTTAAACGTGAATGGATTAAATGCTCTAACCAAAGACATACACTGGCTGAATGGATACAAAAACAAAACCCATATACATACTGTCTACAAGAGGCCCACTTCAGACCTAGGGACACATACAGACTGAAAGTGAAGGGATGGAAAAAGATATTCCATGCAAATGGAAATCAAAAGAAAGCTGGAGTAGCAATACTCATATCAGATAAAACAGACTTTAAAATAAAGGCTGTTATAAGAGACAAGGATGGAGACTACATAATGATCAAGGGATCAATCCAAGAAGAAGATATAACAATTATAAATATATATGCACCCAGCACAGGATCATCTCAATACATAAGGCAACTGCTAACAGCTCTAAAAGAGGATATCAACACTAACACAATAATAGTGGGGGGCTTTAACACCTCACTTACACCAATAGGCAGATCATCCAAAATGAAAATTAATAAGGAAACACAAGCTTTAAATGACACAATAGGCCAGATAGATTTAATTGATATTTATAGGACATTCCATCCAAAAACAGATTACACTTTCTTCTCAAGTGAGCATGGAACAATCTGCAGGATAGATCACATCTTGGGTCACAAATCAAGCCTCAGTAAATTTAAGAAAATTGAAATCATATCAAGCATCTTTTCTGACCACAATGCTATGAGATTAGAAATGAATTACAGGGGAAAAAACGTAAAAAACACAAACGCATGGAGGCTAAACACTACGTTACTAAATAACCAAGAGATCACTGAAGAAATCAAAGAGGAAATCAAAAAATACCTAGAGACAAATGACAATTAAAACACAACAATCCAAAACCTATGGGATACAGCAAAAGCAGTTCTAAGAGGGAAGTTTATACCTATACAAGCCTACCTCAAGAAATAAGAAAAATCTCTAATAAATAATCTAACCTTACATGTAAAGGAACTAGAGAAAGAAGAACAAACAAAACCCAAAGTTAGCAGATGGAAAGAAATCATAAATATCAGAGCAGAAATAACTGAAATAGAAACAAAGAACACAATAGCAAAGATCAATAAAACTAAAAGCTGGTTCTTTGAGCAGATAAACAAAATTGATAAACCATTAGCCAGACTCATCAAGAAAAAAAGGGAGAGGACTCAAATCAATAAAATTAGAAATGAAAAAGGAGAAGTTACAACAGATACCGCAGAAATACAAAGCATCCTAAGAGACTACTACAACAACTCTATGCCAATAAAATGGACAACCTGAAAGAAATGGACAAATTCTTAGAAAGGTATAACCTCCCAAGACTGAACCAGGAAGAAATAGAAAATATGAACAGACCAATCACAAGTAATGAAATTGAAACTGTGATTAAAAATCTTCCAACAAACAAAAGTCCAGGACCAGATGGCTTTACAGGTGAATTCTATCAAACATTTAGAGAAGAGCTAACACCCATCCTTCTCAAACTCTTCCAAAAAATTGCAGAGGAAGGAACACTCCCAAACTCATTCTATGAGGCCACCATCACCCTGATACCAAAACCAGACAAAGATACTACAAGAAAAGAAAATTACATGCCAATATCACTGATGAATATAGGTGCAAAAATCCTCAACAAAATACTAGCAAAAAGAATCCAACAACACATTAAAAGGAGCATACACCATGATAAAGTGGAATTTATCCCAGGAATGCAAGGATTCTTCAATATATGCAAATCATACACCATATTAACAAATTGAAGAATAAAAACCATATGATCATCTCAAAAGATGCAGAAAAATCTTTTGACAAAATCCAACACCCATTTATGATAAAAACTCTCCAGAAAGTGGGCACAGAGGGAACCTACCTCAGCATACTAAAGGCCACAGCCAACATCATTCTCAATGGTGAAAAACTGAAAGCATTTCCTCTAAGATCAGGAGCAAGACAAGGATGTCCACTCTCACCACTATTATTCAACATAGTTTTGGAAGTCCTAGCCATGGCAACAAAGAAGAAAAAGAAAGAAAAGGAATACAAATTGGAAAAGAAGAAGTAAAACTGTCACTGTTTGCAGATGACATGATACTATACATAGAGAATCCTAAAGATGCCACCAGAAAACTACTAGAGCTAAGCAATGAATTTGGTAAAGTTGCAGGATACAAAATTAATGCACAGAAATCTCTTGCATTCCTATACACTAATGATGAAAAATCTGAAAGAGAAATTAAGGGAACACTCCCATTTACCATTGCAACAAAAAGAATAAAATACCTAGGAATGAACCTACCTAGGGAGACAAAAGACCTGTATGCAGAAAACTATAAGACACTGATAAAGAAATTAAAGATGAAACAAACAGATGGAGAGATATACCATGTTCATGGATTGGAAGAATCAATATTGTGAAAATGACTATACTACCCAAAGCAATCTACAGATTCAATGCAATCCCTATCAAATTACCAATGGCATTTTTTACAGAACTAGAACAAAAAATCTTAAAATTTGTATGGAGACACAAAAGACCCCAAGTAGCCAAAGCAATCTTGAGAGAAAAAAACGGAGCTGGAGGTATCAGGCTCTCAGACTTCAGACTATACTACAAAGCTACAGTAATCAAGACAATATGGTACTGGCACAAACACAGAAACATAGATCAATGGAACAAGATAGAAAGCCCAGAGGTAAACCCATGCACCGATGGTCAACTAATCTATGACAAAGGAGGCAAGGATATAAAATGGAGAAAAGACAGTCTCTTCAATAAGTGGTGCTGGGAAAACTGGACAGCTACATGTAAAAGACTGAAATTAGAACACTCCCTAACACCATACACACAAAAAAATCTCAAAATGGATTAGAGACCTAAATGTAAGACCAGACACTATAAAGCTTTTAGAGGAAAATATAGGCAGAACACTCTCAGACATAAATCACAGCAAGATCTGTTTTGATCCACTTCCTAGAGTAATGGAAATAAAAACAAACAAATGGGACCTAATGAAACCTCAAAGCTTTTGCACAGCAAAGGAAACCATAAACAAGACGAAAAGACAACCTTCAGAATGGGAGAAAGTATTCACAAATGAATCAACGGGCAAAGGATTAATCTCCAAAATATATAAACAGCTCATGCAGCTCGATATTAAAAAAACAAACAACCCAATCCAAAAATGGGCAGAAGACCTAAATAGACATTTCTCCAAAGAAGACACACAGATGTCCAAGAAGCACATGAAAAGCTGCTCAACATCACTAATTATTAGAGAAATGCAAATCAAAACTACAATGAGGTATCACCTCACACCAGTTAGAATGGGCGTCATCAGAAAATCTACAAACAACAAATGCTGGAGAGGGTGTGGAGAAAAGGGAACCCTCTTGAACTGTTGGTGGGAATGTAAACTGATACAGCCACTATGGAGAACAATATGGAAGTTCCTTAAAAAACGAAAAATAGAATTACCATATGATCCAGCAATCCCACTACTGGGCATATACCCAGAGAAAACTACAATTCAAAAAGACACATGCACCCCAATGTTCATTGCAGCACTATTTACAATAGCCAGGTCATGGAAGCAACCTAAATGCCCATCGACAGAAGAATGGATAAAGAAGTTGTGGTACATATATACAATGGAATATTACTCAGCCATAAAAAGGAACGAAATTGGGTCATTTGTTGAGATGTGGATGGACCTAGAGACTGGCATACAGAGTGAAGTAAGTCAGAAAGAGAAAAACAAATACCGTATATTAACGCATATATGTGGAACCTAGAAAAATGGTACAGATGATCCGGTTTGCAGGGCAGAAATAGAGACACAGATGTAGAGAACAAATGTATGGACACCAAGGGGGGAAAGCGGCGGGGTGGTGGTGGTGGTGGTGTGATGAATTGGGAGACTGGGACTGACATGTATACACTGATGTGTGTAAAATTGATGACTAATAAGAACCTGCTGTTTAAAAAAAAAAAAAAAGAGTAAAGCCTCCTTCTAAAAGATTTTCATACTCTCCTCTGCTGGAGAACTGGGCTCTAGAAAAGTGGCTACTAATTGCAAAAAAATGTGATATGTACTCCATTTTGAGTAACACAAGCTATGCCTGTTTCTTGGTTGGACCAACAGAAATGGGAATACATACACAGCAATTAAAGAATCGGTTTAATACTTTTCCTCCCAACAACCATGACTTTACATTTTAAAACACTGACAATAGCCTCTGGTTTTCTACTTTACTCACTTGCTAACTGCTCCAAAACAAATGATTGATACCTGCCTCTAGATATTTTTAGCAGGAGAGAGAAACTAAGTTTGGTTTGAAAACTGGGAGAGTCAACTAAGCAAATGGAGCTATTGATTCCAAAACAGCAAGAATATAACTAAAGACCTTATTCAGGCAGGACCACATTAAAACAGATAAACTTTCTTATTACTACCAAAAAAAACCCCAACTACACTGTGCCTGTATCTCACTTTTTCTCAAACTGCTGGTGCTGTCAGTTAAACTCAGGGCCCAAAAATAAACACACACACACACACACACACACACACACACACAGTCTCACTCCAGAGCAAAAGTAAATTTCTTTGTTAGGAGAAACTTTGATTATAACAAATACTTTCTTAAAGTAACAATACTGGTTTATAGGAGTTTAAGATGAGAAAGTAACACAGATGAACCGTGAAATCAGAAAGATTAATGAGGATAAAAGCTACATATGACATGTTTATCCCCATTCCCTCTTTCAGGTTTCTGGATTTTTTTTTTGGTGTAAATTTTTCAGAGGATGGGGGAATGAGGTATATTATTGGCTAGAGTGACTTGACTTTGACTAGTTGCTGTGTTGACTTTTCTAAATGACCTTTATTTTAATGTTCAATAGGCAATGGAGGGAAGATGTGAATGTAGAGCACTGTTTGGTGAACACACTTGCAGATTTTCTAGTCCCTAAGAAGGACCTTGGTTAAGCAGTTTATCAGAATGACTTAGGAGAGTCTTAGAACTTTAGATTCCTGCAGTCCTGGAACACAGCTCTGCAGATTCTGATCTATAGGTTTGTAGAGAAGCTGCAGAATCCAAGTGTCTAAAAATTTCTTCATATGATTCCAATGCTCAGGCAGTTAGGCATCACTGGCAGCAAAATGACCAATTTTCTGAATTTTCTATTCATTTAGCAGGGGAGAGCTAAACAGAAATCATTCCACTTAGAATACAATGTATGTATACGCTTGGTGAGGGATCCACATCTTCCTTGAAAGATAATGATGTCTATCAAGACTAAAGAATAGTTTACAGTATATTTGAGAAGGGAAAGATTCTCTGGATTTTTTTTCTGAAATTGATCTACATTTGGTGTAAGTTTTGTCATTTCCAAAATGTCAGACAATTTTGAAATAGTCTGGAAGCTCAACATACCAGTATTTACTATAGAATGAAGTTCAATTTGGAGTATATCTTTTGAGAAAGTCTTACTATTGTTTAAGTGACTTCACTGCAAGACAGTAAATATGGAACCACAAAATGTGTTTCGATAATGGTTCTGTATGAGGTAAATGCATGTAGGCAAGGAATAACTTTCATATATAAGTGTGTGAGACAGGCAGGATGGGGATATCTTAGGGACTGTCTAGGAGGCCCCACCCAGAACAGAGATAAGATTCTCAGTGATAACAGAGAACTGGGAGTGAGAGATGTCGAAGGAACTTACAAAAGCTCTCACAGGAGAATCAGTTGTATATTCAAACCCAGAAAAAGCATCTATTAGACCATCACTCAGCATGTATGGCTTAAGAATCTTCCTCTTCCCTTTCCTCTTCTCCTTGGGCATGTTCTAACCCAGGAACTAGTACAGCAAGATAAGAGTGATAGAAGAGGGCAGGGAAGCCCTTTTTTCCCCATAAAAGGCTTTCCCATGCAGTGTGCTCCAGCTAAGAGAGGGGGAAACCTTAGCTTCAAATCAAGTTACCACTTTTTGTTTATTACAAGAACATGGACATTTTAATTCTGATTGGAGGACTCTGTCTTACCTAAGAATGACAATGAAAGTCACAGGGCCTGCCTCAGTTTTTATGGGGCAGAGGAAGAACTTGCTCTACCTACAAAACTTAAAGGGAACAGAGGGAGATGAAAATGAAGTTGCTTTATGTTTACACCTCATGTGTCCTGTGTGTTCAATATGTTGGTTACTTAAGCATAAAAAGTCTTCAAAGACAAATGTAAGTCATTTTCTAATTGCCTTCAATACAAGATTTTCTGCATTACTGTCCACAATTATTTGCTACAGATAAGCAAGAACTGACATAACTTTGTATATTCAGAACCAACTATCCAGTAGAAGACTTTTGTCAAACTAGTTCTTGGTACCTTATAGATTCCATACTAATTTAAAAAATTGTTTATCCTACTAACTTTAACAAGATTGAATTTTGCTTTCTTTCCTCCCCCCTCCCTCCCTTCCTCCCTTCCTTCCTTCCCTTCTTCCTCCTTTTTCCTTCCTTCCTTCTTTTTTTTTGTTTCTTTATTTTCTAAAGGATGTGATCTTCCTTTCCAGAATAACAAAGTTATAAATTAGTTTATTGACTCTAAAGATGCACCCAGTGTGGTTAAGTCCCTTTACCTATTGGAGCCTCACATCTTTCTCTACCTTAAACCTAGAGAGTTAAATTATATCAGTTCCCCCAAACTTATGTACTTATGAGAATAAACTAGAGAAATTTTTGAAATATAGATTTTCAGATGTAGCCTCCAGATACTTGATTCAATAGGGCAGGGCCTCAGAATATGTGGTTTTAGGGCTCTCTCTGTGACTCTGATGTGAGAATCATTAGAATAATATTATTTGTGAGGTTCTCTCTACATCTAAATTCTATTTTTTTTTTTTGGCTGATATTTTAGCTTTCCGGCCATAAGAGCTCAAACTAACCCTAATGCCTAGATAACAAGTACTTAACATGGTAAACTCCACACCAGAACAATGCAGATGCCCATGTCAATTAAATTAGAGCTTACTTTTTTGTATAGTTAAAGGTACTAGTTCAAATTTATAATAGAAATAAAGACTTGTTTCTTAGCTCTATCAGCATATCTGCCTCCAAATGACACAACTAATCATAACTGGCACAACATGTAAGGTAATAAACATATGCCAACTCAAACAAAACCAGCCAAAATTTCTTATTACTATTCCATTTGATTGCATACTATTGCTAATGGGTGAAATTTTTTTTAAGTCATTAGGTTTAAAAAATAAGAGTTTACTGCTAGACATCAGAAAAATGTAGAGTAAGAATTTTCCACTTCTTGTCTCCCAGCCAACACATAGAAAAACAAGCAGAAGTTGTCAGAATCAACTCTGTGATCTCTGGAAAACAGTCAAAAGTTTACAGAGGGCTGAAAGAAAAAAGAATTAAGAAGTGAAAAGTACCTCACAGACCTGTTAGATTCCAGCAAGCTAACCAACATATATATTATGGGTGTCCCTGAAAAGAAGAGAGGGAGAAAAAGGCAGAAAGAATACTTAAAGAATAATGACTGAAAACTTCCCAAATTTGATAGAAGACATGAAGCTACAAATCCAAGAAACTTAACAAACTCCAAGTAGGATAAACTCAAAATGATCCACACCAAGAGACATTATAATCAAACTACTGAAAGATGATGACAAAGAGAGTCTTGGAAGCAGCAAGAAAGAAGCAACTGATAACGTACAAAGGATACTTAATAAGTATAAAGGTTGATTTCTCATCAGAAACCATGGAGGCCAAGGGACAATGGATGATATTGAAAGTGTTAAAAGAAAAACCCATCAACTTCAAGGCAGTGTCCAGAAAACTCTCCTTCAAATATGAAGAAGTTAAGACATTCACAGATAAAGAAGAGCTGAGGGAATCTGTTATCACTAGGCCTGTCCTATAAGAAATGCTGAAGGAACTCCTTCAGATTGAAATGAAGAAAAAAAAAAAGTAACCAAAGTCGTGAAGAAATACAGATCTCCAGTAAAGGTAAGTATAAGGGCAAATACCAAAACAAGTATTATTGTATTTTTGGTTTGTAATTCTACCTTTTATTTCCTACAGAATTTAAAAGACAATTACATAAAAATAACTATAAATCTATGTTATAGTGCATACAATGTATAAGGATATAATTTATGACAACAACATAAGGGAGGGAGGACAGAGATGTATAGAAGCAGCATAGTTAAAAGTTAAGTAGGTATTAATTTAATATAGATCATTTTAAATTTAAGATGTTATATGAATCTCCATGGTAACCACAAAGAAAGTCTCTAAAAACCATCACAAAAGGAAATGAAAAAAGAATCAAAACAGCTCACTAGAAAAACAGAAACTAAACATAAAAGAAGGCATAAATCAGGAATTCACTGGTCCAGTGGTTAAGACTTGGAGCTTTCACTGCCTGGGCCTGGGTTCAATCCCTGGTCAGGGAATTAAGATCCCACAAGGCGTGCCACGTGGCAAAAAAAAAAAAAAAACAAACGGCATAAATGGATGAAATGAAGGACAATAAGCTATAATATATACAGAATACAAACAGCAAAACAACAGAAGTCCTTCCTTGTCAGCAATTATTTTTAAATCTAAATAAATTAAACTTTCCAACCAAAAGGCAGATATTGTCAGAATGGATAAAACAGCATGATTCAACTATATGCTGTGTACAAGAGACTCACTTTATATCCAAAGACATGAATAGAATGAAAGTTAGAGGACTGAAAAAGATACTCAATATGAATAGTAACCAAAAGAGACCAGAGGTAGCTATACTGATATCAGACAAAAATAGACTTTATTTCAAAAACTGTTAAAAGAGACAGAGTGACACTATATGTTGATAAAAGGGCCAATTAATCAGGAACATACAACAACTATAAACATAGATTAACCACATAACAGAGACCCAAAATATATGAAGCAAATATTAACAGAATTGTAGAGAGAAATATATAGCTCTACAGAAATAGTTGGCAAATTCAATACATCACTTTCAATAATAGATAAAACATCTAGGCAGATAATTTATAAGGAAAATGAAAACAAACATACAAAATACCATAACTTATGAGATGTAGTGACACCAGTGCCCAGAGGTAAATTTATAGCTACATTAAAAAAGAGAAAAGATCTCAAACCACTTTGTGGATTTAGACAACTTGTGGAACCAGAAAAAGAAGAGAAAACCAAACACAAAACTAACAGAAGGAAGAAAATAATAAAGATTAGAACAGTGATAAATAAAATTGAGAATAGAAAAACAACAGACAAAACCAACAAAACCAAAAGTGGCTATTGAAAAAGAACAACAAAATTGACAAACATTTATCTAGAGTGACAAAGGAGAAAAGAAAAAAAAGATACAAATAACTAAATCAGATATGAAAGTGAGGACATTACTACTGAACTCACAGAAATGTAAAGGATTATAAGAGACTACTATTAACAACTTATGCCAACAAACTGGATAACCTAGATAAAATGCAGAAATTCCTAGAAATACACAAAGAACTAAACTGACTCAAGATGAAATAGAACACTTCAACAGACATGTAACAAGTAAAAGGATTGAATCAGTAATCAAAAACCTCCCAACAAAAAAAGTCCAGGACCAGATGGCTTCACTAGTGAGTTTTACCAAACATGTAAAGAAGAATTAATACCAATCTTTTTCAAATCCTTCCAAAAAGTTGAAAGGAAGGGAACACTTCCTAACTCATATGATGAGGCCATCATTACATTGATATCAATTCCAGACAAAGGTACCACAAGAAAGCTACAGATAATACCTCTTATAAATATAGATACAAAAATCTTCAACAAAATTCTAGCAAACACAATTCAATAGCATATTGAAAGGATTATACATCATGACCATATGGGATTTACCCCAGGAATGCAAGAGTGGTTCAACATGGGAAAATCAATCAATGTAATACACCACACTAGTAGTGATCATCTCAAAAGATGCTGAAAAGGCATTTGACAAATTCCAATATCTTCTCATGACAAAAACACTCGAAAACAAGGAATGGAAGGAAAGTTCCTCAAAATTATAAAGTCAAGTATGAAAACTGCACAGCTAACATCATACTCAATGGTGAAAAATGGAAAGCTTTCCACCTAAGATCAGGAACAAGATAAGGATGCCCACTTTCACCAATGATATTCAACATTGTACTGGAAGTGCTAGCCAGAGCAATTAGACAAGAAATTGAAATAAAAGGAATTCAAATTGGAAAGGGAGAATTGTAACTATCTCTTTTCACAGATTATGTGATCATATATATGAAAAATCCAAAGACTCCGCAAGAAAACTACTAACGTTAGTAAACAAATTCAGTAAAGCTGCAGGATATAAGATAAACACACAGGATTCAGCTGTTTCTATCCATGCACAATGAACAATCCCAAAAAGAACTTAAAGAAGTAATTCCATTTAGTGTTTAAAATAATGAAATACTTAGGAATACATTTAACCAAAGAAGTGAAAGACGTGTATGCTGAAAACTACAAAACATTGATGAAAACTAAAGAAGACCTAAATTAATGGAAAGACATTCTTAGTTAATGGGGAGGAAGACTTAATATTGTCAAAATGACAATCTCACCTAAGCAATCTACAGGTTCAACACAATCTCTATCAAAATTCCAATGGCTTTTTTTTTTTTCAGAAATGGAAAGGTCAACACTGAAATTCATATGGAATTACAAGGAGCCCTGGATATCCAAAATAATCTTAAAATGAAAAAAAAAATGGACAGCTGAGATTTCCAGATTTCAAAACTTATAACAAAGCTACAATAATTAAAACAGAGTTGTAGTAGTATATGGATTGACATATAGACCAATGGACTAGAACTGAGCATCTGGAAATAAACCCATACATCTACAGCCCATTGATTTTTGACAAGGATGCCAAGTCCATTCAACTGGGAAAGAACAGTCTCTTCAACAAATGGTACTTGGATAACTGGATTTCCACATGTACAAGAATGAAGTTGGACCCCTACTCCACATCACATACAACTATGAATTAAAAATTGCAATCACCTAAATTTCAGAGCTAAAACTATAAAACTCTTGAAGGAAACATAGGGTAAATGAGCATGACCTTGGACTTGTCAATGGATTCTTAGATATAACACCAAAAGCACAAGTAGCAAAAATAAAAATAAATAAGTTGAATTTCATCATAATTAAAACTTTTGTGCATTAAAGGACATTATCAAGAAAGTAAAGAGATAATCTACAGAGTGGGAGAAAATATTTGCAAATCATATATCTTGATAAGGATTTAATATCTAAAATATATAAAGTACTCATCAACAATAGGACTCAACACAACAAAAGGACAAACAACTTCATTAAAAATAGGCAAAAGTGGGAATTCCCTGGCAGTCCAGTGGTTAGGACTCCACGCTTTCACTGCCAAGGGCCCGAGTTCAATCCCTGGTCAGGAAAGTAAGATCCTGCAAGCTGTGTGGCACAGACAAAAAAAAAAAAAGTGGGGGGGTGGCAAAGGACCTGAATAGACATTTCTCCAGAGAAGATGTACAAATGACCAGTAAACACATAAAAAGATACTTAACATCATTAGTTACTAGCGAAATGCAAATCAAAACCACAATAAGATGTCACTTTGTACCCACAAGGATGGCTATAATCAATAAAACAGAAAATAACAAGTGCTGGCGAGGATGTGGAGAAATTGGAAAACTTACACATTGCTGGTGGGATATAAAATGGTGTAGCCTCCCTCTGTGAAAAATAGTTTGGTGGTTCTTCAAAAAGCTAACCAGAGAATTATCATACAACCCACTAATTCCACTCCTAGGTATATACTGAAAAGAATTGAAAACAGGTTCAAACAGAGATTTGTACACCAACGTTCATTGACTATAGTCAAAAGATGGAAATATTCCAAGGGCCCATAAACAGATAAGTAGATAAAATGTGGTATATATATATAATGGAATATTATTCAGCCATAAAAAGGAACTCATGCTACAACATGGATAAACCTTGAAAACATTATGCTAAGTGAAATAAGCCAGTCACAAAAGGACAAATATTATATGATTCCACTTATATGAAATCTCTACAATAGGCAAATTCATGGAAACAGAAAGTAGATTAAAAAGTAACCAAGACTTGGGGGAGACAACGGGGAGTTATTGCTTAATGGTTACAGAGTTTCTGTTTGGGGTGATGGAACATATTGATAAAGAGATAGTTGTGATGGTTGCACAACAGTGTGAATGTAATTAATGCCACTAAATTGTACACTTAAAAATGGTTTTTAGGGACTTCCCTGGTGGTCCAGTGGTTAAGACTCCATGCTCCCAGTGCAGGGGGCCCAGGTTGGATCCCTGGTCAAGAAACTAGATCCCACATGCCACAACTAAGAGCCTGCATGCCACAACTAAGAGCCCACATGCTGCAATTAAAGATCCCATGTGCTGCGGCTAAGACCTGGCATAGCCAAATAATTAAATAAATATTTTTAAATAGTTTTTAAAATGGTACATTTTCTGTTATACATATTATATATACATTATATACATATATATCACCACAATAAAATATTTTTAAGTTAGTGTTTAAAAAACTAATAAAAGTCTTTTACCTGTAGCATGATGTGATTGCAAATAATATGATTAGAAGGTATGCCAAGTGAAACAAGGGGATCACTGTCATAGAAGTTGCCTCAAATTCCAGTTGTCTAGAATGTGATGTAAAGTAGACCACCTGCCACAAAAATATACTCAGATAAGTAACTTTTAATTCTGATATTGTGTGTGTTACAAATGATATCGAAACACTACAGCTTATTGATTGAAACATTAAAATTCAGTAAAGAATCAAACTATGTGGATTATGATTTTAGAATTAAGAAGGTAATAAAGATTTGCTTCTTCCCACAAATCTCTGGCATGTTTTCCAAAGTTTCTTTCAAAAATCTAAAGTTTAAAACTCCTGAATATATGAAATCTGAATCTTATATTAAAAAATCATTAATAACTATAGGCATTTTGGCTTTTTCTAAATTTTTATTAGGTTGTTATCTTTTACTATTTTAATTGCACAAATATCATTTCATTAAGGACTGGGTATTCAAAGGCTTTTTCCAGAAGGTGTCTCACTTTCACCAGTTTTATTCAGAGTATTAGGTTTGCCAGCCCAGCAATTACTGAACAGCTAACATGTGCCTGGCACTATGTTATAATTTACTTTTAAATTGCCCAGCATTCTTTTTCAACAACACCATGGAACTTTTGCTTATAGATTTGTTTTTTTATTCCACTGAACTCTAAACAAATTTTAGGGGGCTCCCAGAAACAGCAAAGACTTTAACTAAAAGTAAGAATTTCAAAGTAATTTGACCAGAAAACCAAACTAAACCTTAAGATCAATGTCTGTACTGAAGAGAACAACCTTGAGGGTGTACAATTTGTGTTTTTCAGGAAAATGTTACCAAGGATTTAAGATTTCTGGCTTTTTTTTTTTTTAGGTCTTAGCTCTCTTTTTTATTTTATTTTACTTTTAAAAAATTTTATTGTAATATAGTTGATTTACAATTATGTGTTAGTTTCAGGTGTACAGCAAAGTGAATCAGTTATACATATGCATATACCCACTCTTTTAGATTCTTTTGTGGCATTCTTCAGTGCGCTATGTTAAGAAAGTTGGATTAAGGACCAAATACAGCAGAACAAACCCAGCTTCAAGTCAAGGGCTCCATCAAGTAATTAGGGAGTGCGGTTGGAACAAGTCTTCTTATCCCTCCCACCTTCTCCCGGCCTCCCTATAAAGCCCCAGCCGCCAAGTACCTGGATCTTCCTCAAGGCCAGACTCTTTTCAAGTTTGCCAACTTGGTTCAGGAAATGGATCAGCCACGCCTTGCTACGTTCGCTGTCCACTCCTTCGCCGGTCTTCAGGTAGTACTGCAGCCGCATGGCTTTGGCCTCCAGGAGTAACTGGCTCAGTCCCATGCTCTCGCCTAACACAGTTCCTCCAAGGATGTTGGCCAGGTACACGACCTGGCCGGCTCGGCTGTAGATGGGGAAGGTGATGTTTCTCAGGTTGAGGACACTGTTCGTTTTCCAGGCGAACAAGAGTGGGTTGGAGGGTACACAGTAGCCCTGGTTCTTCGAGCACACCTCACTGTAGAGGATCTGGGTTCCGTTTACCTGTGTCACAGACAAAGCCTGAACCGCGCTGTCCACTGCACTAATTTCTGATAAGGCTTCTTGTTCCAGCAGCGAGTTGGTGTCGGAGACACTAGAATGGAAGCATAATTGACCTCGGTGCTCTTCCTGGCGATGGAGAAGAGATCAGAGTCGTTGGCGGTGAAATGTCCCTGCACGAAGCGTCGCTCAGCCTTGGCGGGGCTCCCTATCGGGGTGTACTGCTCCTCGAGGTCGTCTTCTTCTTCCTTGGGCAGGTGAATCAGGCCAGTGCCGAGGACGGCCGTTAAAACCATGGGCAGCAGCAGGAAGATCCAGGGGTGCGAGCCCACCTCCCATCCCAGCCGCCGGAAGGCCCGGGAGAGCGGCGCCTCCAGGCAGTCGGTGTGGCAGCGGGGCCTCTCGGACACTCCGTTCTCAGACTCCGACGCCGGCAGAGGCTGCGACTCCGGCGGGGCCCCTGCGCGCTGCCCCGCAGCCCAGCCCAGCTCGGGATGCTGTCCCGGACCCGACGCCGAGAGCGGCTCCGGCTCGGGCTCTGCGGCCGGGAGAGGCTCGGAGCCGGGCCCTGCCGGCGGCTGCGGCCGGCTCTTCGAGTCCGGCCCCGGCCCCGCCTCCGGCCCCTGCGCTCCGGGCCCCGGTTCCTGCCCCGCCTTCCGCCCGGGCGCCGCCTCTGGCGCAACCTTAGCTGGATTAAGGCTCATTTCTGGGAAGGAAAGGCGACGGTCTGAAACAGGACAGCGGATTGGAAGGGCGCTGCTGGACGGAGCGCCCATCTCCACCCACCCGACGGTTTCCTGGAGAAATTCTGAGGGAGTCTGTTTGAGCCCGGGCTGCTCCCGCCCGGAGGCTGGAGCTTCGCTGGCGGCCACGTGGTAGCCTAACCAGCCCCCAATGTGTCCCTGCGCCCAGCCTCTCAGGATTCAGTGAATACAAGAAACACTTCTTACAGGCGAACGGAATCGTGCCTGCCCTACAGGACTCACAGTTGGCAGAATTTGGCTGGTTCACGGGCGCAGCCCCGCACTACCCACCCCCCGCATGCGCGCGCAGGCGCGCGCGCACGCGCATACACACACACACACACACACACACACACACACACGCACACGGCACAGATATGTCATGTGTTCTAAGTGGCAGCTTTTACCTTTGGGGGGATCATCCAGAAGCATGGTTCTCAGAATAAGGCTTTGGTGAACCGGGTACCCCTAATTGAGTTGTTTTTATTCTTTAACTACAGACATAACATTCTCCTTGTAAAAAGTTAGAAGTAAATGCATAGAATGAAAAGTGAAAAAAAAGAAAAGAACCCAAAACCCAACCCTAAAACTTCCTTCTGTCCCATTCCTCCTCTTAACAGAAGTGTTAAAAAGTGGGTGTTTATTCTTACAAACCGTTTTCTTTGCATTTGCAGGCATATCAAGATATATGCAAGTATATCTTTTCCATGAGTATTATTGCACTATCTCTGTATGCAGATTACATTGTTCACCAAATATGTGAAAGGATCTTAACATGTGACTGCATGTAGAGTTATCTTACTTTTTTGAATTGCTTTATAATTTTCCAGTGTATGGGTGAAACATAAATTAATGAGCCATAACCCTATTGATAGATCTGTGGGTCTTTTAGAGTGTTTTGCTGATATAAACAGGACTAAGTGAATGAATGTCTTTGACGTAGAGCACGAGAACTATATTTGTGAGATGTTTTTGTAGAAAGGGATTTACTGGGCCAAAGGATGTCCCATTTTAAATTTCAGAGTTACTGATAAAATCCATAGAAGTTGTATCAGTTTACGCCCTCATAAGCAGTGCATGAGGTTTTGTTTTGCCACAGCCTGTCCAAGAATGTCATTAAAATGTTTGATTTGTGCCACTGGTATCTTATTTTGATTTTACTTTTTAAATTTGTTGCTTACACTCACCATATTTCCTCTCTGGGTGAACTATCATCTTATATCTTTTCCTGGTTTCCATTTTGGACTGTTAGAATTTTCTTCTTGATTATAGAAACCATTCATATACTAATGAAATGACCGTTTTGAGTCATAAGTCTCCCCACCCCCCTACTCTCCCATCCCCATTTTGCTGCATGCCATGCCTTCTGTTTGTAGTTGAATTAACTAATTTTAAAAAAATGAGTTCTGGATTTTGTTTCATAATAGACAGCTGTTTCCCTTTCAGTGATTATAATCTACTTTAAATTTTTTTAATTCACTCCTTTTTTTAATTACTGAAGTATAGTTGATTTACAATGTTGTGTTAGTTTCTGGTGTACAGCAAAGTGATTCAGTTATACATATAAATACATACTCTTTTTCATATTCTTTTCCATTTTGGTTTATTACAGGATGTTGAATACAGTCAATATCCAGTAGGATCTTGTTGTTTATCTATTTTGTATATAGTAGTTTGTTTCTGCTAATCCCAAACTCCTAATTTACCCCTGCCCCACCCCCTTTACCCTTTGGTAACCATAAGTTTGTTTTCTATGTCTGTTTCTGTTTCAAAAATAAGTTCATTTGTGTCGTATTTTAGATTCCATATATAAGTGATAAATATGGTATTTATCTTTCTCTTTCTGACTTACTTCACTTAGTATAATAATCTCTAGGTGCATTCATGTTGCTGCAAATGCCATTATTTCATTCTTTTTCATGGCTGAGTAGTATTCTGTTGTGTATATGTACCACATCTTTTTTTTTTTTTTTTTTTTTTTTTGCGGTACGCGGGCCTCTCACTGCCGCGGCCCCTCCCATCGCGGAGCACAGGCTCCGGACGCACAGGCCCAGCGGCCATGGCTCACGGGACCAGCCGCTCCGCGGCACGCGGGATCCCCCCAGACCGGGGCACGAACCTGTGTCTCCTGCATCGGCAGGCGGACTCTCAACCACTGCACCACCAGGGAAGCCCACCACATCTTTTTTAATTTATTCATCTGTCGATGGACATTTAGGTTGCTTCCATGCCTTGGCTATTGTAAATAGTGCTGCTATGAACGTTAGGGTGCATATGTCTTTTTGAATTAGAGTTTTCTCTGGATATATGCCCAGAAGTGGGATTGTTGGATGATATGGTAGTTCTATTTTTCGTTTTTTAAGGAACGGCCATGCTGTTTTCCATAGTGGCTGCACCAATTTACATTCCTACCAACAGTTTAGGACGGTTGCCTTTTCTCCACACCTTCTCCAGCATTTGTTATTTGTAGACTCTTTAATAATGGCCATTCTGACCAGTGTGAGGTGGTACCTCATTGTAGTTTTGATTTGCATTTCTCTAATAATTTTTAGCAATGTTGAGCGCTTTTCATGTGTCTATTGGCCATCTGTGTGTCTTCTTTGGAGAAAAGTCTATTTAAGTCTTCTGCCCATTTTTTGACTGGGTTGTTTGTTTTTTTTGTTATTGAGTTGTATGAGCTGTTTTTATATTTTGGAAATTAAGCCTTTGTCAGTCACATCATTTGCAAATATTTTCTCCCATTCTGTAGGTTGTCTTTTTGTTTTATTTATGGTTTCCTTTGCTGTTCAAAAGCTTGTAAGTTTGATTAGGTCCCATTTGTTTATTTTTGTTTTTATTTCTATTGCCTTGGGAGACTGACCCTAAGAAAACATTGTTATGATTTATGTCAGAGAATGTTTTGCCTATGTTCTAAGAGTTTTATGGTGTCATGGTAACAAGTCTTTAAGCTATTTTGAGTTTATTTTTGTGTATGGTGAGAGGGTGTGTTTTAACTTCATTGATTTACAGCGGCTGTCCAGCCTTCCCAATACCACTTGCTGAAGAGGGGAAAATGCGCATTTAAATATTGATCCACCTGTAAACTCATTTTAATGTAATGTAAAGAAGTGACATTGAGTGCTTGCTTCAACCAAAATTGTGCTACCTTTCCATAATATGGAATTTAATTGAAACATGACTGCCCTATCAAGGACTACATTTTCTAATTCCTTTGACTTACACATGTGACAATGAGATCAGTAGTCGACTACAAAATATGCATGGAAGTGATGTGTTTCACCGATAGGCCAAGACCTTTAAGAAGTTCTCTGTCCCATCTGCCATCTAGACACAGGCAACAAAAGAGGCCATTTGGATTGTGACACCATAAGTTGGCAGGAACCTGGGTCCCTGAATCACCATGGTCAGGATAGGTACTCACTGACCAGGAACATCTACAGTGACTGTTACATGAGTGAGAAATACACTTTCATTGTGGTAAGCTACTAAAATGTTGGGGCTTACTTATTAAAGTGGCCAGTATGGCTTCACCACTAAAGAATCCAGTGAGGAGATAGCTGTCCCCAAGCACTTGTGTCTGAGCACACTTCATTTTATTCAGCGAGCACTCTGCCCACTGCCAATGTATTTCCTTAGCCCTAGGGGATCAAGAACTTCTAGAGTTAAGTCTCCTCAAAAAAGAAGCACAGGACTTCCCTGGTGGAGCAGTGGTTAAGAATCCGCCTGTCAATGTGGGGGACACGGGTTTGAGCCCTGTTCCGGGAAGATCCCACATGCCACGGAACAACTAAGCCTGCACCACAACTACTGAGCCTGTGCTCTACAGCCCACGAGCCACAACTACTGAGCCCACGTGCCACAGCTACAGAAGCCCCACACCTAGAGCCCATGCTCCACAACAAGGGAAGCCACTGCAATGAAAAGCCATGCACCGCAACAAAGAGTAGCCCCCGCTCGCCGAAACTAGAGAATGTCCGCGCGCAGCAACAAAGACCCAACACAGCCAAAAATAAATTAATTTATTTAAAAAGAAAATGTATTAAAAATTTTTTATTAATAAAAAAGAAAGAAGCGCAGAGAAGAGGAGGAACACTAAAAGGAACCAAGGAAGACAAAAGCGATTGACCCCCCTCATGAAGTACATGATGGGTGATTGGAAGAGGACATCCGAGATGAGTTTATCCGAGTCAAGGAGGTGAAGGTGGACAAGCTTTAGCTAAACAATGAATGGTCTGATAATTCAGTAACTTGTTGACTTCATATTTCTGCCTATGCTAGACCTCCCGTATCAAAGTGAGAGGACTGTTAGAAAACAAATATCTGAGCCCCAAATCAAGGGAAATTACAATAGTCCTTTGGTATCTGGGGGAGATTGGTTCCAGTACCCCCACGGATACCAAAATCCGTGGATGTAAGTCCTTTATATGAAATAGCTAGTACAGTGGACCCTCCACATCCTCGGTTCTGCATGGTTCAATTCAACCAACTGAGGATTGAAGATCGGTTGGTGGAATAGAGGATCTCACCCACGGATATGGACTGTAATCAAGGGAGAGCACTCAGTCCTAGCCAACAGGGCTGGTTTACAGGTTTGTCAAGAAGGAAAGGGATCAATGTAAGGGTCAAGATAAGAAGTATAAACCTAAGGGAACCTTCCTGAAAGGAGCAGGTGAGATGTAGCCAGAAAGAGCCCCAGTCTGTGTCATCTGTGTCGTGGGTCTCCACCACCGAAAGCTCTGTGGCAAAGGGAAGGCCATCTGCATTCCACTGAAGTGAAGTAAGTTACCTAGGGCATGGAAAATATCCAAAAGTTGAAAAAACGTTAGATTTTTTCGGGGAGAGAACATGGCAGGGGCATTGGTCCTCACTAGGTTGCAGAGGGTACAGACTTCAGAAGGACAAATAATAGGTTCTGTTCAGGAATCTGCTGAGGATGATTTTAAATCTGAAACAGATGTTGGGACCTTAGGGGAAAGTGCCCCTGAGACACAAGTTCTAGGATCTACATAAATTCTGCTTCAATAGAACTAGACAGAATCCACACTCAATCCAAGAATGCATGGCCTATGTGGACAACGGAAATTAAGAGGTTTTGGATCTTTTTCAAGGAATTATGGCATCCTAAAGTAAGACTTTGAGGCTGATGTGCCAGGGTTCAAATCCCAGCTCTACCTCTTACTACCTGTGTGATTTGGGGCAAGTTACTTAACCTCTCTCTGCAACACTTTTTCCATCTATCAAATGGAGAAAATAGTACCTAGCTCATGTAGTTCTTATGAGGATTAAATTATTTAATACATGCAAAATTATTTAAAATATGAAATTCAATACGAGCCATTATTATTTGAAATATTTTGACCACTGAGTGGTTTCTTGGTTTTTGTTTGTAGTTTGATACCTTATCAAGGTAAGGACAGTTTGCTACAATGTTTTTTTTCTCTGTTGTGTTAAATGAATGAGTTAAAATTTTGTCAAATGACATTTGTTATTTCATTGGGAAGATCATATGGATTCTCTTCTTCAATGTATGTACAGGAAAAGTGTTATTATATTTTTCTAATTTTGAAAAATGCTAGAAAACCCTAAATGTCAGAATATAATGTGGGTTAAGATCACTGAGGTGCACAGCAAAGGAATGATTTCAGTGAGCCCAGGCTCCTGCGTCTCCCCATACACAGAAAAGCACTAAATTCCTTAACTTGAGATGTCTGGGTTTCTTTAATCAACAGTCACCTTTTATGTTCTGGCCGTCAGGACTGAGTGAAGGAAAGATTTCTCGGAGCCTCTAAGACATGTATTAATGATGAAACAACTCACGTTGTACCAATCCAATGTTGCTTCTTTTAACACAGTTGTATCATGTGCATTGTAAACCTTAGTGCAACCATTTTTAGTTTTTCTCTAACCTTGCTTTTGAGTAAATCACAATACTAATGGATTACTTTATCATGAGAAATATAACAAACAGGCCAGGTTTTCTTTTATGGATTAACATTCTTCCTATATAAGTTATGTGGGAAATCACAATTTTACAATTTAAAAGATTTTAGTGCAATGGTTCTTCACGTTTGGGGATGCGAATATCCATCTCCTCAGGCACAGTGACCTCTCCTCAGGCACAGTGTACATGTGTGCATGTATTCAAGGTTTTTCGTGTTTCCAAAACTTATCCCCTGGGCTTAGCCTTGACTCAGCAGTTTGGTGAATGGGGAACAGTGCAGATTCTTTGATACCTAGTCTGCTAGTACTGCCAGTGGGAGAGCCATGTGATTTCAGGCCTATTTTTTTCTTTAAATTTTCACTGTGTGGAATTTGCATGTGCAGTAGTAACTGGGATAAACCACATTCTATAAACATTAATATAAGACTAAAAACCTCAGACCAGAAAGTCTGCTTAGTTACATCCCTGATAACATAGCCTAGGACAAGAAGGCGGGAAGTTATGTTTGTGTCATTTGTACCAATAAATCTGGCCATTTACACTTGGTTATTTGGAGGGAGCATTGTGCACCGGTCAGGGCACCAGCTCCATAGTCAGACACACCTGTGTTCACCCCCAGCAGGGCAACTTCTTAGTTGTGTAACCTTGGGCAAATCCAATGGTCATAATTAGAGCACCTGCCTCCAAGGAGTTTAGGATCATGCTGGCTTTATAATTGCCCAGTCGTTGTTCAACAAACAACAAATTACTATGCCAATATTTATAATATTTAGAACATTTGTTTGGGTTATGGGAAGGCTTTCTGACCTCCATTTTTGTGCCAGGTTGGTGAAATAGACTCATCTAGAAAGAGTTTCTCAGACCTCTCTGTGTTGTTCTGACTGAGGTCTCTTCCTTCAGCACAATCCCTCAGAAGGATGGGGTGGGATGGGGACAGACGGGTCCCAACATGGAACCAAGCTATGGTGACTTCCTAGAACACGGACAATCTGCAATGCTTTCCAAGCCTGCAGATTGAAATTGTGACACATTCTGCATTCCCTTTCTGCAAGTTGTAGTTTGAATTTGAGGTCATTAGATATAGTTCTTGGTTTTTACTTTTTGGAGAACTTAAGTCTACCAAACAAAAGACTTGCGACAGCACCACTAAAGCTCTTATAAGGAAGATTTCAGAACTTGAACTTTAATTTTAGAAGTTAGATATCTAGAAGTAAATGACAATACATTTTACACAAATAAATTTAAATAATTACAATTTTTAAAACTTCCCAGTGAGTGAAGCTCTGGAAGAGACAACATTTGTGCACTAATTTTGATAATGGGTAATTTAAATAACACATGGTAACATTTACAAAAATGTGTAAGTAAGTGATCAAAATTAATTCATTAGACGTTTATAGTTCTGTCATGTACTTGCATAGGCGTTTCCTGATTCTGTAGGATCAGTGGTTCTTTTGGTGACATAGCATGCAGCAAACAGATGGAAAACATTAACTACTATTTTCCCATACTTGTCAAAAATATTCTGTAATCGTTACTCTAATTATATATACATATATATTTTGTACTAAGTCACAATAAAGAAAATATTCTTGATAAAGTGAATCATTGGTGTGAAAGGAAAAATAAACTAGACTTTAAAATGAAAATAAATATGAGCTGGATCTTGAGTAGTGATTTTAATTTAAAAGCCATGGAGAAATAAAATGATAGGGATTGGATTTTGCTTTCTTGGACCTTTACACAACATTTCTATATATTTTTAGCACCTACAGAGCATGGGCTATATCTGATACTTCACAAGTCACCCAAACTTGTTAACTAGACAATAAAGCATATTCTGAACCACTTGGTCTGATTTTATCATTGGTGTTAAGTCAGCTAAGACCTCCATTTTTGACAGCGATGTTCAATATGAAAAAATTTTTGTCATATTTTCAGGACTTTACAAAAGTTGTAAATTGCTATTAATGTTTTTAACATCAGAGCTAAAGAAGTTTAGAGGTAGTAAGGAGGTAGGCAGTTATCTGGTCCACCTCCTTTATTTTACACAAAACTGACGCATTTACACAGAAGAATTTAAATGGTTTATTTCTGTTGACTGGGATCCATTATTTCTACTTTGCCTCTCAATTGTTTTTTAGTTTTTAAAAATTCTTTTTTTTTTTTTTTGGCAAAGGAAGTTCTGCAACTCTGGTGATTTTACTTTTGTCTGGTTTTTTGTCATGACCAATAGGGTATACTTCTTTGTTTGCTAACTGTATTTTCTTGTGGCTGTTCAGTGTAAATACTTGTTGTGGGTCTATAACCAATTAAACTCTCAGTGGCTAGCACAGAAAGTCCTACTGTCCTGACAGCTGTCTTCTGATACCTTTGCGGCACCACCTGCTGATTAACTGACCTAAGGAAATTAGAACTCTCTCAGGTAAAAAAGAAATTTTTTTTAAAGTACTTTAGAAAAAAGTAATTTATTAAATGGATACTGTGGGACTCTTACAAAACAACTTAGCTCTGGAAGGTCTTGGGTGTAGCTGGGCCTCAGGAACATCTGGAATCAAGGCTTGAATGCCATCAAGACTGCCTGTGGCTTGTCGTTTGTTTGTTTGTTTTTTTTTTTTTGTCTGCCTTGTATTCCTTCTTTTTGAATGCAAATGAATTTTTCTCCAAAACTCTACTAGCAGAGGGGCTTCCCTGGTGGTGCAGTGGTGAAGAATCCACCTGCCAATGCAGGGGACATGGGTTCGATCCCTTGTCTGGGAAGATCCCACATGCCACAGAGCAACTAAGCCCGTGAGCCACAACTACTGAGCCCGTGCGGCACAACTACTGAAGCCCACGCACCTAGAGCCCGAGCTCCGCAACAAGAGAAGCCATGGTAATGAGAAGCCCATGCACCACAATGAAGAGTAGCCCCCGCTCGCCACAACTAGAGAAAGCCTGCATGCAACAACGAAGACTCAACACAGCCAAAAAATTAAAAAAAAAAAAAGTCTAACCGATTTGAGTTTGAATCCTAATAGTTTCCCAGTTCTGGTTCTAAAATTCTAGGTAAAGGACACTGATTGGCTTAGCCTGAGTCATGTGCCTGCTTATAGACCAGCTGACTCAGGCCAGGAAACGAATTACCAGAGAAACAACATCTTGTCCCAAGGGTCCTCTCTTGGTCCAATCAATTGTATCCAGAAAGTAGGATCATTATGTCTCCCACCATAACCATGAATACTGGGAAAAGAAAAGTTCCTAGGAAAGGGATGCCAGATGAATAATTGCCATGGTGGTCACTGTGTGACCAGATTTGAGATTTGCTCTCCATGGGTTCCTAAATCACCATTCCAATCTCTCCTTTCCCCAGCCATGTAGGAATAGGTCAGAAATTTTAAAGCAATCTGAAGAACTTGTCCTTAGATTTTACCCACACATCTTTTTACCAGTACTGGGATTTTTAACAGTTTTAATTGTGTAATAGATGATACATATGAAAGTTCATATGTGACATTGATGCAAATTAAGAAACACAAAAATAAACAAATGCTTTATGTTTCAAAAACAAACCACAAAAATAGATACATGTGAATCCATGACCTAAGCTAAGGAAATAACATATTACAAACACTCCTGAAGCCCTGGTCTCTACGCTCTGCAGCGTGCCTCCAACACCTTACTTAATGTGGTAGATAAATACTAATACAGCTCCCCTTGGTGGCAAGAAGACAGAAGGTAGTAAAGAATGCAGGCTCTGGATTAGAATCGTAACTTTTCCACTTACTACATGCATGAGATTATGCAAATTACTTCCTTTCCCTACCCCTCTCTCTAGTCTTCATCTGTAAAATGGGATTAAATTGTTCCCCTCTCATAGAGTTTGAGGATTATATGAGAAATGCAACATTCTTTATAATAGTGAAAGCCTGGAGCCTGGAAACAATATAATATAGATATTCATTAACAAGGGACAAATTAAACAAATTGGTAGACTCGAACAATTGACTACCATTGAGCATAGAAAAAGAGATCAGATCTGTGGTTACCAAAGGCAGGAAAGGGGTGCTGGGTGGGGGGAGGGATTGGATGAAGGAATCAAATGTACAAACTTCCAGTTATAAGATAAATAGGTACTAGGGATGTGAGGTACAACGGGATAACTATAATTAACACTGCTGTATGTTACGTATAAAAGTTGTTAAGTGAGCAAATCCTAAGATTTTTTACCGCAAGGAAAAATAATATTTTTCTACTTCTTTTATTTTGTATCTACATGAGATGATGGACGATCACTAAACTTATTGCGGTAATCATCTCATGATGTATAAGTCAGATCTCATGCTGTACACCGTGAACTCACACAGTGCTGTATATCCAATATATCTCAATAAAACTGGAAGAAAAAAGATAGCTACAAGAAACAACACTAAAAATCCCATATGTAATGAAAAGTAATCACACAACACACAATGTAATATATCAATACAATTTTTTTAAATTCAAAGTTAAAAAATAAATCAGGGTAAAGTCAATTTTTCTTTCTTTGAAAGGACCATCTCTTCTTTCTGAAATTATCTTTTTTTTTTTTCTGTTTTGTTGGGAAGGAATGTTCTTCCTCTTAAGAAATTAAGAATCCCTATAACTTGCAAAGTGTTCTAGGTCTTAAGGAATTAGCAGTGAGCAAAACACAGAAAGTCTCTAAACACATAGAGCAAATTCTAGAAAACAAATACATGTAATAATGCTATATCCGTAGTAATAAGTGCTATGAAGAAAAATGAAGCAGGGTCAGGAGTTGAAGCAGTGGGACTCAACCTTGGCTCAACACTGGAAACAACTGAGCACTTAAACAATGCTGAAGCCTCAGTCCCACCTGCAGAGATCCTATTTCAGTTACTTGGAAGTGCAGTTTGGGCATCACACTTTTTAAGTTGCTCAGGAAGTTCTAATGCACAGCCAGGGCTGCGGACCACTGGGTTAGGGAGTGACATAAGACGCTATGTCAGGTGAGTGTTCTCTCCTCTTTGACAAGGTCATGTGGGGAGGGATCTGAATGAAGAGAGACAGTGAACCAAAAGAACATCTCAAGCTTCCATCCAGGTAGATGGGCCACACGGGCCAGGTCCTGGTGAGGAGTGGGCAGGAGGTTAGCTGGGGGGGAGCAGAGCAGGGGGAAGAATGAAAATAGCATTCACTTGGGAAGACAAGAGCCAGACCATTTAGAGCCCTGTAAGCCATGGAAGGAATATGGGTTCATTCTAACGTGACGGAAACCACAGAGGATTGTGAGCCAAGAGGAGTGAAATAATCTAATTAATATTTTAAGAGGATTACCCTGGCAGTTGTGTGGAGAATAGACTAACTATCGGGGGTGAGAGTGGAAGCAGGGGCTAGTTAGGAAGCTGTTGCTGTAGGTCAGCCTAGAAACTATGGTGGCTTAGACCAGGGTGTTGGAGACCAAGGTGGTAAGAAGTGATTGGACCTGGGATAATTGGAGAAGGTAGAGCCAAAGGAATTTGCTGCTAAGTTGGATTTTGAGTATGAGAGAAATAAAGGAGTTAGGAATAACTCCCAAGCCTTTGGCTTGAGCAAATATTTTGGGTGAATGGGGGTGCCATTTACTAAGCAGGATGACACTAGAGAAACGGATTTGTGTTGGCAGGAAGGGACAAGAGTTTTGTTTTGGGACGTGTTATGTTTGAGATGAAATGATGTTGGGGTTTACTCGATGTTAACATCCTCAATTGACGATCCGCTGTAACTTTGCCCCTTCATTGTAAAAGATTCACTATTCCATGAATATTGTAAGGCACTGACTTCTTGTTGTAGAGTATGATTAGGAAATGTGTTAATGTTATAAATAGCTCCAGGTAAAGTATGTCTAAAATAAATTGGAGCATTTCCAGCTTTAAGAAACGAATGCTCTTTCACCAATTAGACTTTCAAAGTCACATGTCCCTGGTTTTATCATTTCCCTGAAGTGTCTACATTATGGCAGAAATTAGTCTAACATTAGATTGGGGGTTTATATGGAAATACATTCACAACAGTGGTTGGACCAGATCCTTTCAGTTCATGTCACTGTGTATAAAATTAAGATACCTATAATATTATGAGACATCTGCATGCATTGCAACATCTCAGAAGATGAAAATCAAGAATTTATGTAAACTAGGAAAAAACCCTTTTCTTTCAGCACCTTGGGTGATAGCAGAATATAATGTGTTATTAATGCTGAGAGATGTTGTTACTATTTAGCAGAGTCATATTGAATTTCTGACTTTTTTCTCTGTTATTGGAAATGGAACTATAAGATAATTCCCTATGATGTCAGCACCCACATTGTGAAGTTGAATGTGGGCAGGTTCCCCTGTGGCTCAGCATGTCTGAACAGGAGTCAGCATCAAGATTGTGATATTACAACTTTCAAATGGGAAGGAAATTGAGTTCTCCCGTGCTTCTCTGGCAATAGAAGCAAAAAAACTAATTACATTTTTTTTTTTTTTAGAAAATAGAAGATATGAAAGAAAAATCTAAAATTTCCAAGAATCTGAATATCTTTCAGTGATGCCTATTTCCTAATATCCAATGAGTTTATTTACTATCACTAGATATACAGGCCTCTACTTTGAAAATATACTCAGCAAAATGGATGCAAAAGCAATAAAACCATCCCTCGGGGAGACAAGCTGCATTTTGTAATTTCATTTATTGCGAATTTATCTGAAACTAAACTGTAGCCATATGAACACTAGTGAAATTAAAAGCACTGTCACATTGTGACTATTTGGGCCACTTTTCTGGGTAATTTCAAGGGTCTCTTCATAAATATAAGCAGCGAAAGTATCCAAGCATTAGTGACATCTCAACGATGTTTTTTACATCCACAGTGTTTCTTTCTACTGGTGTTTCTTTGTGGATCCATGATGTATCCCCAAAGCAGAGCTTAGTGTATTTGTTGAAGAACTTAAAAAAGAAACACACACAAAGCCTGCTCCATAGAGGCTTCCAAGAGTGCTTTCTCTTGGTCCAAAAAAGTAGCTTTCACTGGTGATGAGAGCTGAAAAGGAGGTGGGAACGAACATTCCAGGAATTCCAGCTCTCCCTCTCCCTCAGCTGTCAGCTCTCTGCTTCCTCTCCGTGATCTTTTCACAATCATGAAAGAAGTTTAAAAACATGATATATCTGACTAAAGCTGACAATGCAGTCCCACTGGCACAAATAAAATGTGGTCTTGGTGCAGCTCCATGAGTCAAACACACACACAGATGTCTGACAGTTATGAGTAACGTACGTTTAACATTTACTTTGTGCTCTTTCTATATCGTTTAATCCAAAAACCAGTGCAGTGATGTAGATGTTACCAATAGCCCCACTCTACAGGTGAGGAAATGGGCCTTAGAGATGAAGTAACTTGTCCCATTCTATCAGGCCACTAAATGCAGCAGCTGGAAGGAAACACTAGCATATTTCTCCAGTCACATCCATAAAATCTCCAAGAGCAGCCAGTATGGTCTCCCAGGCTTCTGGGCTCTTGACTAACCCAAATGAGACATATAACACCTCCTCCTCACCAGCCTTTCAGGAGACCAACCACATTGCTAGACCCTTTGGTAGAGAGTAATTAATGCCTGTCCTTGGTAAGCAATATCCTTGAGGCTTAGAGAACTAAAGCTATTTAAAGCTGGAAAGACTCAGCCCACTGACACTGTTTACTCACCTGGCAAAATCTGGTCGATGGGGAAAAGGAAAGAACAGTAATTAGCTAATAAAACTACCCTTCCTTTTCCTGAAAGTCAACTTCAAGAAGGATTCTATTTTTAGAATAAATAAAAGTCTAGAGTTGGAAAGGACCCCTAGAAGCAAAGAACAGATCAATTCTAGTTGCTTTTTAAGCGAATTCTTGAACACAAGTCTTTGTTTTAAAATGTTCTACATTGTGAAGTTTTGTAATAACCAAAGATGGCTGGTTTTCAGGTCTTAAGCTTCTCCAGAAGGAAAAGTCTTGTCTTGAAAGCATTTCTAGCTAAAAAACGCTTCCGGGGCTTCCCTGGTGGCGCAGTGGTTGAGAGTCCGCCTGCCGATGCAGGGGACGAGGGTTCGTGCCCCGGTCCGGGAAGATCCCACGTTCCGCGGAGCGGCTGGGCCCGTGAGCCGTGGCCGCTGGGCCTGCGCGTCCGGAGCCTGTGCTCCGCAACGGGAGAGGCCACAACAGTGAGAGGCCCGCGTACCGCAAAAAAGAAAAAAAAAAAAAAAAAAAAAAACGCTTCCGCAAGCTCTGGCTTAGGAATCATTAGCAACCTTGTTCTTTCTCAACCTGTTCCTCTCCGAAGTCATTTCTGCTTTACTCTTTGCCGAATGGCTGGGCTGCCCTCAACTCTGCTGCCTCCCGGAATTCACCTCCAGTCAGATTTGCGCTGTCACCTCCCCCCGTTACTCTGTTCCTGTGCTCCCGAGCAGGGGAACAGATCCAGAGGTTATAAACCACGGAGGCGGCATTTTCCCTTCGGGCTGCCAGCCGGAGTCAGGCCCAGGTGGGTGGTGATTCAAGTTGAAACAAACATGGGCTCAGTCCAAGCCTTCGGTTTTGATCTGTAGGAAAACTTCTTTGTAATGAGTGCCAGAGAAATGCAATTTAAAAAATAATAATAATATGCAGGGAATTGTTATGTAAGAGCTAAGACTGCTTTATGGTCCCGTGGCTGGGATGTTTAAAATGCTATATTACAAGGAGAAAAATGTAAAGTGGAAGAATATTACAACAAAGTTTTGTTATGAAACATAGCTTTTATAGGAGATCACACGGGCCTCTCCCTGCCGTGGCCTCTCCCGTTGCAGAGCACAGGCTCCGGACGTGCAGGCTCAGCGGCCACGGCTCACGGGCCCAGCCGCTCGGCGGCACGTGGGATCCTCCCGGACCGGGGCTCGAACCCGCGTCCCCTGCGTCGGCAGGCGGACTCTCAACCACTGCGCCACCAGGGAAGCCCAGTACTCCTTTTAAAGGACCTTGAGGCCATCCTTTGGCTTCTCAAGAAGTCAACCCAGTTACTGCTGCTGTTTTCTCCCAAATCATGAAAGTGTTGGAAGGTGATGAATCACAAAGCTGAGAAGAGTCTCCTCATTCTTGTTCCCATAATCTGGTGAGAAACTATGTGACTATATAATAACCTCTTAAAAAATTAGCTATAAAAGGAGATTTCTTGAATTCTAAATTGATTCATAGTGTAGGTAAATTTTTACTTGGGACAACAGAGGCCCAAATTGACATCAAGGTCACTTATTTCTACTTTCCCTTCATTCAACCGATTTTAATCTACAGAATGAGGTGGGTAGTTGTAAAAAACTATTCCAGTGACTCTCACAAAAGTTTTTAAAACATTAGCTGTTAAAATGATTACTTTAATTCTCCATTTATTAATGTAATGCTGACATATCATTTATAGAAAAATTATTTATACTCCAGTTTTTATTTCTCTGGTTAAATATTTTTATTATTAACATTATAAAGCTTTTTTTTTTTTTTTTTCGGTACTTGGGCCTCTCACTGTTGTGGCCTCTCCCGCTGCGGAGCACAGGCTCCGGACGCGCAGGCTCAGCGGCCATGGCTCACGGGCCCAGCCGCTCCGCGGCATGTGGGATCCTCCCGGACCGGGGCACGAACCCGTGTCTCCTGCATCGGCAGGCGGACTCTTAACCACTGCCCCACCAGGGAAGCCCTATAAAGCATATTTAATGCTCATACATCCTGAGAATGTGCATAAGAATCTGCTTAAATTAAATTAAACTCTATTTTTTGTGTGTCTCAAAATGAAAATTTATCATTAATAAGCAAAATCAATACTTTAGTTATTGAATCTAGGTGGAAGGTATATGGACATTCCATGTAAAATTCTTTCAACTTTCCTGTATATATGAAAATTTAAGTAATAAAAAGTTGTCAAAAAACAGGCTAGACTTACCGGATGTGACCTCTCTAACTTTCTCATTAAAATATCCGAGAAGATACACAAAAGGCCAATAACTGCAAAAAGTGCTGGAAAGGGGGAAAAAAGCCTGTTTACAAAACTGAAAGGCGAGTACACTCACAAATATTGTGTCACTGGGGGTGGTCTAAGGGACACATTCTGGGGCTCCATGTGCTGTGAATTCTACACTAAAGCAGCAGGGGTAACAGCAATAAGGAAAAAGGCATTGATTCTCCTCAGTGGCCTGCCTGCAACAAGGAGCCCTCTTGGACGGAAACACCAAAGAGGCGTTCAGCCATTGGGCTGCTGTGTACGAGCTCTGCTGTAAAAGCTGGTCAGAGCGACGCCCCTTCTCCACTTACCCACTCCCAGCCCCGCCAAGCTTCTCTTTTCTTCCCGTATCTATCTAGACTGTAAAACTTCTGGCACTCTGCTGGCAGGGAGTGATCTGCTTCAATATAAAAGGATTTTTTTAAAGAGTAGGGTCAAGAGGAAAGAGATAAAGAGCCCCAAGAACAACATCTGTAGGGGTAGGCTTTCCCAAATGTCACCGGAGAGCTGGAGACGGTGGCCACCTCTTTCCTGCAGCTGGAGAGCCCACGCTCTGGGAGGACAAGCCCTCCTTCCCTTAGGGCAGAGTACTGGTGACCATGACACGGGTTTCAAAGCCAAGCTTTTACGCCGAGTGAGTCTAAAGCTACATATTTAGCTTTTGGTCTCTTCATTTGTCCTAAGATTCTGGCTTCCTCTTGGTTTAATTTCCCTTCAGCCTAAAACCTGTTAACGTTTTCTGCAATGACATCTGTTGGCAGTGAGCTCTCTCAGCGTTACTCTGTAATGCCTTTACGTACCTCGCCTTCATTTCTGAAGGGTGTTTCCAGTGGACGTAATATTCTATCTTGCCAGCGCTCCTTTTCCTAATTCTCTTTTCAGGACTTTAAAGATGTGGTTCTAGTGTCTTCTGGTCTTCATGGTTCTGAGAGAATTCAGCCATCATTCTTATCATTGTTTCCCTGAAAGTAAAGATTTTTCCCCATCTGCGTGCTCTTAAGATCTGCTCTTTGCCTTTGTTTTTTAGCAAAGTTTGACTCTGATGTGTCTAGGAGCAGGTTTCTTTGTGTTTACCCCACTTGGAGTCCACTGAGATTCTTGAGTCTGTGGGTTGATATCATAATCAATTGAGGAAATTTCTCAACCATTATTTCTTCACATTTTTCCTGTGTGTCACTCTCTCTCCTCTCCTTGGACTTTAATTACATGTACAATGTTAGGCTATTATTGTTATTGTCTGGCAGAACTCAGATTCCATCTCTTTTTAACCTCCTTCCCTCTGTTTAGTTTAGTTTGGGACCATTTTAACTGACTTGTGTACAAGCTCAATGATTGTTTTCTCTGCTGTGTCCAGTCTGCTAAGTTCACTGAATGATTCCTATACCTGTTATATATTTTCTATTTCTAATATTTCTATTTGTTTCTTTTTTACAACTTCTGGCTCTCTGTGGATTTTGCCCATCTACTTGTGCAGTGTCCATTTTCTACCCACTAGCGCCTTTAACATATTTATTATAGTTTTGTAAAGTCCCTATCTGATAAGCCCAACATCTGGGCCTTCTCTGGATTTGCTTTTATTGACTGTTTCTTTTTTCAACGCTAGATCATATTTTCTTGCTTCTTTAAATATGTCATAATTTTTGCAGTTGGATGAGATATTGTATATAAAAGATAAATGGAGAGGAAATTAAATAATATTTATTCCCAGAAAAGTGCATTTCAGTTCTTCAGTCAGGCTTTTGGTGTAGGGGCCTGAGTTCATCTAATCTGTAGTTGAGCCGAGTATGGACTTTGTTGCAGGTTTGTTAGATTCAGGTCATTACTAGCTTTAAATGTTTTGAGGGAAGAACTAGCATTTTCCCTTTAGCAGAGCTTGGGACCCTACAGATCTCTTTATGTTCTATAGACAAGTTACCAGCTTGCTAAACCATGGGAGATATCTCTCTGCTTGGGAGATCTCTCTCTCTAGCTGCCAGCTTTTTGTGTCCATGGGAAATTCTCTTTGCTTTTCAACTATGACCCCAATCAGGGCCTCACGAGGTCTCTCTGCAGCCTACCCTCAGGCTTTGGAGAGCCTATTCAGTGTACTCAGTAGGGGATTTGTCTCAGCCCTCTGACATCCCTTAGCCATAGGAAGCTGCCAGGCAATGCCTTGCACTGAATGAAACATTCAGAAGTTTCTTTCAGCTCTCCTTACCTGCTCCCAGGCTTTGGATTACCACCTCTGTATATTCAGTGAAAGCCCATGGGATAGAGTTGACAGGTGAGTGTGGACTTGATCTGTAGATAAGGCTCCTTGGGATTCTAAATTGTCATGACAACTCACATGAGGCATTAATATAATGGGATACAACTAAAGTAGCCTTCAAGGAAATACTTTGCCTTAGGAATATAATAGAGAAGAAGGAATGCTGAAAACCAGTGAAATAAGGCTCCATCAAAAGAAAATAGAAAAAGACCATCGAAATAAATCTAATCAAGGAGAAGTAAAGAAATAAAAAATAATAATAAAATGGGTAATCAACAGAATAGAGGGGATTTAAAAAGACCAAAGTTGGGTCTTTTTAAAAAGATATAAATTTGATAAATTTCTGGGAACACCAACTGAAGAAAAGAAGAAAAGGTATCAATGATCAAGAACGGAAATGAAACACCTCCCAGATGTTACAGAAATGAAATAGATTAAAAGATATTATAAAACAAAACAAAATATACATCATGCCAAAAAATAGGAAAACAGTGGACAAATTCCTAAAACAAACAAACAAACCTTAAAACAAACTCAAAAAGGAAGAGAAAACTTTAATAATCATCAAATAAACAATTTTAAAAATCTAAGAAATCATATCAGTCAAATAGCTACAAAACACAATACTCTAGGCCTCTGTGATTTCACTGGCAAGGACTACCAAGAGTTAAAGGAAGGAATAACACCAATCTTGCACAAAATCTTCCAGATAATAGGAATAAGAAAAGGGAAGACTTATTTTTGTGAGAGTAGCATAACTTTGATACTAAAGCCTGACATGGGTAATACAGGAAAGCAAAGTCACATGCAAATCAAATTGAGTAATATGTAAAAAGGATAATCCATCATTACCAAGGAGGGTTTATATGAAAGGGACAAATTTAACATTAGAAAATCAATAAATGTAATTAATTGACAAGTGAAAGAAATCCTATAATAACCTCAACAGATCCAGAAAAATGTATTTGATAAAATTCATTTCCATTTATGATTCAAAACTCCCAGCAATTGTGGAATAGAAGGAAAATTATTTGTAGACTACCCAAAAACTTTCCATAAGCTTCAGGTATAATGGTGAGTCACTGAAAGTTTCCCTTGAGTTCAAGAAAAGACAAGAATGTTCATTATCACCTCTTCAATTCAGCATTTTAGTAGTGCTCCTAGGCAGAGCAGTAAAGCAAGAGAAAGGCACAAAAGTCTGATGGTTGGAAAGGAAGAAATAAAATTGGCATAATTCACATACGACATGGTTGTGTTTGTAGATAAAACAATATAATAAACAAATAAAATATTAGAGTTAATAAGAGAGTTTAGCAAGGTAGCTCTATTTAAAATCAATACGCAAACTCCAATTGTATTTCCATACAGCAGTAAATTCTTAAAATCATGATTTACAATAGCATGAAACAAAGTCAATTATCTAGGAATAAATCTCACTAAGGATATACAAAACCTTTAGAGGAAGAAATGAAAAATTTAAGAGACATTTATAGGTTTAAATGAATGAAGAGAAATACCATGTTCATGGATTAAAAGACTCAATAATGCAAAAATTTTAATGTTCACAAATTGATTTGTAGACTCAAAACAACCTCAATAATTATTTTTTTCAATGAAATCTCATGAAAACTTCCAACAGGTTCTTGTGTGTGTGTGTGTCTGTGAAACTTGACAAGTTGATTCCAAAATTTATACAAAAAAGAAAAAAGCCTAAACTTAAAATGTATATGAAATTTTAAAAGGCCAAAAGTAGCCAAAGTATTCTTGCAGTAGAAGTGTAAGGTGTCAGGATTTTCTCTGCTAGATATCAGGACCATTTCCAATGCTCTACTAGTTAAGAAGCCTGCTATTTAGTGCAGCAATCGATTAATAGTAATTGGATCAAAATAGAGAGCTCGTGGACAGTCCCACGCATATGTGGACCCTGCTGTATGAAAGTGGTAGGCAGAATAGAAGGAAAGGAAAGTTCTTTCAATAAAAGTGCTGAGGTAATTGGATATCCATATGGAATAGAATGAAATGAAGCTGAATCTCTAACCTCACATCATATACTAAAATTGAACTCAATCTGATTAAGACCAAAATGGGAAAGGTAAAACTATAGTTTTAGAAGACAGTAAAGGAGACTGTCTTCACTGCCTCAGGAAAGGGAGAATTTTTTTGTTGTTATTGTTTAATTTAAAATTTTTTAATTGACATATAGTTGATTTATAATGTTGTGTTTGTTTTTGGTGTACAGCAAAGTGATATATATAGATATATAGATACTCTTTTTCAGATTCTTTTCCATTATAGGTTATTACAAGATATCAAATATAGTTCCCTGTGCTATACAGTAGAACCTTGTTATTTATCTAGGGAAGAATTTCTTAAACATGAGCAATAACAGCAAAGCACCTAAAGGAAAATATCTATAAGTTCAATTACATTGAAACTAAGAATTTCATTTTTTAAAAAAGAAGTGAAAACATAAGCCACAGTGTGGGAGAAGACTTTTTAAAAACTATACAACTGACCAAGAACTAGTATTCAGAACATTTAGAGAACTTCTACCATGAGAAAAGGACAGAAAGCCCTAAAAATGGACTTATCCCTTTTAAGTATCTAGACATGTGGTATGTGGAGCTCCACTTGTTGAACGTGTGAGCTGGGATTGAGCATAGAGAGCTTTTTGATAAAAACTTTGAATTTCCAGAAAAGTTGCAAGAATGGTACCCACTCCCTTCCAACTTTGTTTTTCCTTGAACCTCCTGGCTGCAACATGTAAGTTGCTACATGACTGAAAATTTTTTAGTCTCACAAAACCAAGAGTTGGCAAGGCTGTGGACCTACAAGAACTCACGTGTAGAATGAAGGAGAGCTTAAATCGGTACAACTATTTGGGAGATGGTTTAACACTATATGGTTAGGGTCAGGATATGCCTACCAGGTATGACTCAGAAATTTCACTCCTAGCTATACCCTGGATACATATTCAAGAATGTTCACAACAGTGTTGATAAAAGTACCCCAAACTGGAAACAATCCAAATGGTCATCACTGGGAGAAAGGGTTAAGAAATTGTGGGATTTTTATAAAGTAAAATATTCATAGCAATGAAATTGGATGAATTACAGCTGCACACAATATAGGTGCATCTTATTTTAAAAATTAAGAAAAGAGCAAGACAAAATATATCATCCCGCTTAAGAAATTTAAAAACAAGCAAAACTAAACATTATTTATGGATGCATGCATGTACGATAACAATATAACGGAAAGCAGGAGATGATTAGCATAAAAGTCTGGACAAAGGTGTCCTCTCATGGAAAGGAGGGTGTTGGGGATACGAAAGACTCCACGGGTGGGTTGCTGCTGTGTTAGAACATTTCTGTTTTCCTGCGTGATGGCTGCACCGGCATATGGTTTTTAACTATTTGTTAAACTATACATGTACATTTTAGATGTAGGTAATATTTCACAATAAAAATGTGTGTGTGTGTGTGTGTGTGTGTGTGTGTGTGTGTGTGAAAGAGGGAGAGAAAAAGAGAGAGAGAAAGAGGAGAGAGAGATTGATTGAGTCTTGGTTTGGGTTTTTTTTTGGTGGTATGCGGGCCTCTCACTGTCGTGGCCTCTCCCGTTGCGGAGCACAGGCTCCGGACGCGCAGGCTCAGCGGCCACGGCTCACGGGCCCAGCCGCTCCGCGGCACGTGGGATCTTCCCGGACCAGGGCACGAACCCGCGTCCCCTGCATCGGCAGGCGGACTCTCAACCGCTGCGCCACCAGGGAAGTCCTTGGTTTGGTTTATGTGGTCCCAAGAAACTTACTGTTCACTGAAGCCGCATCTGCCAGCAACAATAAAATTTATGCTGTCTTAAAATATGGATTGAAGATGAGAAAAGAAACATTCAGTTATAAGAAAAGGAGTGTATAGTTCAAAGATAGACAAGGATTAAAATGCTAAAGAGCTGATGAACTTAAGCAAATCAGTTTCATCCGGTGACATTCTTGTCCCTCTTGATCTGTGCTGAATTTTTCTAAGTTCATAGTGACTCTTAAAATAACTGTCTCCCTGTTTTCTCCTAGAAGCTGTTGCCTGGAAAAATAAAAGCACAACCTAGAAGTTGAGAGTTGTTTTATTTGATGGATATTCTGAGGACTTCAAGCCTGGGAGACAGGACTCCCCGATAGCCCCGAGGGACCCCTCTCAAGAGGTAAGGGAAGAGCCAGGATACACAGGAGGGTTTGCAACAAACACCAGGGAGTTGGAACTTCAAAAGACGACCATTAATTAAGGACAATGAGACATCTCAAGTTAAAATTTAGCACTTTTCTAAGTATGGGAAGGTGCAAGAGTCTGGGCTCACTGAGATCATTCCTTTGATGTGCACGCTTGTCCTGTGCTTCTCATGCTGAATCTCCTCAGGATGCACCCTTGGCCGGGGGCGGGGGGGGGGGGGGGGGCGGAGGTGCTGCGCGGCAGTTGACTGCTGGATGGCAGGCTTTCTCTTTCCATTCTGAGCTCCCTCGGGGCGCACTGTCATTGGCTGTAATGTGATGGCTGCAATACCCTTTGTTTACTGAGATGGCAGGCAACACATTTTTCATGGACAAAGTAGATGATACTAGAACAGAATAGTTCTGGTTTTTCCCCAGCTGAAGCCTCTCTCATTATGGATGTAGTGAGTGAATCGTATCTATTTACTCAGACTTTTGCTATATCTTTGAAGCTATGAGTCTTCAAAGTACAGTAGCAAAAATGAGTAACAGGATAAATCTGAGGTGTGTTTCTAGAAGTTAGAAAGCACATATTTTTAATTCACGGCCTCTCCACTGCTGCAGGAATACTACATTCTTGGTTTTGTTCTTCATAGTTATAAAGACAACCCATAATTTTGTAGCTATATAAAAAAATGCATAACTTTAAATAGCACTAGGAGTTCACTGTGAAACGTTTAACTCCTCTGAAAAAAAAACAAAAATAAAAACTAAAACTACCTTTGAACACATGAACCCAAAAACCCCTCATCAAAAATGACTTCCTATAACTGGAACCCGTGTGACTCCACATTCTCAGAAAGAAAGAAAGATCTGTATGTTCTGTATGAAAACAATCATATTGAGTAAGAGGAAGTTAAGGGAACTAAACATCCTTTCAGGGGGGAATAAAGAGCCAAGAGAGTTAACGAAGGGAATAAGTCTATGCATTCAGGCCACGACATTGCTAATTTAGAACAAGACATCTTCAAATGTTTAAAATAATCATCCTGAAGATAAACATATTAAATCACAGTAATATGGTTTAAATTAGAGAAATGGAGTAAAATTAGGCAAGAACAAAATTATTTATTATTTTATTTAAAGGCTAATTAAAAAAAATCTTTCCAGGATGATTGATTATGATATGAAAATGACTTTTTAGGAAACAAACGATTTTCTCAAAGATTTTTGTAAGGCTGCTCCTTTTCTAGTTTGGAGAACACCAGCGAGTTAACATATATTTGCTCTGGTGAAGGATTTCTGCCCTGTTTCTGCACCCTGCAGGCCCTGCTCTGCCAACCTGGTACCTCCAGTTCTCCTTCACAACTAGGATAAGCAAATCAAATCAAGAGAACTGAAAGGAAAGGACCATAAGGTTAAACTTTACATTTTTGTGTACAGAAGTCTAGAGTAAGAGCCGGAAGATCTAGACATTTATGAGCTGCATGATTTAGAATACAACACTCAAACTTTATAGGTCTGTTACTTTGATCTGTAAGCTAGGGATAAAATTACTTATCTTGCCTACATCATTGGGTTGTTAAAAGGATCCAATAAATAACATGTTGTGAAAATACGAAGTAAAGGAGAGGATCATTATTACTCTAGTACAACTCCGTGCTGCTTGTTCCAGCCCACTCTCCTAGGAACCTTTTCCCCGACCCAGCTCTGGTCTTGCTATTGGACTGCCAAGCTCTACCATGGAGCCAGTGATAGGGCAGAAGCAGTAGTGGTCTTGAAACCACACTCTTAGGATGGGATTTGGACCCAGTTGCACCTCATATGGGACTTGAACCCGCAATCCCTGGCTTAGGAGGGGACTCAAACCACAGTCTTCTGATTGAAATCGCACACCTGGTCTCAGGACTTACTGAAGCTCAGGTTCTTTGTGTCTTCACGAAGAAAGAATTCATCGAGAGGCAAAGTGATCGAGAGGTAAGAAGTGGATTTAATAGTATAGGATGCTTGTGAGAGATACAAGTGGGCAGGCAAGAGGGTGCTGCCCCAAGAGCTGGGTAGACTACATTTTTATAATCAAGGAAAAGTGGGGAGGGGTAGAAAACCACCTTCTTCCTCCTTCTTGGAGTCTTCAGTCATTAGCTCCTCCTACATGTTGGGTAGAGGAGTGTTCGACCCTATATGGCTCAACCAAGACTGCCACGGCACTATGGAAATGAGCAAAAAGGTGTAACTTATACTAAAATATGGTAAACAATCCCAGGTTTCAGTATAATGTCACCTTTCCCCTATATTTCTGCTCTTAATACACATAGAAAAAAGCCCCCTCTCAAGGATTATTAACTTGCAGACTTCAATGGGCTGGATGTAGGTCTCATTCCACCATTGTTTTATTGTTTTGGGGTATGTCTCCTGCTTCCACCACATGGTTTTGTTGCCAAGCAAGCCTGCTTTCTTGACTGATCATTATACAGGGTCTCGCATGCTTCTCTCTCTACTTACGATTCGCCAGTGGGATTAACACTATTTAATCGCCTACTTTGTCCCTTTACTCTGTCCCTATCCTGGACAATGGGAGGTGAAGAAGCTAAACAGAGCAGTCCTAATGGCTACACCCTCTGTTATATTCATAGCCAGGAAGAACATTTCTGACACAATTGTTCTGTAATAGAAATGTTTCTGAACAATTTTTTTCTACCTTAGAGTCCTCTCATTCTGATCTCTAAAATGAAGATTTGAACTGGTATGAAGGACAGCTCTTACTCTGAAGCGATCACCTTCTCTACCAGGAAGAGCTCCATCCTCATTGTTGAATCATGAAATGAGTGGAGGATGGTGGAATTTGGTTTGCTAAGTATTGTTTGAGATAGGCAGCACTGTTCAGGTCTACAAAAAGGTGACACTTTACAAAATAAAATATATCTTTTAGTGGGTCATAAAGAAGAATGTCTAGTGGCAGTGTTTTCTAGGCTTTTCTGGGCAGAACACGAGCTTTGCATTGATATTACAGGTGCATAATTTGTGTGTCTAAATACATAATCATAGGGGTCAATTTAGAAAGGAATTTTCCCATTCACTATGAGAGTTCACAGGCTAAGGAAGGAAAACGTTAAGGTTAAGGAATGCTAACATGTATGTGGCCATCAACAAAGTTGAGACCAAGACTAACCAGACTTACTTGCCTAACCACAAAAGCAGGGTTTCTCAACAGTGGTGTTATCCACATTTTGAGCTGGCTATTTCTTTGCTGTAGGACACTGTCCTGTGCATTGCAGGACGTTTAGTAGCATCCCTGGCCTCCACTCACTAGATACCAGTAGCACCTCTCCCACTTATGACAACCAAAAATGCCTCCGGACATTGCCAAAGTCTGCTGGGGAGCAAAATCGATCCTGGTTGAAAATCACTGTACTAAAACCATTAATTGAATTTACTGAATACAAATACTGTTTCCACTTCTGGAAATTTTCTCTTATAAAGTAATATGCTTTTCAAATAATCAACACATTTTAGTTCCCACTAATTTTACCAACAATGTTTTTATGGCTTTATGAGTTACAAAATAGTTCTACATACAATATTATGGAAGTGAAAGAAGGAAAGGACGTAATATTTATTGAGTATTTACTACATGCCATTTGCTAAAGGACTTGCTTCAAATACATTCTTCTGTTTAGATCCTGGATAATGTCTACAGGAGAGTTATTTCCCTCCATTTACAGATGAGGAAACAAACTTACAGAGGTTAAGTACCTTTCCCAAGAAATCTAGCTTACCATCTTGACTTCAAGTTTTAACTGCTCTTGTCCCACATAACAGCCGCCAGTGAGACACTGATCTTTTATACTTGGAGGTAAAAATAGCAACTGTAATCTATGTGTCAGAATTAGTTATCTCCTTAGGGGCCCAGGTCATTTGTTATGGGGTGTCACACTTTTCCATTTTACAATTTAAGAGTCTGGCCCCAAATCACCAAGTTGCAGGCATGGAGCATCATTAAAAGAAAATTCAATTCAGTGTTCTGCACCAGGCCAGTTAAAATAACCAACTCAACCCCCACTCTCTCTGGGTTGGTAAGTGACATTACCCGTCCATGTGGGTGCTTTGTAATGTTAGAGGGCAGGTGTAGCTAGGGGAGCGGACGTTAGTGGAGGGAGTTTGCACTGCAGCCACACGAACAACTGGACATTACACGTTAGACACCTCTCTTCGTAGAGGTCCTTTGCCCAAAACTGCGTCTCGGAGTTCATTCCTTCTGCTCAACCCTTCCCCAGGCTCCAATCTGTCATCATGCGGGTTAATCGGTCCCCTCCCTCAGGTATCCCCTCTCACTCTCTGATTCGCTAGGTCCCTTCTCCTTTGGCTCACTCCCTCAGGTTGGGGTCCACCTCTGCGTATTCAAAGATGCATCTATCATTTTGCCAAACGAAAATCCACCTCCTCAGGAGCTCACCCCGGTGCAGCTCTGAAGGACTGGCCGACCTTAAAGTTTCTGGCTTTCCTACGTCCCCACTCCACCCCCGTTTTCCTCCTCCCGAGCTCTGTGAGTGGAAGAGTTCAACACAGACGTTTGTTTTCCCATTGATAAGAATTATCTAGCCACCCTGATACACATCGTGAAAGGAAGCAGTGCTTAGTCGGTTTTTTATTTTTTTTAATACTTTGTATTGAAGTATAAACTACATACTGAAAAAAGCACACAATCTATACGTGTACATCTCTATTAATTTTTATAAGCTGAACACACCTGTGAAACCAACGTCCGGAACAAGAAACAGAACATCACAAGCTTTCTGGAAACCTCTTTGTTCCCTCTACCAAGTAGGGTACTATTTTCTAATGACAGCGTTTGCATATGCCCTCTAACCAAGAGCTCTGGTTTGCATATGCCCTCTAACCAAGAGCTCTGTAGCGAGTAACTTGGTTTTATGACTGTGTTGCATTCGATCAGAAGTTCACCACGTGAAGCAGAATTGTTCACATTATTTGTACGCAAGTCATTGAACATGTAGTGACTGTGTTAATATTGTGGTTTAAGGGTTCAAGAGGAGAGAGAAACCTCCCAGGTCCTCTTCCTGGGATTTCCTAGAGCCCATGAGCCCTCCCTAGGTGAGGTTCTCTTCTAGTCACCCAAGAACTCCCAAATTTCTTTGCGTTCCATGGGTATTCTCTATTCCGGTAAGTGATTACAGCTCTCCCAGCAGAGCTCACACTAGTTCCATGTGAAGCTATTGCTCCCAGAATCACCAACACCACCACTTTACACTCTCTCAATGCACATGAGACCTTGAACTCAGAGAATTCTCTACCCCAGTGGATCTCATCCCTGGTAGCACGTGAGAATTATCTGAAGAATTACAACCCTACCCCAACCACCAAAACAAACAAAACATATGCCCACCCTAAACCAATGACATTAGAATCTCTTGAGGGGTAAGGTGCAGCATTGATAGTTTAAAAGTTCCATGTGTTTCTAGAGGGTTGAAAAGCATTGCAACTTCCCAACCTCTCCTTGGAGCTCCCTTCCATTTCAGTTTTAGGCACCTCTGCAACCCCAATAATGTTCTGAATGTGACCAAAAATACAGCCCAAACTTGATTCCCTAACCAGCTTTCAAACATAGCTTAGGGCATTTTTTTTTTAAAAAGCAAAGCTTTAATACTTAAGTTTTCAGAAATGAACAAAACACATCTATTATCTCCCAATTTCCTTCCACTGAGCCTCGGGTAGGATGGCCGGGCCCCCTGGGGCCCCGTGGTGAAGGCCTGCTCGCTAGGGCCCCCTGCTTGGGGCTGCTGAGTTTTCTCCGGAAACTGAAGTGCACCTCTGCCTGGTTCCATTCTGCCTAAACAGAGCCACGTAAACAAGTGGCCCTCCCTTGTCTCTGCAGGCAGTTTTACCGTCACCACTGATCAGTCACTCACCAGCTTCGTTCCCGCAGCTGTGAGTAGCAGTGGTGGTGTGAGAGGGGAGAGAAGTGAGGAGGCTGAGTTTGCTCAAGGAGGCCGGCAGGGAGGGGAGCCACCCAGGTCAGCTCAGAAGGAGTCCAGAGAGAGGTGTGGGTGCTGACGGGGCCGTAGAGGACTTTTCTTACGGAAAACAGTTTCATGTCTTCACACACCCACTTTCTCTGGAACTTTCTCTGCCACAGGACGTGTCGGGTCCGGAAGATGCCCTTGGAAGTGCATCCTGCCTCCACCTCCTGAATGATGCGGTCACTGGAGGGTGGGCAGGCAAGAAAGCATCCCAGAGGTGACGTGTCACCTGGCCTGGGGCTCGTACATGGATATGAAACTGGCCCCAAATATCTCTCCCCCCATTGCACCTTGCTTCACAAGTTTCAAAGAAAGTAATTGGAAATCCCACCTTTTCTTTCTGTCCTCTTCTCTGCATGCTGCTTCTGTTTCCCCCCTCGTTTCAGTTGCTCTAACATTTTCCTGTGTTGAAGGCTAGGAGAATGGATGTCACACTGAGTGATCTGCTCGAAATCTCCAGACTTTCAAGAGATGTCTTTGCTGGAAGTAAAAGTATACCCTCTGACAAATTTACCTTTAAGCCCAGCTTTGAAACTGGGCCCAAGGCAAACAGTTCTCAAGTCATCTTTCCACAGTGAAACCCCTATGGAACCTCCAACATTGGTGGCAGTCCTGGCTGATGGAACTTGCCGAAATAATAATAATAAATAATAATGATATCATTATTGATAATCTGCTAGTCACCAGATACTGTATATTCATCATATTCTATAATATAACCAACCCTTGAAGGTGGGTTAGCATCTCATTTTACAGATGAAGAAATCAGGGCTCAAACACTTGAGTGGCTAGCCTCTGGCCACACAGACAGTAAGAGCCTGAATGAAGGTTTCAGACCAGGTCTGTCTCATTAGACCTCGCTGCCTTTCACAGACAGCATTGACCTGCCATGGCTCCCCCTCCAAGGCAAAGCTGCTAACCCTTCTAGGTGGCTGGCGCTCCTTAGGCCAACCCTGGGTCCCCAGTCTCCCCCAGTTACAACCCAGAGCAAGCCTTTCTCCTTCAGACTCTCGCAAGAAGAGAGTTGCGTACTGCTCTCCACCCAAGGCCCTGTCTTCTTTTAGGAGGTAGCGAGCTAAAGCAGCGACAGTTCTACACTCCATGCAAAATGTGGTAAGTTCGCCTTTGGCTCTTCCTGGATAATACCTTTACTTTATGAGAGACTTCCGAAAGCAATGCCTTAACCAAGATTGCTGCTGATGGGTGGGATTCTAGGCGCCTCAAAGAGAGAGATACGTGGGGCACTTGAAGATGTTTCCTGAAAGGGTCAATCAGGCCTCTTTGGTTGACAGGTAAGGGAAACCCATACTCAACCTGACTAGAGGGAAAAGCAGATATACTAGCAAAATACCAGAAACATCAAAGAGAGAATGATGAATACATAGCTTTATGGAATTTAGAATACAGCACTTTAAGTGAACTAGAGCTACATCTCATAACACAGTTAAATCTCCAATACATAACATGGAATGAACGTGTCAAGTTGAAGAAGTATCTGCATAATTTGGTAAAATTATAAAGTTTGAAAATATGTAAAAAAGTTTAAGGATAGATAGATAGGTAGTAAAAATATAATGTCATGTATGGACATGATAAAGCCTGAATTTATGCCACTAATTGTGTCTGGATGGACAGGAGGGATCAGGGAGAAGCACACAGCGTATCTCAAATCTGTCTTTAACGTTTAATGCTTTATTTTAAAAACGTCTGAAGTATGGATGCTTAAAAGATTTGATAAAACTGGGTTTCATCGTTTTATTCACTACTCTGATCTATATGTTTAAAATACTGCATAATTTTCTTTAAAAGGGGAAACTTCTGGCTTACGTACAGAAAGATCTGTGCATAATTGGCTCAATCAGGTTGATCAGGAGCTCTCTGGCTCCACATCTTGGCTCTACTTTCTTCCTCTGTGTTCCGGGTTCTATTCCATTCCGGTTCCTTATCCACGATAGCTCCAGGGCTTCCAGTAGCTCCACTCCCATGTTCTAACCTCTCAGCAGCTCTTGTAAAATGCAATTTCCTCTTCTGACAATTTCAATAAGAGTGTTAGAATTTCATCCCATTGAGTCATGTATCCATCCATGAATTAAATCACTTTGACTAGGGGACTGAGCTGACGAGCCAGGCCTTGGCCGTGTGCCTCTTCCTAAAACTAGTGATATGGAGATCGTTTCCCAAATGACACTGAGGGAGGCATTTCCCGACGAAATTAGCAGAGTGCTAGCAAGAAGGGGAAGTAGAAGAAATAGCAGATGTCTACCTCAATAAGCCCTTCCACAAAGAATTGCCTGTATGTATACTCTACCTACGATTATCTTAGAACAATGCTGTGGTGCTCTTTCATCTCTAGGTGAAAGTAAATCAATCTCACTTAGGAATATATTTATATATGCAAACTCATAAATGAAATGCCAGAAAAATCATTGAGCAGTATATAGAGGAATAATTTACCAAAATCAGTCAAGATTTATCTCAGCATAGAATAATATAACAAAATCCATTATTATATTACATTAATAAGTTATGAGGGGGCTTCCCTGGTGGCGCAGTGGTTGAGAGTCCGCCTGCCGATGCAGGAGACGCGGGTTCGTGCCCTGGTCCGGGAAGATCCCACGTGCCGCGGAGCGGCTGGGCCCGTGAGCCGTGGCCGCTGAGCCTGTGCGTCCGGAGCCTGTGCTCCGCAACGGGAGAGGCCACAACAGTGAGAGGCCCGCATACCGCAAAAAAAAAAAAAAAAAAAAAAAAAGTTATGAGGAATAACAAACAATAGGTGAAACTCTATACGTAGTCCTATTAAAATTAGGAACTAGAAAAAAGTGATGCACATTATTATTATTTAATATCTTTTTCTGAAATGCTAGTCAGTGCAATAAGGCACAAAGCAGATATAAAAATATCATAAATAGAAGATGGGAGAATTTTTCTAGCAATAAAAGACCAAAACTAACAAAAGTGGACAGATTCAGTCCAGTTTTTCAACGAGGAGAACCTGATCTAAAGGACAAGGACAAAGACTTGCTCTGGAATGAGGACAGTGGAATATAGATACAGAGCCAGGTTGTTCTCAGAATTAGCTCAGAACTAGGGAAAAAGAAGAAGACCCAGCCCCCAGGAAACAGGGCTGGCAGGGAGGAAGTGGGAAGCAGTTTCCAGCCAGCTGGCTAGATGCCCAGAAGACACTGACACCCTAGCACTGAGTAGGGAAGACCTGTGCTCTCAAGAGCTCCAGGTAGAGAAGAGTCAGGTAGGGGCCCAGCCCTGCCATGCTCTGTATTTGCCAGTGCCTCTTGGTACACTGGAACCACAGACATACTTAACACAAGCACACTTGGGTGAGAGCAAAGGGCAAGAGGTTTTGATGCGGTGCTGGGCTGGCAGCCTATTCCTAAATGGACACTCCTTTGACAATATAACTGGGTTGAGAAGTTATACTCTCATGGCACAAGTCCTGACAACATCTTCCATGTGTATCAAGGATGTGAATTACAGGTAGGAAGTGATATTGTGTGGGTTGTAGGGTCAAATGAATTACAGCACAAGGCCCTCTTCCCAGTCTGAGCTGTCCCGTCCCGTGGGCCTTGAGACAGCACTGTTTGTGTCAAGCAACAAAGCCTCTTCTGGCTACTCCAGCTCTTGACCCTGACCTCTCTTATCCTAGGGTTGAAATCCCACCCACGGAGCCAAGAGGGCAGGCCAGCTACCTCCTCCAGAGACCTTCCCTCTCACTCATCTCTCCCAAGTCCCTGAGGCCTTAGTAAAACAGCCACACAAGGGAACAACTACTCCTAGACTGCAAACCCAGGCTCCTGTGCATATCGGCAGACGCTGGAGATGTCTGGAAGGTGGGGGTTGTTGGGGCCTCTGCTCGGCCGGGGAAAATGGGCTCGGGTGAGGGGAGGAGAGGGATGCTGTAGGGCTCTTCTCACCAGGAGCACCCGAGCTGTAGCCACAAAGGCCTCTTACGCTTGGACACAATTAGCCCCATACAAGCCATGAGTCACAACGCTCATGTTGGTGCCTGTTCAGAGCACGTGAATTCTGCCAGCAGCATCTCTAGTCTTCTCTGCACTGATGCTGAGAGAAACAGCAAAAAGGTTCAGAAAAATCAGAGGTCCAAATTTGATCTTTTTTCTCCCTTGCTGTCCTGTCCCTTTCTGGGGCTGCTGCTGTGGGCGTGTTGCAGACAGCACAGACTCTGGAAGCCCTCCCATCACACTTCAAGGTCATTTCTTAATTACAATCCCTGCCTCCATACTGGGCTTGCTCATAGGTCATCCCAAGCTTCAGGTCTAAAAAATTCTAACTTTTAAGGTACATCTAATTTCTAATTTTTAAGGTACATCTAATTCCCTTAGATGTACCTTTATGAGCTGATCATATCTTCTGAATATGGCAGAAAGACTTAATACTATAAGATGGATCCATAAAGAAAAGGACAATGTCTGAAGCCTGAGAAAAAATGGCTATTTTTTTTCTAGGGATTTAAGGATAATAGTGCATATGAGGCCCCCTCCTCCCTACCTCAGCCCTTCATACCAGGACATTGGGGAGGGAGTTGTGCCAGGTGGAGAGAACTCAGCAAGAATTCTGAGCCATGTGGCTGTCAGGGTCTTACTGCTCCAGCCGGGTGTCAGGCCTGAACCTCTGAGGTGGTAGAGCCAACTTCAGGACATTGGACCACAAGAGACCTCCCAGCCCCATGTAATATCAGTTGGTGAGAGCTCTCCGTCTCAATGCTAAGACCCAGCTCCACTCAACGGCCAGCGAGCTCCAGTGCTGGACACCCTATGCCAAACAACTAGCAAGACAGGAACACAACCCCACCCATTAGCAGAGAGGCTGCCTAAAATCATAAGGTCACAGACACCCCAAAACACACCACCGGACATGGTCCTGCCCACCAGAAAGACAAGATCCAGCCTCAACCACCAGAACACAGGCACCAGTCGCCTCCACCAGGAAGCCTACACAAGCCACTGAACCAACCTTACCCACTGGGGGCAGATGCCAAAAACAACAGTAAGTATGAACCTGCAGCCTGTGAAATGGAGACTGCAAACACACAGCTTTTCATTAAGCAAAATGAAAAGACAGAGAAACACACAGCAGATGAAGGAGCAAGGTAAGAACCCACCAGACCAAACAAATGAAGAGGAAATAGGTAGTCTACCTGAAAAAGAATTCAGAGTAATGATAGTAAACATGATCCAAAAACTTGGAAATAGAATAAGGAAAATACAAGAAACATTTAACAAGAAACTAGAAGAAACAAACATTGATGAACAACACAAAAAATGAAATTAAAAATTCTCTAGAAGGAATCAATAGCAGAATAACGGAGGCAGAAGTATGGATAAGTTACCTGGAAGATAAAATAGTGGAAATAACTACTGCAGAGCAGAATAAAGAAAAAAGAATGAAAAGAATTGAGGACAGTGTCAGAGACCTCTGCGACAACATTACACACACCAACATTCGAATTATAGGGGTCCCAGAAGAGAAAATATTTGAAGAGATTATAGTTGAAAACTTCCCTAACATGGGAAAGGAAATAGTCAGTCAAGCCCAGGAAGTGCAGAGAGTCCCATACAGGATAAATCCAAGCAGAAACACACCAAGACACATATTAATCAAAGTATCAAAAATTAAATACAAAGAAAAGATATTAAAAGCAGCAAGGGAAAAGCAACAAATAACATACAAGGGAACACCCATAAGGCTAACAGCTGATCTTTCAGCAGAAACTCTGCAAGCCAGAACGGAGTGGCAGGACATATTTAAGGTGATGAAAGGGAAAAACCTACAACCAAGATGACTCTACCCAGCAAGGATCTCATTCAGATTCGATGGAGAAATCAAAAGCTTTACAGACAAGCAAAAGTTAAGAGAATTCAGCACCACCAAACCAGCTTTATAACAAATGCTAAAGGAACTTCTCTAGGCAGGAAACACAAGAGAAGGAAAAGACCTACAAAAACAAACCCCAAACAATTAAGAAAATGTTAATAGGAACATACATATCAATAATTACCTTAAATGTAAGTGGATTAAATGCTCCAACCAAAAGACATAGACTGGCTGAATGGATACAAAAACAAGACCTGTACATATGCTGTGTACAAGAGACCCACTTCAGACCTAGGAACACATACAGACTGAAAGTGAGGGGATGGAAAACGATATTGCATGCAAATGGAAACCAAAAGAAAGATGGAGTAGCAATTCTAATATCAGACAAACTAGACTTTAAAATAAAGACTATTACAAGAGACAAAGAAGGACACTACATAATGATCAAGGGATCGAGCCATGAAGAAGATATAACAATTGTAAATATTTATGCACCCAACATAGGAGCACCTCAATACCTAAGGCAAATACTAACAGCCATAAAAGGGGAAATCGACAGTAACACAATCATAGTAGGGGACTTTAACACCCCACTGTCACCAATGGACAGATCATCCAAAATGAAAATAAATAAGGAAACACAAGCTTTAAATGATACATTATACAAGATGGATTTACTTGATATTTATAGGACATTACATCCAAAAACAACAGAATACACATTTTTCTCAAGTGCCCATGGAACATTCTCCAGGGTAGATCATATCTTGGGTTACAAATCTAGCCTTGGCAAATTTAAGAAAATTGAAATCGTATCAAGTATCTTTTCTGACCACAACGCTATGAGATAGATATCAATTACAGGAAAAGATCTGTAAAAAATACAAACACAAGGAGGCTAAACAATACACTACTTAATAACGAAGTGATCACTGAAGAAATCAAAGAGGAAATCAAAAAGTACTTAGAAACAAATGACAATGGAGACACGACGACCCAAAACCTATGGGATACAGAAAAAGCAGTACTAAGAGGGAAGTTTATAGCAATACAATCATACCTTAAGAAACAGGAAGCATCTCGAATAAACAACCTAACTTTGCACCTAAAGCAATTAGAGAAGGAAGAACAAAAAAATCCCAAATTTAGCAGAAGGAAAGAAATCATAAAAGTCAGATCAGAAATAAATGAAAAAGAAATGATGGAAACAATAGCAAAGATCAATAAAAGTAAAAGCTGGTTCTTTGAGAAGATAAATAAAATTGGTAAACCATTAGCCAGACTCATCAAGAAAAAAAGGGAGAAGACAAATCAATAGAATTAGAAATGAAAAAGGAGATGTAACAACTGACTCTGCAGAAATACAAAAGATTATTAAAGATTACTACAAGCAACTCTATGCCAATAAAATGGACAACCTGGAAGAAATGGACAAATTCTTAGAAATGCACAACCTGCCAAGACTGAACCAGGAAGAAATAGAAAATATGAACAGACCAATCACAAGCACTGAAATTGAAACTGTGATTCAAAATCTTCCAACAAACAAAAGTCCAGGACCAGATGTCTTCACAGGTGAATTCTATCAAACATTTAGAGAAGAGCTAACACCTATCCTTCTCAAACTCTTCCAAAAGATAGCAGAGGGAGGAATACTCCCAAACTCATTCTATGAGGCCACCATCACCCTGATACCAAAACCAGACAAAGACGTCACAAAGAAAGAAAACTATAGGCCAATATCACTGATGAACATAGATGCAAAAATCCTCAACAAAATACTAGCAAACGGAATCCAACAGCACATTAAAAGGATCATACACCATGATCAAGTGGGGTTTATTCCAGGAATGCAAGGATTCTTCAATATACGCAAATCAATCAACGTGATACACCATATCAACAAACTGAAGGAGAAAAACCATATGATCATCTCAATAGATGCAGAGAAAGCTTTTGACAAAATTCAACACCCATTTATGATAAAAACCCTGCAGAAAGTAGGCATAGAGGGAACTTTCCTCAATATAATAAAGGCCATATATGACAAACCCACAGCCAGCATTGTTCTCAATGGTGAAAAACTGAAACCATTTCCACTAAGATCAGGAACAAGACAAGGTTGCCCACTCTCACCACTCTTATTCAACCTAGTTTTGGAAGCTCTAGCCACAGCAATCAGAGAAAATAAAGAAATAAAAGGAATCCAAATAGGAAAAGAAGAAGTAAAGCTGTCACTGTTTGCAGATGACATTATACTATACATAGAGAATACTAAGGATGCTACCAGAAAACTACTAGAACTCATCAATGAATTTGGTAAAGTAGCAGGATACAAAATTAATGCACAGAAATCTCTGGCATTCTTATACACTAATGATGAAAAATCTGAGAGGGAAATTAAGAAAACACTCCCATTTACCATCGCAACAAAACGAATAAAATATCTAGGAATAAACCTACCTAAGGAGACAAAAGACTTGTATGCAGAAAACTATAAGACACTGATGAAAGAAATTAAAGATGATACAAATAGGTGGAGAAATATACCATGTTCTTGGATTGGAAGAATCAATATTGTGAAAATGACTCTATTACCCAAAGCAATCTACAGATTCAATGCAACCCCTATCAAGTTACCAAGGGCATTTTTCACAGACTAGAAGAAAAAGTTTTGTTCATACATGTGTTTCATACATTTTGTATGGAAACACAAAAGACCCCGAATAGCCAAAGCAACCTTGAGAAAGAAAAATGGAGCTGGAGGAATCAGACTCCCTGACTTCAGACTATACTACAAAGGTACAGTAATCAAGACAGTATGGTACTGGCACAAAAACAGAAATACAGATCAGTGGAACAGGATAGAAAGCCCAGAGATAAACCCAAACACATATGGTCACCTTATCTTTGATAAAGGAGGCAAGAATATACAATGGAGAAAAGACAGCTTCTTCAATAAGTGGTGTTGGGAAAACTGGACAGCTACATGTAAAAGGATGAAATTAGAACACTTCCTAACACCATACACAAAAATAAACTCAAAATGGATTAGAGACCTAAATGAAAGGCCAGACACTATAAAACTCTTAGAGGAAAGCATAGGAAGAACACTCTTCAAGATAATCACAGCTATATCCTTTTTGACACACCTCCTAGAGAAATGGAAATAAAAACAAAAATAAACAAATGGGACCTAATGAAACTTAAAAGCTTTTGCACAGCAAAGGAAACCATAAACAAGACGAAAAGACTATCTTCAGAATGGGAGAAAATATTTGCCAACGAAACTACTGACAAAGGATTAATCTCCAAAATATACAAGCAGATCATGCAGCTCAATATCAAAACAACAAACAACCCAATCCAAAAATGGGCAGAAGACCTAAATAGACATTTCTCCAAAGAAGACACACTGATTGCCAACAAACACATGAAAGGATGTTCAACATCACTAATCATTAGAGAAATGCAAATGAAAACTACAATGAGATATCACCTCACACCAGAATGGCCATCATCAAATAATCTACGAACGATAAATGCTGGAGAGGGTGTAGAGAAAAGGGAACCCTCTTGCACTGTTGGTGGGAATGTAAATTGATACAGCCACTATGGAGAACAGTATGGAGGTTCCTTAACAAACTAAAAATAGAATTACCATATGACTCAGCAATCCCACTACTGGGCATATACCCTAAGAAAACCATAATTCAAAAAGAGACATGTACCGCAATGTTCATTGCAGCACTATTTACGATAGCCAGCACATGGAAGCAACGTAAGTGTCCATCGACAGATGAATGGATAAAGAAGATGTGGCACATATATACAATGGAATATTACTCAGCCATAAAAAGAAACAAAATTGAGTTATTTGTGTGAGGTGGATGGACCTAGAGTCTGTCATACAGAGTGAAGTAAGTCAGAAAGAGAAAAACAAATACCATATTCTAACACATATATATGGAATCTAAAAGAAAAAAAAGGTTCTGAAGAACCTACGGGCAGGATACAAATAAAGACGCAGACATGCAGAACGGACTTGAGGACACGGGGAGGGGGAAGGGTAAGCTGTGATGAAGTGAGAGAGTGGCGTGGACATATATACACTACCAAACGTAAAATAGATAGCTAGTGGGAAGCAGCCACACAGCAGAGGGTGATCAGCTCGGTGCTTTGTGACCACCTAGAGGGGTGGGATAGGGAGGGTGGGAGGGAGACTCAGGAGGGAGGGGATATGGGGATATATGTATACATGTCGATAAGTATTGCTAATTCACTTTGTTATACAGCAGAAACTAACACGACATTGCAAAGCAATTATACTCCAATAAAGATGTTAAAAACAAAACAAAACAGTGCATATGGGAAACAGATTCCCCAGGCCAGACTGTTGGCCAGGAATGTCACCTTCCTGATTCTTCTGTTTTGGTGTCTTGCTATATGGTCTGAATTTGAGAAGCACAGCTCTGAAAAGGTTCTGAAAAATTTTGCCTCCAAGGTGTACCTTCACATAAAATTCAACATGGCTGAAATGTAACTCATTTTCCTCACCATTTCTGTCCTAAGTTTGCCTGCTTGTTGGTAGCACTGAGACTTACAATAGTAGAGAACTTCTTGATATTTTTCTCACCCTTTTCTTCTCCTCGTCCTTCACTGGGCGTGGGGCAATTAGTACTTGCGCTGTTTGTATATATCCCTCCACTTCCGGTCCCCAACCCCCAACACCACCGCATTCATGTCTTCCCCTAATTTCCTGTGAGGTCTCCATGCTGTGCACTAAAAACAAAATGCACAACCTAAAAGTTGAGAATGATACTTTATTTGGTTGACTTAACAGAGGACTTAAGCCAGGGATACAGTCTCTCAGATAGCTCCGAGGGACTGTGCCAAAGAAGTAAGCAAAGAGCCAGCATATATATGAGTTTTTGGAAAAAAACATAAAACAGGTGGTCAAACATCAAAAGATTACTGCTAATTAAAGAAATGGACATCTCAATTTAATGGATTTAGCATTTTTTCTATGCATGGGAAGATGCAGGAGTCTGGGCTTATTGAAATCGTTCCTTTGATATGCATCTTAACTATCCAGGGCCAGTATCCTCTTCTTTCCATCCTGAGCCCCCTCAGGGTACACCTCTGGGGGCGGCTGCAGTAGCTGACAGCTTGGTGCTGGCAACATCCTTTGTTTACTGATATGGCAGGTGACATTCTTTGTCCACAATGTCTTTACTCCTGTCTGTTCCCTAATTCTTCCTGTACATAGCCAGATTTATCCGTCTAAAAGGTTATATTTTACATAGAGTCCTGATGCCTTTGTTTATGCTATATTCATTCTGCCTGAAGCGGTACCCCCTTCCTTGCACTTGTCTAAACTGTACACCTTTTCAAGTCCTGCTTCCTTCCTGAAGCCTTTTCTGGTGTCCCTAAGCTTCAGTGATCAATTACTCTTGTCTGAATTTCTGGAGCATTTATTTTCTGTGTCACCTATTTAGCACAAAACATACTACCTTGCCTTACCCGTGCATGAATGCTTGCTTCCTTTCTAGCAATACCTGGTAATGGTTGTGCATTAAGAGTTACTGAGGTTTTTCTTCCCCTAATGTTCAAGACAGAGATTCAAGAGACACTCCAACCCATAGAAACAACAAATAAATAAGAAGACCTCCCTGTTCCAAATTTCTGAAGTTGATTTGAGGTTTTTATATTTACAAATATTTTTTGAGCAGCTACTCTATGCTTGGCATTGTACTGCATGCTGGAGACAGAACAGTGAACAGGACACTAATCAATTCTGCTTTCAGGAAGCACACATTCTGGTAGGAGAACAAGCAATGAAAATACTGTAGAGTATATACCACAATAGACGCATAGGACACTATCAAAACACAATGTAAGGCTGACCTGGGAGGCCTGAGAAATCATTCCAGAGAAATAGATCCAAAAGCTGGAACATAGAGGAGGAGGAGGAGCTGCCCAAGCAAAAGTGTGTGTGTGCGGGGATGGGGGTGGAGACAGAGGAAAGAAGAGGACTCCAGGCAGAGGAACGACGAGGTCCACACGGCTCACTGAAAACACGAAAGGAGTTTAATCTGGCCAGAACACAGAGTGCAAGCATGAGACAGCAAGAGATGAGGCTGGAGGGATAAGCGGGGCTTACGATACCATAATAACTACTTGGAAGGGCAGCGAGCAACATAAAGAAGGTGGATGACTGGACTAGGTTTGCACTCTAGCAGCACCGCTTTGGCTGCAGGGCAGAGAAGAGCCCGAGGGGAGAGAAGAATGAAGGCAGGAAGGCCAGCTGGGCAGTTAGCAGGGCAGGTGATCCAGCAAGAAACTGAGGTGGTGACCTGACATTAACAGGGATGATAGAAGTGAAGAAAGCGGATACATTTCAGGATGCTTAAGGGATGTGGGTATTGAGGCTGAGGAAGGTGAGCGGCTGTCAATGTCGTTCCTTACAAAGGAAATCAGGAGGAAAAGCTAGTATAGAGGAGAAGACGATGACATCAGTATGATTCATGTTTAGCTTGGTTTTCTGCCCCTGGACAGACCCACGTGGAGACGTCTTGGCAGCTGTGCCATGCAACAGTTCTCAAACTTTTTGGTTGTACAAATTATTGAGGACTTGAGAGAGCTGATGACTATTTACTCTTCAAATTAGAACTGAGAAAATTTTAAACATATGTATTAAACCATCTTAAAACATAATAAACCTATTACTATTTATATAAATGTTTATGAAAATAATTATTTTAAAACAAAAAATTAGTAAAGAAGTGGCACTATTTTACGTTTTTGCAAATCTATTTAATGTCTGGCTTAATAGAAAATAGCTGGGCTTCCCTGGTGGCGCAGTGGTTGAGAGTCTGCCTATCGATGTAGGGGACACGGGTTCGTGCCCCGGTCCGGGAAGATCCCACGTGCCGTGGAGCGGCTGGGCCCGTGAGCCGTGGCCGCTGAGCCTGCACGTCCGGAGCCTGTGCTCGGCAGCGGGAGAGGCCACAGCAGTGAGAGGCCCGCGTACCGCAAAAAAAAAAAAAAAAAGATTATTTTCTTAATTTATTTTAAATTTTATTAACATGTATTCTTTAATTAAATATCTATTGTATCTGGCATTAGCTGCAGGTAGAAGAAGATAAGGGAGGCTAATGTTTATTTAGTGTCTGCCATGTACCAGGCACTTTGTTAGTTACTATACATAAGGTTTGGCACCCTCACTAAGATTTAGAGCTTGCCAAGAAGACGAAGCATGTACATACAATTCCTGCAGTTGTGGTGTAGCAGCTCTTATGAGTAACAGTTGGTTTGAGTTGCACCACCAGAGGTTTGTATGCACCTGATCTACCTGAGGTTTACATCTCTCTTTGAATATGAGGTGAGGTGTGAAGGGTATTTGTCAAACAGCCAGGAAGTTAATAATACCAGATCACAACTTTTATAGAGCACTTGAGTTTACAAAGTGCCATCAGAAATTAACTCACTTAATCTTCATAACAATTCTAAGACGCCGGTCTTGTTCGAAGAAGTATAATTGTGCCGACTGAGGGGAACAGGCTCAGAAGTCTAGGTCATGCAAAGCGGTTATACGCTGGCCGGGACCTAAAATTAAGATAATCTGCCTTCGCGCAGAAGACTCTTGCCACTGCAATGCAGCTGTTTTGAGCAGTTATTGAAATCAAAGAGCACCATACTCGCCTGATTCAATCCTCCTCCGAGTACGTGCACCAAAGGACGATAAAGTGAGGGTTGGAGAAGGGGAAGAGCCTCCGAACTGGGTGAAATCACACCCGGCACTCTCCCTCTGCGCTTGCGCAAGGGAGGAGGTGCCCTCTCCGGAAGGACACCTGGGACTTGGGTTTAAGCCGACGCAGAGCTACTTCCAGGCGGAACCCGGGCGTGCGGGGCTCCTGCAACCTAAACACCCGGTGTAAAAGGAAGGTGGCCCCGGAGGGGCGGGGCGCATGCGCGGCAGCTCCCCCTGGGCTGAGAGGCGGAGCGGGGAGGCCAGCTGTGAGCGGAGCGGAGCAGGATCAGGATGGACGAGGACGTGCTGACCACCCTGAAGATCCTCATCATCGGCGAGAGTGGCGTGGGCAAGTCCAGGTGAGGCGGCTCTGCGGGCCGTGACGAGGGTGGCGGGGCCCTTTCCGCCTAGGTGGCCGCTGTCCCCTGGGCCGCGGCGGGAACGGTAAACGGCGGCGGCCGGGCGCGGCCCGGCCTGGGGCGGCCTCCGGGCCTTCCCGCTGCGCGGCCCTGCGGCCCCGCCACCCCGCCGCCCGATCCACGGCCTCTGCCAGGCCTGGCTCCCTGGATCGCTTCGCCTCCTGTCGCACCCAGAGGAAAACAGTTCCGGGGCCGCCTCCCGGCCGGCGGTTTCCTGTAGAGGAGCCTAGGGCGCGGCGGGCGGGCTTGGGCCCGAGTCCGGCCGAGGTCGAGGCCTCTGGGCCCCGGGGCCAGGCTGCGTGCACCCCGCGAGTTGAGAGGTGTAGCTCTACCGCTGGGGTTTCGGCCGGCCTGCCTCATAATACGTCAAGTTCTGCACGGGAAGTTTCGCGACGCCGTAGGTCGCATTCCTGGCCTATTATGGTGCACCCCGCAGCCGCTTTTTTTCTCTTTTTTCTTTTTTTTTAAATGAGTCAGCTGTGAAGGAACTCTTCAGTCTTCTGATTGCTTAAATAATTCACTTTAGTCTAAGACGGTAGAGCTTAAGCTGTGGGCCGCTTTTGAAAATCACGTGTGATTGTTACTTGTCATTGTGCCGCATCATATAGAGGTAAGAGAACACATTAGCATGTGTCTCTTCTTTCTTGACGCTTTCTTGGGGGAAAAGAACGTTGACAGTAGTTAGAGTCGAGTATAAGGGAAGACGTGGAGCCTGGGGCGTATTGCAAGAGGGCTGTGATTTCATCCACATCCTGGAACAGAACTCTCTCCAAGGGAAGGTATCCTCGCCATATGTTTACGAGCTCCTTGTATTCTGCGCTGCTTTGATCTTCAAATAATATCCAAATTCCAGGAGCTGCAAGCAATTTCATATTTTAGCTATACCTCCTGATAAACTTTTCACATTACTTCGTGAAGTCTTTTTCTTTAAATACTTGAGTATTTGAAACCTTACTCTGTAAATATATTCTGAAACTTTATGTGTTTTTAAAGCATGACAGTACATTTTCATAGTTTCTCTCATTTAATGTACTCTATATGTTAGAGTGAGGGATTTGTACCTAAGAAGGAATAAATTAACGAAACATTATGGGCTAAAAAGATAGTATGATGTGTGTGTGTGTGTGTGTGTGTGTGTGTTACTTAAAGGGCTGAATAAAATCATTTTCATGATCACCATCTATTGTATTTGAAGGTTAAAAAGCTAGGTATTATATAAACATTGTCTTAATAGGAATTCCTTGGCCTTGTGACCATTTTCTTCTTGAGATGTGACCGTCATTTAGGTTAAGACCTATGAAGTTGCTGATTTTGAAGTTAGTAATGGTTGGATGTCGTTTCATGTGGTTCAGCCCCAAACATGGTTGATTGGCACCTTTTCTAACCGTGTTAGATGGCTGATTACTTGATGGCTGACTGCAGTGCAGTGTTCACATAATTGACGTTCTTCCTCTAGAGTAAAATCTGTTAAGTGGATTTACTGGTTCCCTTGGTTCCCTCCCCTCACACAAATTTATTTGGATCTAATATGCTCCAGACTTTTTCTCAATAGTTAGTGGTGACTTATCAACTACTCACTGCAAAATTTTAACACCTTTACCTCTTTCAAGAAAGGATTGCATTTAAGGAGAAAGTTGGCTTATTTTTCTGGCTAGATAAACATTTTTGGTATGTCATATGCTATGGAAAAAACTTTGAACACTTTCTGAATAAGATGAGAATAAATGACTCTTTAGAAGCCTATGCTTTTTAAGATAATTAACACTTGTCCTGGATATAATCTTACAGGGTTGTTCTAACCAATGGTTTCTATTTCTTTATAAATCTAGAGTTAATGGAAGTGATATATCACTTGTGTTGTTGAGAAGTCATTGCACAACAAGGGATATCTTAACTAATTCAAACTAGTGGGTTATTTTTCCAGTTTATTTCGTACTTGGAGTGTAATGGGCGTGTGTGAGAGGAGCCAGGAGATGAGAATGATGAAACTGGTGCAGCCACTTGTGTGACCTTTGTTACTCAGACACTCCAGGCCTTCATTTCTTTGTTCGAAAAGTGAGGTTGGGTAGAAATCTCTCAGGCCCTATCAGGTGTTAAATGTGTAATAGTCTTTGATTCTGTGGCTAGCCATAGTGAAGTGAAGAAGTAGCAAGGTGTTTCAGAAACTGGGAGGGATTATAGAGACCTTCTGTTATTCAAGTTGCTGTCCCTCCTGTGCCCCTTATATCCCATCCTTTTTGACCAATTTCATTTGTAAATTGAGAAATGCATGTTAGTTATAATCGCACAGATTAATTACAGGTTTGGTCCTCTCCAAGTGGATTGCTGGTCTCCTTCCATCTATAGCTCTGCATGGAGAGTATTTTGCTCCTTTAGCTTTGAAAATATCAAGGCTTAAACATACATCCTTTAGAGCAGTGGCTCTTAATCATTTTCGGGTTGTGGGTTCCTGTCAGAATCTAATAGAGAAATAGACTCCCTGCCTAGAAAAATGTACACATAAAATTTAGAATACATTTTGAGCTAATAGTTTACCCCTGGCTAAGATCTGCTGCCTTATACTCGAAGCCTGTATTTAAATTTGTTGCTTTACACCCTTGTCTTTCCTGACAAAATACCATTAATGACAAGCCAAGAAAAACCCCTGGCTCAGTGTCTGCCACGTTGTCGATGCTTAATAAATAATAGCTAATACCATTGTTATTATTTATGTTATTATGGTATTATTATTACTACTCAACAAGGTTCTACGTTTTTGTAATAATATTTTCTTTGGTGACTGAGTATAGATACACAACCTTTCTATTCTTAAATTGTGAGTAACTGAAATTTTTAGTGAAATCTTCACTTTTATTGATTTGAAGTTCAATGTTGGGGAGAGAAGACAATTCTTATGAGTAGTGTTTTAAGATTCTTATTAGTGCTGTCACCTAATTCATGTTGGAGGTAAGTAAAATTAGTTATAGTCAAGAGTGTTCAATGTTAAGTAGAAAAATCTGCAATATGATTCTTTTTACTTTGCTTTTGTGATGCTGGTTTTATGATCAAGAAAAAGCAAAACCAGGAAAGGGAGAGTTAATCCTTCAAATAGAATTAATGACACTGGGTTTGGGAGCTACCAAGAGGCCATTATGTTTTGCAACCCTGTGGACAAAAAAAAAAAATCTTTAGCAGCAATAATTATAATCTGTAGAAATCTTCATACGTTTTTTTCCTGCAATTCATGAGATAGCTATTGTCTTGATTTTATTAATGCAAATAGGTCAATAGAATGGTCTCGTCCTACTTAGGAGATAATGTGAGGGGCAATTGATTAATTTTATAATCTAGGGCTTTAACAAAAGCTTAAATTTTATTTTTGAAGAGCTTCTAATAACTGCGACTTCTGCCTTATGTTAAACAAAATAATTCTGGGAGACAGAATCTTGGGAGTACTCTTACGGTATCTTTTCATTTCATGCCTTCGTCTCTAGTTTCTTTACCATTTCCTAGGTTTAGTCCTTCATGATCTCTTACTATAATCATGGCAGTTGTCTTCTGTTGTTTTTCTTGCAATTTTTTGCTGGCATTAAGTTTTCAAGATAAAGAGCAGTTCCTGCCATTCCTTTTGGTGAAAGCTTTTGGTAGTTCCATGTTGCCTCCTTGATTTCATACACCCTACCTACCCAGCATTTGCCAGAGGCTACCTGCTCTGGCCATCACGTGACCTTTCTGCCTCCACTTTTTATTATATCTCTTTCCACTTAGGTAACAGTCTTCCTACTTGTTTCAAAATGCTAGACTTCACACCTTTCTGTTTTTATCTGAATTCAGAGTGAATTATGCATGAGATTTTTTTTAAAATTAATTTGTTGCATTCCAAAAGACTCACTTTTCCCCTTTGTGTCCATGTCAGTTAAAGTGTCACAGGTTTGCTAATATTTTCTCAGAAGGACATACCAACACAGTTATAAAACAACAAAAACCACAGTCACTGTCACACTTGGGGAGTGTGGGGAAACTACCTCGCTTTGGGGATTCTTTAATTGCCGTTCCAGTAATTTAATTCCCCTGTATAGACCGGCACTGAGGCTGTATTTCTGGGAGCAGACTACATCAGCTATTCTTATCTGCATCTAACTGGTGACAAAACAAAACAATCAGGAAGATTTATCAAGTGATTAGAAAGAAAAGCCAAATTACTAATCTGTCTTTTTAACATCTCTTTTAGCCTGCTCTTGAGGTTCACAGATGATACTTTTGATCCAGAACTTGCAGCAACAATAGGTAAGCCTATGTTTAAAAATTTAGTAGAAATGCCAAATATTTTCTTGCTTCGGGCTGTTTCATCTAACTCCCCTACCCGTCCTCTCACCACCCCATTGCTTCCATGTCTGTCAAAATCTTATTTGTCTTTCAAGTCTTAACTGTGGTAGTCATTAAATTTCTGAAGCCTTTGTAGATCTCACCAAGCAAAAAAAGTCCTTTTCTGTTGTCTCATGGTACTTTGTTAACACTGCAGATATTACGATTATCTGTATACACATTCCTGTGCTAGGGGTTGTCTGTTATTTAGCAGCATACAGTCATTTGAATGTTTATTGCATGCCTGGCACTGTCCTAAGAGGTGGGTTATGATGTTCAATAATGCAGACTTGGTCTCTGTCATAATGGACCTAGCAGTATCACCCAGCAGTAGAGTGTGTTAATTTTGTATTTTTAGCATTCAGTACAGTATCTGGCATGTATTCTGGCAGCATATTTATTGATATTAGTTATTAAAGATTGTTAGAAGCAGTAATACATAATACATAAATGCCTTTTAAAAATGAAATTTAGATTGCCTGAAAGTGGTTTGCCACACCAGCTTATTAGGATATATGAGAAGATAGAGCTAAATATTCTGGTGTCACATGTTTAGGGAGTCGGTGACAATGTAAAGGAACAAGAGACAGCTTGCAGCAGCAGGAAGAGCTGAGTCAGAGCAGGATAATAGCCTTGGCTCTGCCTTGAACGTTGTCATCTTGAGCAAGTCATTCACTTCCTTGTCTTCTGTAAGTTGAGGAATTTGGGGGAGCGAATACACTTTTCTTCCAGCTCTAAAATTTCATGATCTGATGAGTAGAATGTAGTAAAGATGATCCTTGTATTATTATTAGGTAAAATAAAAAGTTTCTATTAACTGGGTTGATTTTTTTTCCTTTTTATTGTTAAATAATTTCATACTTAGAGAAGAGTTGTAAAAATAATTCAAAGATTTCCTGTATATCTTAATCAAATTCCCCAAATGTTAACATTTATCACATATGCTTTATCATTCTGTCTACATACACATACACAGTATTCTTGCTTTTTTCTAATTGTTTGAGAGAAAATTGCACACAGTGTCTTCAACGTCTTTAACCTCTAAGTACTTTAATGTGTATTTTCTAGATGAACATGGATACAGTTCTCCTGTATACAGACAGATTTCATCAAATGCCCCACTAATGTCTTATATACCAAAGAAGAAGAATTGTTTCTGGTCCAGAATCCAGTCCAGCATCACATACTGAATTTTGTTGTCATTTTTCCTTAGTCTCTTTTAATCTGAACAGTTCTTCACTCTTTCTTTGTCTTTCATGGCCTCAACATTTTTGAAGAGCACATACAGGCCCGTTATTGTAGAATATCCTTCAATTGCATTTGTCCGTGTGTCCTCATGGTTAGATTCAGGTTATGCATTTTGGTCAGGAGTTCCTCAGAAGTGCCTGTCAGAGTGTGGTGTATATTTGTGCCATTACTGGTGGTGGGACTTGGTTCCTTAAGACGATGTACACCAAGTCTCTCCATCTAAATGTTTAATAAATTATATCAGGCATTACTTAGCTTTTGGATGACATGTTAATGTTGACAGATTTACTGTTATGTGTGTAAAAGGGAATCATTTAAAACACTAGTAATTCAAAATCTATTTAATTTGGTTTTGGTATATTATTTGCTCCTTTAAAAAATCAGTTATTAATAAAACTTGACTTTGCTCAGAACATACCTGGTATTGGATAAGCGAGGATTAGAAGAATAATAACTGGCGGGAAAATGAACTTGCCTAGAGTTAAAATTTTCCTACGGGAGTGATCTTATATGTACTATAAACTATCTGTCTTCATCTCAAACCCAAATGTAACTGGGGACTTGCAGATTGACAGATCATTTGTCGTCTTTATTACTAAAAAGGCTTTGCTTTAAAAGCAAATACTAAGATTGTAGCATACTGACGAGAATATACATAATTTGTTCCACCAGTGGGCCTTGGGTCTTGAAAAGTATCTTTTACATTTCGGCATCAGATAATTTTCTGCCCTAGGTTATAACCAATATACATGAGTTTTTGAAATAAAAATAATTAGCCCAGTTGTTAATGGCCATATGAAAATTAGTATTTACGTCACAGTATAATAGTAAGGAAAGCACACCCTTATCTTTCAGTAATACAGTGAGACACTCAAGTTTCTGTCTTGTATAAAATACTCTATTAAGGTAATTGTTGGATTTGGGGTTTGAAGATGGTACTGTAGAGTTGGCGTTTTCCTCTTTTGCTTTCTGGCAATTGACTAATAACAAAGAGAGGGAGAAACTAAAACCCCAACCCATAGTCCACTGTACTAGAGGGCAGCTAAAATGCCAAACCACAGAGTAGGTGGAATGGCTGCCAAGAGCGGTGGGGACCAGACAGGCCGCCTGTAGGAGAAAGTAGGTGATGCCAGGGCTGCAGAGCTCGGAGCCAGCAAGAGCTGCTTTATGAGGTTGAGAGGCCCACTGTGAGGTGCAAAACCTATATCCCTTGTTTGTGAAAGCAAAGTGGCTTCTTAAACTAATGGCAGGAGTTACCCTGCATCTGGTTTGGTTTTAAGAAGTTGGGAAGGTGAAGCCAAACAAGGAGTCATACAAACCAGCCATTTTTGCATTTTGTCTGTCTCTGTGGCAGGAGGGGAGGAGATGCCCTTGAAAAACCTCAAGGTTGCCTATCTCCTCTGCATGTCGAGAAGTAAAAGCCTAACTGATTCTCATGTAAAACCCTGAATCAAGACAAACTTGTGCCAGTGCGGAACTGATCCACTATGGCTTTCTTTGTGAACCTCCTGCAAATAGCTTGTCCAGGAAAACCTCACCACTTTCAACTAAGACTTAGTAAAAAAGAATCCAGCTCAAGGCCACTACCACCATTCAAGAATCGAAGAGGAAGAAAGGAATGGAAAAACAAAGGACAGTTGAAGAATCCTCACCAGAAAATAATATTGCTGTAAAGAAGATGAAAATAATGACCAAACATTTTGCCATGAATTTAAAAGACTTAATGGAAATATTTATCAGTGAGAGCACAAAACAGTGATATAAGAGGTCGGGGAAGAGATAGTGCGACTACATGAGAAAATGCAGTGTGAGCTGATTGAGTGGAAAGGAAGAAAAGATAAAATAAAACCATCACTGAAATGAAGGTGAGATTGGAAGGATCACGAGGGACAGTAGAACCTGGGAAACACAATAAAGAACATAGAAGCTAGGAACGGAAAAGTGGGTAGAATTTACCAAAATGAATAAGAATATTAAAACAAATTAGAGTGAGAAAATGACAGATATGGAAATCAGAAAAGGAGATTTTACATAGTATGTTTGAGTCTTAAAAGAAGAAACATCATGAAACACAACCAATATTTAATGATATATAATCCAAGGTAACATTTCTGACATAAAAATAAACACACACAGACAAAATTGTAAGAATATTTTGACCAGGTTTTTGTTTGTTACATGGGAATGTTTGGGGGGAAAATAATAAGCACTAGATTTGTCCTTTTGCTATGGTCAGGCCATAAGATGGTGCTTAATGAGGTCTTTACCTAAGGTACTTAATCAACTGCATAGATAAAATTGGTTGAAATTTAAGCATGGATATAGAAAGTAGTTACATTAACTTTATATAGTATGATTAAATAGGCAAAATCCGCATCATGCTTTTTGTTTTTTTAATTTACCCTATTTTAGGTAACCTTTGAACACAAAAAGAGCACTTTAAGTAAAAATTTTCAAATATAAAATTAGAAAATTTAAAACTGGCTCTCTACTTAAGACAGGCTCACAAACTATTTCTTAATCTCTAAGACTTACAATTGTTACAATATGTGAAAGTGTTTTTTGAGGGTTGATACATTTCAACGAAAGTTAGACAAATTTTGCTTGTTGTTGGTTGACTTTAGATCAGTGATTCTTTTTTTTTTTTTTTTTTTTGTGGTACGCGGGCCTCTCACTGTTGTGGCCTCTCCCGTTGCGGAGCACAGGCTCCGGACGCACAGGCTCAGCGGCCATGGCTCACGGGCCCAGCCGCTCCGCGGCATGTGGGATCTTCCCGGACCGGGGCACGAACCCGTATCCCCTGCATTGGCAGGCGGATTCTCAACCACTGCGCCACCAGGGAAGCCCTAGATCAGTGATTCTTATCACTCCCTTGTTAAGTTTTTAGAAATACCCATGACTGTTTGGCTTCTAAGGGCAGGTGTCAGATCTGTTTCATCCACAAGTTACCTTATAGTTTGGGCTTACTTAACAGAAAGATAATTTAATTAAAATGCAAAGTAGTTTATACATCTTGTTTAATGCCACAACATAAACTTGTTACAATACTTGGGAATATGAGATAATTCAGAAAGTAAAATAGAACTATTCTATTTCATATAATTTCATTCAATTAAACATGTTAAAGTAATAAAAATGGCTCTGACATTTCTTTATTTAGAATAATGACAAATGGTCTTGATCATATATAGATTGTTTCTTTCTTCCATTCTACTTAGAGGCTTTATTAGTAAAGGTTGTGATTTTTTTCATATGCCTTTTCAGCACTGACTAATGGTTGATAGACCTTTTTATACTGAAATGTCCTTGCTTTCCTAGATAAGCCTTCACTCATTTTGTTTGATGTATTTCTGGATTCTGTTGACTAATTTATAATTTTTATATGTAAGATGGTCTTTCCTTTTTTGTATTTTTAAAAAATCAGAATTTGGTATTAAAGTTTTTTCTGTTTATACAATGAAGGAGCTTTCCGTCTTTTAAAATTGTCCTTACTTGCTTAAGTACTACTGGAATTATCTGTTCTGTGAAGGTTGTATTTCATCTGAGTCAGTCTGATCCTGCTTCTCCCTCACTGTTACAACCTCTTCAGGTTCTCTGTTTCTTAGCACAGTCTTAGGAGTGCAGCTAGGAAGGAAAATCCCAGCTCACTTGTTAAGTTAGTTGCATGTAGTATCTTTTTTTTTTTTTTGGCCAGCGCACAGGATCTTAGTTCTTGGTTCCCGACCAGGGGTGGAACCCATTCCTCCTGCGGTGGGAGCTCTGGACCACCAGGGAAGTCCCTGTAGTATTCGTTTAAACGCTTCATTATCTGTGTTTATGTTCCCTCATTTCTAAACGTGTACATTTTTTTGGTCTGTCTTTTCCTTAAGGAATGTATCTATTTTATTGTTTGAGGAATTGCTTTATTTTTTCCCCTTTCTCCTTCCTACTTTTATTTTGGTTTATTTTGTTAGTTTCTTAAGATGAGTATTAAGTTCCTTTCTTTTTAGTCTTTATTCTTCAACAAAGATGTCCTCTAAGAACAAGTTTTACTGTGTCCCATAGGTTGTGATAGGCTGTTGGTTTTTCATTGCTCTCTGCATAGTTTAAATTTTCAGTTTTGCTTTCCTCTTTGAATATTTGAAATCTTTGATTTAGGAATGTGTTTCCTAATTTCCAGGCTTTTTTGGGTCATTTTATTTCTTATGTATTGGCTAATTACTTCCATTTGGAGTAAAGCCACCCACCCCTCTGCCAGCCTCATGGCCATCAGCAAGAGTCAGGGTAGCCTCAGAATTTAGCCTACTTCTGACAAGACCTTCTTCCACACACCTCTTTCCTCTCCAGATGTTCTTCTCTTGCTACTGCTAGCTGCCATAAGGCCATCAGGCATAATAACCGTTGTTCCCTCTAAGTAGTCTCCACGGAAATCCCTGGTGTCTCTTCATTACCCAGACTCGGATCTTCATAACGTTGTTCACCTTCTTTTCTTGCCTCCAGTGCTCACTCCTTCTCAGCTCTGTCTTCTTGGGGAGCAGAGCACTTAGCACATTTCATTGTTCATACTTTTTAGGTTGTTTGTAAACTGAGACTTGGGGATCTAGGTCCTCCTAACCTTGTTCTCCTTGGATCCTTAAAGCTTTTATGGTGTCTGTCTTGATGCCCCCTCTCCTGTTATCCTCTACCCCCTCCCCCAAAATAACTAAATAGCAGATAAGCCAGGAATTTTTATATTCTTTCATGAGAAGGGGGAAATTGACTTAAAGAGATTAATTAAGCTCTTGGCTATAGAGACCTTAGTAAGAGGGCTGAGACTAAATCCAGCTTCCTGACTTGGTATTCTTTTAATTACAACACAGAAATACAGCTCAGCGATGAAAAAGATCAAACACAGATTTGAACAGAATGTCAGAAATGCTAAGCATAAGAGGGAAGCAGCAAAATTAGATTTATCAGTTAATTAAATGTAAATGGGTCCAATTCTCCTAATAATTCAGATTTCCAGATTGGAGTTGAAGAGTACTTAAAAGAAATATGGAAAGGTTGAAATAAAGGGATGCACCAGTATAGAAGCAGAGGTAGTAGTATAACATGCTTTAAGGTAGAATTCAGGGCTAATGCACTGGACAAAATAAAATAGGATATAATGTAATGATGAAAAGCCAAATTAATTAACAAAACAGCTATAATAGTCATAGACAAGTAGGCACCAAACACAGAAATGATATATAAAAGCAAAATCTGTTTACAACACAAGAGAAGAATTTGATGAAAATACGTTTAGATTAGGAGATTTGTTATATCTCTTTCATAATTAGATAGATCCAAAAGACACACATAAGGTCATGGGAAATAGAATAACACAGTCAAGAAATATTTTGAATGAAGAACTAATTATTTTAAGAGCCCATGGAACAGTTTTACAAAATCAGTCTTCGGCAGCAAAATAAATTGGAAAGAAGCAGAAATTTTACAATACATGTTCTCTGATAATTTATTCTTTCAGAAAGTATTTTTGATCTATATTATGTTCCAAGGAGATAGCAATATTTTTTAAAATTATGATATAGTAAAATTGACTTCTTTGGGGGTATAGAGTTCTTTGAATTTAATATGTGTTATAACAGATGTATATGGTTATGTAATCGCTACCACAATCAGGATACCAAACAGTTCCATCATCCAAAGAGTTCCCCTAGTGCCATCTTTTTTCAGGCACACTTTTTCCCCTTTTTCCCCGTCTCTGTTCCCTGGCAGCCACTGCTAGGTCTTTATCACTATAGTTTTGTGTTTTTGAGAATGTCATGTAGATGGACTAGAGTGTGTGACCTTTCCAGCCTGAGTTTTTTCACTTAGCATGATGCGTTTGAGCTGCCTCTGAGTTTCTGCGTGTCAATAGTTTGTTCCTTTTTATTGGTGGGTTGTATTCCATTTTGGGGTTGGTTAAGTCATCTACCCCTTGTAGGCCATTTGGGTTGTTTCCAGTTTTTGGTGATAATAAATAGACCTGTTATAAACATTCAAGTACAGGATTTTACATGAAAATTAATTTTTATTTCTCTAGAGTGAATACCCAATAATGGAATTGCTGGATCATATGGTAAATGCATGTTTAACTTTGGAAAACAGTCTGTCCATTTTTTTATAAAGTGGTGGTTGTCATTTTACATTCCCACTAGCAGTATATGAAACTTCCTGTTCTTCTGTAGCCCCAATCCATTGTACTTAGTATGGTTAGACTTTTAAATCGTAATCATTTTAATAGGTGTGTATTGGTAATCTCATTGTGATTTACTTTGCATTCTCTAATGACTTATGATGTTGAGCATCTTTTAAAGTTCTTATTTGCTATCCACATGTATATATATTGTGTGTGTGTGAAGTGTCCAAGTCTTGTTCAGTTTTTAATTGGGTTTTTTCTTATTGTTGAGCTTTGAGTTCTTTACACATATTCTGCATATAAGTCCATTATTAGATGAAATATGCTTTGTAAATGTGTTTTTCTTAGTCTGTGGCTCCTCTTGTAATTCTCTTAACAGTTTATTTCTAAAAGCAGAACTTGTTTATTGTGATGAAATCCAACTTACCAATTTTTTTTTTTTGGATGATGATTTCAGTGTTATATCTTATGCTCAACAGATGATTGCAATGATTTTCTCCCACATTTTCCTCTAGAAGTTTTATAGTTTTGTATCTTACACTAGGTGTATGACTCATTTTTTAAAAATTTTCACTTATAATGTTCTTTTAAAAAAAATTTTATTGGAGTATATTTGATTTACAATGCTGTGTTAGTTTCAGGTATATAGCATAGTGATTCAGTTATACATATATTCATTCTTTTTCAGATTCTTTTCCCATGTAGGTTATTACAGAATATTGAGTAGAGTGTCCTGTGCTATACAGTAGGTCCTTGTTGGTTATCTATTTTATATATAATAGTGTGTATATGTTAACTCCAAGCTCCTAATTCATCCTTCCCCACTCCATGTTTCCCCGTTGGTAACCGTAAGTTTGTTTTCGAAATCTGTAAGTCTGTTTCTGTTTTGTAAGTAAATTCATTTGTATCATTTTTTAAAAATTAGATTTCACATATGAGTGATATGATATTCATCTTTCTCTGTCTGACTTACTTCACTTAGTATGATAATCTCTAGGTCCATGCATGTTGCTGCCGATGGCATTATTTCATTCTCTTTTATGGCCAAGTAACATTACATTGTATATATCTACCACACCTTCTTTATCGGTTCCTCTGTTGATGGACATTTAGGTTGCTTCCATGTCTTGGCTACTGTAAATAGTGCCGAAATGAACATTGGGGTTCATGTATCTTTTCAAATTATGGTTTTCTCCAGATATATGCCCAGGAGTGGGATTGCTGGATCATGTGGTAGTTCTATTTTTAGTTTTTTAAGGAACCTCCATACTGGTGAGCTTTCCCCCATTCATAATTTTCTTGTTTCTAGCTGTGGCCTTTTCTTTTCTGCCTAGAGAAGTTCCTTTAGGTTTTTTGTAAAGCTGGTTTGGTGGTGCTGAATTCGCTGACCCTTTGCTTGTCTGTAAAGCTTTTGATTTCTCCATCAAATCTGAACAAGAGCCTTGCTCAGTAGAGTATTCTTGGTTGTAGGTTTTTTCCCTTTCATCACTTTAAGTGCTACTCCCTTCTGGCCTGCAGAGTTTCTGCTGAAAAATCAGCTGATAACCTTATGGGGATTCTTTTAGATATTAATTCTTGCTTTTCCCTTGTTGCCTTTAATATTTTTTCTTTCTGTTTAATTTTTGTTAGTTTGATTAATCTGTGTCTCAGCAAGTTCCTCCTTGGGTTTATCTTGTATGGGACTCTCTGTGCTTCCTGGACTTGAATGTTTCCTTTCTCATGTTAGGGATATTTTCAGCTATAATCTCTTCAAATATTTTCTCAGGCCCTTTCTCTCTCTTCTCCTTCTGGGACCCCTGTAATGCAAATGTTGGTGGGTTTAATGTTGTCTCAGAGGTCTCTAAGACTGTCCTCATTTCTTTTCATACTTTTTTCTTTTTTATATTTCACAGCAGTGATTTCCACTACTTTGTCTTCCAGTTCACTTGTTGTTTTTCTGCCTCATTTTCTTCTGCTGTGGATTCCTTCTAATGTATTTTTCATTTCAGTTATTGTATGGTTCATCTCTGTTTGTTCTTTAAATCTTCTAGCTCTTTGTTAAACATTTCTTATATCTTCTTGGTCTGTGCCTCCATTCTTTTTCTGTGATCTTGGATCAACTTTATTATTGTTACTCTAAATTCTTCTTCAGGTAGATTGCCTATCTCCACTTCATTTAATAGTCCTTTGGGTTTTTATATTGTTCCTTTGAAACATATTTCTCTGCCTCCTCATTTTGTCTGACTTTCTGTGTTTGTGGTCTCCTTTCTGCAAGCTTCAGGATCATAGCTCTGCTTGCTTTTGGTGTCTGCCCCTGATGGGTGAGGCTGGTCATGGGGCTTGTGCAGGCTTCCTGGTGGAAGGGACTGGTGCCCATCCATTGGTGGGTGGAGCTGGGTCTTGTCCCTCTGGTGGGCAGGGCCGTGTCAAGAGGGTGTGTTTAGAGGTGGCTGTGGGCTCAGTATGACTTTAGACAGCCGTCTGCTGATGGGGTGGGGCTGTGTTCCTGTCTTTCCAGTTGTTTGGTCTGAGGTGTTCCAGCACTGGAGCCTGCAGGCAGTTGGGTGGAGCTGGGTCTTGGGGTAGAGCTGGACATCTCCGGGAGAGCACACACCGATTAATATTCCCTGGGCACAGGAATTCTCTGGTGGTCCAGCATCCTGGACTCAGCGCTGCCTCCCCAGAGGCCCAGGCCTGACCCCATTTCCTGGCTTCTGGGGTCTCCCATGTCCTCCCTTCCACTCCCACTGCCCATGCAGGTCACAGCGCTGTAGGCATTGCAGCAGAAACACCTGAGACCTTTAGGTGCAGGTAAAATGCCTCAGAGTGGTTACATACATACCTTTCACATCTTTTGTGAGATTTAGCCCTAAGTATAGTATAGGTTTTTATGTACGATGGTAGTAAATTTTTAAAAAATATTGTTTCTTTTCATTACTATTATATAGAAATACTGTTGATTTTTAAATGTTTATTTAGTGTCCTCCAACCTTGCTAAACTTGCTTATTTGTTGTAGGTGCTTTTTTAATCCCATAGATTCCATTGGGTTTCTACATTCTTCCTTTCCAATCTGGATGCCTTTTATTTCTTGTTTTATTGCCTTGGCTGAAGATCTCCAGTGCAGTGTTGTGATGAGAGCTGATACCTTCTTTTGTTCCTGATATTAAGGGGAAAACATTCAGTCTCTACCACTGAGTGTGCTGTTAGTTGTATCTTTTCATAGATGCTGTTTATCAGGTTGAGGAAGTTTCCTTCTATTTCTGGTTTGCTGAGAGGTTTCATTAGGAATGCATGTTGGATTTTGTTAAATTCCTTTTCCACATTTGTTGAGATGTTCATATGACGTTTCTTTTTTGGTTTAAAATAGTAAAATCCACATTGATTTTTTTTTTTCCCGTGTTATATCAACTTTTCATTTCTGAAATAACATCACTTGGTTGTGCTATACTGTTCTTTTACACCTATTTGGATGACTTATGGTAAAATTTTGTTTAGGATTTTCATCTATGTTCATGAGGGATATTAATCTGTAGTTTTCTTTAATCATAGTGTCTTTGTCTGGTTTCGGTGTCATGGTACTGTAGAACTCATAGACTGACTAAGGAAGTATTCATTCCTCTTCAGTTTCCTGCAAGAGTTTGTTTGTAATGGATTATTATTTAAATGTTCAGTAGAATTCATTTGGGGCCTGGAGGTTTTTCATGGCAAGGTTTTATCCACAGATTTAAATTCTTTCATAGATATAGGATTCTCCAGTTATCTACTTTTTATTGTGAAAATATACATAAGATAAAATTTACCATTTTAACCATTTTTAAGTTTATGATTCAGTGGCACTAACTATGTTCACATTGTTTTGCAACCATCAATACTATCCATTTCCAGAACTTTTTCATAACCTCAAACAGGAACTCTACCAGTTAAGCAATAACTCCCACTCCACATTTCCTCTCAGTCCCTAGTAACTTGTTCTACCTTCCGTCTCTATGAATTTGCCTGTTCTAGATACCTTGTATTAGTAGACTCATACAATATTTGTCCTTTTGTAATTTGCTTATTTCACTTAGCATAATGTGTTTAAGGTTCATCCATGTTGTAGCATATATCAGAATTTCATTCCATTTTATAGCTGTAGGAATTGGAATTTCATTCCATTTTATGGCTAATAATGTTCCATTATATGTACATACCACATTTTGTTTATCCATTCATCTGTCCATGGACACTTGATTTGCTTCCACCTTTTGCCTTTTGTGAATAATGCTGTGTTCAATGCTGTGAACATTGTTGTACAATTACTTGAGTTCCTGTTGTCAGTTCTTTTGGGTATGTACCTGAGTGGAATTGCTACATTACATGGTAATTCTGTTTTTAGCTTTTTGAGGAACTGCCAAACTTTTTCACAGTGACTGTACCATTTTACATTCCTACCAGCAATGCACAAGCATTCTAATTTCTTTTTTTTTTTAATTCTAATTTCTTAATGTCCTTGTTAACACTTGTTAGTTTTCATGTTTTTCTTTAATTGTAGCTGTTTTAATGGATATGAAGTAGTGTCTCATTGTGGTTTTGATTTGCATTTCCCTAATGGATAATGATGTTGAGCATCTTTTCCTGTGCTTGCTGGCCATTTGTGTATATTATTTGGAGAAGTGTCTATTCAAATCCTTTTCCCCATTTTTGAATAAGGCTTTCTGTTGTTAAGTTATAGGCATTCTTCATATATTCCAAATACTAATCTCTTATCAGATAACTGGCCTGCAAATATTTTTTCCCATTTTGTGAGGTTTTTTCCACTCCCTTGACGTTGCCCTTTGATGCATATGTTTTTAATTTTGATGAAGTCCAGTTTATTTTTCTTCTGTTGCCTGTGCTCTTAGTGTTATATCCAAAAAATCTTTTCCAAATCCCATGTCATGAAAAATTTTTCCTATCCTTTCTTCTAAGAGTTTTTAAGATTTAGTTTTTACATTTACGTCTTTGATCCATTTTGGGCTAACTTTTGTATATGGTGTAAGGTTAGGGTCCAACTTCATTCTTTTGCATCTGGATATCTAGTTTTCTGAGCATCATTTGTTGAAAGGACTGGCCTTTACCTATTGAATGGTCTTGGCTTCCTTGTTGAAAATCAGTTGGCTATATATGTGAGGGTTTATTTCTGGGTTCTCTATTTATTTCATTGGTTTAAATGTCTGTACTTAATGCTAGTACCATTGTTTTAATTATTGTAGTTTTGTAGTAAGTTTTAAAGTTTGAGTCCTCCAACTATTCTTTTTTTCTCAATATTGTTATTTAGTGCCTCTTGTAATTCTATACAAATTTGAATGTCAGCTTTTCCATTCTGCAAAAAAAGCTATTAGAATTTTTATTGGATTGTGTTGGATCTGTAGATAGCTTTGGGTAGTATTGTCATCTTCACAATATTAAGTCTTCCAACTCATGAACACAGCATGTCTTTCCACTTATTTGTGTCTTCTTTAATTTCTTTCAGCACTGTTTTGTAGTTTTCAGTGTATAAATATTAAAGCTCCTTGGTTAAATTCATTCCTGAGTACTATTATTATTATTATTATCATCATCATCATCATCTATTTTTAAAGTATTTTATTCTTTTTGATGCTATTGTAAATGATATTTAAAATTTTTCTTTTTGGATTGTTCATTACTAGGGTATAGAAATGCAACTGAGTTTTGCATGTTGATTTTATATCCTGCAGCTGCTGAATTCACTTATAGTTCTAACAATATTTTTGTATGTGTATGGAATATAATCATTAGGATTTTCTACATATAAGGAATGTTGTCTGTGAACAGAGATAATTTTACTTCTTCCTTCCCAATATGGATGCCTTTTATTTCCTTTTCTTGCCTAATTGCTCTGGCTAGGACTTGAAGTACTCTGAGAATAGATGTGGTGAGTGTATGCATCCTTATCTTGTTCTGATCTGTGGGGAAAAGCTTTCAGTTCTTCACCAATGAGTATGATGTTAGTTACAGGTTTTTCTATGTATTCACTTGTGTTTTCTTCTGCATTGTCTAATCTGCTGTTAATCCCATCCTGCGTATTTATTTTTTTTAAATCTCAGACATTGTCATTTTTACCTCTAGATGTTGGTATGGGTTTTTAAAATCTCTCGCACGTCAGGTTAACTTTCTGAACATGTGCTATACAGTTATGTGTTTTTAATATCCTTCTTTGCTAGTTTTAACATCTTTGCTAGTTCTGAGTCAGTTTCTCTTGATTGCTTGTTTTTCTTTTGATAAGGCAGATGATTCCATTGATATGTTCTGGTTTCCCATTCATTGGTATTTCTTTACAGTGTAGTTGGTATTATCTTTGGAAATTTTCATGTCTCACTTATTGCTTGTTTCAAAGGCTTTATTGGTTATATTGTCTAGTTTTAACTAACTTAACCTTCATAAAATAGGCGTGTGCCTATAAAAAGATTCCTGCAGAGGAACAGAATTGAATGTTGTATTAAAAATGCAAGCCCAAATGAACTACTAGAGAAAAGCTGAAGTGACAGTTCTGTGATTTTATAATTTATAATAAGAAATATATGTTTGGTTCCTAGCACTGAACTCCGAAAACCCTTGGATTTTCTTAAGTGATAAGAATAATTAAAGATGTCTTCTGTTTTTCTTTTCTTTTTTGGCTGCACCACGTGGCTTATGGGATCTTAGTTCCCCGACCAGGGACTGAATGAACTTGGGCCCCCGCAGTGAAAGCGCCAAGTCCTAATCACTGGATGGCCAGGGAATTCCCAGGATGTCTTTTGTATTTTCATAACGAGCCTTTTTCAACCACACCTGAGTTTATGTTAATGATGTGACTTCTAGAAAGCCCCGAAGCATAGAAGCTGGTTGCCAGGAGAACCAACCATGTATTGGGCTGGCCAAAAAGTTCATTCGGGTTTTTCTGTAAGATGCTATGGAAAACCCAAACAAACTTTTTGGCCAACCCAATAATTAGAGGGTTGGAACTTTTCAGCCCTGTCTTACCTCCCTCACTTCCAGGGTGCAGAGAGGGGCTGGAGGTTTTGTTTAATCACCAAAGGCAAATGATTTAATCAGTCAAGCCTCCATAAAAAAAACCCCACGGGTTCAGAGAGCTCTGTGTCTGTGAACATGTGGAGGTACTGGAAGGATGGCATGCTTGGAGAGGGCATGAAAGCTCTGTGTCCCTTCCCCATACCTTGCCCTGTGCCCAGATCTCTTCCCTCTGGCTGTTCCTGGGTTGTATCCTTTTATAATAAAATGATAATCTAGTAAGTAAGTAAGTAAACTGTTTTCCTGAGTTCTTTGAGCTACTATATCAAATTAATCTAATTGAGGAGGGATTATAGGAACCTCTGATTTATAGCCAGTTGGTCAGAAGCACAGGTAACAACGTGGACTTGAGATTGGACTCTGAAATGGGGGTGTGGCAGTCTTGTGGGACTTCGCCCTTACCCTGTGGGATCTATCTCTTAACTTCAAGTAGATAGTGTCAGAACTGAATTGAATTGTGGGACACCCACCTGGTGTCCCTGGAAAGTCAAAGAATTGGTAGTTGTGGGGAAAACCCTACGTATTGGGTCACAGAAGTGTTCAGTGTTGTAGAGGAGAAACACAGGAGTGTTTTTTCCTAAACATTCTGCTTCTGTTATGAGCTCCTTGTTTGTCATCCACATGAGGAGGTTGAAAAGATAGTTTAATCAAAGGTAGTGAGAAGTTGGCAAAATATAAAATTTATCAAAAACATTCCCACTGCTGCCACCAATAAGGCAAATTAACAGCCACTTGCAAAACAGAAGACCCAGACTTGGTGAAGAAGCAGTTTGAGCATCTAAGAGCTAAAGAGATCATTGTCTGCACACGAGATTCACCAGAGGAACCAAGGGAAGATGAATGAGAACTGAAGGTCCTGTGTCCATTTGCCTGTCTCTTGACTTTGATGGTAGGACTCCAGGGGCAGTGTTTCCTGAGGGTGTTATCTGTAGCTTTCAAATCTAACATGTCAGAAGAGTAACTTGGAGACAGTTATTGACATGCAGATTATACGTATGACAGAGAAAGTCATGAGACTGCCAAGAAATAGATGCAGGAAATCATAAAAGAGAAAGAGGATATTGGGGGAGGGAAGGCGAACACACACCTTCCGGGAGCGTTGAGTTTCCTGTCCTGGGTAGACTAAGCTGGTAGCAGTCGGCCGTTGAGCAGGTTTGCCTTAGGTGTTTGTGAATAGAAAAGTTCGTTCTCTCTTCTCTGAAGAACCTTGAGAGTTTAACTGTGGAGCACATGTGGCGGGCCGTCTCTTTGTGACGTCTCCCAGTGGCCTTCATTTAGTACCTCTACCAAGTCAGAACCATTTCTTCATCCACATTTTCTCAAGTTTGGGTGTCTTTTTTTTGAGCTATATGAGTAAAATGTAAATAATTTCATATTTTTTATAAAAATGGTGTGGCAGATTTCTTTATCTAGACCTGGTGAATACAAGATTACTTAATATATAGAATTTTTTGTTTGTTTTGCCTCAAAGAAACTACACTTAGGTTTTCCTTGGACTGTGCAATCGGCACTGTCCTTTCGCTCGTGGTTGCCTGACATTCTAGGAATGACTTTATCAACTTCTTTATCACCTTAGCCCAAGACACCAAACTGTTTTTTAAAAATCTTTGGCATGTAGAAAGACCTGGTGTAATGCATGTTTTGAAATGCACTTTTATTACCTAATTTGTGGGTGTGATGGATTATCAGAAATCATCCAAGAATTACTAATATATTTCCAAAATGGTGACAGGTGTTCTAGGAAGCATTTAGTATTTGAGCATTTATATATATCATCTTAGTTGTGGCTGTTCTGAATTAATTGTGATAAGCTAAAATCTTTTGAAAGTTTCTTTCCAAGTGTCTTGAGTTAATATTTTCCCTCTGGCCAGTGGGATAGACTGCACATTATTTTTGATACTGTTTTAAGACATGTGGGCAGTTACTGTTCATTTAAGCCAGATGGCACGTGTCAACTCCTTTTCCAGGGCAGAGAGAGGTTTTGGGGACTGCTGTAGTAGAGCCCAATGTGACTTCTTACGGAACTTGTCTTCTCTTCATATAAATCAGTACATACAGATTTCACTGCTCTTCGAGCACTCCTCTTTAACTTACGAAGATTCTTAAAGGATTGGGCATAAACGTTTTTGTGTGTAAATTCTCTTTTTGCAGTTGTGCAGTAGCAAGTGATTATTGATAAAGTTATATAAAATGAATACTGTTTTTTAGGATAAAAACAAAGAAAAACAAAGAATTCATAAGGCAAGGAAAGAGGGGCCCTTTTATAATTTTACCAGTCTTCCAAGCTGCCCACAGCCAGAATCCGACTTAGGGTGTTGGCCAGCTGTGGACGACGCTCCTAATAATAGCTTAGGGGGCCCTGGGAAAGTGCCCCAACCCACAGTCAGCCGGAGATCCTCTCTGCATCAGCATGGTGAACTCTAGCTCTTGGCTTTTAACGTGCAGGGTCGATCACCACCTTACACCGTACACCTTACACCTTACACTTTCATTTTTTTCAATAAAACGTTTGCTTTTTCAAGAAGTACAGGTAGGTGAATGAATTTTACAAGCATTTGGTTTTCATTTTTCTTGATTAAATTCTAAGCTGCTAAACTTTAGTGACACTTTTATCTTCACATCCATAACTCTAAGAATTCGGATATGAATTTGGGCATTTAATAAAGTGGTTTTTCTGTTTCTTCATTTTCTTGGTAATTGATTTAAAATGTATGTTTTACTGGAATTCTTATCAAAATTTTCATTTTTCCAAGGTGTTGACTTTAAGGTGAAAACAATTTCAGTGGATGGAAATAAGGCCAAACTTGCAATATGGGTAAGAATTTTTTAAATGTATTTTGTGTAAATATTAAACTTGTACTTTCTGAAGAAGCAGAACTTGATGTGTGTAGTGTTCTAGAGGTGAATGAGCAATGTGTGTTTAATAACTTGGGAGATTTGATGTTGATTAAAGGGTAGACATAAATAGTTATATCTTATAATTCTGAAATCAGGCAGAGACTTGTTTTACTTACTCAGATTTTTAAAATATATAATCCCTTCAGAATATTTGAAAACAGAGCATTAAAATCATCATCTGCCAGAGAGAATCATTGTTATTGAATGTGTTTCTTTAAAGTTTTAAAAAGACTGCCTACTCTGAACTAATGCTAAAGGCAGTTGTTGGGGAGAAGGGAATGAAGCGATAGAAAAAATGATTTTTCATGTTTGTTAGTGTAAATATCTATAAACTTTGAGCTTGCCAACTTTGGATTTTTTTTTAATACTGATGCTGAGTGTTTACGTACTAACGTCTTTTCATTTGCCTGTTAACCCAGCTGTTCTGATCCGCACTCTCTGCTAACTAGACCTCTTCCTGGTAGTGCTGAATAAGGTGGCAGCAGCTGCCAGGGCATCCAGGTTACTCACTCTGTGTCTGTCTGCTCTCCTCTTCCCCCTCTCCTTCCTTCCTATCTCTGTCTCTCCATCTGAGTATGATTGCTTATATATTAAATATATTACATATAACATTTATAAAAATATGCTCATAATCTAATTCCCACATACGCTATAGTTAAATATCTAAGTATATTTTTATAACATGATAATAATATTAGAACTGGTCTGCAGTCATCAAATTGAGTCACACTTTGGTGGCTAAGTAGTAAATGCTGGCTGGGTGGGTGTCAATTACAGATTGAAGCAGCAAGTGTTCATGCATTGTATGATCTCATTAATGTTAATGGCATTCTCTGAACGGCACACTATTTCTAACACACATTTTATTCCAAATGACTGTGTGTCTTATGGGTTTTTGGTTAATTTTTTCTAAGATACAGTGCTTTGCATGATTGGTAGCCTGTTTGTCCCTCCCCAGAATATGTTTAATATCAATCAGTACAGTAATGTCTATCAAGAAACAGTTGGGAAGATGTTGGACTAGAGCATAGTAAAATATGTATGGAAGTTTAAGAACGCTCCCTTCTTTCCGTTCTGAAGTGGAGCCTGATTTTCCATGTTTTCCCGTTGGATGTGTTACCTCTTCTGCCCTTGCCCCTGCTGTGACACATACACTTTAGAATAGGGTCTGAGGCTTGATGGTCGCTGTGAGATCTTACTTTCATACAAGAAGTTTTCTGTTTGTTTGTTTTTAATTTACTTTCTAGTTCCTGCTCAATAAAAAGGTTGGCAGGTATTACTGAAGTGACATCTTTATCATAGGCTTATAAATATTTTTTAAATAAGGGAAGCTTCTCCTGACTGCAAGGATAATATAGGATCATCCTTCTAAAAAGGATGATCAAAATAGTGTGAAATTAATAGAGAAGAAAGTTCATCTTTAACCAATGTGTGCATTTTAGTGAACATCCTGTAAAATGTCAGACACATGCACATTGTTACACGTGTTGTATATGCAACTTTCTGAAAGAAGGGATTAAATTTTTACCTGCTTGTCACCCTCCCCCCAACATACTGTGTACATTGTTCAGTGTCAATAAATACAGAAGTACATCAGTTTAAATGACGATCTTAAGGTATTTACACCATTAATAGTTTTTCACAAAGATCAGAAGTGCTGTGACGAGCCTGCTAATTTGTACCTCTGTGTGTACTTGTCCAGTTACTTTACAGTGTCTTCTTAGGAGCTGAATTATTGTCTCAAAGAATATGAAGACTTAACATTGGGGTATAGGAAAAGGGTCTTCTGTACTATATATTGTTGATCTTTCTCATTTTTGCCTTTCTGAGTAATAATTTTTCTCTTATATTTGCATTTCTTTTGATTAGTGAGATTTTTTTCTTACATATTTATTGATTATATTTTAATGAATTTTCTCTTACATGCTTTGCCCTTTTTATATTAGTGTTCATCTTTTTCATGATTAAAGTCTTTATATAATAAAAATACTAGCTTTTTGTCATATGCCACATTTTTTCCACTGTCATTTTTCTTTAGAATCTTATTTACTAGGAGTATACATTAGTGTTCTTATGTGTGTGTGTAATACTAACTCTGTCATATGCTGCAGAGTTTTTCCCCTAGTTTGTCATTTACTTTCAAATATTGTTGAGGATGAGTGTTGGGGGGGCAGGGAAAGAGCATGGTGTTGGGGAGGGGTGTTCTTGCCAGACCAAGGGTTTAGTATTTACATGATTAAATCAGTTATTTTCTTCATGCATATGGGTGTCATGTCATATTTAGGAAGGCCTTCTCACTCAGTATTAGAAATATATGAATCTACTTCATGTAAATAAAATCGGTTCCTCTCCCACTTGGATGCTTCTTCTAGGATTATTCCAATAGAATAGTCAGGCACAGCCCTACCTCCTGTGCCCCCAGAAGTGCTGCACACACATCATGACCTACTTGGCACCCACCTCTGAGGTGGTTCTTCTCTACATCCTTCCCTCACTTCTGCTACATTCTGTCATTTAGCCTTTCTAGATCCTTTCCAGCTTTGTCTGTTTCTGTCTTTAATAATCCTCTCTTCTCCCATCAGAAAAAAAAACCACATATAATAAGCTCTGCTTCCTTTATCTTACGAAGATGTTATTACTTACTGCAAATTCCTGTTTTGAAGACAAGCAGAGATCTAACTTCTGACTATTTAAACATATAAATTATATAGTTATTATAAATTCGGATCCATCAGAGCTTCTGCTTGCCCCACAGCCAGACTCACGTTTACAACCGTGGGACTGGCAGTTGTTGACGTTTGATACACGTCTTTACTTTTCTTCAGCTTATTTTACATGAGCAGCCTGCAAACTTTTTCTTAAAAGACTGGAAAATAAATATTTAGTTCAACCCCAAGGTGGGCCGTACAGTAGTACATAAGTGAATGGGCCTGGCTGTGTTCCAGGAAAAGTCTATTTAATAAAATCATACAATGAAACAGGTGGTGGGCTGAGGCAGCAGTTTACCAACTGCTGCTTTGCTTAATCTTAGGTAGACTTGAGCCACAGTCCGAGGACGGTAGAAAGAAGACAGAAGGAACCTTTTTTTTTTTCAACAAAAGTTGAGCAACTATTCTATGGCAGGAGTTTCTCTGGGCTCTGGGGTTAAACTGGTGATTGAGCAGATGTGGTCCCTTCCTTGTGAAATTTACATTTCCTAGCTTGTGTACATCTTATATTCATTACCCCTAATATGAGTCAGATATGTAATAAGGAGTGGTTTGGTTTTAATGCATTTTCCTGAAAGAAGATACATAGAAAACATTTTTTAAAGTACAACCTAAAAATTGCCTACTTAAAATAAAACACCCCTGTAATTCTCTTTAAATTAGTGGCTCTCAACCTTGACTCTATGTCAGAATCACCTGGTGGGAAGAGTATTAAAACTTCTGTCATACCCTGGTTAAGTCGGAATCTTCATGGGTTGAAGCTAGGCGTCTGTATTTTTCATTTCCCAGGAAATTTTATTGTGCCACCAGAGTTGAGAACAATGGCTTTCAATGAAATGGGTTTCATGTGTGATAAAAATCTTAAATCCAAAATGGCAGAAAACCTATACTTTGTTACATTTTTTTCTAGAGATGAGGCGGTATTTGTTAGTTTTTATGTTACATTTGTCAGTTAAAAAAAAACATGTCTTATTTAAATTTTAAGTTTTAAATGAGCTTGATATTTTAATAATGCTGTTCAACTTTCTGCTCTTAAATTAGTATGTTGAAGATTTTTATTTATACTTTGTTTTGTTTAATAATAATTGATTGTCACTTTTAGGATACTGCTGGTCAAGAAAGGTTCAGAACATTAACTCCCAGCTATTACAGAGGTGCACAGGGTGTTATATTAGGTATGGTTTTACTTTAATATACCGTTTAAAAAATATTGTTTTATTCCTGGGGAATTTCTAATTTTCCTTGTTTGTGAAGGTCAATAAATTTTTGTTTCATTTTGCTTTAGGGCTACTTTTACGTGACTTGAAGTTATATTAACTTCATGTAATATTAATGAATATTTAAACTTTTAAAATTTTGTTTCAGCCCTTTGTCTAGCAATTTAAAAAATAAAGATCAGAAACATGTACTAAGGAGTGGTTTGGATTTATGCATTTTCCTGAAAGAAGATACACAGAAAACATTTTTTAAAGTACAACCTAAAAATCGCTTACCTAAAATAAAACACCCCTATAATTTATCTGGTTTAAAAGCACGTGTTGCTGAGGACATAATTGAGGACCAGTCCTCCTGTCATTGGTCTGTCTTTGAGTATTACCAGAAACCCATCTTCAGTCAGCAGCTTACAAATATTTACTGCCAGATTATAAAAGAAGGGCAGAGTGTTAGTTGCTTAGCGGAATCTGTTTTATTAGTCTTGAAAAATAGCACAAAGCACTTAGTACTGTTGATTTATAATCACACAGAACTTAAAAACCAAGTGTGGATTTTCAATATAATTTATTGAAAAGTGCTTGTTCTTAATATTCCTGAGAAACTGTTTAAAATGAATATTGATCAATTGTAGGGAGAAATCTCTTTTTATATCATGACTTGTGAGGTTTTGGTTTCATTTCTGTTAATTTGACAGTGACTGTCATAGTTCTGGTTCAGCATCTCCTAAGTTTAGAAAACACTTTAAATTAATAAGCTCTTTATTTAGTATAATGCAGAGTGATGTGAGATGAAAGTGAAAACAGAGGAACATATTTTTTCAAATTTTCAAATTCTGGTCCTTATGAGAAATAAAATAACAGGGTATCATAGATGTTGAAATTTATGTAAAATTTTTTGGTATTTTGCCACAGATTTGAATCTACACACCTTTTGGTTTTCAGACAAACTTTTTTTGTTGTTATAAATGGAGAGAGCTGTTGTTTTGCTTAATTCTCAGTTATCACATAGGATATAATTTCATTTCTCTCACAACATATGTAAATAAAGTTGAAGTATGTATGTAAATGCATATTTTTTTAAAAAAATACACTCGTTTCTTCCATCTGGATCAGTAGGCACTGATTTTTAAGCATTGAAGTCTTAAAAAACAGACTTGTCTGTATAGTAATGTCAGTTCCTAGTACATATCAGAAATACAATGTCATTGTTTCTTACTTTTGATATTTATTTAATAAATTATTCTTTTTATTTCAGTTTATGATGTCACAAGAAGAGACACCTTTGTTAAACTGGATAATTGGTTAAATGAGTTGGAAACATACTGCACGAGAAATGACATAGTAAACATGCTAGTTGGAAATAAAATTGATAAGGTGAGAAGTCAGACACTTGGCAGTTTGGCTCTATATTTTGGTAGCTTTTCTTAATCTTTGATTTGTCTTTTAGGAAAATCGTGAAGTTGATAGAAATGAAGGCCTGAAGTTTGCACGGAAGCATTCCATGTTATTTATAGGTAGGTGTGTGAATCTTTTTCTTTTCATTATTAATGAAGAGTTTTGAAATGGAGTTTCTGTTACATCGTTCTCTTTATGAACCATAAAATGTGTGTATATAGCTCATGGTTGTCTTGTGCTATAACACTAACCAACTGTAGAACCAGGTTCCTTATTTTTCTTTCTGTGAAAAAGAACAGGATCACATCCTGTGAAGCCTTACAGAACACGGTCACACCATTCCTGTCCTTCAGTAAAGCCAGGAACCCAGCCCTGCACTCGTACCTGCTGGTTCCTGTGCTGGCCGCATGGCACCACCTGAGAGCTTGTTAGAAATGCTTCATTTCAGACGCTCGCCCAGTTTTTCTGAATTAGAATCTGCATTTGAGAAAGATGTTCATGTGATCTGTATGCACGTTAGTATGTGAGAAGCACGGTAGAGCAAGTGTTGGCAAATACAGCACGGGCCAGATGTGGCCCCACTGTTTGTATGGGAACACACCATGCCTGCTCATGGTTTGGACTTATGCATTTTCCTTAAAGAAGATACATAGAAAACATTTTTTAAAGTACAACCTAAAAATCGCTTACCTAAAATAAAACACCCCTATAATGGCCCGTAAGAAGCCGAAGCAAGAGGCTGGTTATTCTCTTACAGTGGCCTAGATGAGGGGCGCTGGTGGCGCTGACTGCCGTGGCATTCGTGGGTGGTGGGAAGTTGGCCGACGCAGGAGGCGCTTTGAGGGTAGAGCTGACAGCACATAGGTTGGGTGTGGAGGATAAGGAAAGAGAGCAGTCAGGATACGTTCAAGTCTCTGGCATGAGCAGCTAGGCGGATGGTGGTGCCGTAACTGAGATGCAGAACTCTGAGATAAGAACAGGTTTAGGCAGAGGAATAGGGAATCAAGATTCCTGCTTAGACACAAGACCTGTCTCTCAGACAACCAGTGGACATCGTGGTCATTGGCATTGAGGTGGCATTTAAAGTCATGGGATTGGAGCAATCACTACAGGAAAAACTGGCTAGAAAAGGACTGAAGATTGAGCCTCGGGGTACTCCAACCATTAGAAGTCAGCAGAAAGAGGAGGTGCCAGCAAGTAAGGCTGTGAATGATCTGCCAGTGAGAGAGGAGTACCAGGAGTGTTCGGTGTCCTGGAAGTCACGTGAACAAAGTATTTAAAGGAAGAGAGCGGTCAGCCGCATCAAAAGCTGCAAGGTGTCAAGTGAGAAAAGGACGTTGGATTTGACAAGGCTGTTGGTAGTCTTTAAAAGAATAGTTTCCATGGAGTGGTGGGAACAAAAGTCTAACTAGAGTAGTTTGAAGAAACCTTTGAGATAAAGTGGAAAGAACTTACATGGACAACTCTTTGTGACAGTTTTGTTTGGAGAGAGTAGAGAAAGTAGGTGGCTACTGGAGGAGGCGTGGGCTGGAGGGCAGGTTGCTTGGTTGGGCGGGTGGGTGTTTAATAAGACAGACAATCATTTTGGTGGGCTTTTCAGCTGACTGGTGTAGCCCAGTGGAGGGGGCACATGATTTTTCTCTGAATGAGAAGAGATGGGATCCTGGGAACTAGACCAAGGGGGCCTCGGCCAGCAGCCGGGATGGTCCACCCGTTGTAACAGGAGTGAAGGCAAAGCCTAAGGGTACAGATGCAGCTGGGCTGGTAACCCTGTTAGCGGGATGATCGGTAGTTCTTGCCGGGTCGTTTCTGTTTTTCTCAATATAGAGCTAGATCATCAGCTGAGGTCGAGGAGCTTTAAGATGACGGAATAAACAGTCATCTCAGCCTGGGAAAGAGGCAGTCACTGGGGAATACAGGATTGCGGAGCAGTGCTAAGTGTCCACGTGCGTCTCATGAGCATAAATTTAAAAGGGTGTTAGTGTTCATGGTTGTATGTCATTTATCCAACCACCTATAGCTGCTGGGTCACAGGCACAGAGCAACCAGATTGTTTAACTTAGAGCCTAGATTTCCTTATTCTAAAAGGGGAATGATACCTGCTTCCGGGGCTAATTTTAAGAACTAAAAAAATTAAGGAAAGAACTTTGGCATAGTGTTTGAGTAGGGCTTTAAAATTTACAACTCTGTCACAAAATCTTGGGCTTACATACTGCTAGTCTTATGGATAGAATTTAAATAGCTCAACTTTGAGAGTTGCAGGAAATTCGCTAACCTTAAACCTGTGGGGAGAGATTTGGCTTTTTATACATCATCAGCTGATATCTCTGCTGTAAAAGTTTTCCAGAAAAATGTAGAAATATGATCAGAAGAGAATATACTCTGACATTTTTCCTTGAATTTCAGAGGCAAGTGCAAAAACTTGTGATGGCGTACAGTGTGCTTTTGAGGAACTTGTTGAAAAGATCATTCAGACGCCTGGACTGTGGGAAAGTGAGAACCAGAATAAAGGAGTCAAACTGACACACAGGGAAGAAGGCCAAGGAGGAGGAGCCTGTGGTGGTTATTGTTCTGTGTTATAAACTCTGGGAAACTCCATCTCTTGCATATTTGATCAGATAACGTCATCTTTCTGTATATAAACTCTTTAACTGCTATTTTAGGGTCCTTGCAGTTTGCACATATTTGTTTTGTATCATGGCAGTAAATATTTGCGAGAAATCCCACTTACCGACTTTTCTAGGTAAAACATTATGGTAAGCATGCACAGTTTGCAATCTGCAGTTTTTAATGTAACATAAAATAGGTGTACCTTTATAAGTACATTTGATTTTATGATTTACATTCATCATGTGATTTTTTAAAAATCCACTTATCTAGTATATGTTGATACAAAGTCTTTTTTTTCATTTAAATACTCATCAGTTACTGAATTAATTGGTATGTAGAACTCCTAGGACCACTGGAAGATATACAGGTGTCATCAAACCTGGCAAATTTCCCTTCAGAAGTAACAAAGAGCATGATTCCATAACTTTTCTAGGACGTTTGCTGACGGATTCTCTTTTAGTACTAAGCAAAATTCTCTTTACAGGATGTAGTCCAGGCCAATTTATAATTAAATCTCTGTTCTGATGATGCTTCTAAAATAGCATCGATATGTTAAAGAAGTTTGGTCTTACTTTTAATTTAGTTCAAGAGTAGCTCAGCTGCTTAACTGGAGTTTTAATTCATGGGATTCATGACCCTTTGTGCAGCATTTTTGGTTATGTGGTACTTGACAGGATGGCAATAAGGTTTCCCCGCATTTTGTTTTCAGAAGGACAGGAATAGTGTGTTTATGCAACTCATACCACTTTTAAAAACAACACCTTTTTCCATAAATGTTGGTCGTGTTTGTCCAAGTACTTCAATTGTAGCTTGTGTAATGTTAATGAATATCTGTATCTTATGACTTCCGTAAATGGCTAGTTGATACTCAAAAACCTACTTCTGTGTTTTGAGGGTTGGGGGGAAACACACTAAATTATAATTTGAGAAAGGCATATTGCTTCCAGATTTTGATGTGTGTGGGAAAATACTCTTGCAATGAAAATCTTGGTAATTTACTGTAACAAGTAGCCAATAGTTTATCAAAACCAACTTGTACAGACTAATAAATCTTTTCCACAGTATTCAGTTTTGTAACCTCTTGCTATTGTACACTGTATATTTTTTCACTCATATATTTAATTTACATTGATCTCTGCTATTTTAAGCCTCCAGATAAGTAATTTCTCCTTTCAGGCAGGTTACTCTAATACCCCTCAGTAATATTAATAAGAAATATTAATTTCTGGGCAGTTTGTTCTCTGTATACAGTTGCAGATGATAAACATTTCTGTGGGTTACCTTTGCAATATGTGTGATAATGGGCTGAAATGTACATCTTCACATAAGAAAACCTTACATTCTACGTGGTTCACACTTCGTTAGACTACATTACATTTGATTAAATGTTTTCTGCATTATGTATGTTTTTACTAAATATGAAACATATACTACTTTAATGTTGGAGAAAGATAGCTAACACATGTACTTAGCGATTTGTTGTTACATTAAAACTGTAGATTTGTATATTTATATAGTTTCTGTATTGACATTTCTGTTTATTGCTTTTTGCTCCTTGAACTATATAATACTCTTTCTGTGCATTGGATTGTCTTGATTTGGTCAGAATTTGGATACATATGAGTCACTTAACTTTTAACAACTAATTTTGTTTGATTTATATTGTAACCTTTTATAGTTTTTAAATAAATACAGCCTGCTTTCCCTAGATGCATTTGTGCAGGAAGTATTATACATTTCCCTATTACTCTCATCAGCTGAGGAAGTCCTGAATACAGTGTTATTCACATTGTCACTATTTTGTTGCAAGCCTCTTGTTTCATAGTGTAGGTTTTCTAAGTGATGTAGTAGTAATATCTAAAATTAGTCACTTAACAGGATTTTGTCAGTTCTTCGTTTCTCAGTCATTTGTAGTAGTTTTAAAGTGCCTTTTGCAGATGGAGAAAATCAGAACAATTATAATATAGTGTTCTGAGTCTGGGAGTACTGAGATAGACCTAAACAAAAGAATAACTTCAATTTATATTAACAGTAATAGTTAACATTTATTGAAAGCTTACTGGGTGTCAGGTCGAGTTCTAAGTGCTGGATTATCTCATTAAACGTCACAGCAACCTTAAGAGATTGGTTGGTACTGCCATTATGCCCATTTTAAAGACGAGAATAATGAAACATAGATATGTTAAGTAACTTCCCAAAGATCACAAAGCTAGTCAGTGATGGAGCTGGATTCCAGTCAAGGCATTTTCACTCCTGAGTCCATACTCTTAACCACCGCTCCCTTTGCTATAGCTAGTTTTTGTTTTAACATAGCAGGTTTATCATTCTTTTGTTATGTGTAATAGAAGCTTTTCAGGTTTTTTGGTTATAGAGTAAATCCCATTGATGTAAACCAACTGTGTAAATCATTTGACCTAGAAGTTAACGTAGAAGAGTAGGTGGTCTCTTAGTTCTTTTACCTCCTTATAGTGGAATGAAAATCTTTGACTTAGTAAAGGTACAAAATCAGGGGACTTAGGGCACCTTAATTTCCTATTTGTAATTGGATATGGAAAACGTTATTAAATCTGGGAACAGCCTTTCGGCTCAAAATTGAAATCTAGGGGATGTTTTCATTTCAAGTACTCAGTTGCCATCTACAAATTCACACTTGGCTTTCTAACTGAATACAGTGGAATTGGACTTGATTTTGATTCATTGTAATTTGCATACTTGAAATATACATGATTCTGTTTTAAGTGTGGGATAGCACAGACCTACCTCATATCTATAATATCTTTAAATACAGTTTAATATATATTTTTTCTAACTGATTTTCAAGTGAACTGGGATAATCCTCTAGATCCAATAGCTTGTAGGTCTTTTCAGTATTCAAGCATTATGCTTCTATATTTTGGGGTCTATTTCATCAGTCATACTTATGAAGTTTTTGCATCCTTCATTTATTTTCCCTTGTTAGAGATAGGAATAAAAACATTTAATCAGTTTTAGAAAGTATTATACTAGTTCTGACCCCAGCTGTGCTGAGGGTAATCAACTATAGATTTCATCTTGGGTTTTGTCTGGAAATGTTGAAGGAAGAGAATAGAAAGAAATAAGCTGAGTCAACACTTGGAGCTAAGGACTATAGATTTACCCAGGAATCTCCGTTTTTATTTTTTATTATCATTTTTAATGGGAACATCTATCAGGTTGGAGGAAAAGAAACATGCTCAACTTCTGTTACATTATGGGCTTTAAATTGTACTGTTTGTTGCTAGCTTTTTGTTTCCTATTTAGGAATCAGTAACATTTCTTTTTCTTTCTTTTTTTTTTTTTTACATTTCTGATAGTGGTATAAGCAAACCAAAGTTTGCTTCAGTGGCTCTTAGTTACAACTGTTTTGTCACAAATGTTTCCAATATTACTGTGAGCTTCTATTCTCACAGGAGCTGCCCCCTCACCATCTCTCTCTCACACACAAGCAATGTTTCTTTTTCTTTTAACCTGATAAACAATAAATTGTGTAATTTTATTTGTATTTCATTGATTACTAGTGTGGTTGGGCACTTTTAATATTTTATTGGATGTTTATATTATTTTCTTTGATTCCTTGTTCATGTTAGGTTGTGCTTGCCCATCCGGCCTCCACCACCCACTTTTTTTTTGGATAACTAACTGCCTTCCATCATCACACATGCAGCTTGGATGGGACTGTCACACCTTCAGCTCTGGAGCTGACGTGGTTATCTTTAACCAGTGCCGCTTCCGCCCACTCCCCCACAGTAAATGGTTCAGATGAGGCTACATAGTCATAAGATGTTTGCTGAGGCTTCCTCAGGAACTGCAGAAGAAGACACTTTCTTGGAGATAATGTGGTGTGATAATTCTGAACTTGCTGCAGCCAGCTTTTCTAATTTAAAGGGGCCAGCCCGAGGGCAGTACTAAGAAAATGAAAGTGTGTCCAAGTTTGACCCTTGATGCAATCTGGAGCCTCTGGATCAAACTGGACCTGAAGTTAGTTACACTTCCAGACTTCTCACTTATGTGAGCCAATAAATTCCCCTTTGGTTTAAGCCAGTTTGAGTTGGATTTTTTTTCTTGTAACCAAATGTACACTCTGTGAGTGTATATGGTCTTTGTAGGGGCTCTTTGTACATTGAGTTAGTATGTTGATGACTATTGCTTGAAAAACCATTATTCTTAAGTAACTTAATATTTTAGTGAGGTTACTTTCATATATTTCTTTGTGGATATACACATATACATAATTTTAAGGACTCCTTATTTTATAGGGTCTCATGTGTTTTGGTTTAATTTCCTCTGTCACCCCAACACTCACTCTTGCCCTTTCCCACCTGAGATAATCATTGTTGCAACCTGGCATGTGTACCCTTCCTGCATTTCTCCATGCCTTTTTAATCGTGTGCAAGTATGTATGTATACATTATTTTACTCTTGTTATTTTACAAGAATGAGATTGTCTGTATATTCAGCTCTGCATGTTGCTGTTCTTACCTAACAATAGACTGTGAAAATAACTCTAAGCCAACTTGGATGCATCTATTTATTTCAATGATTGTACAATATTAATATTCCGTGGTGTGGATTATCACAGTTTAACCATTCCTCTAGTAATGGGCACTTATATTGTTTCCATTTTGGCCTTTGCAGATGGTGCTGCAATAAGTATCCCTGTACACATATCATTTAGTTCCTATGGGATAGATATTTAAGAGTTGGATCTATGGGCCAAAGAAGATGTATATATTTTCTAATTTTCATAGATCTTATAAATTGCTTTCCAAAAATCTGTCACAATTTACATTTCTACTAGCAATATGTAAGGGTATTGTTTTTCCCCCTGCATTCCCCATCAGCAGTAAGAGGTGTTCACAAAATTTAATTTTTGCCACTTTGATGTACATTAGTTTGCATTTTCTGCAGAGCATTTTTTCATGTTTGTAGGCTATTTGGAGTTACTCTTTTTTGAAATGATTATTCATATCATTTGTCAGTTTTTCTGTTCAGTTTTTTTTCTGGTCTTATTATGTTATATGAGCTCTTTGTATAGTACAGATACTAACCCATATATATGTAAGTTTTAAGCATTTTTTTCTAACCCAATGTTTATTTGTCAGTTTGTTTATGCTATGTTTTTTCTTACAATTTATTTTTTAATATTTTATACCTTTTGGGTTCCTCGGCTCTTAGACTGTACATGCAATCTCCTTAAACTCTTCTGAGACTTTTGTTTTACTTTTTTATTTTTAAATCCTTAATAACTTAGAATTCACTTTTGCTTATGACACAAAGTAGGGAGCCATCTTATTTTTCATATGGGTAGCCAGTTGTGTCAGTACTACACATTAAATAGACTTTCTTTTCCCCACTGAGCTGAAATACCAATTTTGCCCTAAATAAAATTCCCATAAGTACTGGAATCTACTTTGGCCTTCTATTTTGGGCTCTCTTCACCTTGGAAGGTTATGGATTTCAGTGTAATTGGTTTTCTTTAATCCCGTGTTTCATTTATGCTTTAAAAACATTCTTAGAAGGGCTCTGTGGGTTCCATCAGACTGTAGCAGAGGCCTGGCAAAACAAGGTTTTGATGTTAGTGGCTCTATAATATGTTCATGGCTGATAAGGAAGTCCTTTCTCTTTTCAATTTGTTTTTTTTTATTTTACATAGGATTCTTTCACTTTATTCTTTGCCCATTTTTCCTTTTTATGGTTCCTTTTTAATATAGAGGTCTTTATAAAATGTGATATGGATACTAGTCTTGTCACTAATATAGCTGAAGTCTTGTGACAATTAGTGGTTTGTCTTTTGAATTTGTTTGAAATAGTGCATAATTAAAAATTTTAAACTAAGAATTTAATCATTTTAGTCAGTTTGTAAAAACTAGAATTCTAATTGGAATCACCTGATAAATATTTCTACGTTAATTATGAGAAAACATAATTTAATGGTAAGACTTGCCATTAGGAAATGAGATGTCTTTCTGTCAGATTTTATACTGTTTTTATATTTATAGTTTTCTTTACATAGGTCCTGAACCTTCTTTTTCAAAACTATTCCTAAGAACTCGTGTGTGTGTGTGTGTGTGTGTGTGTGTGTGTGTGTGTGTGTGTGAATAGAGTTGGTCTTCTTGTTTCAGAATCTATGAACTTGTTGCTAATAAGGAAAAGCTGTTGACTTTTCTGTCTATCCAGCTGACTAATCAATTTAGTACTTTGGTTTAAAATAAGGTTTCTTGGGACATCCCTGGTGGTGCAGTGGTTAAGAATCTGCCTGCCAGTGCAGGGGACATGGGTTCGAGCCCTGGTCTGGGAGGATCCCACATGCCATGGAGCAACTAAGCCCGTGCGCCACAAGTACTGAGCCTGCTCTCTGGAGCCCATGAGCCACAACTACTGAAGCACGTGTACCTAGAGCCCATGATCCACAACAAGAAGAGTCACTGCAATGAGAGAAGCCCGCGCACCGCAAGGAAGAGTAGCACCCGCTCACCGCAACTAGAGAAAGCCCGCGCGCAGCAACGAAGACCTAACATAACCAAAAATTAATTAATTAAAAAAATAAAATAAGGTTTCTTTGTTTTCTAGGTAAAATAGAAAAAATATAATTTGTAATTTTAATACATATATATTAATTTAGAGGAAATTACAGCCATCTGTTTTGTTTCTAATACCATTTTGAATCTTTTTTTGACAAAGTGTTTGGAGGGAGTCTCCCATTTCACAACTGCTGTTAGGGTCTGCGGCCTTCCAGAGAGGCAACTAACATGGAGCTAGCTCCTCGACCAGTCCTCCCAGCCTCTCCAAGGCCAGGGGTCTTCTTAGAATTCCACAGGCTGAGCTCTCCCTAGGATCCACCGCTTTCTGCTTTTATCTTACGTAGTCATAGTGAGACTTGGCTATTGTTTCTATTGGTGCTAACTTCATGTTTTGCAAGATTCATAAAATTGAGGATTCTATCTTTTTCTACATGCTGGAATACTTAATTTGAAAAATGGGTATTGCCTGTTTGTTGTAAGTTTCCTAGACTTGGTTCTCAGTTTCTTCAAATTGAAAACGGGATAATAAGAGTCTCAACACTTTGTAGGGTTGTTCTGGGCGTTAAATGAATTCGGGAGTATAAAGCTTGACAGTACACGTCAGTAAGCTTAGCTATTATTAGCATATCGTGATTATTGGTCTTCTTAGTTTTTCTATTCTTAAGTCAGCTTTTATAATTCACATAGAGAAAACAGTAGGGTTCTTTTACTTTTGAGATTTAAATTTTTTCTGGAACAAAATTGGGTATACTCATTTGAAAATTATTTTTCTAAGGTTATAGTTTCTCATTCCATACTTGTATATGTGAATTTTCCTTCTTTCTTCTGCAAGCAGTTTGTCTCTTTGGTCATTTCAAAAGGGAAAAACTAGCATAGAAGAGTGAACTGGAAATAAATGACACAGTGATTTCTAAGGAGAGCCAATAAGTGCAAATGAGGCACCTGCTGAGGATGCTGCCAGGTTCCCTGCATTGTGAAGACCTAGATGTTGACAGCCAACCCCACGTCAGGCTCTAAGGCATCCTGCATGTCCCAGCCTCTGAAGTCTGCACCTGCTGCCATGTCAGGAAATAGGTCAGGCTCCTGGCCACTGGGCAGTTGTCCTTTTGAGACTCACGTACCTTTAGCCATATTTCCTTCACTAGGAATTTTAAGCTACTTAAATATTCCTGTGTCCCACTCACACCACCTTTTTTAGGTTAAGAACACAAGCAACATCTAAGTTTTCCCTAAAACAACACTAATAAATCTTGCAGTGCTGGACAGAGAGCATAACCATGTACATTAATAAACATGTCTGTTTACACGTACCTCTTGCACAGTGCACTTTTCATTAACAGAAATACGAATAAATCACTCTTTACAAAATGACTTCAGAGTTATAATACCAGTAGAACTACCAAGCATGAACCTGTCAAAATGTCAAAATTCACTTGCATTCTTTTTCACCTTAAGGTGTTTATCTCACTATGGATGTACAGTCAAGTGTTCAAATTGCTTGAATACATATTTTTCTATGTGGTCTTATTATCTATTTGATATAAGTTCATTTGTTCCTGTGTATATTCAATTTTAGGGTTACTTGTTTCATCCCTTTTAATTTATTTAGTCTTGAATAATGAAACCATTTCACATGGCTCCGAAGTCAATACCATATAAAAAGCTAACTCAGACAAGTCACGTTCCCAGACCTATTGACCCCATTGTGGTCTTGCCCTCCCCGAATGTAGTTGTTATTATAGGTTCTGGTTTATTCCTCCTATGTTTGTTTTTGCAAAAATTATGCAATATTCTTTTTTTCCATTTCTTATACAAAAGGTTGCATGCTGTAGACACTCTTGTTTGTTTTTGCGGTACGTGGGCCTCACACTGCTGTGGCCTCTCCCGTTGTGGAGCACAGGCTCCGGCTCACGGGCCCAGCCACTCCGAGGCACGTGGGATCCTCCCGGACCGGGGCATGAACCTGTGTCCCCTGCATTGGCAGGCGGACTCTCAACCACCGCGCCACCAGGGAAGGCCTGTAGACACTCTTGAATCTTGCTTTTTTACTTAACAGAGTAACCTGAAAAATCACTCCATGTACCCTCAGTTTGTAGCGTTCTTCCTCTTTCTTTTTTTTATGGTTGCAAGTCCTCCATTGTCCTGGGTTGCACAGTTTATTCACCCAGTTGCTTGTGAATGAGCAGTGAATAACCGTATGTGTTGTTTCGTATCTGTGGAGGATAAGTTCCTAAGGCAATTTAAAAAATCTTTATTGAAGTATATTTTACATTAAATAAATTCACCCATTTTAGGACAGTAATTTGATGGGTTTTAATAAATACATATACTTATGAGACCACTATCACAAGATCTGGAACATTCCTATTACCAGGACATCTAAATTTCCCTTGTGTACAATGTTTGGTCCCCTTCTTCCTCCCATCTCCACTATGCCTGACACTGCCTGTGACCCCAGGCAGAATGGCTTTGGCCTCTATTGTATTCTCCACCTGCGAATTCTAGACCTGCAGTTTCTCCTCTTTTATCCCATAGAACCAGCCATCTTTTCTCCATTTTGCATAAATCTAGAATCATATTATAATGTTCTTCACTGCCTTCACTAAGATTTGTTCTTCAATTTCTTTAATATATTTTTAACGTGTTTTGGGGAGGAAATACAAACAAACTCATGTGCTTGGGTGTAGCCTCCTAAGCTGCAGCCATCTTCTTTTTAATTGAAGTATAGTTACTGTACATTATTATATAAGTTACAGTTGTACAATATAGTAATTCACAATTTTTAAAGGTTATACTCCATATACAATTATTGTAAAATATTGGCTATATTCCCCATATTGTATAGTATATCCTCATAGCTTATTTTATACCTAATAGTATGTACCTTGTAATCCCCTACCCTTCTGCCCCCCCCCCCCACTTTTCTCTCCCCACTGGTAACCACTAGTTTTTCTGTATATCTGTGAGTCTGCTGCTTTTTTGTTATATTCACTAGTTGTATTATTTAGATTCCACATATAAATGAACAGCCACTGTTAACTAGTGAGGTCAATAAGAAATTGTTGATGGAGGAAAATATAGAACCGAAGGATGGGTGTTCCCAATAGGGTCAAATATTTTGGAACGGATATATCAAGGCAAGTGAGCTAGAAAGACAGGCAATAGTGGAGAGATGCTTAATAATGAGATTCTGGGAGCAGATCACAGTTACAAACATGTATGAATGCCTGATGTGGGGTGAAGAGGCCAAAGTACTAGACGGGTCATGGATATTTCTTCAATCAATAGATACACAGTTGAATTAGTTCTAGATTCTGTTCTGTTCCACAAATGTAGTCCTCTGCCAGATCATAATGATTTGATTTGCAATATATTTATAAGTCAAGTTTTCCCCCTTGCAATTTTTTTAAACATCTTATCTCGGCAATCATTTTATACAGTTACAAAATAAAGTTCTTTGGAATTCTGACAGGAGCCTCATTATATTTATATATTAACTTACAAGCTGACATTTTAAAAAGTCTTCTCATCCAGAAACATGGCATATCTTTCCATTTACTGAGTTCTTGCTTTATGTCTTTCAATAAAATTTTAGAATCTCCTTCATATACACCCTCTAGCTATATTTGTTAATATATTCCTAGGCATTTTGTTACTGTAGTGTATCATGGTTTTTTTTTCTTATTTCTCTGTAATAAAGAAAAATTAGTTTATATGTTTCTTATAAACATCATCTTAATGAATTTATTAATACTAATTTATTAATACTATTAATACTTAATGAATTTATTAATACTATTTATTTAGTGTTTCTTATTATCTAGGTTCATAATAATATGTGTGAGTAAAGATGATTTTATCTGACCCTGATTTTATGGCAATAGTTTCAGTATTTTGCCTTTTAATGCACTATTTGATTTTTTCTTTATTTCAATAAATAGCCTAATTAGAATACTGGTTTACATTCATACTTTTAATATTTGAATTCTTTCTTATTAGGAATGGCAGCTGAATTTTTTCAATTTTTTTTTTTGCCACCTATTGATACAAGCAAATGGTTTCATTGTTTTGTTTAATGTAGGAATCATGTTGAAGATTTCTTGTTGCAAAACCATCCTTACATACTAGGAATATACCTTACTTGTCTGAATTGTATTTTTAAAAAATATTCTACTGGATTCAACTTACATGTTTGTAACTCTTGCATCTATAAGCTATCTGAAGACATCAAGGGAATCTTGTAAATTGCTCTGTCCTTAGCACCAAGAAAAGGGCAGCTCATGCATACAATTGTGTTTCCCCCCTCCACCCTGTAGACTTCTGGTGTCTCTTATAGGAGTGAATTCAGTGAGCACAAGCTGTGTGGCCATCCAGGGAGGCCCTAGCTAGAAAAGTGGCCTATAGTAGATGAGTTTACCATAAATTTTCAAATTTATTGCCATATATAAATAGACGAATATATAAAGTCTCCTAATTTCTTCTGTAATTGGGGTTTTACCTTGTTTCTTACCCCCTAACTATGTATTTTCATTTTCTCTCTTGTATGGTCAGACTTGTTGGGGTTTAATGTGTTTTATTTGTATTTTCAAAGAACAAGATTTTATCAATATTTTAAATTCTACTTAAACATTTTATCCTTTATTTAAAAGAAAACCTTTTTATTTTGCCATAATTATACATTGCAAGAAGTTGCAAAGATAGTACAAAGAGGTCCCGTGCACCCTTCACCCAGTTTCCCCTAGTGGTTACATCCTACATGACTATACTATCAAAACCAGGTGATTGACGTTGGTCCAATAGGTGTGTGTTTCTACATTTTATCACATATGTAGATTAGTGTAACCTCCACCACATTTATCATACACAACAGTGCCATCACACAAAGCTCTCTCCTGTTCTATCCTCTCATAGTCATGCCTCCCCTTTCCCCCATCATCCCTAAACCCCAGCAACCAGTGTGTTCTCCACTATATAATTTTGTCATTTCGAGAATGCTACTGGGTTCACCAAGAAGTTCGTTTGCTTTTCCGTACGATCGCTCTAGTAGTACTTGGTTTTCTTTAACTTCATTCAAAACAATTTTGTTAGATTGTATTGTGACAGCTGTCACATCAGCATGCATTTAAAAAAACATCAAAATTGGTGAATTTTTGTGTAGCAATTTTAATATTGAAGATGCAAGAAAACATTTTTGGCATATTACGCTTTATTATTTCAAGAAAGGTAAAAATCCAACTGAAACACACAAAAAAAGATTTGTGCAATGTATGAAGAAGGTGCTGTGACTGATCAAACGTGTCAAAAGTGGTTTGTGAAATTTCGCACTGGAGATTTCTCACTGGAGGATGTTCCACGGTCGGGTAGACCAGTTGAAGTTGGCAGCGATCAAATCGAGATGTTAATTGAGAACAATCAATGTTATACCACACAGGAGATAGCCAACATACTCAAAATATCCAAATCAAGCTTTGAAAATCATTTGCACCAGCTTGGTTATGTTAATCACTTTGATGTTTGGGTTCCACATAAATTACGCGAAAAAAACCTTCTTGATCATATTTCCGCACGGAATTCTCTACTTAAACGTACGAAAATGTTCCATTTTTAAAGCAAATTATGACAGGTGATGCAAAGTGGTTACTGTACAATAATGTGGAACAGAAGAGATCGTGGGGCAAGTGAAATGAATCACACCAAAGGCCGGTCTTCATCCAAAGAAGGTGATGCTGTGTATATGGTGGGATTGGAGGGGAGTCCTCTATTATGAGCTCCTTCCGGAAAACCAAACAATTCATTCCAACAAGTACTGCTCCCAATTAGACCAACTGAAAGTGGCACTTAATGGAAAATGTCCAGAATTAGTCAAGAGAAAATGCACAATCTTCCATCAGGATAACATAAGTCCACATGTTTCTTTGACGACCAGGCAAAACCTGCTACAGCTTAGCTGGGAAGTTCTGATTCATCTGCCGTATTCACCAGACATTGCACCTTTGGATTTCCATTTATTCTTTACAAAATTCTTTACAAAGTTCTCTTAATGGAAAAACTTTCAATTCCCTGGAAGACTGTAAAAGGCACCTGGAAGAGTTCTTTGCTCAAAAAGATAAAAAGTTTTGGGAAGATGGAATTATGAAGTTGCCTGAGAAATGGCCGAAGGTAGTGGAACAAAAGGGTGAATACGTTGCTCAATAAAGTTCTTGGTGAAAATGAAAAATGTGTCTTTTATTTTTACTTTAAAACTGAAGGAACTTTTTGGCCAACCCAATATATAACTAGAATCATACAGTATGTGACCTTTTAAGATTAGCTTTTTCTCACTCAGCACAATGCCCTTCTGATGCATCCAACTTGTTGCATGTATCAACAGTTCTTTTATTTTTATTGCTAAGTAGTAATTAATAATATGGCTGTACACAGTTCATTTACTCATTCACCTATTAACAGGGCATTTTAATTGTCCAATTCGGGGCTATTACAAATAAGGCTGCTATGAAAAATATGTGTGATGCCCAGAAGGGCTGGGCATCATCAAGGATGACGACCCAGACCCCCAAGGATTGTGGGGGCTGGGTCATCATCCTTGATTCTTAATTCTCTGGCTTTCTTTTGATTTATTATAATTTTATAAATTGTTCTTCAGTTGCATACTTATTTACTGTCAGTCTTTTTTAGTAATAGAAACATTTAAATATTCTCTACTCTATATAGTGTAGCTATGTTCCAGATATTTTGATATCAAGTATTCTTTTATTTGTAATGTATTTTAATTATAAGTTTGAGTAGGAAACTATTCAGAGTGTCTTAATTTCATATTGTAAGGACTGTTTTTTTCTCTTTAGGTTAGTTTTTCTTCTTGTAAACTTCTAGTTTACAATTCAGTTATGGTTAGAGAATGTGGAACATAAAATCTCTGTACTTTTGGAGATTCTTTAAGGTTTTCTTGGTGGCCAAGAGTTTTATTTTGATTACTGTTTGGTTTGTTCATATTTTATCATTACTTATTTTAGATTTGCAGTTGTATAGCCCAGGGCAACCAAGCGCAAAAGCAGTTCACCTGGCGTACTGTTGCAGTGTGTGGGGTTGTTGAGTTCAGAGCATTTAAATTTTCCAAGTAGAGGAGAGCTGTGATGTGAATGAAAAGGACTAGTATGCAAGTTGGGGAAGATGGCACCAAGAAGAGAGATAATTACAGAAAGAAAAAAAAAACGCTATTATTTACCATCCCCTAGGTGCCAGTTCCTGTGCTTGGCTTTCACTCATTAATCATTAAACTTCAAATGCATTCACCACACTCTACCGCATGGAATACACTATGTAAAGACACATGTGTTAAAGATGTCTCTAAGAGTGGTAGAAAAAAATTATTAAATTGTCACAACAATCCAGTGAGCAGGTGTGACAGTTTTTATTTTACAGAGAAGGAAATAGAAAGTCAGAAAAATTAAGTAACTTTTCCAAGGTCTCACAGCTAATAAATAATAGAGCTGGAATTTTGATTCATTTTTTAAAATGCTTCATGGATATTAGAAATTTAATACACATCATTCATAGAAAACAAAGTTTTATACAGATATATCTACTAAGTAAAATATGTATCTTTCACATCTTCTATACATTGTTTTTCGTGTATCTGAGCTGTCAAATTCTGAGAGTTAAAGGATATTATCATGATAGATCAAGTTCCTGTAGAGCTACATGTTTTAGCTTTATGTTATTTAGTTCATAAGGAAATGGACTGTACATATTCTTTATGTATCTTTTATCATTACATAAACGCCCCCTTTGTCTTGTTTAATTCATTTGGACCTTGAATTTTGCTTAATCTGATAATATTGCAACCATGTACTCTTTTGTTTTTATTTCATTAATTTTTTCATGTTTATAAGAGGATATGGGTAATGTGTATATGTTATAAAGAATAATATGACGAACACCCATTGAAGTCCTACTGTGTGTGTGTGTATACAATTTATTTTTGGAGATTTCTTGAATTTCTATACTTGGAGATAAAATCAAAAATAGACTTTTTCCTCTAGATTTTCTCTTCCAACTTTGGAAAAATTTGAAGAATGTGCACAATACAGGAATTCAGATTTGTTTTAAAACCATGTTAATGTCTAAGTGCAAGCTCAAAAGAGTACAGCACTGGAGTGGGGTCAAACATTTTACACAGATTTGATGGAGAAGAGTTCCTTATTGAAGCATTCAAAGAGGGTATGATAATACCAAAATTCACTTAGTTTCTAAGTGATTAAGATGCAGCTATTGGAAATCCCATTTCAAGCTCCAGTGATAAATATCATTTGTATAAATTATATGTTAGATATGTCAATTAACTAGATGGGAGGAATACTTTCACAATGCATATTTATATCAAATCATCATGACATACATTTTAAATGTCTTACAATATGTAATATATTTCCAGTAAAACTGGATAAAAAGAGCTTTTCTTTTTTTCAAGAATGAGTCTTATAAAGGATAAGTATTAGGTTAGTATTTGAAAATAGAGACTGAAGTAAAATTCAGTAGTTTCTAAAACTTTATCCTCTTTGAATTTAAATTTAAAAGAAAACCAATCTTATTTTGTGGATGGATGGAGAGATTTCTATCCACTTGGCATCAAATGTTTTGAAAAACTTAGAAATGCAACCAAGGTACAAGTGCTAGTGGAAAAAATGATGGTTGTCATTGTGTAAACTAGTGTTAATTTTCTAATTCACATAGAAGTATTTCAAATTGCCTACAACCTAGAACAAGACAGACAAGTTCCCTACTTTCCTGGAATTTATATTCTATTATAGTAGAACAAGACAGACAATTTAAAAATTAGATTTTGAGGTCATTTTTTCCCTTGATCAAAATGCACACTATAGCATATTATCCTCCCCTGCAGAAAAAGGCATGTTGCTTTGCTCTGCTACTAAGATAAGAAAGTTCCTTGGAAGTGAATTTATTATTGTACTTTAGGTCTTGAGCTTGACCATTTCTATTGCTAGGATCTCATGGCTTGAGATAAGACCTGAAATTGGGAAGGCAACAATACAAAAGATAAGAAGGAAAGATTTTTGACTTTTCGATCAGGATGTTGCAGGGAAGGTGGACATGGGGCGAGAAGACAACCTTCAACTGTGCTGCTCTCTAATCTCTGAAATTTCACTGTTAGATTTGTAAAGTGTGTGTTCAGGGAAGAATTGTAACCTGTCACATCAGACTGTTTCTCTCCACAGTCATGAGTGGAGCAAAGAGTTTGACATCTAAATCCAAGTAAAAACTTAAAGTGAAATTCTATATTTTATTGCTTTCATATGCCTGTGCTATATAATACCAGGGTCATCAAAAATTAAATTAATTATTTTTAAAGGAAAATTATGTATCAAGAAGAGTGGGCATTTTCTATAGAAAATGTTTGTGCCTTTTTAAAAAAATAGTCCAATAAAAGAGAAGAAGGCAGGATGTAAATGTGTGATTGCAGATTCAATGCTTCTAAATGAGATCTTTCAGTTCTCCATGAGGGGGCAGCAGCTCTTCAGTTATCTGAGAATTTCTGCAGTGAAGGTCACCGTCAAAGCCTTAACACTGTCCAATTTTTTGAGAATTTTTACAGCCTGTTGGTTTTTTGGTTGCTGTTGTTTTTGGGTTTTTTTTTTTTTTTTTTTTTTTTTTTTTTTTTTTTTTTTTTTTTTTTGCCATCTTCCTCCTTTCTCTCTCTGTCACTGTCTCTTCTTTTGTTTCTTTTCTTTTTCGGCAAAGTTCAGCCACAGATCACGTTTTTATTAGATCTGAGCCTTTCTGTTCTGAAACGGCCTATTTATACTGAAGTCAACAGACAGACTTCACAACAGTGCTCAGGACCAAATTACAGTTCAGCACCCACAAGGGTTGATTTCGCCGGAGGCGGAGAAAGTGGAAGCTTAGTTAGTCTCGCAGTTTGGAAGAGGACTGCTTCCTTCTGTGGTATGCCTTCATCATTTTAAAGAGAAGTTTGGAGGATTGAATAGAGGCATTACAGATAAAATGAGGATGCCACAAATAGTTTGTGAAGCTCAGTTAATTTAAGGCTTTAAAATTATTTACTTTTATGTTTTTGATTTAAAATCAGTTTAGAGCTTACAGATGAGATTATATTAGGCTTCTTTTTGTGAGGAGAGAGAACTGTTTTCTGGAAACACTCAGTTTAAATAAAGGATTTTAAATTGCACTTCATTTTCCACCAAACTTTTAAAACTAAATTGTTCGATGATTTTGACTCCAGTATACTGAATATATTTAATTCTCAGAGGCTATTTTTCTCCAAATGTTTCAAATTATAAGACAATTCTGTCATTGTATTCTTCATCAGAGTCTGGCACTACCTCTCTTTCTCTGCTTACATGGCACTGTTTCTGGACTGAGTAATAGCAGACATGCTTGATATAAATATATGTTTATAATGTTAGTCGTTTTTAGAAGGTTCAGAAGTCTTCAGCTAATGTTATTGATCACACTTGCTACTTTTAAGATGTTGGTTTTATTGATAATATGTCTACATTTTTATTGGTAATGTTTCTATTTAATTTTTGCTTCTGTATTAATTCTTCCCTCTACTTAAAGAAATCGACTTTATTTTTTATAGCACTTTTAGATTCACAGCAAAACTGAGGAAAAAGCAGAGTTCCCATATATCCCCTGCCCTACATATGCATGGCTCCCCCCAGCTACCAGCATCCCACACTAGCTATTTTTCCAGCTATTTTTTGTTATTAATTTGTAGTTTAATTCCAATGTCATCTGAAAGCATGTATGATTTTTATTCTTTTAAATATGTTATGGTGTGTTTTATAGCCTAGAAAGTGTTCCATCTTAGTGGAAGTTCCATGTGAGCTTGAGAAGAACGTGTGTTCCGCTGTTGTTGGATAAATTTGTCTACAGATGCCAGTTACATCCAGTTGATGGATGGTGCTGTTGAGTTCAACTATGCCTTATTGATTTTCTGCCTACTGGATCTATTTATGATACAGGAATGTTGAAATCTCTCACTATAATAGTGGATTCATCTATTTCTCCTTGCAGATCAGTTTTTGCCTTATGCATTTTGATGCTGTGTTGTTAGATGTGAACACATTAAGGATTATTATATCATCTTAGAGAATTGACCCCTTTATCTAATGACCCTATTTATCCTTGAGAAACTCCTTGCTGTGCAGTTTGCTCTGTCTGAAATTAATATAGCTACTCCTGCTTTCTTTTGATTAGTGTTAGCGTGGTATATCTCTCTCCATCCCTTTACTTTTAATCTATATGTGTCTCTGTATTTAAAAAGGGTTATTTGTTGTCAACATATAGTTTGGTCTTGTTTTTGATCCACTGGTAATCTGTGTAATCTAAATGTCAATTGGTACATTTAGACCATTGACATTCAAAGTGATTATTGATATAGTTTGATTCATATCTACTATATTTGTTACTGTTTTCTGTTTGTTGCCCTCGTTCTTTGTTCTTATTTTTGTCTCCCACTCTTTTACTGCCTTTTGTGGGTTTAATCAAGCATTTTATATGATTCCATTTTCTCTCCTTTCTTAGCACAGCAATTATACTTCTTTTTAAACTTTTCTAGTGGTTGCAACATGCATTTACAACTAATCCAAGTCCACTTTTGAATACCCTTCTACTGCTTCATGGGTAATACAAGTGCCTTATAAAACCAAAATATTCCTAATTCTTTCCTCTCATCCCTTTTATCACTGCTGTGATTCACTTCACTTATACATAAGCATACATAAACATACACAAAAATACATTGTTTCCATTATTATTTTGAACGAACTGTTATCTGTTAGAATGAGTAAGAAAAATAAAAGATTTTATTTAACCTTCACTTACTCATATTCTCCAATACTCTTCCTTTACGAAAATCTGAGTTTTTGACCTATATCATTTTCCTTCTCTCTAAAGAACTTCTTTTAACATTTCTTGCAGGTCTACTGGCAATAAATCCCCTCAATTTTTGTTTGTGTGAGAAAGTCTTTCTCCCTCACTTTTTTTTTTTTTTGCGGTATGCGGGCCTCTCACTGTTGTGGCCTCTCCCGTTGCGGGGCACAGGCTCCGGACGCACAGGCCTAGCGGCCATGGCTCACGGGCTTAGTTGCTCCGCGGCATGTGGGATCTTCCCGGACCAGGGCACGAACCCGTGTCTCCTGCATCGGCAGGCGAATTCTCAACCACTGCGCCACCAGGGAAGCCCTCTCCCTCACTTTTGAAGGGTAATTTTGCAGGATACAGAATTCTGGGTTGTTGGCTTCTTCTTTCTCTCAGCATTCTAAGTATTTCACTCCACTCTCTTCTTGCTTGCATGGTTTCTGAGGAAAAATTTGATATAATTCATATCTTTGTTCCTTTATAGGTAAGATTTTTTCCTGAAGGCTCCTTTCACTATTTTTTCTTTATCTTTGATTTTCTGCCCTTTGAAAATAATATGCCTAAGTGTTTTGGGTTTTTGTTTGTTTTGTTTTTGTTTTTGCATTTATTCTGCTTGGTGTTCCCAGCTTCCTGGTCTGGTGTTCGGTGTCTGACATTAATTTGGGAAAAATTCTCAGTCACTATTGTTTCAAATATTTTTTGTGTACTTTTTCTATCTCTCTTCTTCTAATATTTCTGTTATGTGTATGTTATACCTTTTGTATTTGTTCCACAGTGTTTGGATGTTCTGTTCCATTTTTTTTTCATTCTTTTTTCTCTTTGCTTTTGGAAGTTTCTATTGACATATCCTCAAGCTCAGTAATTCTCTCAGACATATATCCAGTCTACTAATTAACACATCAGAGACATTATTCACTTCTGTTACAGTGTTTTTGATATCTACCTTTTTTGTTGTTTTAATTTTTTTTTTTTTTTTTTTTTTTTTTTTTTTTGTGGTATGCGGGCCTCTCACTGCTGTGGCCTCTCCCGTTGCGGAGCACAGGCTCCCGACGCGCAGGCCTAGCGGCCATGGCTCACGGGCTTAGTTGCTCCGCGGCATGTGGGATCTTCCCGGACCAGGGCACGAACCCGTGACCCCTGCATCGGCAGGCGGATTCTCAACCACTGCGCCACCAGGGAAGCCCTAATTTTTATTTGATTAATTATAAAGGAAGTTGAGCATCTTTTTTCTAATTTTTTTCATTGTGGCAAAATACACATAACATAAAATATACCATCTTAATCATTGTAAAGTGTACAGCTCAGTGATATTATATATATATATTCATAATGTGCAACTATCACCACTGTCCATCTCCATAACTCTTTTCATCTTGTAAAACTGAAATATCCTACACCCAGTAAACAGTAACTCCCCATTTATTTCCCCCCAGTTCCTGGCAACCATCATTTTAACTTCTGTCTCTATGATTTTGACTATCTTAAGTATTTCATGTAAGTGGAATCATACCATATTTGTCTTTTTATGACTAGATATTTAACTTAGCATAATGTCCTTGAAGTTCATCCATACTGAAGAATATTGCAGAATTTCCTTCCTTTATAAGGCTGAATAATATTCCATTGTATGGTTATACCACATTATACTTATTCATTCATTGATGTACGCTTGTGTTGCTTCCAAGTTTTAGTTGTTGTGAATAATGCTGCTATTGACATGGGTGTACAAATATCTCTTCAAGACCATGCTTTCAACTATTTTGGGTATATGCCAAGAACTGAAATTGCTGAACATGTGGCAATATTATTTTTAATTTTTTTTAGGAAGTACCATGTTGTTTTCCACAGTAGCCATACCGCTGTACATTCCCACTAGCAAAGCACAAGTGTTCCAGTTTCCCCTTGCCTATTTTTGAATGAGGTTGTTTGTTTTCATGTTGTTAAATTTTATGTTGTTGTACTCTACATTTGGGGTATTAATACCTTATCAGATATATGATTTGCAAATACTTTCTCCCTTTCCATAGGGTACCTTTTTACTCTGTTGATATTGTCTTTTGATGTACAAAATTTTTTATTTTTCATTAAATCCAATTAAAAATTTTTATTCTATTTTCCATGCCTTTGATGTCATATCCAAGAAATCATTGCCAAATCCAATTTGTGAAGATTTTGCCCTATGCTTTTTTCTAAGAGTTTTATAGTATTGTCTTACATGTATGCCTTTGCTCCATTTTGAGTTTATTTTTGTGTATGATGTTAGGGAAGGATCCATTTCATTCTTTTGTACGTGGATATCCAGTTTTCCCAGCACCACTTATTGATAACACTATCCTTTCCCCATTGAATTGTCTTGGCAGCCATGTCAAAAATAATTTGATCATATATACAAGGGTTTATTTCTGTGCTATTCTATTCCATTGGTCTGTATGTCTATCTTTGTGCCAGTACCATACTGTTTTGATTACTGTAACTTTGTAGTTAAGTTTTGAAATCAGGAATTGTGAGTTACAAAGCTTTGTCCTTCTTATAAAGTTATTTTGGCTATGTTCACTTGAGATTCCATAGACATTTTAGAATGAGTTTTTCTATTTCTGCAAATAATGATGTTGGGATTTTGATAAGGATTGCATCGAATCTGTAGATTGCATTGAGTAGTATTGACATCTTAACAATATTAAGTTTTCCAATCAATATATATGGAATGTGTTTCCATTTATTTATATCTTGTTTAATATTTTCCAGCAACGTTTTGTAGTTTTCATTGTACAAGTCTTTTACCTTCTTGGTTAACTTAATTTCTAAGTATTTTAATCTTTTTGATGCTGTTGTAAATGGAATTGTTTTTATAATTTCTTTTTCAGATTGTTCATTGCTAGTGTATAGAAATGCAACTGTTTTTTTGTATATTGGTTTTATATCCTGTTGCTTGCTGAATTCATTGATTAGTTCTAACAGTGTGTGTGTGTGTGTGTGTGTGTTTGTGTGTGTGTAATCTTCAGGGTTTTCTACATAGAAGATCATAAGTGAACAGAGATAATTTTACTTCCTTTTCCAATTTGGATATCTTTTGTGTGTGTGTGTGTGTGTGTGTGTGTGTGTGTGTGTGTGTGTGGTACGTGGGCCTCTCACTGCTGTGGCCTCTCCCTTTGCGGAGCACAGGCTCTGGACGCACAGGCTCAACAGCCATAGCTCACGGGCCTAGCCACTCTGCAGCATGTGGGATCTTCCCAGACCGGGGCACGAACCCATGTCCCCTGCATCGGCAGGTGGACTCTCAACCACTGCGCCACCAGGGAAGCCGTGGATATCTTTTATTTATTTATTTTTGCCTAATTTCTCTAGCTAGAGCTTACAACTATGTAGAATAGAAATGGTGAAAATGGGCATTCTTGCCTTATTCCTGATTTTAGAAGAAAAGCTTTCATTGAGTGTGATGTTCACTCTGAGTTTTTCACATATGGCTTTTGTTATGTTGAGATAATTTCCTTCTATTCCTACTTTGTTGAGTGTTGTGTTTGTTTTAATCATGAAAGGGTGTTGTCAAAGGTATTTTGTCAAATACCTTTTCTGCATCAATTGAGATAATCATGTTCATTTTGTCCTTCATTCTGTAAATGTGTATTATATTGATCAAATTTTGTATGTCAAACCACCCTTATATTCCTCTCTCTGTCTCTCCCTATTCCACAGAAGGCACTTCTCTTATTTGTATCTTTTAAACAAAATATGTTTTCTGCTTTGATTATGTTTTGGCTGACATTAATAGTGCCAAAGTGCTAGCATTTACTTGGTTTATCTGTTTCTACCCCATTATTTTCCATTTTTGTGTCATTTTGATTTATGTGTGTATTCTGTAAACAGTGTACAGCTAAATTTCTTTTCTGTTTTTGTTTTTAGGTCAGTCTAAGAAGCTCTGTCTCCTGCCCCCCCCCACACACAAACACACACACACTAGATTTAACCCATTTATTTTTACTGCATTAATTGAAATGTTTAGTATTATAGTTCTTACCTTGGTGTATGTTTCCCATTTATTTTACTTTTATTTTAACCTATTAAGTGTTCTTGTTTCTTTTCCTATTTCCTTTCCTCCTTCTCCCCCATCCCTTCATCTCTTCTATCCTTCCTTTTTCAGTATTTTTGTGGTTTGAAAGTTATACATCTTATTATTATTCTCCAAATTGGTAACTTTGTGTTTTTCTATCAACATTGACAATTCATCTTTTTTACCTGCCTCTCTCAGAAGCTGAACAGTCAGTGGTTTGGCAGTTTCAATCCCTCTTTTTGTCTACCCATTGCATTGACTTTCTGAAAAGCATGTCGCATCGGTGTTTGCAGATTTTTATTATTTTAAAACCATGATTCCTCTACTTTTAGAGTAATGGTTTCTTAAGTCGTATTATGCTTCAAAGCCATATAGAAGTAAAATGTCATGATCTTACTGGTTTCATTACTTTCCATTATTTCTTGAATTCCATGATAGCTTTTTTCCAACTTTGTTGTTGTTATTTTTTTAAAGATTTTTTTAAAAGATTATTTATTATTTATTTATTTTGGGCTGTGTCAGGTCTTAGTTGCGACGTGCAGGATCTTTGTTGTGGCAAGTAGGCTCCAGGGCACGTGGGCTCTGTAGTTTGCAGCACACAGCCTCTCTAGTAGAGACGCGTGAGCTCAGTAGTTGTGGTGTGTGGGCTAATTTGCCCCACGGCATGTGGGATCTTAGTTCCCTGACAAGGAATCGAACCCACGTCCCTTCCATTGTAAGGAGGATTATTTTATTTTATTTTATTTTTTTTTAATTTTTTTTTTTTTAAGGAGGATTATTTTAAACTGGACCACCAAGGAAGTCCCTGTTGCTGTTATTTAGTGAAGTAATCATCTAGTAATTCCTTAGGAATGGGGTCCATGAGAAGTAAACTTTCTACAGAATCTTTGTAATTTGAAAATATTTTTGTGCCTTCAAAATTATATGATGGTTTGGTTCTGTATTTGAATCCTAAGTTTAAAATTATTTTGCTATGGATATAATATATTCCTCTATGGATAGCTTGCAGATGTGGAGTCATATGCTACCCTGCTTAAAATATTTGAAGGTAGCCTGTTTTGCACTTTGCTCTTCTTCCCTCTCTCTCCCTCCCTCCCTTCTTTCCTTCCTTCCTTCCTTCTTTCCTTCCTTCTCTCCATTTCTTCCTTCTTTCATTCCTCCTTACCTCCCTCCCTCTCCCCCTTTCTTCCTTCCTTTATTTCTTCTTTGGCACCTAAATAGCTCTATCCTTATCAAAAATCTCAGATGTATCTGGTATGACTTTCCCTCACAAGTCCTGCTAGACTTTCCATGGACTGTCATATCTGTTTTCCTTGCCTCTTTTTCTCACAATTAATTACTCTTTATTTTGTACTCTATTCCAGAATACCTCAGCTTGCATTTCCAGGTTGCCAATTTCATCTTCACTTACTTCCATTATGTAATTCAACTCATGTACTGAGATTTGTCAAGTTGGGGAATGATAATTGTTTCTATTTTCCAACTACTCTGATCACTTTTTTAATATCTTTTTTTTTCTTATTGTGATAACCTCTCATCTCTCTGAGGATACTTATGATTATTTTCCTCTGGTCTCCTTTGCAAATTATGTTTTCTCAAGTGTCAGTTCTGTTTCATATTTTCTCAGGTATATGTGGTTCTTAGAAATATGCTTATATTTATTAGGAGAGATTTTTGTTTCAGTGCTTCAGCTAGTTGAGAAATTTTGTTTTCCTGGAACTGAAAATATATTCCCAAGGTTGTGTAAGAAAGACAAGGAGGGTGTGCATGCAGGTGGCTACCTTGTCTTGTGGGTGTGGGGCTCCCATCTTTCTTGTCTGCTGAAACCTAAGTGGAATGCTACCCCACTTCTGTGCCCCAGTGCTTTTAGCTCTGAAAGTCTTTCACATTAGACTCATAATTTGTTTAGAGGAAAGTACTCTCAGCCTATTAAAACACAACAGCAAGGTTTCCTTGTAGTCACCTAGTCAGTAAACACAAACTTTGAAAACTGGAAAGGCCATCAACAGTTGAAGGAATGGAGTTATAAGTTGGTCACTTTTTACTGGGGTGGAGAGAGGTATTAGTTTCCTATTGTTGCCATAACCAACTGTCACAAATTTAGTGGCTTAAAACAGCAAATTCATTGTCTTACAGTACAAGAGGTCAGAAGGCCTAAAATCAGTGTCAGCGGGGCTGTGTCCCTTCTGGAGGCTCCAGGGGAGAATCCATTTCCTTGCTTTTTTCTGGATTCTTGAGGCACCTGCATTCCTTGGCTCAGGGCCCCTCCTCCCTCTTCAGAGCCAGTGTCTTCCATCCGTCTGTCTGTCTCTGTTCTCTGAATCTTTCTCTGATCTCTATTTTCATCACCACATTTCCTTCAGTGAGCCTGATCCTCCCACCCCTCTCTTATAAGGACCCTTGTGATTACATTGGGCCCACTCAGATCATAGGATAATCTCCCTATCCCAAGACCCTTACCTAAGTCAATTCTGCAAAGTCCCTTTTTCCATGTAAGGGACATGCTCACTCATTCTGGGAGTTAGAATGCGGACATCTTTGGGGGACCATTATTCTATCTTCTTCTGGGGGCTGAGAGGTTTGGGTTGCTTTGGCTGGTGACACATAGCAGGGGGTAGTCTCAGGAGCAGGTAAGGAGGGGGTATCCTAGCTTTGGGGTAGATTCTCTGCCCTTTCCCTCTTGGTTTCCTCACTCCCCTCATCCACCCTGCCAGCACTCGCACCATCCCTATGGGGCTCATGTGTTCCTTTCTTCTCTCCTTGCTCAACACTAATATCCCAAAGTCATCCGACAAGGACACAGAAGCCATACCAGCCAATTAACAAAATTCAACGGATAAATGTCAATGATTTACACAAAGTATTGTCAGAAAGAATATAAAAAATAGGAGGATTCTTTATGGATTCTGTAAGGGCCTGTAACAATCCAATTTATGTACCAGAAATGACTACATATGTTATACAATCGAAATACCTCAACCAAACCCTGAAATGTATATGTGTTGGGCCTGCAGTTAATCTAGGGTCGTCTCTTTAGATTATGATGTGAAACGCACTTTTGAGGACTTTGATGAGAACCACATGGCAGGGTTCTGCCGCTTAGCTGCAGAAGAGGGTAGCCCTCTCCAGCACAGTGCGTCCTGTGTAGCTTTCATGTTTGAAGGATGGCTTGCTTTTCTGTGTATAGAAGATGCATCTTTCTGAAACAGTGAAATTTGTTGATAGAGCCCATAATTAATATATTTAACCTGAGCTGTTGACAGAATTAAACATTTATTATCTGAGGATGCCATCCTTCCTCTACATAGGAAACAGTGTTTTCCTTTGTTATTGCTGATCTGGCCAATGTTCTTTCCACAACACTGTGCTCCCAAGAAAGGGTGGACAAGCAAAAGACAGATAAAGAACAGAATGTCAAACCCCAGCAAACTCATTTATCGCATGTTTTGGATGGAAGTCAGCTAAATTTTAACTTTGTAATATTTAAGAAGACAGTGTATGATAAACAAGTTAATAAAATAAACATAATTTCACATAAGCTCCTGGTCAAAACACAAGTTCTTCTTTTATAAAATATTTTTCTTAATTACAAAATACTTCAGACAGAAAACAGAGGGCAAAACATCTATGCATTTAAGATACAGATTTAACAAATGTTAATGTTTGCCTTGTTGTTTTCAGATATTTTTTTAAAAAAATAGACAGGTATGTTTAAAGCCCCTTTTTTGTCTTTTCCTGATCTCATCCTCTCTCCCTTCTTCCCTCCATAGAACTAGCCACTCTCTTCAAGTTGGTAAGTATCTTTCTATCCAGACTTTTGGTTCTTAGGAAGTTTCTGTATAGTCACAAAATAGACATTTTTGGTTGATGCACTCGGGACTTTATGCATGTGTCATTTTGGAACTTGCTTTTTGTTCTTCAACTTTGCTCTTCAGGTCTATTCATGCTCCCATTCATTCATTACATGACATCATTCCATTCCGCTCTACTAATGGGTCTCATTTTATTTACCTATTCTCTTATTTATAGGCATTGAAATTGTTTCCAATGTTTTGTTATTTCAAAAAAAAAAAAAAGCTGCCAAAAGACCCTAGTTTTTGCGTATGTTTGTATGTGTATGTTTTCTTTCTAGTTTACTAATTTCTTCTAAGGTTTTATCCTTCTAATTTTCTTTTTAGATGTACTCTATCAATCTTTTCCTAGCACCTTGTATAGAGAAAACTCTTCTGTGTCTCCTCCTAGCTCTACTCACACTGAACACTTCTGTGACCACCAGCTGTGTGGGTGGTTTTCTCACACCGAGCAACTCTGCAATACCAGCTGGGTGTCCTACAAATAATTCCATTCTGACTCTATCTACTTGGAGACAGCATCAGACCCCACAGGTTAAGGGCTCAGTCCCACAAGACTGCCCCTCCCCCATCACACACACACACTTCAGACGCCAGTCTTAAGCCCAAGGTTATCGCCTGTGAGTCTGACCAGCTGGCTGTAAATCAGAGGGATAAAACATAGGAAATCACTAATATCAAAGATTTAACTGGCAAGAAACGTCAGTTTCTTATTTTGCAAAAACATATTTACTGGACTTCCCTGGTGGCGCAGTGGTTAAGAATCCGCCTGCCAACGCAGGGGACATGGGTTTGAGCCCTGGTCCAGGGAGATCCCACATGCCGCGGAGCAACTAAGTCCGTGTGCCACAACTACTGAAGCCCACAAGCCTAGAGCCTGTGCTCTGCAATAAGAGAAGCCACTGCAATGAGAAGCTCGTGCACCACAACGAAGAGTAGACCCCACTCGCTGCAACTAGAGAAAGCCTGCACACAGCAACAAAGACCCTATGCAGCCAAAAATAAAATTAATTAATTTTTTTTTTTTTTTTTTTTTTTTTTTTGGTACGCGGGCCTCTCACTGCTGCGGCCTCTCCCGCCGCGGAGCACAGGCTCCGGACGCGCAGGCTCAGCGGCCATGGTTCACGGTCCCAGCTGCTCCGCGGCATGTGGGATCCTCTCGGACCGGGGCATGAACCCGCGTCCCCTGCATCGGCAGGCGGACTCTCAACCACTGCGCCACCAGGGAAGCCCAATTTTAAAAACATATTTGTTTTTGAACATATTTCAAGCCTCTAATAATCTTGAGGTATCCTAATGTACCTTCCAATAACCACTAACTATTGATTACAATAGTTTTGATTTCAGTAGTAAAAGATGGTCCACAACATCTCCTTTGGATCAAACTGAGCACTATTTTATATACCAAGGAGTTGTAATGGTTCACTTTGTTGACAGGATATTTCTCTAGGTAGGAGTGTGGTATTCCAGGGACAGGAGGAAGATTCTGGCGTATTGCTCTAGACTTTTCATCTCGTCAGTGACAAAGACTGAGTTGAATTTAAGATTTTCTTCACAAGCTAAATAGGAACATTTGTTAAAAAGATGTGCACACCTAGTTGCATTGCCAAGGGATAAACTATCCTGGGCTTTCAGGCAGAAATGCAGAGTTTATTCTCAAATTCAATGGCAGAAGCAGGGTTTGTACCATGTCCAGAGATGAGGATCTTGGGCTGAGAGGCCCATGTGTTCCCAGATCCCTGTATTAAATCTCATCAGGGGAACTGCTCTGAGGGCACTCTGCAAAGAGAAAGTGGGTAGTAGTGTCTGCTGGTAGAATTTTTAAATATAAGTTTATTTCACACACTGATTGTTCATGTTCACCCATTCCAACACCTAGTTCCAAAGAAGAATTTTAAGACATTCTTACTTTGATGCTCTTCCAGGAGTACACATACTTTAAAAGAGAGCTCTAGGGCTTCCCTGGTGGCGCAGTGGTTGAGAATCCGCCTGCCAGTGCAGGGGACACGGGTTCGTGCCCCGGTCCGGGATGATCCCACATGCTGCAGAGCGGCCCGTGAGCCGTGGCCGCTGAGCCTGCGCATCCGGAGCCTGTGCTCTGCAACGGGAGAGGCCGCAACAGTGAGAGGCCCGCGTACCGCACAAAAAAAAAAAAAAAAAAAAAAAGAGAGAGCTCTACATACTCACATGTTCTTTTTTTAAATTGAAGTATAGTTGCTGTACAATAGTATATAAGTTACAGGTGTACAAAATAGTGACTCATAATTTGTAAAGGTTACACTCCATTTATAGTTTTTATAAAGTGTTGGTTATATACCCCGTGTTATAGAATATATCCTTGAAGCTTATTAGCTTGTGTCTATTAATCACTTACCCCTGAATTGCCTCTCCCCCCTTCCCTCTCCCCACTGGTAACCACTAGTTTGTTCTCTATATCTGTGAGTCTGTTTCTTTTTTCACACTCACATGTTCTTGGTTGGAGGGTAAATTGGTGCAACTTTAGAGAAGGTGGTGTGGAATTTTCAATCATGTATTGAAATACACTAACCCTTTGACCTTAGCAATTCCACCCCTAGATAGAAGCAAAACATTGGAAAAAACACAAATGACAATCAATGGAGAACTGGTTAAATAAAATATGGTTTAACCATACACTGTAACAAATGAGGCATCTTTAAATATACTAATTATAGAAAGACTTCCTTTGTTAAATGAAGGAAACAAGTTGCAACATAGTGTATGCTGGCATTTGTATAATGAAGGGTATATATAAATGTTTGAAAATGCATAGACTATCTCCAGAAGAATTTATGAGAAAGTGGCAACAGTGCTTATCTCATTAAAGAAGAACTGTGACAGCTAGACAGAGGAAGAAAGGATACTTATACATTCCATATATTATTCAGATGTGTATTAATTTCCAAGTAGATGGAGACATTTTAGATATATTTTTGTAATTAATTTCCAATTTAATTCTATTGTGGACAGAGAATATTTTGTGTAAAATTTCAATCTTTTGGAATTTATTGAACTTTATTTTATGTACCAGCACATATACTCTATTTTAGCAAACTTTTCATGTATTGAGAATCGAGCTCTGAAATATCAATTTAGATAAAAGTGATTAATAGTATAGTTCAGGTGTCTTCTATACTTATAAGGAGTTTTAGTCTAGTTGTTCTATCAATCACTGAGAATGGGGTTAAATTCTCCAATTACAATTGTGAGTTTCTCTATTTCTCCATTTAGTTCTCTCAATTTTTGCTTTAATTAGGAAGACAAAATTCCAAATGTGTATTTCAAAATTAAGTGCATACACATTTAGAATTTTGCCTTCCTGATTAATCAAGCCTTTTTTATTATAAAATGATAAAAATTCTTTTTCTTGAACTCTTCTTTGATATCATAGACACACCAGCTTTTTATTTCATGGAATACTTCTTTCCATCCTTTTACTTTCAATCTAGCGTGTCTTCAAATTTAAAGTGTGTCTCTTGTAGACAGCATGTAACTGAGTTTCATTTTTTTAAAAAAGATCATATCTGACAATCTCTGCCTTTTTAGTTAGAATATTTTGGTATATTTACATGAAATGCAATTATTAATATAGTTGTATGCATATCTACCATTTTATGATTTGTTTTCTACTTATACCATCATTGTTTTTTGGTTCTGGGTTTTTGATGTTATTGCTGTTGTTCCTCTGTTTCTCCTCTCCACCTCTGGATCTAAGAGATAATCTCAGTTTTGAAATACTTCCTGAGGAATAGAGCCAGATTACATTGCTATAGTACCAAATCTTGAACATTTTATTGCAAATTGGTCTGTCTCAACTTCCCAGGATGGCCCAGTTTTTGCACATAGTGACTAGTTCCTTTTCTCTACTTCCTTTTCTTCGTTTATGTGACATGAGTCACCTTATTGGCATCATACTTTGATACTATGGTTTATTTCTCCTGCTGCTTCTGCTGCTGTTGTTGTTATTATTATTTTGGTCAAAATGGGACTAGTTCTAGGATGTTTTTGAGTCTCTAGAGTATGAAAGTTTTTGGTCTGAGTCATGTGTAGGTGCTTATAATCAAAATTGGTCTTTTTGGGGCTTCCCTGGTGGTGCAGTGGTTGGGAATCTGCCTGACAATGCAGGGGACACGGGTTCGAGCCCTGGTCTGGGAGGATCCCACATGCCGCGGAACAACTAGGCCTGTGAGCCACAACTACTGAGCCTGTGCGTCCGGAGCCTGTGTTCTGCAACAAGAGAGGCCACAACAGTGAGAGGCCCGCGCACCGTGATGAAGAGTGGCCCCCACTAGCCGCAACTAGAGAAAGCCCTCACACAGAAACAAAGACCCAACACAGCCAAATTAAATAAATAAATAGCGTTCCCTTAAAAAAAAAAAAAAAAAATTGGTATTTTTGAAATGATAAAGCTCCATCTTGCCTACGAAAGCTCTTGCTATGGTTATAAGTGGGCTTTGTCTCCAGTCTCTCAAAAAGCGGAAAAGTGAAAAAACCCTCTTGGGTTCATGTAGCACTTATATGGCTCAGGTCTTTCTAAGTTTCAAGAGGAAGTAAACATCCTCACAGTATTTACTTGCTTTTATCTTTTGAAACTTTTCCTTCAGGATTCACTGAACTTCCTCCAGTCTTGTCAACTTCTACTTCTGCAAGATTTACTGAGATTTAAATTTTTTTGAAGACCTATTTCTAAAAGAGAATTATTGCTTGAGTGCAAAATTTAAAAGAGCAAAATAAGAAGACAAGTGTTTCAGAATAACTGCCACCATATTTTTCAACTCTGCATCCCAGAAACACAAAATTATCATATAAGAAACTCAAGTAAGGGATTCTGTCTGGAAACCAATAACAATAACAACAAAAATCGCTTAAACAGCACACACACACACACACAAATTTAAGTAGATTATAATTAAGGAAATGTTTTACACAAATCCTGCTATTAATCTAAATGCTGATGTTTTTATCCTGTTTATAATAGTTTGGATTGAAACTCAAAAAGAATGCCTCAGAGTAAAATTAAAACTTATTAATGTATGATTTTTGCCTATATTCTCCTGAGTAGAGGTATGTTCTGGTTGGCTCATATAATTGTAAAAGTAAAAGGAACAATAGAAGCTCGATTTAAACAGACAATTGCAACTTAGCTGGTGTCATCCCAGAACATTTTATAAGCTCAGATATTTGTTGCAAGATTTAACTGATTGACTGGAAAACACTAGGATAAAAGTTAATGACATTCATTTAAAAATAAATTTAGGTGAAACTTATTTTTAAATTAAACTATAGAGTCATTTTAGGAAAATTAGAAAATTTAGATAACCAAGGAATATGAACACATAAGAGCAAGGTTACATATTACTTATTCCCATTCTTGACCCAAAAACCACTCTCAAAAAAAAAAAAAAAAGACTAAAGAAACAAAATTGGGGGGTGGGGAGTAAAAGAAGATAAGTCTTGAATTTAGGAAAATGCCAACTACCTTGTACAAACATCATGGAATTCTTGCTGTATACATTACAGTTTGGACCAAGTGAAGGAAGGCATGGAGAGCCCTGGGTCTCTTCCTTTTCTGAGAAAGCAGTACAGTGTTTCTGGGAGTACAAAAAGGATATTCTGGAAGTGGAGGTGGGGTTGGGATGGGGGCAACACTGTAAGGGCCGGCGGGTCTAAGGCACTGGGGATGTCCCAGTCTTCAGGGGCTGGGTTGTCAAGATAAAAAATAGAACAAAGAAGAAACTGGGTCAGATTTACTTGGGGTTATTTCCACATCTTTGGACCAACACTAGTAAAGGGAAGAGTAGCTGTGCATACCCTCATCACACAGAAAGCTGATACTCACTAAGATTGTTGTTTTTTTGTGTGTTTCATTATTAAAGTTCTTGATGATATGGCTGGTTAACACTGCTGCAAGGTAACACACTGAAATCACAACCCTGTCTCCTTGGTAGGTCATTATACATCTCTGAGATACTATATTTCCACCAGGAACACAGTTCCAGGAAACCAAATAAATGAAACAAACAATAACATAAAAAACAAGAATGAAGTTGCTGAAGGCAAAGTTCCTGGGCTGTTTAGCCCATGACACCCACATTCCTCCTATACATGTCAGACCGCTGCGTGGTCCATAGATAACAACATAAATCTGCATCCTTCTGCTATTTTTTAATGTAAATATTTTATTTTTGAACATGTCGTGCATACACATGTTAAAAAATCTCACAGGATTCAAGGATAATTTTAGTAATCAGAAATAATCCCTTTTTCTATTATTTTTTAATTACAAAAATTGATATATGCTTCTTGTGACTGAAGTAAAAAGGGAAAGCTGAGCTGTATTAGTTTCCTGTTGCTGCTGTAGCAAATGACCACAAACTTGGTGGCTTAAAACAACACATATTTATTCTTTTATAGTGCTGGTGCCAGAAGTCTGAAATGGATTAGTTTCCTCACCTCAAGATCCCCAGGGGTTCTGATTTAATTGGTCTGGGCTGTTGATCTGGGCATCAACATGCACAAGTCCTGACCTGAGGTGCTGCTTGGTGACAAAAGTGGGCGATTAACTTGTTTTATGACTCCTGGGAATTTCCACTCTAAGGCTCATCCCTGCCTACTCCTTGGACTCAGGATGTTAGATCCAGGGTGTGGGCTCCTGCAGGTTTTTGAGCCCTTTCCTATCATCCATTATTAGATACACCTCGGGAGTATGACTTCATTAGCTAAAATAATGATAGACTTGTGGAGTGTAATTATCGCAAAAGAAAAATAACAAACCAGAGATCCCTGGGAGTACTAGAACCAAATGGACCAAGATATTTAAATAAACTTAAGGGACTTCCCTGGCATCCAGTGGTTAGGACTCCCTGCTTTCACTGCAGAGGGTACAGGTTAAATCCCCGGTCAGGGAACTAAGATCCCACAAGCTGTGCAGTGCAGCCAAAAAATAAATAAATAAATAAACAATACATATGTGAAAAAATATAAATGAACAATATAGGCACAAAAACATAAAAAGAACCTAATATAAATATCAAGTATGAAAAAGAAAATAATTTGAAATAAGAACATAATGGCATAAATAATAGAAGAACCAGCTGATGAGTTAAACAGATTGAAAAACTCTCCCAAGAAGAAAGTAGGAGAGGACAAAGAAATACAAAATAGAAAAGAAATAAAAACATAGAATAAAAGCTAAGCTATATGGAGAACAGAGTGCTAACATCTACTATAACTGATTCTAGAAGGAGAGAAAAATAATAATGAAGAAAATACATGAAGAAACGATGTAGAATTTTTCCCAGAACTGAAGAAATGAGAAAGACTTCAGATTACAAAGGCTCTAAAATTTCAAAAAAGAAAAACATGTGACCTTCAAACAAATGATGTTACTCTTCTTCCCATTAGAAACAGATGCAGGAAGACAGTAATGTTTCAATGGGTTGAAGCACAAAACTTTTAGTCTAGAATTTTATAACCTTTGAAATTTCCATGTGTATGTCAGAGCTTAATGCAACAATCTCAGACATACAAGGCTTCAAAAGGGTCACTACACAAAGATCCACAAACGGTTTTCAAGAAAGTCTTCAAATGTGAAGAAGAACAAATCTAGGAAATGCTACAAATAGATACGGAAAGTTGAAATGATCAAATAACTGTGTTAAAAAACCCACAATATAATAAAACAGAATAAAAGTTTAAAAAAAGCAAAATGAAGAGAGAAATTGTGTACATAACAACCCAGGAGCTAAATCTTAAGAAATATCACAAGACCAAGATGACAGGGTATAAAGGGTAAGAAAGGAAGATGAAAATGTGTTTAAAGTTCTAATCTTGAAAGGAGGGTGTTGTGGGTTGAATTTGTCTCCAGAAAGATAGTTCAAGACCTAACCCCCCAGTACCTGTGAACATGGCCTTATTTGGAAATAGGGTCTTTGTAGGTGTACTCAAGTTAAGGGTCATACTAGATTAGGCCAGGCCTTAAAAACAGTGACTGGTGCCCTTATTAAGAAGGAAACATTTAGGGAATTCCCTGGCAGTCCGATAGTTATGACTCCATGCTTTCACAGATGAACGAAGATCCTGTAAGCTGTGTGGCATGGCCAAGGAAAAAAAAGAAAAAAGGACACATTTGGATGCAAAGACACAGACATGCAGGGAGGAAGCCCATGTGAAAATGACACACAGATTGGAGTGATGCAACTACAAACAGGAACTGCCAGAGGCAGGTGAGAGGCAAGGAAGATGCTCCCTCAGAGCCTCCAGAGGGAGCAGAGCCCTGCCAGCACTTTGGCTTCAGACTTCTAGCCTCTAGAACTGTAAAACAGTATTTTTCTGTTGTTTTAAGCCATCCAGTTTGTGGTACTTTATTATGGTAGCCCCACAAAACTATACAGAGAGAGATACAGATTATCAAATTTTAAAAAAACAGTAAGGAAAAAGAATATAGCAAAAGGAGGGAAACAATGTAAAAAAGTAAGATGAGGGCTTCCCTGGTGGCGCAGTGGTTGAGAGTCCACCTGCCAACGCAGGGAACACGGGTTCGTGCCCTGGTCTGGGAAGATCCCACACGCCGCAGAGCGGCTGGGCCCATGAGCCATGGCCACCGAGCCTGCGCGTCTGGAGCCTGTGCTCCGCAATGGGAGAGGCCACGGCAGTGAGAGGCCCGCGTACTGAAAAAAAAAAAAAAAAAAAAAAAAAAGTAAGATGATAATCACAGTTAATATAAATGAACTAAACTTGCCAATGAGAAAAGAGAGTGATAGAGTAGATTTTTAAAAATCCAGCCATATGCTGATTTGTAAGAAAGACCTACGTAAAGCTATAGACAGTTGGAAAGCAAAAGGATGGAAAATGTATGTTAGGTAAATGCTAATTAAACGAAAGCTGGTGTGACTGTATTAATATAAAACTTTAAAACCAAAAGCATCATTAGGGATATAGAGGTTTACTATACAATAGTAAATGTTCAGTTCATAAGAAGATATAAAAATTCCACACATGTATACACCTAATAAATTATTTTGAATATTCAAAAATTTATAAAATTACAAGAAGATATTGGCAAATCCAATGTCATGGTAGAAAATTTACCAAACATCTCTTGTTGATGTAAGAAGAAAATATAGATTTGAATGACACAATTAAGCTTGATTTGATAGACACATATACAACTGTGTCAAAAAGAATAAAATACCCAGGGATAACTTGTAGCATGTGTCAGAATTTCCTTCTTTCTTAAGGCTGAATAATATTCCACTATACATATATATCAAATTTTGTTTATCCATTCCTGACAGTGGACACTTGGATTGCTTTCACCTCTTGGCTATTGTGAATAGTGCTGCTATGAACATAATACCTGCCCCCCACCCTTTTTTTTTTTAAGTTCAAAGGACATTTAGAACTAAACAACTTTTTTTTTTTAGTCATGTTAAAGTATTCTAAGACATCAAGAGGATGCTAAATAGAAAATGCAGAGTGGTTAGTAACCTGAGGCAGGGTTTAAGGGCCAGGGAAAGAAATGGGTAGAAGTGATGGTCAGAGTTATAGTTCTGCAGCTGGCCAGGCAACTGTGACTCTTCATAACAGTATGATAAATACCTAAGCAAACAAGTAAAATAAATAAAAGACTATGCATGAAACTTTTTATTTATTCAATTTTGTTCACCTGAGTTTGACTAGCAAAACAATTGTGGCAACTCTCTTGTGATGTGCCTCTATTTGCAGGTGCCCAGGCAGCTAGCAAATAATTTGTTTGATATTTTTTAATTCATAAAAGTCAGAGTAAATTGCCTTCTATTGTTTTTTGAATGGCTTACTCAGCTATAATTGTTATACAATTAACTGGATGTGTATAAAGTAAACAATTTGATCAGTTTTGATATATTTATACACCTATGAAACCATAACCACAATCAAGCTAACCAACACAGCCATACGCCCCAAAAGGTTTCTCCTGCTCCATTGTAACCCTGCCCCTCTGATTCTTCCCATCACCCTCAGCAACCATGGATCTGCTTCCTATCCCAATACATTTGTAAAAATTTATCTTTGAGATTTAATTGACTTATAGTATTGTGTAAGTGTAAGGTGTACAAAGTGTTGATTTGATACACTTATATATTAAAGAGAAAGCTAGCAATTAATTCTCTTGACTTTAGTGGGCCTTCTGAACAATGCAGGTGGTGGGGGGCCATTGTGTGTGAAAAGAATTTAAAGATTTGGCCTACACAATAATGACAATGTGTCTTAAAGACAAATTATGGGTTATGGGCCATGGCCAAGACCATTTTTATGATGTCTTTTATTAGATTGCATAAAGTTACAAAGCAAAAGTTATAACACTGGGCCAAGAATGCAGACTGCTATTTATGGAGGCCCAGAATTTGGGAAATGATTCAGTCCTGTTTATTCTATGTAATGATGTTATTGTTGCACTAAATGTAACGGTTGTAAAGTGATTCTGTATGTCAGTTTAAGTGTGTAAATATTTCTGTTATGGCATCCTTATGTACACTGACCATGAATATTTTATTTTATAGTGTGCTTGCTCCATTATAACCAAAGAAGGCATTTGATCCTAGAGTAAAGCTGGCATGGCTGTACCCTGAACCCATCGAGCATGGAATTACTAATAATAATACACGTGAAATATGAGCAAAAACCCTGGGGGCTTAAGACAGCAACTCCATTGACTCCGACAGTCAGTCCAACAGATTTTAACAGATGTGAGATGAATGACATGAAACAAGTAAAACCTAACGTGAATCATCAGCCACAGGATGGCATTTGAATGTTAATATATTTAAAGTCTGGGACAGTACTGTAACTTAAACACATACCTATTTTAATCTCTTCCCTTCCCCGGTCACTTTTTCTCATATCACCATGTGAGAAGGTCACAGCTTTAATATCTCTGTAGCCTTAGAGTCATGAAACATTTTATTTTTCAACTTTTTAATCTCTTGTGATGGTTAATTTTATGTGTCAATTTGACTGGGTCATAAGGTGCTCAGTTATTTGGTTGCACATTATTCTGGGTGTTTCTGTGGAGGAATTTTTGGATGAGACTAACATTTAAGTTGGTAGATTAAATAAAGCAGAATGTTCTTTATAACATGGTTGGGCCTCATTCAATCAGTTGAAGACCCTAATAAAGTTGATCCTTCTTTGCATAAGAGAGAAGTCTCATGCCTGATGACCTCCAAACTGGAACATAAGCTCTTCCTGGTTCTACAGCAGCCTACTGGTCTTCAGACACAAACTGGGATATGGGCTCTGCAAATTTTAGACTTGCCAGCCTCCATAATTCCATAAGCCAATTCCTAATTATTTATCTATCTACCTAACTATCATATTGGTTCTATTTCTCTGGAGAGTACTGACTACTATTATCTCTCAATTTATCGTGATTAACTGCCCACTATAATGGGAGTTCCATAAAAGCAAGAACTTTGTCTTGTTGCTATTACATCTCTAACGTCCAGACTGGCTCTTAAAAATCATGCAGTTATTTGCTGGATGAAAGTGTCTTGGCAGGGAACAGTGATGCCTTTAGATGTTTTGGGGGTGGCACTGAAGGGGGACAAATACATCAGCTTTAGAAAATGGCATCTACTTGGGTGGATGTTGAAATCATTTCACAGTGATATGAAAAGCAAAATGTAAGAAAATTTTAAGAGAGTCAAGGCATATTGCTACTAAATGGGGAAGTTTATGTAAACTCTGCTAAAAGGAAAGCAGAATCTATTCCTGCATTTTAAATGTTGTTTATAGATATTTGAAAATTATCTATGTTGGTAACAAAATTTGGGACTGTTCTCCTGAAGTTTGGGCCAGCACCAAAGTCTGCAATCTCATTTTTTTTATGGCTGAGTAATATTCCATTATATATATGTACCACATTTTCTTTATCCATTCATCTTCGATGGACATTTAACTTGTTTCCATGTCCTGGCTATTGTAAATAGTGCTGCAATGAACATTGAGATGCATGTGTCTTTCTGAATTATGGTTTTCTCTGGGTATATGCCCAGGAGTGGGATTGCTGGGTCACATGGTAGTTCTATTTTTAGTGTTTTAAGGAACCTCCACACTGTTCTCCATAGTGGTTGTATCAATTTACATTCCAACCAACAGTGCAAGAGGGTTCCCTTTTCTCCACACCCTCTCCAGCATTTGTTGTTTGTAGATTTTTTTGATGATGGCCCTTCTGACCAGGGTGAGGTGACACCTCATTGTAGTTTTCATTTGCATTTCTCTAATGATTAGTGATGTTGAGCATCTTTTCATGTGCCTCTTGGCCATCTGTATGTCTTCTTTGGTGAAATGTCTATTTAAGTCTTCTGCCCATTTTTTGATTGGGTTGTTTGGTTTTTTTGGGTATTGAGCTGCATGAGCTGTTTGTATATTTTGGAGATTAATCCTTTGTCCGTTGCTTCATTTGTAAATATTTTCTCTCATTCTGAGGGTTGTTTTTTCATCTTGTTTATGGCTTCCTTTGTTGTGCAAATGCTTTTAAGTTAACTTATGTCCTATTCACTTATTTTTGCTTTTATTTTCATTGCTTTAGGAGGTGTGTCATAAAAGATTATGCTGTAGGTTCCAGTTCCCAGTGCCTCACACCCTCCCCGCCTCCTGCACCTGCCAAACTTGCTGTGACCCAGTCCGATGCTGCAGCTGCCCCCCACCAGCCTCTCACCCCAAAGTGCCCAGCTCCCCCCGCCCCTTCCCACCTCCGCTCCACCCCCCGCACCATAAGCAGCCTGAAGCCAGACGGTGAGCACAGCAGCGGCACGGGCTCAGGCTCCAGCGGCACCCTGGAGGAGGAGGAGGTCCGGACACTGTTCGTCAGTGGGCTCCCTGTGCATATTAAGCCCAGAGAACTCTACCTGTTCTTCAGGACATTCAAGGGTATGAAGGGTCCCTGATCAAGCTCACATTGAGACAGCCTGTTGGTTTTGTGATCTTTGACAGCCAGGCAGGAACAGAAGCGGCCAAGAATGCATTGAACGCTATTCGCTTTGATCCTGAGAACCCGCAGACCCTGAGGCGAGAGTTTGCCAAAGCCAACACCAAGATGGCCAAGAACAAGCTAATGGCTACACCAAATCCCACCAATGCTCACCCCGCCCTCGGAGCACACTTCATTGCACGATACCCCTATGACCTGATGGGGGCCACTCTGATCCCCACATCCCTAGAGGCCTGGGCCCCCTACCCTCTGTACACCATAGAGCTGACCCCAGCCATCTCACATGCTTCGTTTACCTACCCAGCCACCACTATCCTTGCTGGGTAGAGTAAGCTTGGCTGTAAGTTTTTCCCTTTCATCACTTTAAATATATCCTGCCACTCTCTTCTGGCCTGCAGAGAGTGATTTTTCTGGTGAAAAATCAGCTGATAACTTTATGGGGATTCCCGTGTATGTTATTTGTTGCTTTTTCCTTGCTGTTTTTAATATTTTTTCATTGAATTTAACATTTGTTAGTTTGATTAATATGTCTTGGTATGTTTCTCCTTGGACTTATCCTGTATGGGACTCTCTGTGCTTCCTGGGCTTGACTATTTCCTTTCCCATGTTAGGGAAGTTTTCTACTATAATCTCTTCCCATATTTTCTCAGACCCTTTCTCTTTCTCTCCTTCTTCTGAAACCCCTATAATTCAAATGTTGTTGCATTTAATGTTGTCCCAGAAGTCTCTGATTCTCTCCTTATTTCTTTTCATTCTTTTTTCTTTATTCTGCTCCATGGCAGTAATTTCCACCATTCTGTCTTCCAGCTCACTTATCCATTCTTCTGTCTCAGTTATTCTACCACTGATTCCTTCTGGTGTATTTTTCATTTCCCTTATTGTGTTGTTCATCACTGTTTGCTTGTTCTGTAGTTCTTCTAGGTCTTTATTAAATAGTTTTGTATCTTCTCAATCCGTGCCTCTATTTTGTTTCCAAGATCTTGGATTGTGTTTACTATCATTACTCTGAATTCTTTTTTAGGTAGAGTTCCTAGTTCCTCTTCATTTGTTTGGTCTTGTAGGTTTTTACCTTGCTCCTTCATCTGTAACATATTTCTCTGTCGTCTCATTTTTGCTGATAAGTGGGGCTGTGTGTCTTGCTGGTTGTTTGGTCTGAGGCATCCAGCACTGGAGCTTGCAGGCAGCTGGGTGAAGCTGGGTCTTGGTGCTGCGAGGGACCTCCAGGAGAGCTCAAGCTGATTAATATTCCCTGTGGCCGGAAATTCTCTGGCAATCCAGTGGCCTAAACTCAGCACTCCCACCACAGGGGTCAGGCCCAACCCTTGGCCATGGAACCAAGACACTGCAAGCCACATGGTGAGGCAAAAAAAAAAAAAAAACCCTACATAAACCCCAAGACAAATAACAAAAACAAACAACTACAAAAATAAAACAAAGCAAAAAATAAGAAAACAACCAACCAAACAAAAAAATCCACAAAACAAAAACAAATAATAAAAACAAAACTAAGAAAAACAAAAGACAATACAAAAACAAAAAAAAACTAAAAAAAGAAGCAAAGAGAACAGAAACAAACACACAAAAATGACAAAAAAAGATAAAAACGAAACACAACAGGGCTTCCCTGGTGGCGCAGTGGTTGAGAGTCCTCCTGCCAATGCAGGGGACATGGGTTCGTTCCCTAGTCTGGGAAGATCCCACATGCCACGGAGTGGCTAGGCCCGTGGGCCATGGCCTCTGAGCCTGAGCGTCCGGAGTCTGTGCTCCACAACAGGAGAGGCCACAACAGTGAGAGGCCCATGTACTGCAAAAAACAAACAAACAAAAACACAACATAAAAACAAAAAATAAGAACAAAAAACAAAACAAACAAAATGTAGCAAAAAAGAAAAACAGAAAACAAAAAAAAGAACAAAACAAGAATAAACAAAGAAAAAGAAAAATATATTAAAGAATAAAAATAAGACAACAGTAACAAAACACAACAACAACAACAACAACAAAATTTCCTGGGGACTCTGCAATCAGTGTCCATGATTCCACAGTGAGCTACAGCCAACCACTGCCTCCCCAGGATGCCCTCCAAGGCCTTTCTTTTCCCAGGCTCTAAGTAAGTCTCTGGATCCGCTGTGTCAGCCCCACTTCTGTGTGTGTTTCTTCCACCAGTTTCTGCTCCTGAAGCTACTCCAGAACACACATGCCATTGCAGGCCAGCAGGGGCACAGGCATCAATGGGGGTGGCCGCTGGGGTCCACATAGCCAGAGGAGGCTTTGGTGGGGCAGTACACTGGCCCACTGGGGCCACAACATTGGCTTTAAAACTGCCAAATTTAGGAAGCAAGCAAACTGCAGACCCTAAGTAGTTATCCCAGAGAAAATTATGTTCCCAGAACCTAGTGCTTGTTGCCAAAGCCCAAAGCAAAAACTTACTCGTGTCTGAAGAGGGAAAGAATGGAGAAAATTTTGATTCAATACACCAAGACACTATGGTTAGTCTACGTCAGCTGACCAGAGTTACAACCTGGAAGTTTAAACTCCACTGGAAAAGAAAAATATCTAGCAAGAGGGTAAATTTGGCACCATGCATTAACATACTTAGGGGAGAAAGCCACCTATATATACTGTATCCCCTTTCAAAAGTGGCATTTTAAGAAATGCTATGCTCTTACTAATGTTTTGTAATGATGCAGTCCTGGGCACTAAGTCTTATTATAGAACATTCCTCATCCAACATATTCAGTCATCTTCATTTCTAATTTTCCCTTTGGGCAACTCAACGTTGGGATGAGTGTGGCTCTGTCCAGGGTCATACTTGGCATTCTCGTGTGAACAGGCATTTTCTTTCTTTCTTTTCTTTTCTTTCTTTCTTTCTTTTTTTCTTTCTTTCCTTCCTTCCTTCCTTTCTTTTGCTCTCTTTCCTTTTCTTTCTTTCCTTATTTCCTTCTTTCTTTATTTCCTTCTTTCCTTCCTTCCTTTTCTTTCCTTTATTTTGCTCTCTTTCTTTCTTTACTTTTTCTTTCTTTCTCTTTCTTTCTTTCCTTCCTTCCTTCCTTTTTTCTTTCTTCTTTCTTTTCCCCAGGCTCCAGTAATTATTGTTCCAGGAAGTTAACTGGAAGGTAAGCTAAAAAGAATTTTGCTGGGAAGACTTGCACAACATTTACACAAACCCATTTCCTAGAATGTGCTTTGAGAAAAGAAGACTGCATGGGAGAATAAATAAGAGAAACATTTCATATGCCTCTCTGTGTAGGAGTGAACAGGCATTTTCAATGCTATGCTACAGTGACTCTCTGCAGAAGCCTTTGAAACTTGCTTCTAGGGGTGGTTTCTCTTTCATTCCCCATGTCTGCTTCAGCTGGAAGGTCAAAGTTGGTTCTGATAACTGTGTTTGGACTCCTAGAACCCTAGTGAAAATCATTCTTCTACTATAGGCTGCTCCTTAATACAATAAGCTGTGCAATTTGGGTCCTGGGCATCTAAAGCTATGTTAAAAGCATATATAATTGATGGATCTTGTATAGAGTAGCCTGCTAAATATCCTCAGCTAAAGTATTCTCAGCTAAATATGAATTTCTGATAAACAGATACGTTTTAGCATTTCCCAAATATTGTGTGGGATATACTTAAAAACAACAAATTTTTTGTTGTTTTTTTATTTGAAATTCAGACTTAGTTGGGCATCCTGTATTTACATTTGCTCAGTCTGGCAACCCAAATCATGAGCTAACTGGACACCACGTGGTGGGGATGACTCTTCAACCCAAGGACAGGCACTTAAGCCAAAGGTTGTCCCTTCCACACTTTCTTCCTTGGCAATGAATGGAAGATGCCTTTTGGAGCAAACTGGTCTGCTTAGCTAGGTGCTGCTTAGCTAGGCCTGGCAGCCACATCAAGCTGGAATCTCACTAGTGCCCTGTGGCATAGATGGCATGCAGCTCCCTTGCAGTTTAAGATCACTAAATATTGTTCCCACCACCAATGCCTTAGGAGGTCTGACCCCACCTCAGTCTTTCCTGAAGACTCTTGTTTCAGTGATAATCAAGGTCATGCTGCACCAGCCTTAGCATTAAACCCTTCCAATGAAGATGGTGGACTAGGAGGATGCAGGATTCCTGTCTCTGCATAACTAGGGCACCTACCAGGAACTGGTAGGGGGGGGCACAGACACCTAAGGGGATGGGAGAAACCCCTGAGCAACTGGCTGTGCCGCAGCTTGCAGGATCTAGGTACCCAGGCCAGGGGTTGGGCCTGAGCTCCAGCAGTGGGAGTGCCAAGTCCCAACCACTGGAGTAACAGAGAAACTCAGACCCCAGGGAATATTAATCAGAGCAAGGTCTCCCAGAGGTCCTCATCTTGGCACCAAGACCTAGCTCTACCCAACTGCCTGCAAACTGCAGTGCTGGAGGCCTCAGGCCAAACAACCAGTAAGACAGGAGTAAAGCTCCACCCATCAAAAAAATCAGATGATAAAAAAATATGTTACAGATGAAGGAGTAAGGTAAAAACCTACAAGACCAAATAAATGAAGAGGAAATAACAACCTACCTGAAAAAGAATTCAGAGTAATGATAGTAAAGATGACCCAAAATCTCAGAAATATAATGGAGGCATGGATTGAGAAATTACAAAAATGTTTAACAAGGACCTAGAAGAACAAAAGAAGAAACAAACAGTGACAAACTGCACAAAAACAGAAATGAAATATACACTAGAAGGGATCAATAGTAGAATAAGGAAGAAGAGCGAATAAGTGAGCTGGAAGATAGGATGGTGCAAATAACTGCTGAGGAGCAGAATAAAGAAAAAAGAATGAAAAGAACTCAGAGATGTCTGGGACAATAGTAAACACACCAACATTCGAATGATAGGGGTCCCAGAAGAAGAAGAGAGAGAGAGTAATGGTCTGAGAAAATATTTGAAGAGATTATAGTCAAAAACGTCCCTAACATGGGAAAGGAAATAGCCACCCAAGTCCAGGAAGCACAGAGAGTCCCATACAGGATAAGTCCAAGGAGAAACATACCAAGACATATTAATCAAACTAACAAATATTAAATTCAATGAAAAAATATTAAAAACAGCAAGGAAAAAGCAACAAATAACATACACGGGAATCCCCATAAAGTTATCAGCTGATTTTTCACCAGAAAAATCACTCTCTGCAGGCCAGAAGAGAGTGGCAGGATATATTTAAAGGGATGAAAGGGAAAAACTTACAGCCAAGCTTACTCTACCCAGCAAGGATCTCATTCAGATTCAGTGGAGAAATCAAAAGCTTTACAGACAAGCAAAAGCTGAGAGAATTCAGCACCACCAAACCAGCTTTACAACAAATGCTAAAGGAACTTCTCTAGGTGGGAAACACAAGAGTAGAAGAACACATACAAAAACAAACCCAAATCAATTAAGAAAATGGTCACAGGAACATACATATCGATAATCGCCTTGAATGTAAATGGATTCCATGCTCCAACCAAAAGACACAGATTGGCTGAATGGATAAAAAAAAAAAGCAAGCCCCATATATATGCTGTCTACAGGAGACCCACTTCAGACCTAGGGACACATACAGACTGGAAGTGGGGGATGGAAAAAGATATTCCATGCAAATGGAAATCAAAAGAAAGCTGGAGTAGCAATACTCATATCAGACAAAATAGACTTTAAAATAAAGACTGTTATAAGAGACAAGGAAAGATACTACATAATGACCAAAGGATCAACCAAAGAAGACATAACAATTGTAAATACATAAACACCCAGCATAGTTGCACCTCAATATATAAGGCAAATGCTAACAGCCATAAAAGGGGAAATAGACAGTAACACAATAATAGTGGGGAACTTTAACACCCCACTTACACCAATGGATAGAGCATGTAGACAGAAAATAAGTAAGGAAACACAAGGCTTAAATGACACATTAAACCAGATAGACTTGTTATTTATAGGACATTCCATCTGAAAGCAGCAGAATACACTTTCTTCTCAAATGCACACAGAACGTTCTCCAGGATAGATCACATCTTGGGTCACACATCAAGACTCAGTAAAGTTAAGAAAATTGAAAACACATCAAGCATCTTTTCTGACCACCACACTATGATATTAGAAATTAATTACAGGAAAAAAAACCTGAAAAAACACAAACACACGGAGGATAAACAATATGTTACTAAATAATCAATGGATCACTGAAGAAATGAAAGAAGAAATTTAAAAATACCTAGAAACAAATGACAATGAAAACGTGTTGATCCAAAACCTATGGGATGCAGCAAAAGCAGTTTTAAGGGAGATGTTTATAGCAATACAACTCTCCCTCAAGAAAGAAGAAAAATCTCAAACAATCTAACTGTACACCTAAAGCAACTAGACAAAGAACAAAGGAAAAAAACCCCAAAGTTAGTAGAAGGAAAGAAATCATAAAGATCAGAGCAGAGAAAAATTAAATAGAGATGAAGAAAACAATAGCAAAGATCAATGAAAGTAAAAATTGGTTCTTTGAGAAGATAAACAAAATTGATGAACTTTTAGCCCGACTCATTAAGAAAAAAATGGAGAAGACCCAAATCAATAAAATTAGAAATGAAAAAGAAGTTATAACGTACACCACTGAAATAGAAAGGATCATAAGAGATTACTAGAAGCACTGTACGCCAATAAAATGGACAACCTGGAACAAATGGACAAATTCTTGGAAAGGTACAACCTTCCAAGCCTGAACCAGGAAAAATTGAAAATATAAACAGAGCAATCATAAGTAATGAATTTGAAGCTGTGATTTAAAATCTTCCAACAAACAAAAGTCTAGGATCCGATGGCTTCACAGGTGAATTCTATCAAACATGTAGAGAAGAGCTAACCCTTCTGACACTGTTCCAAAAAAATTGCAGAGGAAGGAACATTATTATGCTCATTTTCGAGGCTACCATCACACTGATGCCAACACCAGACAAAGCTATCACAAAAAAATAATTGCAAGGCCGGTATCACTGACGAACATAGATGCCAAAATCCTAAACAAAATATAGCAAACCAAATCCAACAACACATTAAAAGGACCATACACCATGATCAAGGGAGCTTTATCCCAGGTATGCAAGGATTCTTCATTATACGCAAATCAAGCAATGAGATACATCATTAACAAACTGAAGAATAGGCACCATGTGATCATTTCAGTAGATGCAGAAAAAGCTTTTGATGAATTTCAACACCCATTTATGATAAAACCACTCCAGAAAGTGAACTTAGAGGGAATCTAACGCAACATAATAAAGGCCATATATGACAAACCCAAAGCAAACATCATTCGCAATGGTGAAAAACTGAAAGAATTTCCTCTAAGATCAAGAAGAAGACAAGGATGTCCACTCTCACCACTATTATTCAACATAGTATTGGAAGTCCCAGCCATGGCTATCAGAGAAGAAAACAAAATAAAAGGAATCCAAATTGCAAAAGAAGAAATAAAACTGTCACTGTTTACAGATGACATGATACTATACATAGAACATCCTAAAGATGCTACCAGAAAATTACTAGAGCTCATCAATAAATCTGGTAAAGTTGCAGGATACAAAATTAATACACAGAAATCCCTTGCATTTCTATACATTAACAAAAGATCAGAAAGAGAGATTAAGGAAACAAGCCCATTTACCACTGCATCAGAAAGAATAAATTACCTAGGAATAAACCTACCTAAGGAGGCAAAACACCTGTACTCAGAAAAGTATAAGATACTGATGAAAGAAATCAAAGATGACACAAACATATGGAGAGATATACCATGTTCTTGAATTGGAAGAATCAATAGAGTGAAAATGACTCTACTACCCAAAGCAATCTACAGATTCAGTGCAATCCCTATCAAATTACCAATGGCATTTTTCATAGAACTAGAACAAAAAAATTCTACATTTTGTGTGGAAATACAAAAGACCCTAAATAGCGAAAGCAATATTTTTTTTCTAGATTTTTTCTTAAATCTTTTAAAAATTTTATGTTTAGGCAACACTGCATTCCATGCAGGATCTTAGTTTCCCAACCAGGGATTGAACCCATGCCCCCTGCAGTGGACTCTTAATCACTGGACTGCCAGGGGAGTCCCGCAAAAGCAATCTTGAGAAAAAAAAAATGAAGCTGGAGGAATTGGCTCCCTGACTTAAGACTATACTTCAAAGCTACAGTAATCAAGACAGTATGGTACTGGCACAAAAAGAGAAATATAGATCAATGGAACAAGATAGAAAGCCCAGAGATAAACCCATGCACATATGGACACCTAATCTATGACAACAGAGGCAAGAACATATAATGGAGAAAAGACAGCCTCTTCAATAAGTGGTGCTGGGAAAACTGGACAGCTACATGTAAAAGCATGAAATTAGAACATTCCCTAACACCATACACAGAAATAAACTTAAAATGGATTAAAGACCTAAATGTAAGGCCAGATACTATAAAACTCTTAGAAGAAAATATAGGCAGAACACTGATATAAATCACTGCAAGATCTTTTATGACCCACCTCCTAATGAAAATAAAAACAAAAATAAATAAATGGGACATAACTTTTGCACAGCAAAAGAAATCATAAAGAAAACAAAAAGACAACCCTCAGAATGGGACAAAGTATTTGCAAATGAGCAACTGACAAGGGACTAATTTCCAAAATATACAAACAGCTCACGCAGCTCAATATCAAAAAACCAAACAACCCAATCCAAAAATGGAAGACCTAGATAGAGATTTCTCCAAAGACGACATACAGATGGCCAGCAAACACATGAAAAGCTGCTCAACATCACTAATTATTAGAGAAATGCAAATCAAAACTACAAGGAGGTATAACCTCACACCAGAATGGCCATCATCAAATAATCTACAAACAATAAATGCTGGAGAGGGCATGGAGAAAAAGGAACCCTCCTACATTGTTGGTGGGAATGTAAATTGATACAGCCACTGTGGAGAACAGTACAGAGGTTCCTTCAAAAACCAAAAATAGAGCTACCATATGACCCAGCAATTCCACTGCTGGGCACATATCTGGAGAAAAACATAATCTGAAAGGATGCATGCACCCCAGTGTTCACTGTAGCACTATTTACAATAGCCAGGATATGGAAGCAACCTAAGTGTCCATCAGCAGAGGAATGGATAAAGAGGTTGTGGTACATATATATGATGGAATATTACTCAGCCATGAAAAGGAACGAAATAGTGCCATTTGCAGAGATGTGGATGGACCTAGAGATTGTCATACAGAGTGAAGTCAGACCGAGAAAAACAAATATTGTATAATATTGTTTATATATGGAATCTAGAAAAATGGTATAGATGAACTTATTTGCAAAACAGAAATATAGTTACAGATGTAAAGAACAAAGTTATGGTTGCCAAAGAGGGAATTGGGGGGGGGTGTTGGGATGAAGTGGGAGATTGGGATTGACACATATACACTATTGGTACTATGTATAAAATAGATAACTAATGAGAACCTACTGTATAGCACAGGGAACTCTACTCAGTGCTCTGTGGTGATCTAAATGGGAAGGAAATCTAAAAAAGAGTGCACATATGTATATGTATAACTGATTCACTTTGCTGCACAGCAGGAACTAACATTGTAAAGCAATTATACTCCAATAAAAATTAATTAAATAAAGCCAATGTTGTGATACTCTCACCTTTCTTTGAACACGTTGGGCTTTTTAAAAGGCAGGGTATATGAGAGGCTAGTTCAACCTGTGGTTCGAGGGGAACCACACCTTCCAGAGGACATCCCAGTCTGCAGCTGCTGACCAACACTCACTCTACCCAGGCACTGAGGACCGTCTAGTGATAGCAAAATCAGACATTAGGGAGGAAGAAGAATGTTAAACTTCTATTTCTCTGGACTTTTAACACACAAGGAAAAAACTTTGGGATATTTTCTTTCGGGCTGTAACAAGAATTTTGGATTTTGATCTCTTTAGGATTTAATCTTCAAATTTTAATTTCTCAGGAGGAAATTCATAATGGGATGGGGTTTATATTCAAATTTGAAGCTACACTATATTATTGGAAATTTAACTAAAATAATAAGGTATTTAATACAAACACATAATGGATTATGTCCATATCGTTGAAGAACCTCTGACAATATGGGTGGATGTAATTGGGTTGGAAAACAGGAGAGGGAGTGAGTATTCAGCCTTGAATACAGATTGCCCTAAAGAAAAGAATTTATATATTTAAACTATCCTAGACCATATTAAAGGATGCAATGCTTGCTAATTAATTTAATGAAGCTGGCTTTATCTTAACATCAAAATCTGATATAAGGATAAGAAGACATACAACCAGTTCTTGTTATTTTCTATAAAACTGCCATAACACTGAATTAGTTAATACTGAACTTCTAGGGGAAATGCATGGTCAGGTTCCTGTGAGACTCTGATCATAACATTTTGTCAACTGATCGGTGCATAAACTTGTTTTATGTGTGTTTATGTTTAGAGAAACCTTGTTTAATATATACTATTAATTCATTAACACTGAACTCACAACCAGCTCATGCTTATAACTCATGCCTGAATGAAGCTTTTCTAATACACAGATTTTCTCTTTAAGGCACATCACGGCCTTTTTGCACCTTGGCACATTGGATGACACTTCAGCACTATGCTTAGGTGTCATTTTAAACAGCAAAATCACCAACAAAAAGCACAAAAATACAAAAGCATGGCACTAAATATACCATGACAAGGACACTTGTTTACAAAGTGTTGCTTTTGCTTTGTTCAACATCAGCTGGGAACTTGAGCGTCAGGTGACTCAAATTTTTTGCCTCTTTGCATATGTCTGTGAATGATGGAGAAAGCACAGCCATATTGATTTGAGATTACTAATACATTTTAGTGAGTAGGTGAGTTTGCAAATATGGAATCTGTGAATAAGCAGGATTATTATTGCCTGCATGGCAAAATTTCATTCATATTAGCAGCACAGTCCTAACTGTGGACTAATAACCCAAATGAAGACAATTATCAAACAGTATTAGAGGGCATTAGACAAGATCTGAATAAATGGAAAGATCTTAATCTCAGATATTTCTGGATGGGAAGATTTAATCACATAAGATATAATTTCAATCAGAATTTCAGTAGGCAGGTTTTTTTTTTTGTTTTTTTTTTGGTGGTATGCGGGCCTCTCACTGTTGTGGCCTCTCCCGTTGCGGAGCACAGGCTCCGGACGCACAGGCCCAGCGGCCATGGCTCACGGGCCCAGCCGCTCCATAGCATGTGGGATCTTCCCGGACCGGGGCACGAACCCGTGTCCCCTGCATCCGCAGGCGGATTCTCAACCACTGCGCCACCAGGGAAGCCCGGCAGTTTTTTAATAGACAAAGTTTTTGTGTAAAAATCAATATGCTAATGTTGCCCCAAAATCTTTAGAAAGAATGAGACTATTAAATTTGATTACGAAAGTATTGTAAACAAAATAGTGTAGCATAGGCACAGGAATTTTAAAAAGAGAGTTTAAAAACAGATCCATGGGATTTAATATATGACCCCATGGCATCCTGGCTCATCGGAGGCTAGTGTGATGTTTACAGACAGCATTGTCATGATTGGTTTTACATATCAGAAGAAATAAACCAAGACCCAAACCTCACATAATACACACAAAAATGAATTTAAGATGGATGGGTTAAAGTTTTTGATCTTTCTAACAGTAAATATTTAAAAAGAAAATTTAAGACACATATTTTATAACTTTGGGTGGCATAAGCCAGAATCCATGAAGAATTGACTACCTAAAAATTAAAAAATCTCTCTGTGTCAAAGGACAAGTTTAAGAGCAAAATTAAAAGACAAACAAGTCTGGGAAAAAACATTATTAACATATGCGAAAGACCAAGTGTTAATGTTATTCAGCTTTTGCAGATTCATAAGAAAAAGAACCTAATATGGGTGAGAGCAGGCATTCACAAGAGAAAATATCTATGAAATGACCAGTAGACATATTCAAATATGGTCAACCTGACACACAGAAATGCAAATAAAAAGAACAATAAGATCATTTTATGCCCATCAGAGGAGAGGAAGGAGAGGAGAAATAACCTGTGATCACAGAAATGTGGGAAAACAGGCACTTTACTCCTGGTGGAAGACTTGTTATTGTAATTTTTGAAAATAACATAACAATATTTATTAAAATACCAAATGCCCATGCTTATAAACACTCTTAACCCATTCACAGTGATTGTAGGAATCCATCCTCTGGAAATCAAAGCAGCATTTTTTTTTTTTTTTCTTTTTTTCCCTCTACAACAAACTAAATCAGTTATACATACACACATGCTCCCACATCTCCTCCCTCTTGCATCACCCTCTCTCCCACCCTCCCTATCCCACCCCCCCAGGCGGTCACAAAGCACAGAGGTGATCTCCCTGTGTCAAAGCAGCATTTTAATTTATATTAGCATATATTTACTTATCTATTGCTGCCATGTTTACCATAGGAAAAGAGACTGGAAACAACTCAAATGTCCACCAGTAAACAGTGTAGCCGTACATGGAATAGTCTGCATCTGTGAAAAAGAAAGTCCATAGACTTTTCTTTTAATGCAGTGGCTCTTTCCCAGGATTACGCCTTTAAGACCTTGTGAGATCTTGCTCTAAATTTCTCTAGAAATTTCCTTGGCCGTGCAGTGCTGGCGGAGCCTCAGATAGGATAGTATTAAGGAAAAACTGTGTTTGTGATCCTGCATTTAGTAGCAAAACAGGTGTCTCTCTCTGGGGCCACCCACACGATCCTGCTTATGTACTTAATGGGTTCACAGCTTTCCCCCCTGTAGCCCCAGGAGGCAGAGGAAATGGCATCATCCTTCTACCCAACCATTTTGGGTTTCACTGGCCCTGGTGTGCATTGCCCCAGATCCTTAGAAATATGACCACTTGGGCGGAACCACGTTAAAAAAGGGGTTTTTTTTTTTTTAATGATTTAAGAAAACCCTGGGGGAGAGGGTAGGTGGGGATAAAGCACAACATGGGTTTTTCAATAACATCTTGAACCTATAACTCTGTGAAATATTGTCTTTGAGCCATTAATGAAACCCACATTGCACCAGTGGCCTTGATGTTGAACACGGAGGGGGAGGACCAAGTATTACTGTCCCTTGGAGCTCTGTACTCCTCGTTATGCTCTTGTTCCCTTTGGTACTTGAAGATAATTTCTGGAGCTCCCATTGCTTTTGTGATATTTCTCCTGGGAAAAACTGGTTTAGAAATTCAAGTCATGCTCGACTATATGTCCCATGCCTGCCACTGCCACCTGTGTAGCATGAATAACTTTTGGTGGCCCCTGTCCCTGGCCTGCTCTCCCCAGTTTGGGTTGATGAGAATTCCTGCAGAGCCTAAACCTTTAGGATCAGCCCAGCGCAACAGCAGTTGCACTTACAAAATAGTAGAGGTGCACAGGCCCTAAAGGAAATTGGAAATCTTGGAAATCACAGATTTCTAAGCTGGTAGAGAATTAGAAGGTTTGGGTTTTTTTTTCAATTTACTTTTTTAAATACTCCCCCATTTACAGACTGAAAGGAAATATGAATTCAAGACAGGAAGACTTATTTTAAGCTTCAGATGGTTACTTTGGACCTGGGTGCCCTTCAGGCCGTGCTTCTCCAGTGTGGTCTGTGGACCAGTTGCTACCAATCACGGGAACTTGTTAAAAATGCAGATTTTACAGAGACTCCAATTTGGTAGGTCTGGAAAGGGACCCAGAAACTTGGATTTTAAAGTCTTCCAAGTGATTTGTACGTTCTCCAACTGCAAGAACCACAGCACTGGGCTTGGTCTACCTGCCCGGAGTTGTTTCCTCTCCACTGATTAGGCTGCTGGCAGCCGCACCCGAAATTGTTAGACAGCTGATATTTAGAAGATGAGCCCTTAAGGCACCCAAGACATTTCCACTGAAAGGCAGAGTTGTTCTTCCTGATATTTAAAGGATTGTGACTTCTAGTGCTACTAAAATTAAAGCTGACACTTTGCCTCAGTTCTGTGCCTGCATAAGCAAATCAATGATTCTGCCCATCTAGGGAGGGAGACATTCTCCTGGGGCTGAGGTGATTTGATGCTTTACCTTCTGCCTGCAGAGGGTGCGAGATGCTGGCATCTGGCAAGGTTGGGTGAGAACAGGCAAAAATGGCTGGTATTTGTGCAGAAAAGCAGATCTTATCTTTTGAATCTGAAGGAAACCAGGGACATCTTCCCCAGAAACATTTACATACACAAACTTTTGCATAAATTTCTGAAGACATAAGAAGCTCCTGAACTCAAATTTAAGAGCCCAAGCGATCCTAAGAGAGAGTCTTTTCTACTTTAAGTTACTCTAGGGACTCACCCAATTAAATTCTAGTGGTTCTGGAATTGAAAAGAGCTAATTTTCAAGAAAACAATGGGTAGGGTAGCAGCAACAAATTTTGTAAAATGCTGATAATTGTTGAAGCTGGGCGATGGTTGTATAATGGCTCATTACTCTCTTTGGGGTATAGTAATTCTGTAGTAAAAATGGGAAAAAAATGAAATATCTAATTTTCTTTTATCCAGTTTATCCGTTTGGTATCTCAGTTACCGAGGGAATCTTGGGTGTCAACTGAATGTCAGTGAGGACCAATCAAGTCACATTGATAAAATACAATTCCCAAATTTTGCAGCTGTAAATACCCTGTATTACACACCAAATGTCAGGTTTCTGCTTGTAATTTATAACCTGTTCTACTTTCCATGGGGACTAATATCACTCAGCTATTGAGAAACACTGCCACACAACACGCCATCCCAAAACATGGTGGCATAAAAAAATAAACTTTTTTTCTGGATCATGTATCTGCTGGTCAACTGGTGCAGGCAGGCTTCAAATTTAGGCCAAATGGGGTAGCTTGGATGATTTCAGCAGTTCAAGCATCTTCTAGGTGTTTCTCGTTTTCCTGGGGCTGTTCAGTTACCCAAGGCATGTTCTTCTCATAATAGAGGCTCAAGAAAGCAAGCCTCTGCTTGCATTATGTTGCTAATAGCCTGTTGGACAAAGCAAGCGACATAGCAGAGCCCAAGATCAAGGGAAGAAGAACATTCCACTTGGAAGGAAGAACAAAAAGTCACATGGCAAAGGGACTGGATACAGAGTGACCAACAATCTCTTTACCATAGGGCTAGCCCATTCCAATAAAAGGAAGTGGGAAGTGACCCCAACCTCTGTTTCAGGCAGGTCTCCCTGAAAAAGGGACTGCAGGAAGCCCTCTCCCCAGACCAGATTTCCCTTGGCTTTGGCAAGACCATTTTCAACCCTGGCTCTCCAATCTCCTAAAATTATTATGTCAGTGAGTAGACAAGTTATGCTACATGAAATCCAAAAGGCTGTCAAATTGGATCCAGACACCTAAGAGACATATATGCACATTAACAGCGTGGATGCGTATATGAAAACCCGCCAGGTCTGTGTTATCAAGAAGCTGTCAGAAGTCTGAACAGACAGGCTTACATCAACCAAGAAGCTCGAAATCTTACCCTCCACTGTTAACAGACATTGTGGGAAGTCCACTCTCTTTTGGTAAAGTTGCTTTTCCTTAAGGCTAAAGGATTTTAAAAAGGCCCCAAACTTTAAACCTGAAATTAAGGGTTTTTTCTTCTCTTCTACAACCTGTCCCAGTTAATGAAAGGATTTTTAGTCACTAGGAGGCTAAACTCTCTCAGAAAAAATCCCCTCATTAAAAAAAAATATAGCAATTTTCCTTTGGGGACTTGCTGTTGGAGACTTCCATACCCAATAAATTATTACTTTGAATTTAGACAGGACAAACATCTGTGCAAAAGCACAGAAATAGTTATTCTCTTCTAATGTGGAACATAAGGCTTATTTGTCCCATCTATTTAAGGTAAAGCTGATGATAAAAATAGCCCCGACTCTCCACCACTCCCTGAATCCACACACTTCGCAGTGTGATTTAGAAGTGACCTCCTTCCACCAAGACACGGAGCCTGTTTCTGCACCTCTGGAATCTGGGCCAACTTTTGTGATTGTTTTAGCCAACAGAATGCTCTAGAAGAATAAGGTACCAGCCTAAAGCCTAAAGAGGCTTTGTGTGCTCCTGCCCAGCAGCCGTATGAACCAGCCAGGCTAGCTGGGTGCAGGATGGACGAGAGGCCATGTGGGGCAGAGGTGGCTCCTCCCAGCTGCCGCCGCTGACTTGCCGACTGACCACATGAGCCCAGCTGAAGTCAGCCATGCCTGCCTGGATCAGCAAAGATGCCCAGTGGACCCAGAGAACTTGAGCAAAAACAAATGTCTATTGCTTGATGCCCCCCCTAGGGTTTTGTGGTAAGAAATAAAGGGTACGGAAGGAGTGAGGGAGACCCATACAAAATGAACCTACTGAACAGAGGGAATGATTTTTTTCTTCTTGGTGGAATTAGGTGACCATGGGGACCAGCTTAAAGGGGAGGATATCAGCAGAAAGAAGATGAATTTGTTAATGTTATTGTGCCCCTGGATTAGTTGATGCTTCCTGGAATAGCAGATTATTTATTCCACAATATTTTACAAATATTGAAGTGCTGGCTTCTCAGATGAAATAAAACTTGTAAGCAGAAGGCCACTGGTTAAGCTGGTTAACTGCTGGTTAAGTTTAGGGACAGACTGAGTGTAGGGGAAGGGTGGTGAAATGGGTGGGGGTACTGGCCCAAACCTAAGCCCTTAGTTACTGCATGCAGATGCCCACTTCCTTTGCCAGAAGAGTTCAAGAGGGTCCTTTCAACTGACCCTTGGTCCTTGAGAGACTCTTCATGGGAGCCATGACTTAGCACGGCCAAGTAGTGTTACAGGTGCCCTGTTCTCTATGGCACTGGCATTCTACATAGGCCTTAGATAAATTGGTGGGCTTTGTCTCCTGCAATGATGCAAAGTCTAGCATAAGATCAGGTATTTTCCTCCCCAAAGAATAATTCCCAATGCTGGTTAACTCCTCAGCTCTTCTTGACGATGGAAGACAGACAGGTCTGGAAAGTGAGGTTGCAATTTTAGCAAGTCAGACTTCCTCTGAGTCTCCTACGTGGAGAGGTGTATCAAGCAAGCCCACTGCTGCCCATGAGCTCCCGCCTTCCAATCCAGCTGGCTGCACGCAAATCTAGCACAGAGTCACCAGCTCCTTGCTCCACGTACCAACTTCCACCCCACGCTGGCCACCATGAGAACCTAGCAAAGCCTTCTCTCCTGTATGGGTGACTCACTGCTCTCTGCCCTGTGTTCTCTGCCCAGTAATCTGGGAGCAATACATTTCTTGTATGTTTAAGGCACTTCATACTTTAACAGTGTTTTCAATCTCTTAATTCATTATATCGTAAACATAAAAATGATTCACTAGGACAGAAATGTCTTCTTATTTAATAGACAAGGGAAACTGAAACACAAAAGCTCAGGGGTGACCCAGGAGTCTGGCAGCTTCATATGTGACGTTCACTCAGCTCATCAACTTGTTAGCATAGTTCTAATCTCAAAAGATTGCTGCAGAAGACATCTTCCCAGAGAACTTCTGGAATCTTCCTGGAGTGGCTCTTTTACTTTGCTCACAAGAAGCTTTCTGTTTTGATGCCTTCAAGTGAGTGACAGCAGAAGACAGTGAACGGGTGTATTTTCAGGCCGCTGAGTCTGATGACAAGTAATTGGTTCCACAGGTGCTGTTTTCCTTGACCTTTCTCCACGTGGAGCTCTCAGGAAATTATATTACTATCAATCCCCTCCAGTTTTAATGCTGTAATGATGTCGTTTCCATTCTCAAGGGAAATGATTATGTGCCCTCTGCACTGTGTGAATACATATGTACATATTTACATACATATATCTGTTGTCCTAGCAGAGTACTCAATACAGTTAAAATGGTCTGTGAATGTCTTTCCAAAGCCCTTTCTAGGTACATCCAACAGCATACTGTAAATCAGACTTTTCTTTTTCCTTTGTTGTTATTTCTTGTTTTTTTTTTTAAAATAAATTTATTTATTTATTTTTGGCTGCGTTGGGTCTCCATTGTTGCATGCAGCCTTTCTCTACTTGTGGCGAGCAGGGGCTACTCTTCGTTGCGGTGCGTAGTTGTTGTGGCTCAGTAGTTGTTGGTAGGGCTCAGTAGTTGTGGCTCACGGGATTTGGAACGCAGGCTCAGTAGTTCCAGCGCACGGGTTTAGTTGCTCCGCAGCATGTAGGATCTTCCCGGACCAGGGTTCGAACTCCTGTCCCCTGCATTGGCAGGTGGATTCTTAACCACTGTGCCACCAGGGAAGTCCTGGTATTTGGTTTTAACGTGCCGAGTATTCTGAATTACGCAAAAGAGATTCCTAGAGGTTTCTTCTCTTTCTCTTTTCTCTCCCCCAACCACCCCCCCACCCCCCCGCACCTTCTGAAGAACTCTTTTTCAATGGAAGAAGTCAAAAGCTTCCTGTGTTATTCTTTGGATGTTTCCCCTCAACACTCAGACCTCTGTCTGGGCCAGAAGAAGAGCCGAGGAGGCTCCCTCCAGACTGGCAGTCAGCTTTCAAAGTCTCCCCTTTCCAAGTAGAGAAATAAATTAAAGCTGACACTTGGGGTGTGTGAACGCCCAGTGCCTTTCGATTTGGCTCTCACATGCTTACTTATTTTTGCTCCACTGCAAAAAGATTTATGACCCTTAATTATAAATTCTGACACTCTTGTGCTACGTGGATGCACTTAGATGAATTTTCACTTTCTGATGGCTTTGAAGAGCTTTCCTTTCCAATTCTAAACCCTCAAGGGCAACAAGGGTCCCTTCTGAAAGAGGGTCCGGCAGGTGCCACTGCCTTCAAAGGCTATGTTTTCATGGCTTGGGCTTAATCAGGGCCCAGGGACTGATGGATGGGAAGTAACCTCGGCCACTGCTTTATTTACTTTCTTTTTTTTTTTTTTTTTTTTTTTTTTGTGGTACGCGGGCCTCTCACTGCTGTGGCCTCTCCCTTTGCGGAGCGCAGGCTCCGGACGCGCAGGCTCACCGGCCATGGGTCACGGGCCCAGCCGCTCCGCGGCATGTGGGATCCTCCCGGACCGGGGCACGAACCCGCGTCCCCTGCATCGGCAGGCGGACCCTCAACCACTGCGCCACCAGGGAAGCCCTATTTACTTTCTTGATCCTTCTCTCTTTTAGAGAATTGAAGTGAATATGTTAAAAATGTGCTTCTAAATAAAAGCTGGCAAGCAGAGTGTCAGCCTGGAAATAACCTTTTTAAGACATTTCAGGAAAACAAGAATACTTCAGTGTTTGAAATTTTAAAAAGATAACAGCTGATGGCTGATTTGGCTGCGAGCATGGTGATTTTGCAAAACAGAAAAAGTGACGTGAACTTCATGAACAATACATCTGAACCAACACAGGATGATGTAAGACCTTTGGGTTTTCTTCTGCGAATGCACAATTCATGGCATTTCTTCAAAAGTAAGCAAGAAGAAAGGCTGGTCTGATGGGTGGAGCAAGAGCTGTAGAACCTGGAATCAGCCCAGGTCCCAAAGGTTGCGGGAAGAATAGAGGTTCGCCCTGGAGGGTTAGGGGTGCGGTAAAGGACTTGAGCGCCATCTAAAAATCCAGGCATATTCTGGAACCCGGGCAGGATTCTTAGCTCCTCCCTTCCTCCCTCCCCACCCAGGCCTGACTTCCATTTACACCTTTTTGGTGTGTGGGCCCGATTCTTGGGGCATAGGGTGGTAGTGGTGGCACTGATGGCACTAGAGTGTCACCTGTCACACTGGGAAGCGGGGCACCCTGAGGGTGGCGTCAACGTGTCAGAAGGTTGGATTTTTTTTTTTAATCAGAACACTGCTAGGGGAAAGCAAAATAGCTTAATTGATAAAATATTTTGAAACATTAGAATTTCTAAATTTCATTTTAGTTAGCTAATTAAATGACAGAAATCTGTTTCTCGCAGCTCTGGGAGCTAGAAGGCTGAGATCAGAGCAGCAGCATAGCTGCAGACTTCTCCTTCTGTCCTCACATGGTGGAACGGGCCAACGACCTCTCTGGCGCCTCCTGTGTAAGAGCGCTGACTCCACCCTAACGATTTAAGCACCTCACAAAGCCCGCCCCCCTCAATGCCATTCCCTTTTGGGGTCAACATTACCACATATGAATTTTGGGGAGACACAAACACTTCCAAACACAGCCACCCCCGCCCAAATCGTACTCATTCTTCAAGCTGACGCCCTTGAAAACGGACTCGGGTCACCAGGGGCTCCCTTCACAGAACTGGGAGCGCGTGGGATTCCCTCGAAAGAGCACGCCTTTCACGGAAGCTGCAGACAGCTCTTTTCAGACTTCCCATGTCTCCTCTTAAAAGCTCCAGAGGCAGCTGGTCCTTTCATCACCTGAGAACGTTGTGGGCTGCAGCTTCCATGAGGTGGGCACTGCCCCAGGAGGCGGGGCCGGGGCCTTCAGCCGGCTCCCCCTTTTGCCACGTACTGAAGCCTCACCGGCGGTCATCTCTACATCTCCAAATGGGCCTTGGCGAGTCATGGAACGGGAAGGTAAATCCACGCAACACGTAGTACAGTCTCAGCCTCCAGCGAACGGGCTGCTTTCCCGGGGGGCGCCCTCACCCACTCCCGGGGGTTGGAGCGCTCTTCCTTCCTGAGAGGGAGGCGGCGCTGTGTCTGCAGCCTGTTCGGCACGTGAGCGGCGGGCAGGCGAGCGAAGCTCTGTCGGCGCCCCCTGGCGCCCGCGTGACCCCCTGAACCACCGCTCCCGTTCCCGCCCGAAGTGCCCCCGGCCCATCTATGGAAGAGTCGTCTTCCGCGAAACCGGTCCCTGGGGCCAAAGAGGTCGCGGGCCGCTGGCCTAGGACACCTGCCGTGGCTGCCCGCCGGCCCAGCTGGCTGGACCGGGCTGAAACGAGCTTCCTTGCTGAGGAAGGTCACTCTGTACGCCAGCATCGCCAAAGACGGCCTTGCGGGAACTGGAGAGACCACCCTTCCCCGCTTCCTGCCCACGTGCTCCGTCCTAAGTGTTATGCTAAGCCGCGGTGGGGGAGCCTGTCCCCAGGCCGGGCTGCCGGCTTCCTGCAGGGTCGCTCCAGCCCTCAGGGTTCCTGCCCGGCTCGTCCGGGGATCCCTTCGGACGAAGCGAGGGGCTGCCACTGGGGGACGTCCGAAGACCCCCGCTCACCAGAGCCGGAAGCCCAACGTCGTGAGTCGTCGCTGCCCGAACTGGGGTGTCCCTGTTCTCATCACACGTTCCCGCGAACCCGGTAGGCGGGTCAGCGATTCTCTTCAGGCGCCAGCTGAGGCCGCCGGAGTCCTGTTCCCTGCAAGCCCGCCGGTGACACGCCAGGACTCGGGACGAACCCAGGTCCTCGCCGCGGCCCGCGCGACCCACGGGACCGGCCTCCCTCCGGGCCGCCTGCATAGGCCCGCCTCCCTCTTCCCCGTCTCCGCGGCGTCGCGGGGCTGCCGGACGGGCCTGGGCGCCGGCCTCGCGCGCCGCCCCGCGCGCTGCCCGGGCACAGCGGCTGAGCGGCGGGGAGAGGGTGGGTGAGCGGCCGCCCAAGAGCGAGAACGGACGCACCTGCCGGGGGGAGGGGTGCGGGTGGCGTGGACGTCCGAGCCCCGCTGCCCCGCGTCCACGCTGCGAAGGGGAGCCTCGGGACCGGACGGGCGCGCCTGCGCGCTGCTCTGGTGGAGGCCCGGGGCGCCCGGGCAGCGCGGTGACCCGAAGCGCCAGAGAGCGTCTCCCCGCGTAGCCCGGAGCTAACCCGGGAACCAGCTCGACTCCACGCGGAGAACACGGCGAGAGAAGGGGAACCGCGTGGGGCTGGGGGGCCGCCCGGCCGGGCCCCGCGGGGTTCAGTGCCACAAGGCTTTTTACACCCGAGTTCGCGAACTTTCCCCCTTTTCTCCCTCTTTCTTACCTGTTTTTCTCTTCGCTTGGGGTTTTGTGGGCTTTTCTTAAAAGTATTAAGAAGTTCTCCTCACCAAATACACTAATGTTTTTCAACCCGCATTTGCTGTCCCCGCTCACATCCCCCCCGCCCCCCAGTTGTTCACGTTCCCAGCACGGGCACCTCAAACGTGTCCTTTCTTACATACCTTTTTCTCTTCTACTCGTCAGACGGCGATGCGCGTGCCACAGGAGGGTAGCCGGTCCTCCTCAGTCAGCCCAGCGCGGCGTCGTGGCTACCCTTCACCGCGCACGCGCCCGCACGCACGCACGCGCACGCGCCCTCGCACGAGGTTGCCACCCCAGGTAGACTGCGTGCCTGAGCCCCTCACTTCTCAGGAGGGTTCCGCCGACAAATCAGAACCAGCCAGGCTCTGCCAGGTACGTTTCTGTTTCTCCTTAAACTCTGTGGGCACTTCCAGGGAGACTTCTTCTGCGAGTTTCCGCTTTATTTAAATCAGCTTCTGAAAATGGTGGCGGCAGGAGCCGTCGGAAGCTCGGTCAGTTCCTCAGGCCTTCTTACCTTTCCCAGAGCTGAGCGCACTGAAACAAAGCTAAGGGCGGCCTAGAGGTTTAAGAGCTGCTTGAGGTTTTACATGCTCTCACCTGGGAAAAGCAGTTGTTCCTTATCCCGCTCTTAGGGCTCTGCTTCTGTGCGGTGGTTCTTTTTAGCTGTCTCAACCTCAAAGTGAATGAGGCCCTGAGGTGACCCAACCCTGTCCTCTCTTGGAAAACAGAACTCAACGGAGTAAGTTTTCAAGATCTTACTGGCTTGATTCAGTGAATCGGGCGGCATCCAGTCTAGCGGATAGAAATGAAAGACTTTTTTTTTTCAAATCGAAGTATAGTTGATTTACAATATTGTGTTAGTTCCAGGTGTACAGCACAGTGATTCAGTATTTTTGCAGATTATATTCTACTGTAGGTTATTACAAGGTAATGGGTATAATTCCCTATGCTGTACAGTATATCTTAGCTGCCTATCTATTTATACGTAGTAGTTTGTCTCTCTTAACCCCGTGCAGCTAATGTGTCCCTCCCCCCTTCCCTTCTCCTTTGGTAACCTCGAGTTTGTTTTCTGTGCCTGTGAGTCTGTTTCTGTTTTGCAAATATCAATACAATCAAAGTGAAATGAAAGAAGGGAGTGGGAACAGGGAGGCAGAAAAGTGGGTTCACTGTGAAAAGGTCACTTTCCTTTAGGGGATGGCAGGGGTCGATCAGGCCTAGCGCTGACCAGATGAATCCTGATTGGACTGGTTTCACATTCCATTTCTGGGAGAGGCTAAAACTGTAAATAAGTCTCAGTGGGGTGATGTGGGGCTTAGCATAAGTGGCTCCATTTGGGGCTGCTGTCTGGTTCTTAACACCTCCATGCCTTGATTACTTGTACATTTCAAGAAAAGGACTTACTGCCCTGAATCATAGAGAGACTTCAGTTATGGCCAGTTAGAAAACACTACTTCTCTGGACCAAGAGTTCAAGTTCCAGCTGCTAGACTGATACATGAGTTCCTTATTAGCCAACTGCCACCCTCCAGTTGGACGGAGGACAGCATGCTAGAGTCCAGCATCTGGAATGTGCTCTGTGCCATGTACCAGATGGTTCCAAACTCTCAGGACACCCAGTGCCCCACGTACCTCTTAAGTACAAAGAGCAAATGTCCCTTTTAGGAGACATGGGGTTGCATGCTAGGTGCTTACGTCTCCATGGCAGCAATGGAAGGATGAAGATGACTGTTTAAAGCCTGCGAACTTTGAACAATTGACTGAATGTAAAGTTGATGTTAATCTGAAAAACACATATTTTCACATAAAAGGATCAGATCTTTGCACGCAGTAATTATCACAGACAGAAAGATCCTGCTTTGTGGGTAGCAATGCTTAGAAATCAAGAAGAAAAAGGACTGTGGGATAAAAATATTTTCTCAGCTATTCCTGTAAGTAAATCTTGGTCCTTGCTTTAGGTAAAAGTTGAGATGGGAAGAAAAACATTTTCAGGGAAACAAAAAGCTTACAACAGGGTTTTGGAAACGAGGTCTTTTTAGACAAATGGATGTAGTTTCCGAATTGTTTTTTAGAAATTGTTTCTTAACTTTTTGACCTGAAATTGTGCTTAAAGTTTTGCAGAATAAAGAATACTTTTGGTGTTGGTTGTACAATGTCCTGTTAAGAATTCAGCATTTATTTTATCAAGAGATATTTTTATCCAATAGGATAAGAATATATTTTTTCTCTTCCAGTTTCTTCAGGGAGTGAATGAAAAGAAAACTGTGGTGTTCATCTTTTAGGGGATGGCTGACTTGTTAACAATGGTATCTCAATTCGAGAACTGAGGAAGCAGGATGGTAGGAGAAAAGGGATGGCACAGGTTCTCTAAACTTTTGGTTCAAGGTGAAGTTATTTTCATTGCATTCCCTAAGCCTTCCATTCTTTGCTTCTGGAATGTATAGACGCTGGAAATCAGGTGTATCTGAGCTGTTCAGTTCCCATTTTTGCTGGATTTTCAAAAATCTGCTGAAGTTCTTCCACATGCTAGATTTTTCAATATATGTTTCTTGTTAGATGGGCTCGGTATGGTTTAGCTTTTGCTTGTTGAAGTTATTTACATGGCCTGAGGTCAGATGGTGTTTTTTCACATTTTGCTTGATGGAAATCCATTGTTTTTATAGCAAAAGATCGGTTTCAATGCAGTGGTAGAGAACTTCACTTCTAATGTGTCTGTTTAGCAATACATTCATCAGGCATTTGGGTCTTCTGGAGAAGATATAAAACCATGAGGTCTGTATCTGGAGTTTTGATGCGGTGGTTCCTCATCTGAGCTGGGCTGATTCACACATTGTCAGGCTCACACACCAGCAAGGGAGCAGGTCAAGCATAACATTCTTTCCAACAGAGGCAATGGAGAGGTGGCTTTACTTGCTGGAGAATTATGTAAAACTGAGGTGTCTGGAGGTCATCGGTGGTAACCAGAGGAGAAAAGTAAACTGAACAGGCTGCTTCCACTTAGCAAGGCTTCTCTAGAAGAGTATTTACAAGTCTAAGTCCAGCTGTGGTAGAGCTCAGTTTCACAGAGTCAGAGAAAAACTGCAAAATAATAATATAATCCTAATCAGTCCATCCACCATCTGAAAAGTAAGGAGGGAGGGGGACAAAGAGGAGAGAAGTGAGAGGACTCATTCCCAAACCCACCCACATGTATTCCTTTCCGTTTTATCTTTGTCTCCTTGGCTCTCCTCTCTTTCAAGAAGTCTGCAAGTAGAGCGAATGGGGGTGAGTAGCCAAAATGGTAGCCATCTCTGCTGCGCTGGCAGGATAGCCTCTGGATATAGGCGACCATCTTCCCTTGGATCATGGATGTCCAAGGTCACACTCTATTAGCTCAGCAACACATGCAAAATAATAACCATAAACCCAGAAATGTCCTGTGGAATTTTCTCCAGCTCTCGTAATGAGGTTTGCAAAGCTTCTCTGTCATGGAGAGTGGGGATGTGTAATTTCGAACACATTTTTAATAGTTTCCCCCAGCTCTCTCCGAAGAAGAGAGAGGCATGCTGGCCCAGCTGTAGGAGAGGGAGCAGCTTGACAAGAGCAGTGCTAGACAAGTCACCCAGGTGCTGGTGGCACTCGGAAAGCAAGATGAGCTGCCTGGGTGGCTGGGGCTCATCGAGCAGAGAGCAGTGCTGGGGTTGCATGTGTGGTAAGCCCAGAGGAAGACAGGTACCCTCAAAGCTCTCTGCCAGGTCAAGACCTCCCCATGACCAAGCAGGGTTTTGTAAAAACAGAGGAGAGAGGTAACAAGAGTGGAAATAGTAGCAGGTGCCAGACCACCAAGGAGCACCGACCAGTTAGGGTGCCCAGAGAGCTTGGCTTTTGACCGTAGCAGCAGACAGACACATGGTGAAGCTCAATGTCTTAGACACACTGAGGAGGACTCAGAACTCCCGGGGACCAGGGAGGGGGAGGTGTGTCACTCCTGGGCTTCTCTTGCTCGAGAACCCAAAAAATGACTTACCAGAAAGGATGTGAAGAAGGAACAAGAAAACCCCACATGCAGGATAAATAGAGTCATATGAAATATGAACTCTGTGCCTTTCTTCCTTTCTCCATTTCCCCACCAGTAGTTATAAGTCCCTGACCATGGTTTCTTAACTGAAAATCGGAACTCATGGTAAGATAGCAGGTCAGAATATTTGAAATCCAGGCAATTTTGAAAAGTCCGTGACTGTGGTCACTATAATATAGGTGTAATTCATGAATGTACTGAAGTGATTTGCTTTTCAAATTAGGAAATGCCACCTTTATTGAGATAAAACCCTTTCTATCTTTTAGCTGATAACTGGTAATAGAGAAGTTATTTCCTCACAATCAATCTCAGTGTATCATCTGTTTGTAAGGAAGAGAAGAATCAGAGATTTCCTAAATCAAGGGGGCTGCAAAAGGCTCTAGGGCTCATCTGTTCCCAGCCCCTCGTTTGGCAGAAGATGAGGCTGGAGCTCCAGGAAGTAAGCAAATCAGTGGCTGAGAACCCTGAGCCCCACTTTTAAGTTTGGTGCCGTTTCTACTACCTTCTGCAACTCACTGTGTATCTGCTTCATGTGGGCTAGTTGTGCCTTGAGAGGTGTGCTCCCAGCCGTGTACCCACCCACTCTCGGTGTCTGCGGTGGAACACGGCGGGCTGTGCATTTAACTCCTAGTACTGCAGCCCTAGTGGGAAGGAAAATGCTGAGTGGGCTCTGGCTTCGGCACAAGTAGGTGATCATGGTGAGTGGCTGGTAGGAGCTATGAGAAAGACATGAGCTCCCCGTGGTACCATTTTCTTCCCCGAGCCCTGAGTTTATCCTCCTGGCCTCCTTGAGGTCATCTGTTTCTTTCCTGACAAAAACATCTGGTTGTTTCAAAACTGAAATTTTCATGCATTTCAACTCATGTAGGAATGTCGAAAAGCTTTTCTGAAAAACATAGCTCCTCCCTGTGCCAAACCAGTTGGGCTGGATTGAACAACTGTTGTTATAAATCTCCACTCTGCATCTTCAACAGCCCAGAAGGTACAAAATAGAATGTTTCATGAGACCAGCCAGACGGATTGAATAAGACCTGCCTGGGGGAGCCCTGTGCGTTAAGAGTCTGGAGACAGCCCTTTCTCTCCTCCCTCCTCAGACTCTTCTTGCAGACAATTTCTGGGACTGCTGGCAAGAGGACAGCATGTCAGGGTTCTCTGTGTTCACAACAAATTCTTTTGTGTCCTTAAGTGGAAAAATATTTTACGACATGGCAGAGCGACTGCTTGTTCTATGAGTGATTCACAAGGAAAACTCAGTGACCTAACGATATGTGTCCTCGCCAAGAGGCAGGGAAAGAGATTTAAAAAAAAAAAAAGTGACCCACAATCAAAAGTCTGAGAGGAACTTTTAAGATGCTCTACTACCTTTCCACTGAACAGTTCCCACTGTGGGCTATGGAACTTCCACCTTTGCTGTCTTTTATTTCAAACCCATCCTTGTCCACAGGTTGGAACACCCACCCCCAAACTACATGCACAAAACCTCCTGTCCACTTGGGCTTTTTTTTAGTGCTTTGTTCTCTATTCCCTATTTCCTAGGATGCGCATTCTTATCAAGAGGGTCTCTTATAATGCTTGGTACTTGTGTATAATTCAGTGCTGTAAATAAAGGCTTCCTCGGTGCTCCTAGAATCAGAGGCTATGCAAGAGAGGAGACCCGAGGAATCATCCAGTTTGATTTACCATCCACTGCAAGATCTCTGGCTGCAAGATGTCTGTCAGCAGAAGCGTTGGATCTGGTCCGGTCTTGCAGCACAGGGAGCTTAGCTCACTGCTTCACAAGGCAGCCTCACCAGTTCCTCGGAGGTTCTCAGTTCTCTTGTTGAACAAGTCTGTCACCCTGATTTCTTTCTGCAACCCCCTCCTCTTCTTGATAGACTGTCCTTTAAATATTTGAAGAGAACACTCACATGTCCCCAAACTGTCTTTTCCAGGTAGCACATCCTATTTCTTCAGTCATTTCTTGTTTTTCTTTTTCTCTTTCTCCTCGACTTACATTTTAGTTGTTCTTAGTTAGCCCCCTGATTTTTTTCTTATGAGTTCATGTCAACCTGAGTCTCCTCCATCCTGTTTTTCTGTGATTTATTGTGGAGATTAAATATAAGACATTATCATCTTCCTTCTGTGTTAAGGTTCATTCCATCAATTTTAGCCAATATTTGAGATTGTTGATGGCATTTTGAATCTTGAGTCTGTCATCTATAATACCAGCTGTCTCTCTTGACGTTTTTCACTTGGAACATTGATATTTTCCCCATAAAAATGACTGATTAAAAAGTTAAAGTCTAGAAACAACTCTCTAGATGTTATCAGGCTGTTAATCACTCTTCAGATTTAGTAATTTATCCATTTCAAATCCAGCTAAACTTATTATCATCCAGCACATACTTCACCACACTTTCTATTGTTGGACGTTTTGTCACATGTTTTGCTGAAATCATTGCATAGCATGTCCACTACAGTTTCCGCACCTATCAGCCTGGAGATGCTGTAAAAACTGGAACTAAATCTAGAATAGGAACCTGTGTTGGCCATGTGGGTAGAAGCTTTCTTTTCTAAATAACGTTCTCATGCACCTATTTGCTTTACTGCCTTTGCTGCTGGCATTCTTCTTGGTTTCCCTCTTGGATCCATTTCCTTCCTTGTTCTAAGTACCAAGATGCTTTTCATGGACCATGAAAGAACTTACCTAACTCGTTTCCTACATTCCTGTTAGCGTGTCCTCCAAGATAACACCTGTATTTTAATGGCAGCCTTCTGTGCCTCAGCCCAAAAGAATGGGGCTGGGGAATGTGTGCTCACACCAGGGACTGGCGTCGTCACATCCCCTGGGAGCTGCTGCTTATTCTATAAAGCTGGCCTTCTCCTCACAATCTGCTTGTTTGGGTGTCTGGCAACTCTCACTGTGCAACCAGCTCCCCAAACCCTGCCCCCAGCATGGCAGACAGGCGCTCCTGTTGCGCAGTGGGAACCTCCACGGGTCGCCAGGCCATGCTGCTTTTAGGCAGTATCGGGAATGGCCCCAAGGGATTTATGCCTTCAAAGCTCTTTCCTAAACTGCGCTAAACCAAGTCAGGCCGGTTAGGGGTTTAAAAACCTCCACCTCTTCTTTTTTCGCATCTCCCTTCCCAACACTCTCCTTCACTAGCAGCAAGCGGGAGGGTTCATTCATTCATTCATTCATTCACTCAGCAAAGAGCTGTTAAGTTTCTGCCATGTGCCAGCCTGAGGTAGGCACTGGGGATTCAGAGGTGAGCAACACAGCAGAGCTCTGCCCTTGGGAAGTCACCAGTCCAACTAGGAGGACGGGTTTTAAACACAGAAAAATGACAGTGTGAGAAGGAAGTTACGGGAGGGACAAGACCTTACCTGGCTCCAGAGGTCAGGGCAATGATGTGGGAGGTGATAGAGATCACCTGAATGGACCTAAGAGCCCAAGAGAAGCCAGCGGTCCTTGGGGACCATGCCCAGAGTCCTGTGCCCCCAGACCCTTTTGAAGTCCCCCGAGGCTGAGGGCGCCATGTGTGTCTTGGGCAGGGGATCTAATAAGATCTCATTTCACAGTCCATCTCAATTTAAACTCTGGGGCTGTCACAGCCTTTGTTTATCTGCAGAGTATTGACCAACCTGCAGGGTGATTTATTTTTGCAGGAGAAATGTCTGCAGGGTGTCCCTCTCATCTCTGGAGTTGCCAGCTCTCCCCACCGTCTCCCCTTCCTCTTCAAAACCCCAGCTATGCCCAGAAGTGCCCCCAAAGTAACCAGTTAGAATTAGAATTCCTGACTGTTTTGTCCCAAGGGCAAACTAGGGCTAGATTTCAGAAACTAGGGCTGGGAGATGGGTTTCTGACGACTCTAACCATGGCTCCACCACGTGGCCCCGCGGGATCAGTGGAGGGCCCTGTCTTCTAGGGTCTCCTGGCACGCAGAGCCCCTAGAGCTGCAGAGTCTGTGAAGAAGCGCAGGTGGGTGAGCAGCGTTTTCCCAGCCTTGCCCATCTTGGGAAGGGGCTGCTTCGCCCCTGAACGCCCCCAGCCCCGCTCCTCGCCTTGCTTCTGCCTCGGTCGCCGCCCACTGAGACCCCCCCCCCCGCCTCCCCCCTCGGCACGGGGTGCTGACTGCGGCGGCGGCACAGCCGCTTTGTCCCCTGCTGGGCGTCCCTTCATTTCCCTTTCCCAAGCCATGGGGTGGGGGGCGGCGGGGGGCTCCTTCCCCCTGGCATCTCCTTGGATGCGAGTGAGAGGCTCTGCACAGAGACTCGGTGGAGAGCCGTGAAAGGCATGTGCAAACGTGGCAAGTTTCCCTTTTGCGTTTTCCCGAAACATTTGACAAGAATTAAAGTTTCCCCCAGGGGCACCAGCTTCACATATTAAAACCAACCTTTTTTCCTTCTTATAGCCTCTCTCTCCCTCCCTCAGTCTCGGATTCAAAGAGAAGGATTTCCTCTGAAATAAAGCCCCTCGTGGCCCACGCGCCCCCGACCGGCGGAGGGGGTGGGGAGGGGGATGGGCGGAGGCGCGTCCCGCGCGGCTCGGAGGCCCGGCCAAGGCGGAACCTGTTTTCTCTGGAAAAATAATAAAACGCGGAGTCGGTTTCTTTTAAAATGGCTTCTGTTTCACAGTTCAAGTTGAACTCTCTGTCAGGAAATGAGTGCCGGTCAGGCCTCTACGGTGGAGGAAGGGGCAGGGACGGGCTCGCGGGGGTGAGGCTGCTCGGCTGCCCTGGGTGGTCGGGCGCTTGCCTCGCCCCTCGAAGTCCGCGCGGAGCGGTCCAGGCGCCGCAGGGCCTCTGCTCACCACGGGGCAGCAGCTGTGACCCTTCCCTCTGGCTGGGGTCACTTGGGCAGCTCTGGGCAGGGCTCCCTTTAGGAGGGACAGGGTCCAGCATAACCGGGCAGAGTATACTACATCTGTGATGAAGCCAGGCAGCCACTGGATGTCGGCAGCCCGGGTCATATTAGGACCACGGAGACGGGCCAGTGAAAATCCCAGGCGTTCCTGGACAAGTCTGCTTCCAGGGAAGCAAACAAGGAAATCGGGGGCAGGGGACTGGGAGAGGAGGGGGGCAGGGAGGCTGAAGACAGAGGCGCAGCCATAAATATGCATGTCTGGGCAGTGTGTGTTTCAAATGGAATGTGAGCGCGCACATGCAGGGTATAGTGGAGGCTGTTTGTGAACATCCCCCAAAGGGCGGAGGGCTCGAACACGCATTTGGAATGTTCATTGGAAACACATGCGCCATTAACAAAAATGAAAGCATACCTTAGACACGTTGAACGTGCACCCGGGCAATTAGCAAGCGGTTCCTTTCGATTTGCTGGGCTGTGGCGCCCGGTCGCCAAGCCCTAATGCTGCGGCGGTGGTCAGATCCCTTTAAGCCCACGGAAGGCTTTCCAGAGCCGTGCCGTGGCTAGGGGGCAGCATGGAGGCGGGACTTGCTAGAGTCGATGTCCTAAGATTCCCGAGGGATCCCGTTTGGAGACGGGATTTAGGAAGTATTCATCCTACTTGAGAACGTCTTATAAGGTGCGTGCAGAGAAGCGTGTCCCTCGGGTCAGTGCACTTTCTCATGCTGAACATGTCTGTGTGATCAGCACCCAGAAGCCTCACTCAGCTCCGTGCCAGGCACTGCCCTCTTCCTCTCATCATTATATCCTAAATTACAATTTTCTTGTCAGTCCCTGAAGATGATAATGGTTTATTTTGTGCCAGAACTTCAGGGCAGAGTGAGTTGAAGCCAGGGATGTGCTGTGCACCCAGAGCCTTCCTCAGACGCCCAGCGCCACACGGAGCATAGCACGAACACCGTGGCCCCAGGATCTCTCCAGACTGCTGTCTCCTCAACTCCAGCGGCCCTTGGAGTTGATCCATTTACTCATTTTATACGTGTCTTAGACTGCTGTAGCAGAACATCAAAGACTAGGTGTCTTGTAAACAACAGAAATTCGTTTCTCACAGTTCTGGAGGCTGAAGTCCACTATCAAGGCACCAGCAGATTTGGTGTCTGGTGAGGACCTTGATTCTTGGTCTTCTCTCTTTCCTCACCTGATGGGAGGAGTGAAAGAGGTCCCTATTATGTGGGCACTAATCCCATTTATGAGGGATCCACTCTCACAGCCTAATCCCTTCCCAAAGGCCCCACCTCCTAATACCTTCTACTTGGGGATTAGGATTTCAGCATAGGAATTTTGGGAGGACACAAACACTCAGTCCATATGTACTGAGAGCCAACCAATACCAGGATCTCTGCTCTCAAGGAGCTTAGCAATCTACAGGGGGAGAAAGACAAGGAAACAATAGGGTGTGGTCTCTGCTAAAGCTGTAGTTAGCACAGGGGAAGAGAAGTACCCAAAAGGGAGCACTTGGTCTTCAAAGTTTGAGGAAGGCTTCCTAGAAGAAGAAGAGCCTCAGCAGGGTCCTGGAGGACCACCAGGTGAAGGGGTAGGTGGTAAGAAGAACAGAATTCAACGCAGTGAGAACAGCATGTCCAAAAATAAGAAAAGAGTGGAGTGAGGGAGGAGAGAGTAGCTGGGATCACCTCATGAAGAGCCCTTGTGCTCTGGGTGACCAGATGTCCGCATGTGCCCTGTGGTAGTCTCCACTCACACCTGCTATCCCAGCATAACAGCCACCCTCTCCGCTCCTTCACCCTCAGTAGTGATTGGTTTGGACCCCAAAATGATATAGTCACCTTATTCAAGCCATGCCAAAGAATTTGAATTCAATCTTCAAGGCCCAAGGAGGTGTTGAAGGCCTTTGAGGAGGGAAGAAAAACAATCACATTCGCATTGTAGAAATATGACTTTGGCTGCAGTAGAAGAACGTTTTGGAGAAAAGAATGATATTTTAGGAGATGATTGCCTTCATCCAAGGTAGAGGTGATGGTGGCCAGGGTTAAGAGATTGATCGTGATGACAGATGAATTCAGAAGAGGAATCACAAGGACTTGGTGTTTGTGTTTACTCTGTGTTCATTGGTCATTTATATATTGCCTTCTAAGATTTAACACTGGATTCTGCTGGCAGCCTGGTCCTCGGATTCAAGGAGCACAGAAGCCTTGAAAGAGCTGGAAGGGCAGAGAATGAGAGCAGGCCCAGCTTGGTGTTTTCCGTCTCTGGAATGCAAAGCTTTCCTGTGCTGCGCCAGGTCCCAGCAGTGGCCTGGGTTGAGGCCAAGGTCAGGGCTGGGGCAGGGTGGTGCTGATTTGGGGTGGTACAGACAGCTGGGTAACACTGGGGTGCTTGGCAAAGACTTTGCCCTTTGACTGGGAGGTAGGTTCACATCCAGTAAGGCTGAGGAATGTTACAGGCTTGTGAATTACATTTAAAAAAATATTTTATTAATACCTCTAAAGTAGCAGGAACTCCAGTCCATGCCACATGTGTTTTCCATGTGTGTTGCGACTGTAGAAACTAACCAAACAACTCTGTATTGAACTTGTCAGAATATAATCAAAAATTCTGCTAATTACTTCAGCATGAAGCCCACTGAGCTCCCTCCCTTAATCATCAGAAGCAGGTCCGCTAGTGAGCACCGCCGCTCGGTAACAGCACTTCATCATGTTTCTTGGACAACTGCAAAAGCTTACCTTTCACTACAGGGTTTTCTCATTTTGGGAAACTTCGTTCCCATTACAGTCATCATTACTAACTCATCAAGAGTGCAGTGCTGGGAAAGGTCCCATGCAAAGAAGTTCCTGAAATGGGAACGGACATTCATGCTGGAGTGGGAGTTTCTGCCAAAAAGTTAAACTCGAGCAAATGAATTGATTATCCTAGGCTGCTGGCTTCATTGCCTGAGAAAGCAGCAAACACACAAATCCGCCAGTGGGTCCATGCTATTTAGCACATTTGTTTTATCTCTGAAGGCCAATAATAATGACAGAAGAAAGCTGAAGGAGCTTTGAGCCCCGGAAGAAAAATTAAGACGTTTTTAACGTTTACAAAGAAAAACATTATTTCTCTCGAATCTTTCTTGTCTCTTAGTTCCCATTAAGCATCTGCACAGTGTGGGTGGGGGGAGAAGAAAAAAGAGAAAGTGAAAGCCGTTAAATAGCAAGTTCTCAAATAAAGAGAATGCATAATTATTTATACGGATATGAGAGAGCCTTATTGCGGAGTCTGTAAATGGTTTTTAAATGAAATATGGTAAACCCTATTTACTATTCAGAATTCCAGATTTACAAAACAGATTTTTTTGTTGTTATTGTTGTTAGTGGGAAGAGGAGTGGAAATGAGTTGGGATAGGAGTTTATTCACATTGCATAAAAATTCTTTACTTTGCAAAATGATTCACTGAAATCTTTCTTTAAATAACAGCTCTGCTAGTGCATTTAATTTACCAAAAAAATCAATTTTAAACAGAATTTTAGAAGTAACGTCTGTGTTATGCAGTAAAAATGCAGTAGGCATTTTAAAATAAAAACAGACTGGGGTGAATATGAAAATTAATTTGTATTCTTTGAATAAACTCTTACTAGGTAAGTATCAGGATGGTGGCCTAAAAGTGTAAGGGAAGGGTCATTGTAGAAGGAGAAAGTTGAAGGATTAGGTAGGATTAGGGAAGGGAGCGTGAATATAACTTTAAAAATTGGACATGATATCATATAAGGAATGAGTTTTAGTAGGAGACCTTGCTTCAGTAAAAGTAAACAAATGGATTTCTAGTTCAAGATGCAGATAACCTCCCCTGCATTTAAGTATGCAGGTATTGATAATTTTCCCTCCCTTCCAAATTCCCATTGAAATAACCAAATAAATACATAAAAGAGAAATCTGCATCAGTGTTTACGTGGTTTCTGCAAAAGCAAGTATGACAGTTAGAAAAGAGCGGTGAATGGAGGGAGAGTTGATCCTAATATTTTTTAGACTGCAACTCCTGGGCAGATTAATAAAAGTTACTTGAAAGGTAATATATATAATGTAAAAAATTAGTAATTTGGATCAAAAAGCTTAGATTATTTCAACAGCAGTTTGGAGCTGGGGCATATGACATAAAATGCTATTAAGTGTCTTATTTTACACGAGAGAGGGGCAATGAGTAGATGTGATTTCTTTTTGCTTGATGTGACCAAGAATTTTGGCTCAAATATTATTGAAAGGCAACCTCCTATAGAACAAACATAGGAATAGAGAGAGGTAAAAAAATATATGTAGTGTAAGTCATGTCAAAGGGAAAAATAAGCCTTTCTATTGGTCCTTTCAACATAGAGTGACAATTTGGGGCAGAGGCTGAAACTTAAAATCACAGGCAAATACTTGGGTGCTGGTGAGCATGAGACCCATAAAATGCATGTCCTTTTTCTAGCATAGCATGTTAATGATTTTAGGATCTACAAATGTGGGTAGGCTTGACTAGGGGTGGAGAGCTCAAATATTACCTGCAGAAGTAAATGTCCAATGTCAGCTTTACATGGTGAGGGAACAGTCCCCTGTGGGGGAAGGTGGTTCGTAAGGAATCTATAATGTCGGGATGACCAGAGAAGTTTGGTCATCCCTTCGTCACCTCAAGTCTTCAGTAAAAGCTTTGCAGAAGGTTTGGAAGTAATTAAAAGTTTAGTATAAAGTTTGGAGGGGTGGAGAGGTTGATGGGGGGAATAAAGCGAAAGGGAATAGAGAAACATCTAGGCCAGGACAAAGCTGTGGGTATTGCACAGCCAAGGAAAGTGCTCAAGAGATGTCGAATATGGAAGACACAGACAATCAGAAGCAAAATTTGTCATGAAAATGTAAGTGCCTATAAATTTGTCCAAATCGTGGAGAGGATGTTAGATTTCTCATTGAATGTGGTAGCAAGGGTCAATGGTTTTGTACTGTTTTCAAATATCAAGAAGTCGTGTGATACCTGTATACACAGTGTCTACAGTATTAGAGTTAAAAAGATAAATCTATCAAAAAGTAAAATGAAAAATAGCCACAAAGCATTAAATAAGATATAAGAAGTTAGAGCAAGTAAAATAGTTATGTGAGTAGTTAAACTTGCTACTAGATGACAAAGACTCAGGACTTGCAGTTTATGGCAGAATAGAGTAGGTCATAGCCACCCAATGTTCTCACTACACTAACTAGAAAAATCCTGAAAATTTCCAAAATTATATATTCAAAGACAAAGGACAGTTGTGGAAACAGAACTAGATGAATTGGAATTCCAGTTCTGAGGTCATCTGGCAATTACCAGCTATTTTTTTTTTGCTGAACACATTTTCCAATTTGGTTTTTAAAAAAGAAACTATGTGTTGTTTACAAGAGACACATTTTAAATAGAAGACTGTTTACAAGAGACTTTATTTATAAGGACACAAGAAGGTGGAAAAATAGGAAGACAAAAGAGAGATTCCATGCAAACCCTAACCACAACCAGATTCCATACAAAACACTAACAACTCACTAACACTACATGAATAGATGTAGTTCTATTAATAGCAAACAATGGGATTTGAGGCAAGAAATGTTAACAAGGACAGAGGGACATCCATGATAAAAGAGCCAATTCATCAAGAAGGCATAATAGTTTAAAGCCTGTATATACCTAATAGTGACAAAAGATATCAAGCAGAAGTTGATAGAACTAAAAGCAGAAATTGATAATCCACAATTATAGTTTGGAGACTTTAATACATCATTCTCAGTAACTGATCATAATTGATAGTAATACATAGAGAAAAAAACTAATAAAAACATGGAAGATCTGAACCCAATTGACAAATACTGTATAGAGCATCACACCCAACAACTGCAGAACACATTCTTTTCAAGTTTATGTGGAACATTTACCAAAATAGACCATATGCTGGATCATAGAGTAAGTCAGAAAATTTCAAAGGACTGAGAGTATAGAGGAAATGCTCTTTGACCACAGTAGAATTAAACTTGAAATCAATAACAGAAACATAAGTAGAAAACCTCCAACTTCAATAACACATGTATCAAAAAAGAAATCACAGTAATAGTTATGAGACATTCTGATCTCAATAATAATAAAAATTTGGCATATCAAAACTTGTGGAATGCAGTTTCTGACCAAAGAGAAATTTATAGTTTTAAATGAATATATTAGAAAAAGGAAGGTTGGAAATCAATGATTGAAGTCTCCATCTTAGGAAATTACAAAATAAAAAGCAAATTAAATCCTAAGTATGTGGAAGGAAAAATAAAGCTGAAGCAGAAATCAATGACATAGATAGCAAAGATATAATGGAAATGAAATCAACAAATTGACAGTACATACCACTTAAGAAAACTATTTAGCAATATCTATTAAAGGTAAACATGGGTATATCCTATGATCCAACAGTTCTGCTCTTGGGATACATACCAAGAATATTTAGTTTTTATGTCCTCTATAATAGGATGTATATAAGACATGAAATAGACATGTATAAGAATGTTAATAGTAACGTTTTTAATAATAGCCATAATGGAAACAACCCAAACTTCCATTAATGAAAGAGTCGATAAAGAAATTGTAGTATGGGTTTTAAATGGAATACTATATAGCAATGAAAAAGAATGCCTTTTGCTACATGTAGCAAGATGATAAATCTCAGAGACATATTGTTGAACAAAATAAACAAGAATGAAAAGAGTACACGCCCTGTGATTCCATTTAAATGAAATTAAAAATTAAGCACAACTAATCTATGGGAATAGAAGTGAGAATGATGTTTTCCTTGGGAGTTACTGAGAAGGAGGATATGGCAGACACGAGGAGGTACTGCCCAGACCCCCTTCAGGGAAGGACTTTTTGCTCCAGCCGCCGGGAGTGCCGTCAGTGAGCAGCCTTCAGCTGTTTATGTAAATCATACCTCAAAAAAAAAAAAAAAAAAAGAAAGAAAGAAAGAAAGAATAACAGACTCAAAATGAGTTTAAAAATGCAACTATATCTGTTTTCAAAAGACACATCTCAAAATAAGTGATAGGAAAAGTTTAAAAAATACATAACAGAAACATGGTGTATTGAAAGCATGGGTTCCACTCTCTCCTGAAATCCCCCTGAAATGACTGTAAAAGAATATTCGAAAGGTTTAAATCCACAAGGACAAGAAGTAAAGGATAGAAAACAATAGCAAACAATATATATATCAACATTTTGGAAGCAGGAAAATGGTGACTGACTTAACAAAGTAGAGAGAAAGTTGAAATCTAAGCCTATAGGGCAGAGAAACCAACAGGAAGTGAGAGTTTCCACACATGGCTCCAAAAAGCTCAGGAAGACAAGAGTATAGCAAGTGGCTGAGATCAGGAAGACTGTTTAAAAGTCCTTATGTTGAACAGTTAGACTCCTGGATCCTTTCCCTGACCTCACACTGTCACATCACTGCTTCTCCCCATTTTCAGTAGAAGTTCTGAAAGTTTTCTCTTTGGAGACGGTCCATCTGACAGGTTCCAAACTTGGGGATACCCCACGCCGCAGAGAAGTGAGAGTGAGGTGCCATATTGAAAACAGAGGATCAGATGAAAGTTGACGTCCTCCGTGGTAAGACCTTGGCCCCTTTCCTTCACTTGGGTCTCCGAAAACTAACAGCCAGCATGAACTGTCCAGCAGAAGATTAGTTGATTCCTTTCTGAGGAAACTGCCCAGCCCAAATGAAAAGACTGCTCTCACCCTTCCTTGCAAGATCCCTGTGTTCTTGAAGCCCAAGCAACTGGCCTTCAGCAGGACCCAACTGAGTCATCCAGTCAGCAGAGGAGCACAGGCTATTGGTTCTGAAGATTTTGCACATCACCTGGAGAGCTTTTAACCAATATCCCAACCTGTCCTCGAGGGTCCGCCTACTCTGGGTTTTCCACTCCATGTGGGAGAAGGTTTAAGACAATTCAATTTGAATGTTTAAAAAATGTGTGGAGGGCACGTGACATCTGGATTATACCTATGTGTAGAAAACAGCAAAATTTTAAAAGAGAAATATTTTTTGACAAATTGTAATGTTGTTAAATGCTCCCTAATTTAATATATAAATCCTAATCGTTTTTAACGAAATCAGTCAGATTATCCTAAATTTCACCTGGAATAATAAATATAAAAGATAATACCTTACTTATCTTGTAAGCTATTAAAATTAATCATAAATTTACAGGAATTAAAAGAGTGAGGCTCTGCTGCCAGAAAGGACAGTTCAGTATAGCAGAGTAGAATTAAATATGAGACCTCCGCAGATGACAAAAGTGGCATTTTATATCAGTAGAGAAAGAGTAGATTGTCCCATGAATTGTGTTGGTAACCATTAGAAAAAGGAAAGGAAAATGATTGTATTTCTTTTTCGGCGGTTTATTAATGAAGAGTTGGGGAAAGCTGGGCACGCTGTGTGAAAGTTGGTAACCGTGACTGTTCCCAGCTACCTTCCCAGCAAAGAAAACATGATCAAGTGAGTTGCCAGTGAAGCCCCTCTCAGCTCAAGTGTTCTGCAGTCACTCTAAACTAAGATGGTCGCTGCTTTTGTCTGTCTTTTTCAAAGCTCAATTGAGTAGTGGTGTTTGGTAAGTCAAAATAGAAAGACAAAAGTAAAAATAAACTTGCCTTTCTCCCTTGAAGGAAGAGGAAAGAGACTGGGAAGAGGCCGTTCCAGCCTCGAGGGCCTCAGGGACTTTGGAGCTTCTTGACATGCACTGTTTGTTTTCAATGGGAAATTACTCAAAATGTAATAAGGAAATATTTTGCTGAGTAAATAGATTCGTTTACATCTTGTGGCATGGACGGTTAAGAAGAACCCGGCTTTTTAGCTCACTTGGCTGAAACCCCCAACAAGAGGGATTTCTCTTTTCACTAGTATTTCTGTCTTTCCAAGGGCTCTTCCTCCCCCTTCTTTTGAAATCAGATATTTTAAGATACTTGAAATCCAGGGAGGGAAAAGAGACTTTGTTCTACTGTGACGGGGAAGAAAATTATTAATGTTTTGTGGTCACAGTCTTTCCAGAACCCCTCCCGCCTGTCTTGAGAAGCTAGCTTTGTCAGCTCAGAGTGCATGATGTGGAATTGAGGCAATGGGTGAGACACACACACAACTGGACGAGCCAGGACGTGGGGTGTACGTTGGAAAGGACAAGATTATTCATGAGAAAGAACACTGGAGCTGGAAGGGAGGGTGGACAGAGAGAGGAAGGAGAGGAGCAGGACTTGGGGCCGAGGCGAGGCACCAAAGGCTTCTGGGCAACTGCGACTTCTGGGGTGAGTCCTGAGGGTGGGGGCAGGGGAGGCGCCACACGACTGGCTGTGCATTAGAAGTGCGGCTCTCTCTACGTCTTGGCAATTCTTCCCTAAGTAAAATTTGGAACTGATTTCATTTATATTTTTCAGCAGAGTGTGGTTCTTTGAATCAAAATGTATGTGCTGAAGCCAAGCCAAGTGGGTTTCAGTTCTATTTGGGTTACACCACAAAAGCCAAAGGTTGGATCACTCCTGGCCCTTTGCTCTCACTTCTCTCTCGGCCTTGCCCCATCTTTTTGCCTCACATAAGGGTTCTCCTGTTTCTTGCTCACAGGCCTTCTCTCTGCTGCAGGCAGCCCGTCACTGATCCCTCTAATCCTAATACAGGTAAAAATATATTCAAAAATGGGAATCTTGAATACGACCAATATCACCTCATCTTTGCCCTCACTTGCAGCCTCTGAAGAAAGTTTGAGTTTGGAAATGATTATTCCTTTCAAAATGACTGCTGCATGGTCCCTACCACCTGGCCGGCACGATATTACTTTGAATCACAAAACCCAGGCTACAGTGGAAATGTTCCATGCTGGGTCCAAACACACAAGCACCCACTTAAGGGCAGTTGCCACGTATTACATTTATGCAACAAATAGTTACTGAGCACGAGGTACCATGTACTGTTCAAGTGCTGAGGATATAGGGCTACAGAGAGATAAAGCAAAACAGAGCCCCAAATCCTGCTATCATGTTGCTTACAATCTGGTGGATACATACTAGATAGTGAGATAGTGGTGAATGCTAAGACTTAGAACTGAAGCAGGGATACAGATCGGAAATGTCAGGATGGATGGAGGTGGTTGACATTTTAGACGGGGTGGCCAGGGAGCTCTCACTGAGGAGATACTTGAGATACTTGAGTAAAGACCTGGAGGACATAAGAAGGGAGAATTTCGGTAGAGGGGACCCCGAGGGGCGGCCGTGAGCAAGAAGGTGACTGCCAGAGTGGCTGGGGGTGCTGAGTGAGGTGAGGGCAGCACGAGGCGCTTCGGAGAGGCTGCGGGGCTCATGTAGCTTGTGATGAGGACTCGAGCTTTTTCCTCATGTGGGATGGGAAGCCACGGGAGGAATCTGTGAAGAGAGGGGGCACAACATGACTTAAACTTTAACAGGATCGTTTTGGTTCCATTCTGAGAACAGACAAGGGAAGAAGCAAGGAGACCAGCTATGAAGCTTCTGTAGATGAGACAGGGTGGAGGTTTGCACCAGGGTGCAAACCCAGGGTGCAAACCCTGGTAGCAGTGGAGGTGAGAGAAACTTGATTCTGATTTACTTTTAAGGAAAAGCTGATGTGTTGAGGCAACTTCCTTCCATTCCTAGTATGCTGAGTGTTTTTGTCATTAGAGGGTTGCACTTTTCCAATTTTTTTCTGCATGAATGGAGATAATCATGTGGATTTTTTTCCTCCATTCTATTAATGTGTTGTATCACACTGATTAATTTCTGTATGTTTAAAAAAATTTTTTTATTAGAGTATCATTGCTTTACAATGTTGTGTTAGTGTCTGCTGTACAGCAAAGTGAATCAGCTCTAGGTATACATATATCCCCTCTTTTTTAGATTTCCTTCCCATTTATGTCCCCACAGAGCATTGAGTAGAGTTCCCTGTGCTATACAGTAGGTTCCTGCTAGCTCTCTGCTTCATATGTAGTAGTGTATATATGTCAATCCCAATCTCCCAATTCATCCCATGCCTCCTTACCCTTTGGTAACCATAAATTTGTTTTCTATTAACACATCTGTGACTCTATTTCTGCTTTGCAAATAAGTTCATCTGTACCATTTTTTCTAGATTCCACATATAAGCGATATTATATGATATTTATCTTTCTCTTTCTGACTTACTTCACTCTGTGTGATAATCTCTAGGTCCACCCATGTCACTACAAATGACATTACTTCATTCCTTTTTATGGCTGAGTAATATTCCATTTGTATATATGTACCACATCTTCTTTATCCATTCCTCTGTTGATGGACATTTAGGTTGCTTCCATGTCTTGGCTGTTGTAAATAGTGCTGCAGTGAACACTGGGGTGCATGCATCCTTTCGAATTATGGTTTTGTCCAGATATATGCTCCAGAGTGGGATTGCTGGGTCATATGGTAGCTCTGTTTTTAGTTTTTTAAGGAACCTCCATACTGTTTTCCATAGTGGCTGCACCAATTTAGATTCCCACCAACCATGTAGGAGGGTTCCCTTTTCTCCAAACCCTCTCCAGCATTTACTGTTTGTAGAATTTTTGATGATGGCCATTCTGACCGGTGTGATATTTTTGTCTGTTTAAGTACCCTTATGTCTCAGGAATAAATCCCACTTAGTCATGGTGTATACTTTTTAAAATATGTTGTTGGATTTGGTTTGCTAGTATATTTTTGAGGATTGTTACATTAGTACTCATCAGGGATATAGGTCTGCAGTTTTCTGTTTTGTTTTGTCTGTAGTGTCTTTGTCTGTGTTTGGTATCAGAGTAATACTGGCCTCATAGAATGAGTTAGGAAGTGTTTCTGCCTCTTCAGTGTTTGGGAAGCATTTGAGAAGGATTGTTGTTCTTTTTTTTTTTTTTTAATGTTTTGTATAATTCATTAGTGAAGCATCTGGTTCAGGGCTTTTCTATGTTGGGAAGTTTTGATTACTGATTCTGTTTCCATACTTGTATGTTATAGGTCTATGCAGATATTCTATTTGTCTTGAATTAGTCTTGTTAGGTTCTGTGTTTTTAAGAATTTGTCCATTTTATCTAGGTTATCCAATTTGTTGGCATACAGTTGTTCATAGTACTTTCTTATAGTTCTTTTTATTTCTGTAGAAACAGTAGTAGTAGCCTCACTTTAATTTCTGATTTTAGTATTTTTAGCCTAATCTTTGTGTAATTAGTCCTCTAGTTAAAGTTATATCAATTTTGTTGATCTTTTCAATGAAAAAGACATTTGGTTTTGTTAATTTTTTCTATTTTTTTCTAGTCTCTATTTTATCTCTGTTCTAACCTTGATTATTTCCTTCCTTCCATTGGCTTTGGGTTTAGTTTGTTCTTTTCTAGTTGCTTAAGGTATAAAATCAGGTTGTTGCTTTGGAATCTTCTTTTTTAATGTAAGTTTTTACAGCTATATATTTTCCTCTTAGCCCTGCATTTGCTATATCCAATAAGTTTTGATATGTTGTGATTTTGTTTTCATTCATCTCTAAATATTTTCTAATTTCCCTGGTGATTTCCTTGGCTCATTAGTTGTTTAAGAGTGTGGTATTTCATTTCCACATATTTGTGAATTTTCCAGTTTTCCTTTTGTTAGTGATTTCTAATTTCATCTAATTATGGTTGGAGAAGAAACTTTGTATAATATTTATCTTTTTAAATCTATTGAGACTTGTTTTGTAGACTAACATATGGCCTATTTTGAAGAATATCCCATGAGCACTTGAGAAGAATGTTAATTCTGTTGTTTTTGGATGAATTATTATGCATGTTTGTTTATAATTTTTATGTCTTTTTCTTGTTAATATATAGTTTACTTTTTCATCTCTTGTAATATATGGTTTCCTTCTTTATCTTTTGTAACATTTTTTGATTTAAACTTTTTTTTTTTTTTGATTTGGTATAGCCATCCCAGCTCTCTTTTAGTTATTATTTTCATGGAATACCTTTTTTCATCCTTTCACTTTTTAACCTATGTGTGTCTTTGGATCTAAAGTGAGTCTTTTGTAGGATATAGGATATAGCTGGATCATTTTTTAAAAATCATTCTGTGGATCTCTGCCTTTGATTAGACAGATTTATCCATTTACACATAAAGTAATAACTGATAGGAAAGACTTCTGCCATTTTGTCATTTGTTTTCTATATGCCTTATAACTTTTTGTCTCTCATGTCCTTCATTTCTGTCTTCTTTTGTGCTTAGTTAAATTTTTTTGCAGTAAAATGTTCAAATTCCTTTCTCACTTGCTTTAGTACATATTCTATAGATATTTTCTTTGTGGTCACTATGAGCATTGCATTTAACACCCTAAAGTTATCACACTCTAATTTGATGTTAACTTCAGTAGCATACAAAAACTCTGTTCCAATATCATTCTGTCCCTACCCCCTTTCAGTTATTGATGTCATAAATTACATCTTTATACACTGTGAGTCCAAAAACACAGCCTAATACTTTTTATTTATTTATTTATTTATTTATTTATTTATTTTTTATAATCACCCTTTACTTTTTTTTTTTTTTTAATTAATTTATTTATTTTTGGGTGTGTTGGGTCTTCGTTTCTGTGCGAGGGCTCTCTCTAGTTGCGACGAGCGGGGACCACTCTTCATCGCGGTGCGCGGGCCTCTCACTATCGCGGCCTCTCGTTGCGGAGCACAGGCTCCAGACGCGCAGGCTCAGTAGTTGTGGCTCACGGGCCTGGTTGCTCCGTGGCATGTGGGATCTTCCCGGACCGGGGCTCGAGCCCGTGTTCTCTACATTGGCAGGCGGATTCTTAACCACTCTGCCACCAGGGAAGCCCTGGCCTAATACTTTTTAATGAATAATGTAGAAATTAAAAAGTGGTGTTATAAATCAAAATTACAATAAAACTAGTTTTATAATTGCCCATATATTTCTCTTTACTGGAGATCTTTATTTCTTCACGTGACTCCTAGATATTGTCTAGCACCTCTTCATTTCAACATGAAGGACTCCCTTTAGCATTTCTTGTAAGGAAGGTCTAGTGGTAACAAATTCCTTCAGCTTTCATTCATCTAGGAATATCTTAATTTCTCCCTCATATTTTGAAGGACAGTGTTGCTGGATGTAAAGTTCTTGGTTGAAAGTTCTTTCAGCTCTTTGAATGTATCATCCCACTGCCTTCTGTCCTCCAAGGTTTCTGATGAGATATCTGCTGATGATCTTAATGAGGATGCCTTGCATGTGACAAGTCACTCTCTCGAATCTTCAAGATTATCTCTTTGTCTTTTCACAGTTCGATTATAATATGTCTCTCTGGGGGTCTCTTTAAGTTTATCATACCTGCAATTCATCCAGCTTCTAGCTTCTTGGGTTTGTATTCATATCTTGCATCATATTCAGGAAGTTTTTGGCCATTACTTCTTCAAATTATCTCTCTGCCGCTCTCTCTCTCTTCTCCTTATGAGACTCTCACAGTGCATGTGTCAGTCTGCTTGATACATCCTGCAGGTCCCTTTGGCTCTGTTCACTTTTCTTGAGTCTCTTCTCTTTGTGTTTCTCAGACTTGATATTTTGGGGTTTTTTCTTTAAATTCACTTATCTTTCTACTGCCTGTTAAAATCCACTTTTGAATCTCTCTAGTGAATTTTTCATTTCAGTTATTGCAATTTTCAGCTACAAAATCCTTCTTGTTATGTTTTTTGTTTTCTATGTCTTTGATGTTTATATTTTAGTCATACATCAGTTTCTTGAATTTGTCTATATCTTAGTTTATAGCTCTTTGAGAATCTTTAAGACAGTGTTTTAAAGTCCTTCTTCTGGTAAGTCAGCCATCTGATCTTCCTCATAGGTACTTTCTTTTGATTGTTTTTTCCCTTGAATGGGCCATATTTTCCTGTTTCCTTGAGTGTCTTGTAATTTTTTTATTTAAAACTGAACATTTGAATTTTATAATGTGGTAACTCTGGAAATAAGATTCTCCTCCTTCCCCAGGGTTTGCTTTAAGACATTCTCATAGGGTATCTCTGCCTGGGAATAGCCTGAGGCATAAACTTAAGACCTCCTCAGATTTTTTTCTGAGCCTGTGTCTTTCCCTTGGGCATGTGTAGTGACTTTATAAATTGTCCCACACATGTGGTTGCTTTTAAATGTCCTAATCCTTAAATGTCAGGCTCCCAAAAGGGAAAAAGGAGAAAAATGAAGGGGAGAGAAATAGGCTCTGTTTCTTTAAATCCATTGGAAGACAGTGCTGTCAATGGATGTATCCTGCAATGGTGGTGGCCCACTTCTGGGGCTGCAACTTTATGATCAGAAACAGCAATAAGAGATCAGAACACAGGCCCCCAATATCTGAGGGACAAGGTCATTCTTGGCTTCTCTGGTTCCCAGGAGCTACTTCAGGAATGTTGGCATGGCTGCCTGCTATGGGGCTGGGGGCTGGGACCTTGGTAGCCCCTCACCCTACTGAGAGCTGACATTGACTGAAATTAACCTCAGTTTACAGGCTGACTGAAATTAACCTCAGTTTACAGGCCAAGCCTCCCCTGGAAGCTGAAAGCTTTTGAATGGACTCAAGAGTTCCAACATAGTTACATCAGACAGATTGGGACAGGACAATTGTCCTGGGGGTGGAGAAGTGGATTTCTGGAGATTCCTACTCTACCATCCTCCCTGATGTCAGTCCTCCACTCTCTGTTTTTATAGTATTTCCAACAATAGTGTCAATAACATCAGGCTAGGAATAATGCTTGATTACTGTCTGATTCAGCAAAGAAATCACTCACACCATGAATGTCAGTTGATAATTTTGTTTATCTTGATTAAGAAAAAAGTGAAGCAACACAGAAGTATGCCAGATCTTTACTTGTTTGGTAAAGATGTCAGAGATTTATTTGTTGAATTGGACAGTAGTTTTTGAATACTGGGAGAATATTTTTCCCAGTTTTTGTGCTATTCATAACATAACACTAAAAGACACAACACTCTTGATCTTAACATTTAAGTATCTGCATTCTTAACATTTCCTTCTCGTCTTCTTAAATCTAGACCAGATCAGAAAACTATTTCTGTAAAGAACCACACAGTAAAGGTAAAAATATAAAAAAAGAAAAGTGAAAATAGCTCTACAGGCCATACTATGTCTATTGCAATGACTCAACTTTGCTGTTATAAGCACAAATTAGCAATGGACAACACATAAACATGGCCAAGTTCCACAGAAACTTTATGAGTGCTAAATTTTGAACTTTATATAATTTTCACATCATGAAATACTCCCCTCAGTGAAATGCTGACTGCTCTTTCAATTGCACACACGCCCCCGCCCCTCATGTTCTTCCGTACCCCTCGACGCAGGTCTTCATGCAACCCAGCACAAGCTGACGTTTTCTTGTTCATGTGTAGTTTCTTGCTAACTCTTTCTCTCCATATCAGAATGTGAGTTTCATGAGAACAGACACACCTTACAGTTAACTTCTTATCACCAGCACCCATAACAGTGCCTGGCATCTAGTAAGTGCTCATAATTAATTTTTTAAAGGAAGAATGGAATTTCAATAGTAAACCCATATTCATCTTACCATTATTTTCATTCTAGTACATGTTTTAATGAAACAGAGCCAAGGAATATTACAAATGACGTGGAGAATTCTCACTCCATCTTGCTCCTAAAAAAGCTGCAAAGGGCCGTGCCCTGGGAGCCTGCCTCTGTCTGCAGGAGGTCCTATAGCCCCTCATGGAATGAAAGCAGTGTTTCAGCCAGGGAAGCTGCATAAGGCAATGCGCTGTTGGAAGATGGTTAAAAACATTTTGGGAGAAATGTTTTCCCTAGTGTTCACAGCTTAATGGAAGGTTGTTATTTTAAACGTGCTGTACGAGGCCAGTCATGTTCCTCCAAAGGGTTCTCCCTGAAACAGTTTGAAATGAGTTTCAGGCTGTCTGGGGACTTTTTCTGATAGAGACCAAATTTTGCAGTTCCTGAATTGGCCATGTTTGCTCAGAGAGACAGACTTGTGTGTCCTACTTGGTCATTGTGAGCCAGAGCTTACTGAGAACCAGCCAGTTCCACAAGGGACTTATGTGCGTGCAGGCTGATGCTTCGGCTGCCCTTTCAATGTGTTTCAAATCGATCTTCTGAGTCTAGGTGGATCTGTTGACCAATAGAACTTTGAATACGTCACCACAAGACATGCTCTAACAAAAATTGTCCTTTTTTAAAGCTCTCATTAAAATTGTCACTGTCATGATCAGTAATCATTTCCAAGCAGAGACAGAGCATCTTCAGTATTATTTGCCCCTTGCATCACACATTGCGGTTTATAGAGTAATGAAATATTGTTAGCTGGAACTTCAAAATTATCTAGATCCACAAGCATTCTTACAATTTGTATGTAATGTCTGCACTCCAGAAACATATAGTTTAAGCAGATTTTCCACAAGCGTCTCAAACTCATCAAGTTAAAAAAGGGGGGGTGGCGGGGGAGGGGGGAAGCAATCAGACCTTGCCTCCTAATCCCACTGACCTGGTTTTCATTCACTGCTCGCTAGCTCAGTCCTTCTTTAATTCTTCCTGTCACCCAAGCCAGAAAGCCCTCAGGATCGCCCTCACGGCTTCTCTCCCTGACACCACACCCAGTCAACCAGAGGGTGCTGCAGTTTCTCCTGAACCATCAATTTCTCTCCATCCCCTCTGCCGCGCCGGCACAGGATGCCTTGACCTTCCAACTGGGCTCCGGGTCTCTAAACTACTGTATTTACTGTAGCCCGAGGGTGTCGTGCTAAACCACTCCTGTGATGCTGGCCTGCGCCCACTGGAGTCCCGTTTCCCTCGCGCACCTACTGAACGACCTGGTGCCATAGCTCTCAGGCCTCTCGGAACACCCGCGTGGCTGCTCTTCCCCCGCCGTGCAGACCCGAGGCTGCCCCTGGCTCTCTCCGGATTTCAGGCCTCCACCTTAGAGGCCGGCCGTTCCCTGGGCCTCCGTGGCCAGCAGCAGCCTGGCCACACCGCCCGCCTCTGTCCTCCTGACGCGCCCGTCTTCCTAGCGGGGCGGGAACCGTGTCCTCCGAGCCGCCCGGCGTCCCCGGTGGCGGCGGCCTCGCAGGAAGCCAGCGGAGAGGCTCTCAAAGTCCACGACTGTCCTCTGGGCCCCCGGGCAAGGGGCACTGGCCACACGCAGAAGGGGCGCCCCGTCCGGAGTCCTCTGACCCCGGCCCTGGGCAGAACGGCACACAGCTGCCAGCCCCTCGCCGTCCACCAAAGAGGAGAACGGAAACCAGGGCGGCCGAGCACGGGCAGGCGGCGCTCGCAGACCGGCGCCGCCGCGAGCTCCGCCTCCGGCGCTACTGGGTCTCGGCAGGTGCCGCGGAGAGGCCGGAGGGTGGGAGCTGGGGGAGCACCGCAGGCCCGGAGGGCCCCCAGCGCGCGGGACGCCGCTCCCGCCCTCACCCCTCCTCCCCAGCACGCCCCGCGCCCCGGCGTGAGGCGGCCGAGGCCCCAAGCGTCCCCGGACGGCCGGGCTGCGGCCTCTCCGTCTCGGTGCCCTCGCAGCCTCCCTGTGTGACCGCTCTCCTCCTCCGTCACCAACGTCGGTAACTTTCCTGTCCGAAACATCCAGAATGCTTATGTTCTCCTGCCTGAACCCGGATTCATACGGGCCTAGGAAGAAACTCTGATAAGAAAAACACAGGAGTCCAAAGGCAGAGGGAACTTAACTTTATGAAAGCTTTATTGCAGGAGAAGGAAGTCAAGACCCTCAATAAAATTTAAGAAAATGTGGACCCTATGAAATAGGACTGAAATCGGTCCTCAAGCTAAGATTTCGTGAAAAAGCTAAACGGGGTAAGGAAGAATGCTATGAAATACAACGTTAAATGAAAGATCCGAATTCCTCTCCCGGAGTGATATCAAGTTGGTAATGTGGAAGACAAGCTTAAAATATTTCTCAAAACGAAGAGAAAAGAAGGAAAAAATATTCCGAGAAAGTAGTTTTAGAGGCCATCTTTGTAAACTTAGTATAAAGTTCTATATTTTGGTAAATGCAAGATGGAAAATTTATTATAAAGCGGAGGGACCTTGGTTAAATTTTTTTTTTTTTTGAAGTTGGATTCTAAGCAAAATGTGAAAGTGTGTCATAGTTTGTGCCAGGAATTCTAAAAACCAATTGTGAATCAGATTCACTTGAGAACAGTTAAACACAAATTCATGAATCCTGTTCTCAGAGATTTTATTGAGTAGGTCTGGGACAGGGCCTGAGAATCTGTAATTTTTTTTTTTTTTTTTTTTTAATGATCTCAGTTCATTTTTGACATAGCTGATCAGGACCAGGGTTTTAAAACTACTGGTTTCCAGGAAAAGTTGCAATACTGCACCACCTAGTGGCAACATACCCTAATTTCAGATTCTGTGGGGCAGAGTTTACTCTATTGAGCAAAAATTAGTAACTGGCTGGAAATATCTGGAGAAGGAAGAAGGAGATCATTAAGTGAATTGGACAGGAGAAGGCAAAAGAAACACTTCCATAAAGAATCAGGTTACTGTCAGAAGGGGACTCTCATTTGGGGGAGAAACCCCAAGTCTGCTCCTGCCATAGACCTTCCTCCGTAGGGTCATGCAGCCTCAGGGACTCACTGAATCCTTAAGATACTGAGACCTGAACATTGGCAAAGAGATTTTTTCCTTGACTCCCTGAGAAAAATTCTCTAATCATGGTTGGGGATAACCAAAGGGAAATAAATGTAGAAAATACTGAAAGCAGTGGCAGTTTGTTCGCTTTGCAAAGTAGAGCTTGTGACCCAAAGGTCACAGCCACATGTGGGATACCAGAGCATCACATCCAGCCTTGTTCTGAGACTTTCTTTTCCAGGTGACAGTCTGAAAATGCTATGTTTAGCAACTACCATTTAGGAGCGGTCCCCTAGATATTAGACTCTGTGACACCAGGCCAAGGAAAACTGGACCCTCTTTTACACCTAACTGGGTCCGTACTCTTAGTTCCTGTTCCCTTTCTGAGGCTCAAGCTTCTTTCCCAAAGAAGTTGGCCCAGGAATCACTCCATCTTTCCAGTGAGACTCCACCTAGCAACGAGGGTGCAATCTAACCCCTGTAGATTCAACAGTAAAACCATATTAAAACACAACACGATCCTGCCATTTTCATTCTACAAGATACCCAGATACAGTAAGGCAGAGTTTCCAGAAAGTTTTCACACTTGAGCTGCTGGGGTTTTGCATAGTGTGTGTGTTATGTTTGCTTTTACCACCAGAGCGCTGACTTCAACTCCGAGACAAAAATGGCAAAGGAAAAAGGAGGAAAAGGAGGAGGAGGATGGGCAAACAAAGAAAAGTGGGAATGAGAAATAGAAGAGTGGCGTCCAGTTAGAGAAACATCCTGCTGTGTAGGCTATTTTGGGGGACAACAGTGGCAGAAAAGAAAGTGAAATGTAATCCCAGGTTCTTTAGTGCTGTTGTGCTTTGAACTGAGAGGGCGGTGCAGGAAGCCGTCAGCTGCGCTCTGGTTTAATGTGATCAGGAGCCTTCCCTCTGGGGTGAGATGCTAAAATCCACTGGCTTCTTTCTGAAAGGTCTTAATGAGCCAGCTCGAAGCTGAGGCTGTTTCTCCATTGGCCAATGGCAAAAGTCTGGAAAATTCCAGACACTGGATAAACACACCCTTCCAGTGTATTTGGCTTTGGGGTGCGTGATACATGACGGTGGAGCTTTCAGTAGCAGGTCTCCTTGCTAACGATGTTTTTCTTAGGCTCATACGCAGCCTCCTTGGTGCTCCTGCGCATGTGCGGCTCTGGCGGCCACACTGCCTCAGAAGGTCGGCCGCTTCTTGCCACCTTCACCTGCTCATGCGAAAGTTCCTCTGATGATTCTTAACAAATTTAAGCAGATGTATGCAATAAAACTCTACTTCCTGTGTTCTCTGGAACCTATTTGTCATCACTAAGTAAAAGAACTTTAGTAAATATTTTGGCATATTATTTCTCTCCTGCTGTGGTTATGTGACAAATTCTATTTTTTGAGAAATCTGAAAATCAACTTTACAAGAACCAGTGTTGGTTCTAACTGAGAATTGCTGGGCTAGACACTCCAGTTACCCAGAAGCAAATTCACTAAGCATCAGTTCACTCCGTGACTACTTTCCTGAATTAATGAGGATTTCCCCCTGATTTTGGTTGTGCCTGGGCTTCTGCACAGGTCTCCTACCCTACCTACCTCTGTCCTTGTCACTGCGGCTTTGAGATGGCTTCCTGTCTTTCCTACTCTGGCAGAGTTGACCCCTGGCCTGGGCTTCTGCAGCAGCATCTGCCGCTGCCGCTGTCGTGGTTTAGAAAGAGGAGAGGGCCTTCTTCTTTAAGCACTGTTTGTCTTGGCTGATCCGAGCCCCGCAGCTGCTCCTGAGGCCCTGCCCTTCCACGGGCCTGGACCTGCCCCTGCTTCTGGCAGTGAAAGCGCAGCAAACTAGCGCCCCTGGCTTGAAGGATTTAGGGCTGGGGCACAAGTCAAACTGGTCACCAGCCCACTCGGTGATTTGGAACACCGGCTCCAGTGATTTGGCCTGGTCCCCGGGAGGCCGGCAGGGCCGAGGCTGTGGCTCTTCGTGGCCACTCTCAGGAGGCGGCCAATCTGAGTGCCTTTCCATCTCTCGTGCCGCTCAGAGCGGCTCCAGAGGGACAGGAGCCGTGCTGGCCTTTGCCCAAAGGTCCTCGCTCCAGTACAGAATCGGGTGAGTGCGTTTTGTCAGATCTCGGCTGGCCTTGGTTGGAATTGTCACACCAACCTTCCCACGCCGGAGGACTCCTGCAGGGAGGGTCACTCAGCCTCAGAAGTGAGCGGAGAGTCTTCAGAGAGAGGGAGGATGGGAGAGAGAGGAGTCAGGTGAGGCCTCTCCGGGAGGGAGAGCCAGGACCGGAGAAAGGGGGGAGGGCGATGGAGAGAGAGCTGCCAAGACAGAGGCCAGGGGCTTTCAGCTCTGAGTGAAGACAAGGGCAGAACCCTCCCGGTCCCCGCAGAAGGGGTGAGTGTGGAGGAGGTGGAAGTCCTGAAATGACGTCCTCACATCTCACTTTAAAGAAGTATATGTCTTTTTTTTTTTTTTTTTTTTTGCGGTACGCGGGCCTCCCACTGTTGTGGCCTCTCCCGTCGCGGAGCGCAGGCTCCGGACGCGCAGGCGCAGCGGCCACGGCTCACGGGCACAGCCGCTCCGCGGCACGTGGGATCTTCCCGGACCGGGGCACGAACCCGCGTCCCCTGCGTCGGCAGACGGGCTCTCAGCCACTGCGCCACCAGGGAAGCCCCAGTCTTTTAAAAATGTCATGTAAACCATTTTAAAATGCACAGTTGACATTAATTGCATTCACAATGTTGTACAACCATCACCACCGTCTATTTCCAGAACTTCACCACCCCAAAAAGAACCTCCGTAACCATTAAGCAGTAAATCCCCATTGCCCTTCCCCCAGCCCCTGGTTAACCTATAATGTACTTTCTGTCCTTATGAATTCACTTATTCTAGGTACCTTAAGGGCAAGCGTACAATATTTGTCCATTAGTGTTTGGCTTACGTTACTCAGTGTCTTCAGAGTTCATCCATGTTGTAGCATGTGTCAGAATTTCACTCCTTTCTATGGCTAAATAATGTTCAATGTCTCTTTTTTAACAAATGAATTTTTCCCACTTTGGATACCTTTGCAAAAAACACAAGGTCTTCGATGAGACGTGTGAAGCCACGCGTGTCATCAAAGCCTCTGCCTTAAGAAAAGACACCGGGGCTGGTGGAGAAGCAGCTCCTTGGAGGTCAGGCTGGGGAAGAAAAGAGTTGCCGGGTTAGGGAACCCACAGGGGTCTCGGTCAAGAGCTGACCACATTTGACCTTTTCCAGTTGGGCAAACTTGGAAGAGTGACCCAGTAAGGAGTTAATAATATGGAGAAAAGATGATTCAGTATCTATTTTAATCTTTGCCTACACCTTAAAGTAAAGAAATGTTCCTAATTTGTGGTTATTTGCAGCACAGTAAATCAAGCAAATGCCATGAGGTGCCAATAAAAATTTTTTAAAATCAGCTTTAAATAGCTAAACTCTCAACAGCAGCTCATAAAGTGACGCTTGGCAGTTTGTTAGGTAGTTATGGTTAAATTGACAGTCCTTTGGGGAGTTAAGATATCCAAACGCAGAGGTAGTTAAGACTATAGTGATAAATGGTTGGGCTTGTTGGTTAAAGCGATTTTATAGCACACATTTAAGCTTAACTGCCTGTGAGAAAGTGAACAGGAAATAGAGGTTATCACTTCTTCATAGCCACTCCATTCATAGTGACCTCAGGGGGTCTTGTGACATACTAGGCAAGGCAAGACTGAGGCTATTTAAAGGAAGAAATCAGTTGCAGGTAGCATGATACTGTCAGGCAGAAAGCAAGAGTGGGGTGTGGGTAGTGTTGGAGAGCGCTACAAATCTAGCAAAGGTACAAAAAACTTTACCAAAAAAGTAAAACTGAAATATCAGAACAGGAATTTTTAAGACTATAATAAAGAAAAATAATGAGACTGCAATTTCCCCTGAGACTTCTGGTAGAAGACGACAGTGCAAAGTTATGTTTATTTGAGTCCTCGGCCAGGGAGGACTCTCCCACAAGTACCAACGAGAAGAAGAGCAGAGGGCAGAGTTTCACCTTTGATGAGACGTGGCTTGGACCCAGCCATGGAAGATGAAGACTACGCGTTGTGTGCAGTGACACTTGGACCACGTGAAGTGAAATGTAAGAGTTGATGCCTGCCTCTCTCCATCTCAAGCGGGCTGTAGGTTGCTCTAAAAGTAAGTGAAACAAAATGCTAAAATAGCCAATGAATAATCCCTTACTTAGGAAGACAAGGGCTTGAGTCTTAAGCAGGCCACAGGAAAAGGGGTAAATCCCAAGGGGCATTTAGTTTCCTAACTGCAAGACTTATTTTCTCCTCTCAAGAAATGGACTAGAAGTGAGACAGGCCTGTAAAAAGAGAGAAAACAATGAGCCAGTTTGCAATTGCTGACCTGGGTCATTTGAACAAAGAAGTAATCTGTGAATAATATTTCACTATGAGTGTCTTCAATTCCTCCCCCTCCCGGGGAGAGGAGTTATGCCCTCTCTACAGACATGGAGCAGATTTGGTAAAAACAGGAGGAGGGTGTTGCTCTGAACACATACGTGGACTGCAGCTGCCAGGGACCCTGTGTCTGCCCCATCCCAACAGTCCTTCCTGAACAACGAGTAAATCAAAATAGGACTCAGGAAGGGGGAAGTGTGTACGAAAGAGCTCATAGTCAACACTGGACCCTTTTCCGTAACCAGCAAAGAGTAGTAATAAGTATAAAGGACAAAAAATGGGACCTGAATGTTACTCCCCAAAAGGAAAAAAAGCAAACATAATGAGCAAAAAGCAAATGAAGAACCTTCATGAAAGTAGATTTTCCAGGAAAAGTAGAACATGTGTGACAAATATTACTTTACATACTCAAAGAGGCTAAAAAGGAAATACGTCCTGAAAAGTTCAAAAAGATATAAATAAACACACAGCAGCACTTCTCGCAGGTTAACGACAGCTCAATAAAGCACTGATTTTATTTTTTGCAGTCTTCATTTGAGAAAGGTTAGAAATACTGTTTTAAATAAATGAGATCCATACCATTGAAAAAAAGATATAAATGATATAACTGTCACAGAGGAGAGAATAATAAGGACATGCAAAGTGAGCCTTGGGCTTCCCTGGTGGCACAGTGATTGAGAGTCTGCCTGCTGATGCAGGGGACACGGGTTTGAGCCCTGGTCTGGGAAGATCCCACATGTCATGGAGCAACTAGGCCTGTGAGCCACAACTACTGAGCCTGTGCGTCTGGAGCCTGTGCTCCGCAACAAGAGAGGCCGCGACAGTGAGAGGCCTGTGCGCCGTGATGAAGAGTGGCCTGCACTCGCCGCAACTAGAGAAAGCCCTCGCACAGAAACGAAGACCCAGCACAGCCAAAAATTAATTAATTAATTAATTAATTTTTAAAAAAATTATTTTAAAAAAAGTGAGCCTCTGAGAGCAGGAAAGAAAATAGAAGATAATTTTTAAAAAAATACAGAGATGTGAAGACAACCAAAGGATAATTTGACACTGCTAAAAATAGGTATGAAAGCTGGACACAAAGGATTTAACTATAATTCTGCTATACTCTGTTATACATTACTGATACTCAACACCTAGGAGAGTACCTGGAATAGCATAGTACATATATTTGAATAAATGTATGAGGCAAAATGGTAATTTTGAAGAAGATAACAAGAAAAGGTAACTTAAGAAATAATTCAGGGGAATTCCCTGGCTGTCCAGTGGTTAGGATTCTGCACTTTCACAGCTGAGGGCCCAGGTTCAATCCCTGGTTGGAGAACTAAGATCCCACAAGCCAAGCTGTGTTGCCATAAATAAAGTAATTAATTAATAAAAATAAAGACAACTATGGGGAGTATACGGAATCTTTCCATATTTTAAAAAAAGTAAAAAAAGAAATAATTCAGATATAAGAATTTTTTTCCTGAAATTGATTTCAGTTTGGAGATTTAAATGACAGAGAATGCTCTAGAATACTTCAGATACTGAATACATTCTCATTAAGTCACTCAACTTTATGTGTGAACAAAGACTTGTACGGGCATTCAGGCCAAAAAAAAAAAAAAAACTACGAGTAATGTATCAGGGGAAATGAGGCTGGGATCAGAGTTCCCCACAACAATATCCAATTTGTCACTTAGTAGTGGAGAAATAACAAGATTTCCAAGGGCAAGAGTAAGACCCCAGACTTGTATTCTTATCTAGGTTATCATGAATGTGTAAGGGAACAGAAGACAGCTTCAACCTGAGGGAATACAGCATTCATGAGCTCATTTTTGAATGAAAAAAAATGACCAAATCCATCCGACCAAAGGATAAAGCAGAGAACTCAGGAAGAGGAAGTAGTATGTGAAAGGACTCACAGTCAGCATTAAAGCCATTTCGGTAACTGTGGGAGTTACGGTTTTAGAGAATAATTTAAGTAGCATAGATACTGATAATGTAAACTTAAGAAAATTGTTTAAATGGCATGTGAGAATGAGAGGAAGTTACTTTATTTTTCATACTGAGGATCCAACAGAGAGTACTTAACGTGTGCAGCCCAAGGCATAGGGATTGGGAAAATGGCAGCCCAAGTGTACATCTTGCTGCCAGCTTCAGATGAGCTCCTCACGGAGCCTAAGCTTGAGTTCTCAGTCAGAGGCCATGGGGTTGAGCAAGGACTTGGCCCTTTGGAGGAGGGAGGAGGAGGACAAGGGGAGAGGGAAAGAAAGAGGGAGGGAGAGGAGGGGAGGAAGAGAGGGAGGGGGGTCGTTTCTTTGTTTCCTCTGTCCAGAGTAGAACCTGAAGTGTTGGAGAGGAGAACCCCAAGGTGAGCAGCAAGCTCTAGCTCATGGAGAAAGTCAGGCTGGTGAACATACAGAGATCTCTGAGAAGAAGGCAATTAGACGGGGTGAGGTCCTGACCCTCTGAGCAATTGGCTGAGTTCTTCCTACTTTTTGCAGAATTATGCAGCCTTGTGAGCCCAAGGGATGCCACTGGGCGACCTCCTGATCCCAAGGGCTGAAAATGTCTGCCCCACCCCCTATCATAAGCTTTCCACTGCTTAAGATGGACCTGGGCTTCTAACTGAAGAGAGTCTTGAGCATGCAATGAACAATTGGTGATTGAGCAGCCAGATTGAGGAATAATAACAATAGTATCCAGAGCAGGCAGTTTCTACTGAAGCAACCGTTGGATGAGAACTACTACAGATTGAAGATAAACAAATATGTTCAAGGAGATTCAGTTGTAGCGTTATACAACATTTTTTTTCCTGAAAGATATTTGCTACACACACTTGTGTATCTGATAAAGTATTCATATCCGGAATGTGTTAAAGAACACTTGAAAATCGCTGAGAAAAAACAGACATTCCAATTTAAAAATGGGCAAAAAATTTGAACAGGCACTCCACAATATCCAAATAGTCAATACATGTTGAAACACAAATTAAATATTAGTGCTATATAATATTGATATATTTAATATTATTTTATTTTCATATTAAAAACACAACTTCAGGGCTTCCCTGGTGGCGCAGTGGTTGAGAGTCCACCTGTGGATGCAGGGGACACGGGTTCATGCCCCGGTCTGGGAGGATCCCACATGCTGCGGAGTGGCTGGGCCTGTGGGCCATGGCTGCTGAGCCTGCGTGTCCGGAGCCTGTGCTCCACAATGGGAGAGGCCACAGCGGTGAGAAGCCCGCATACCGCAAAAAAACAAAAACAAACAAACAAAAAAACCACAACTTCAAACCACAATGAGGTGCGTCTGCTACTCTATCCTAATGGCTAAAACATTTAAAACAATTTGCTTCAAAAACTTTGTGGAGTAACTAGATCTCTGATGTCCTGCTTGTAGAGATGCAGACTGGTGTTGCTACTATAGAAAACTGTTTGATAATATCCACTAAAACTGAACATAACAAGTTCACTCCTACCTAGCAAAAAATATATAAAGTTACCAAAAGAAATGTACAAGAATGCTTATAGTAGCATTATTTGTCATGGCCCTCAAAATGGAAAACAATACAAATGTCTATTATCAGTAGGATATATTAATAATTTGTGGTATATTCACATATTGATGCAATAGTATATACCAATAAAAAGAATGAACTGCTGCTATATGCAACAAGATGGATGAATCTCACAAACACAATATTGAGTAAAAGAAGACAGAAACAACAGTGTAATTCTGTGATTCCATTTGTTTAAATTTCAGAAATGGACAAAAGTCAGAAAAATATTTACCTTTGGGGGGCTTCTGGAATACTTTCTGTTCTTTATCTTGATCTGGGTGTTGGTCATGCAATTATATTCCCTTTGTAAAAGTTTATTGAATTGTGCATCTATGGTTTGTAAAGTTTTCTATGCTACAATTTAATTAAAATGTTTAGAAAAAATTCAACATCCATTTATAATAAAATCTTTTAGTAAATCAAGAATGAGAGAATATTGTCTTAAAATATTAAAAAGAATAACTATCTCAACCCAGTGTATATTATTATATACAATATTTAAACACTAGACATGATCCCATTAATGGAAGAAAAAATACACAAGGGGCCTGTCATCCCATCATTAAAAATTATTCTGGAAATGTTAGTCAATGCCAGAAGGTTAAGAAAAATAGAGTACAAATATCAGGGTCAGTAAATTTTCATTGTTTGGAAAAATGTGATTGTATACCTGGAAATCAAAGTGAAACACCTGGAAAACTAATTTGAAATTTTCTAATTAAGGTGCCAGCTAAGAGAAATAATATTTAAAAATCAATAGTTTGCCTACAAACAAACGATAATTAAGATTACATAAAAATGGAAAAATCCCATTTACAATGCAACACAAATATAAATACCAGTGAATAAATTAATAAGACATATGAAGAAAAATACAGTTGTTGAGAATCAAATGAAAGAAGAGGGACTTCCTTCTGGTTAAGAATGGTTAAGAATCCACCTGCCAAGGTAGGGGACACAGGTTCAAGCCCTGGTCCGGGAAGATCCCACATGCTGCGGAACAACTAAGCCTGTGTGCCACAAATACTGAACCTGCACTCTAGAGCCCGCAAGCCACAACTACTGACCCCGCATTCCTAGAGTCCATGCTCCACAACAAGAGGAGCCACCTCAATGAGAAGCCCATGAACCGCAATGAAGGGTAGCCCCCTTTCGCTGCAACTAGAGAAAGCCTGAACATAGCAACGAAGACCCAACGCAGCCAAAAATTAATTAATTAATTAAAAACAAAACAAATGAAAGAAGAAAATTGGACAATAAAATTCAGTATTGCAAAGTGTAAATTCATCTATATTTTCATGCGATTAACACATACCAACACAATTTTGGGGAAAGTGGGGATCTGATAAAATAATTCACCATGTATATCTTTAAAAGTTAAGATGAGGTAAGAGCCAGGAAAATTCTGAGAAAAAAGAATAGTAGTGAAGGATTCTATACTCACTACTGTAGTAAAAGACCGAATAAAGAGTTGAGAAGCAAATATTTAGATTAGTGGATTATCTAGTAAATAGTTTTGAGACACCAGCTAGATTTTCTTTTGCAGGAGTGGGGGTGTTTGGGGGGAGAGCTAGATATCTAGTTCACTTACTTATTTATTTAAATTAAGACTTTATCTTTTTAGAGCACTTTTAAGTTCACAGCAAAACTGAGGGGAAGGTACAGAGATTGCCAGTATTCTCCCTGCCCCTCACACATGCATAGCCTCCCCTATTTTTAACATCCTCCACCAGAGTGGTACATTGGTTACAACTGATGAACCTACAACTGATGAACCTACATCATTATCACCCAAGGTCCATAGATTACATTAGGGTTCACTCTTGGTGTTGTACATTCTATAGGTTTGGACAAATGTATAGTGGAATGTATCCATCATTATGGTATCATGGCCTAAAAAGTCATCTGTGCCCTGCCTGTTCATCCTTCCCTATCCCTGAACCCCTGGCAACCTCTGATCTTTATTCTGTCTCCATAGTCTTGCTTTTCCCTGAGTTTCATACAGTAGGAATCACACAGTGTGCAGCCTTTTCAGGTTGGCTTCTCTCACTTGGTCACACGCTTCTAAGATTCCTCCAGGTCTTTTCATGGCTTGATGGCTCATTTGCTTTTAGTGCTGAATCATATTCCATTGTCTGGTTATGCCACAGGTTATTTATCTATTAAATTGCTAAAAGGTGTCTTGGTTGCTTCCAAGTTTGGGCAGTTGTGAATAAAGCTGCTATAAACATCCATGTGCAGGTTTTTGTGTGGACAAGGTTTCAACTCCTTTGGATAAATACCAAGGAGCACAATTACTGGTTCACGTGGTAAGAGTATGTTTAGTTTTGCAAGGAACCACACAGCTGTCTTCCAGAGTGGCTGCACCATTTTGCATTCCTGCCAGCAATGGATGAGACTTCCTGTTGCTCCCCATCTGCACCAGCATTTGGTGGTGTCAGTGTTCTGGTTTTGGCCATTCTGATAGGTGTGTAGTGGCATCTCATTGTGGTTTTAATTTGTATTTCTCTGATAACATATGATGTGAAACATCTTTTCATATGCTCATTTGCCATTGGTATATCTGCTTTAGTGAGGGAGGTGTCTGTTAAGATCTCTGGCCCATTTTAAAATCAGGTTGTTTTCTTATTGAATTTAAGAGTTCTCTGTATACTTTGGATAAGAGACCTTTATCACGTGTGTTGTTTGCAAATACTTTCTCCCAGTCTGTGGCTTGTCTTCTCATTCTCTTGGCATTGTGTTTCAGAAGTTATTCATTTTAATGAAGCACAGTTTATCAGTTGTTTCTTTCATGTATTATGCCTTTGTTGATGCATCATCACCATACCCAAGGTCCTCAAGGTTTTCTCCTATGTTATCTTCTAGGAGTTCTATAGTTTTACATTTTATGTAAATGGATCTGTGATCCATTTTGAATTAATTTTTGTGAATAGTGAAAGGACTCTGTCTAGAGTCTTTTTTTTTCTTTCGCATGTGGATGTCCAGTTGTTCTAGCACAATTTGTTGAAAAGACTATTTTTTCTCCATTATATCACCTTTGCTACTTTGTCAAATATCAGTTAACTGTATTTGTGTGAGTCTATTTCTGGGCTCTCTATTCTGTTGTACTGTTGAATTTGTCTATTCTTTCATTAGCACCACACTGCCCTGATGGAGCTTTATAGCAAGTCTTAGAGTCAGGTAGTATCAATCTTCCAACTGTGTTCTTCTTCAATATTGTTGGCTGTTCTGGCACTTTTGCCTCTACATATAAACTTTAGAATCAGTTTGTCGATATCCACAACTTGGTGGGATTTTGCTGGGGATTGCATTGAATCTATAGATCAGAGTGGGAAGAACTGACATCTTGACAATATTGAGTCTTTCCAACCATTAACGTGGAACAATTTTTTTAGTTCTTCTTTGATCTTTGATTTTGTTCATCAGAGTTTTGTGGTTTTCCTCATAGAGATCTTATACATATTTTGTTAGATTTATACATAAGTATTTAATTTTTAGGAGTGCCCAGCTCAGGTTTAATGCCAAAATAAATTGCCAAGATTTAAACATACAAAAGTGAACCAGAAGAACCTGCACAGAAGGGGAGATGCAGCACATCCAAAGGGAAGCTTCCAGAGTATGGGAGTGTGGAGTTCCAGAGTTTGGAGGAAGACGCTGGAACTCACCAAAAAGATACCCCACATCCAAAGACAAAGGAGAAGCCACGATGAGACGGCAGGAGGGGTGCAATCACAATAAAATCAAATCCCATAACCTCTGGGTGGGTAACTCACAAACTGGAAAACACTTATACCGCAGAAGTCCACCCACTGGAGTGAAGGTTCTGAGCCCCACATCAGGCTTCCCAACTTGGGGGTCTGGCAAGGGGAGGAGAAATTCCCAGAGAATCAGACTTTGAAGCCTAGCGGGATTTGATTGCAGGACTTCAACAGGACTGGGGGAAACAGAGACTCCACTCCTGGAGGGCACACACAAAGTAGTGTGCACATCGGGACCCAGGGGAAGGAGCAGTGACCCCATAGGAGACTGAATAAGACCTACCTGCTAGTGTTGGAGGGTCTCCTGCAGAGGCAAGGGGTGGCTGTGGCTCACCATGGGGACAAGGACACTGGCAGCAGAAGTTCTGGGAAGTACTCCTTGGCATGAGCCCTCCCAGAGTCTGCCATTTAGCCCCACCAAAGAGCCTGTGGGCTCCAGTGCTGGGTCACCTCAGGCCAAACAACCAACAGGGAGGGAAATCAGCCCCACCCATCAGTAGACAAGCAAATTAAAGTTTTACTGAGCTCTGCCCAGCAGAGCAACACACAGCTCTACCCACCACCGGTCCCTCCCATCAGGAAACTTGCACAAGCCTCTTAAATAGCCTCATCCACCAGAGGGCAGACAGCAGAAGCAAAAAGAACCACAATCCTGAAGCCTGTGGAATGGAAACCACATTCAGAGAAAGATAGATAAAATGAAAATGCAGAGGACTATGTACCAGATAAACGAACAAGATAAAACACCAGAAAAACAACTAAATGAAGTAGAGATAAGCAACCTTTCAAAAAACGAATTCAGAATAATGATACTGAAGATGGTCCAGGACCTCAGTTAAAGAAGGGAGGCAAAGATCAAGAAGATACAAGAAATGTTTAACAGGAAAACAAATACCATATGCAAACATATATATATGGAATCTAAAAAAAAAAAAAATGGTTCTGATGAACCTAGGGGCAGGAGAGGAATAAAGATGCAGACATAGAGAATGAACTTGAGGACACGGGGAGGGGGAAGGGTAAGCTGGGGCGAAGTGAGAGAGTAGCACTGTCATATATACACTAGCAAATGTAAAATAGATAGCTATTGGGAAACAGCTGCATAGCACAGCGTACTTTGTGACCACCTAGAGGGGTGGGATACGGAGGGTGGGAGGGAGGCGCAAGAGGGAGGGGATATGGGGATATATGTATACCTATAACTGATTCACTTTGTTATACAGCAGAAACTAACACATTATAAAGCAATTATATTCCAATCAAGATGTTTTTTAAAAACTACACTTAAAATGTCAAAAAAAGGGCTTCCCTGGTGGCGCATTGGTTGAGAGTCCACCTGCCAATGCAGGGGACGCAAGTTCATGCCCTGGTCTGGGGTATCACACGTGCTGTGGAGTGGCTGGGCCCGTGGGCCGTGGCCACCAGGCCTGTGTGTCTGGGGCCTGTGCTCTGCAACGGGAGAGGCCACAACAGTGAGAGGCTCATGTACTGAAAAAAAAAAAAAAAAAAGAAAGAAAGAAATGAAGACAGCTAAGAGACCTCTGGACAACATTAAACACACCAACATTTGCATTATAGGGGTCCCAGAAGGAGAAGAGAGAAAGGACCCGAAAAAAAATTTGAAGACATTATAGTCGAAAACTTCCCTAACATGGGAAAGGAAATAGCCGCCCAAGTCCAGGAAGTGCAGAGAGTGTCAGGCAGGATAATGCCAAGGATAAACACACCGAGACACATAGTAATCAAATTGACAAGAATTAAAGACACAGAAAAATTATTAAAAGCAACAAGGGAAAAACAACAAATAACATATAAAGGAACTCCCATACGGTTAATAGCTGATTTCTCAGCAGAAACTCTACAAGCCAGAAGGGCGTAGCACCATATATATAAAGTGATGAAAGGGAAGAACCTAAGACCAAGATTACTCTACCTGGCAAGAATCTAATTCAGATTCGACAGAGAAATCAAAAGCTTTACAGACAAGCAAAAGCTAAGAGAATTCAGCACCACCAAACCAGTTCTACAACAAATGCTAAAGGAACTTCTCTAAGTGGGAAACACAAGAGAAGAAAAAGACCTACCAAAAAAAAAACCCCAAAGCAATTAAGAAAAAGGTAATAGGAACATACATATCAATAATTACCTTAAATATGAATGGATTAAACTCTCCAACCAAAAGACGAAGGCTCACTGAATGGATACAAAAACAAGACCCATATATATGCTGTCTACAAGAGACCCACTTCAGACCTAGGGACACATACAGACTGAAAGTGAGGGAATGGAAAAAGATATTCCATGCAAATGGAAATCAAAAGAAAGATGGAGTAGCAATACTCATATCAGATAAAATAAGACTTTAAAATAATGTTACAAGAGAAAAGGAAGGATACTACATAATGACCAAGGGATCAATCCAAGAAGAAGAGATAACAATTATAAATATATATGCACTCAACATAGGAGGACCTCAGTACATAAGGCAAATAGCTGTAACAGAAAATTAATAAGGAAACACAAGCTTTAAATGACACAATAGACCAGATAGACTTAATTGATATTTATAGGACACTCCATCCAAAAACAGCAGATTACACTTTCTTCTCAAGTGCACATGGAACATTCTCCAGGATAGATCACATCATGGGTCATAAATCAAGCCTCAGTAATTTAAGAAAATTGAAATCATATCAATCATCTTGACCACGATGCTATGAAATTAGAAATCAGTTACAGGGAAAAAAACATAAAAAACATAAACACATGGAGGCTAAACAATACGGTACTAAATAACCAAGAGATCATTGATGAAATCAGAGAGGAAATCAGAAAATACCTAGAGACAAATGACAATGAAGACACGATGATCCAAAACCTATGGGATGTGGCCAAAGCAGTTCCATGAGGGAAGTTTATAGCAATGCAACCCTACCTCAAGAAGCAAGAAAAATCTGAAATAAACAATCAAAACTTACACCTAAAGGAACTAGAGAAAGAAGAACAAACAAAACCCAAAGTTAGTAGAAGGAAAAGAGTCATAAAGATCAGAGAAGAAATAAATGAAATAGAAACAAAACAATACCAAAGATCAATAAATTTAAAACTGGTTCTTTGAGAAGATAAACAAAATTGATAAACCTTTAGCCAGACTCATCAAGAAAGAGGGAGAGTAATGAAATCAATAAAATTAGAAATGAAAAAGGAGAAGTTATAATGGACACCACAGAAATACAAAGCATCCTAAAAGACTAATACATGCAACTCTATGCCAATAAAATGGACAACCGGGAAGAAATGGACAAATTCCTAGAAAGGCATAACCTTCCAAGACTGAACCAGGAAGAAACAGAAACTATAAACAGACCAATCACAAGTAATGAAATTGAAACTGTGATGAAAAATCTTCCAACAAACAAAAATCCAGGACCAGATGGCTTCACAGGTGAATTCTGTCAAACATTTAGAGAGGAGCTAACACCTATTCTTCTCAAACTCTTTCAAAAAAAGTGCAGAGGGAGGAACAATCCCAAGCTCATTCTATGAGGCCACAGTCACCCTGATACCAAAATCAGACAAAGATACTACAAAAAACAGAAAATTAAAGACCAGTATCACTGATGAATATAGATGCAAAAATCCTCAACAGAATACTAGCAAACAGAATCCAACAACACATTAAAAGGATCATACACCATGATCAAGTGGGATTTATCCCAGGGATGCAAGGATTCTTCAATATATGCAAATCAATCAATGTGATACACCATATTAACAAATTGAAGAATAAAAACCATATGATCATCTCAATAGATGCAGAAAAAGCTTTTGACAAAATTCAACACCCATTTATGAAAAAAACTCTCCAGAAAGTGGGCATAGAGGGAACCTACCTCAACATAATAAAGGCCATATATGACAAACCCACAGCCAACATCGTTCTCAATGGTGAAAAACTGAAAGCATTTCCTCTAAGATCAGGGACAAGACAAGGATTTCTACTCTTGCCATTCTTATTCAACATAGTTTTGGAATTCCTACCCACAGCAATCAGAGAAAAAATAAATAAGTGAAAGGAATACAAATTGGAAAAGAAGAAGTAAAACCGTGACTGTTTGCAGATGACATGATACTATGCATAGATAATCCTAAAGTTGCCACCAGAAAACTACTAGAGCTAATCAATGAATTTGGTAAAGTTTCAGGATACAAAATTATTGCACAAAAATCTCTTGCATTCCTTTACACTAATGATGAAAGATCGGAATGAGAAATTAAGGAAACAATCCCATTCACCATTGCAACAAAAAGAATAAAATACCTAGGACTAAACCTACCTAACTAGGTAAAAGACCTGTATGCAGAAAACTATAGGACACTGATGAAAGAAATCAAAGATGACACATACAGATGGAGAGATATACCATGTTCATGGATTGGAAGAATCAATATTGTGAAAATGATTATACTACCCAAAGCAATCTACAGTTTCAGTGCAATCCCTATCAAATTACCAATGGCATTTTTTACAGAACTAGAACAAAAAATCTTAAAATTTGTATGGAGACACAAAAGACCCTGAATAGCCAAAGCAGTCTTGAGGGAAAGAAAACAGAGCTGGAGGAATCAGACTCCCTGACTTCAGACTATACTATGAAGCTACAGTAATCAAGACAATATGGTACTGGCACAAAAATATAAATATAGATCAGTGGAACAGGTAGAAAGCCCAGAGATAAACACACACACCTATGGTCAACTAATCTATGACAAAGGAGGCAAGGATACACAATGGAGAAAAGACAGTCTCTTCAATAAGTGGTGCTGGGAAAACTGGGCAGCTACGTGTCAAAGAATGAAATTAGAACACTTCCTAAAACCATACACAAACATAAACTCAAAATGGATTAAAGACCTAAATGTAAGGCTGGACACTCTTACAGGAAAATATAGGAAGAACATTCTTTGACATAAATCACAGCAAGATCTTTTTTGACTCACCTCCTAGAGAAATGGAAATAAAAACAAAAATAAACAAATGGGACTATTTAATAACTAAGAGATCACTGAAGAAATCAAAGAGGAAATCAAAAACTACCTAGAAACAAATGACAATGAAAACACGACGACCCAAAACCTATGGGATGTAGCAAAAGCAGTTCTAAGAGGGAAGTTTATAGCAATACAATCCTACCTCAAGAAACAAGAGGGCTTCCCTGGTGGCGCAGTGGTTGAGAGTCCGCCTGCCGATGCAGGGGACACGGGTTCGTGCCCTGGTCCGGGAAGATCCTGCGTGCCGCGGAGCAGCTGGGCCCGTGAGCCATGGCCGCTGGGCCTGCGTGTCCGGAGCCTGTGCTCCGCAACGGGAGAGGCCACAGCAGTGAGAGGCCCGCATACCGCAAAAAAAAAAAAAAAGAAAAAAGAAAAAAAAAGAAACAAGAAAAATCTCAAATAAACCACCTAAACTTGCACCTAAATCAATTAGAGAAAGAAGAACAACAACAACAAAAAGAAAACCCAACATTAGCAGAAGGAAAGAAATCATAAAGATTAGATCAGAAATAAATGAAAAAGAAATGAAGGAAGTGATAACAAAGATCAATAAAACTAAAAGCTGGTTCTTTGAGAAGATAAACAAAATTGACAAACCATTAGCCAGACTCATCAAGAATAAAAGGGAGAAGACTCAAATCATTTGAATTAGAAATGAAAAAGGAAAGGTAACAACTGACACTGCAGAAATACAAAGGATCATGAGAGATTACTACAAGCCACTATAGCCAATAAAATAGACAACCTGGAAGAAATGGACAAATTCTTAGAAAAGCACAACCTGCCAAGACTGAACCAGGAAGAAATAGAAAATATCAACAGACCAATCACAAGCACTGAAATTGAGACTGTGATTAAAAATCTTCCAACAAACAAAAGTCCAGGACCAGATGGCTTCACAGGCGAATTCTATCAAACATTTAGAGAAGAGCTAACACCTATCCTTCTCAAAGTGTTCCAGAATGTAGCAGAGGGAGGAATACTCCCAAACTCATTCTACGTGGCCACCCTGATACCCAAAACCAGACAAAGATGTCACAAAGAAAGAAAACTTCAGGCCAATATCACTGATGAACAGAGATGCAAAACTGAACAAAATACTAGCAAACAGAATCCAACAACACATTGAAAGGGTCACAACACCATGATCAAGTGGGGTTAATCCCAGAGGAATGCAAGGATTCTTCAATATATGTAAATCAATCAATGTGATAAACCATATTAACAAACTGAAGGAGAAAACCCATATGATCTTCTCAATAGATGCAGAATAAACTTTCAACAAAATTCAACACCCATTTATGATAAAAACCCCTCCAGAAAGTAGGCATAGAGGGAACTTTCCTCAACATAATAAAGACCATATATGACAAACCCACCACCAACATCGTTCTCAGTAGTGAAAAACTGAAACCATTTCCACTAAGATCAGAACAAGTCAAGGTTGTCCACTCGCACCACTGTTATTAAAATAGTTTTGGAAGTTTTAGCCACAGCAATCAGAGAAGAAAAAAATAAAAGGGATCCAAATCGGAAAAGAAGAAGTAAATCTGTCACTGTTTGCAGATGACATGATACTATACATAGAGAATTCCAAAGATGCTACCAGAAAACTACTAGAGCTAATTATTGAATCTGGTAAAGTAGCAAGATACAAAATTAATGCACAGAAATCTTTTGCATTCCTATACACTAATAATGAAAAATCTGAAAGAGAAATTAAGGAAACACTCCCATTTACCATTGCAACAAAAAGAATAAAATACCTAGGAATAAACTTACTTAAGGAGACAAAAGACCTGTATGCAGAAAACTATAGGACACTGATTAAAGAAATTAAAGATGATACAAACAGATGGAGAGATATACCTTGTTCTTGGATTGGAAGAATAAACATTGTGAAAATGACTCTACTACCCAAAGCAATCTACAGATTCAATGCAATCCCTATCAAACTACCAAAGGCATTTTTCACAGAACTACAATAAAAAATTTCACCATCTGTATGGAGACACAAAAGACACCAAATAGCCAAAGCAATCTTGAGAAAGAAAAACGGAGCTGGAGCAATCAGGCTCCCGGACTTCAGACTATACTAGGAAGCTACAGTAATGAAGACAATATGGTACGGGCACAAAAACAGAAATATAGATCAATGGAACAGGATAGAAAGCCCAGAGATAAACCCACGCACATATGGTCCCCCCCCCCTTTTTTTTTTTTTGTGGTACGCAGGCCTCTCACCGCTGTGGCCTCTCCCATTGCGGAGCAGAGGCTCCGGACGCACAGGCTCAACAGCCATAGCTCACGGGCCCAGCCACTCCGTGGCATATGGGATCCTCCCGGACCGGGACATGAACCCGTGTCCCCTGCATCGGCAGGCAGACTCTCAACCACTGCGCCACCAGGGAAGCCCTGGTCCCCTTATTTTTGATAAAGGAGGCAAGAATATACAATGGAGAAAAGACAGCCTCTTCAATAATTGGTGCTGGGAAAACAGGACAGCTGCATGTAAAATAATGAAATTAGAACACTCCCTAACACCATACACAAAAATAAATTCAAAATGGATTAAAGACCTAAATGTAAGGCCAGACACTATCAAACTCTTAGAGGAAAACATAGGCAGAACACTCTATGACATAAACCACAGCAAGATCCTTTTTGACCCACCTCCTAGAGAAATGGAAATAAAAACAAAAATAAACAAATGGGACCTAATGAAACTTACAAGCTTTTGCACAGCAAAGGAAACCATAAACAAGAAGAAAAGACAACCCTCAGAATGGGAAAAAATATTTGCAAATGAAGCAACTGACAAAGGATTAATCTCCAAAATTTATAAGCAGCTCATGCAGCTCAATATCAAAGAAACAAACAACCCACTCCACAAATGGGCAGAAGACCTAAATAGACATTTCTTCAAACAAGATATGCAGATTGCCAACAAACACATGAAAGGATGCTCAACATCACTAAACATTAGAGAAATGTAAATCATAACTACAATGAGCTATCACCTCACACTGGTCAGAATGGCCATCATCAAAAAAATCTACAAACAATAAATGCTGGAGAAGGTGTGGAGAAAAGGGAACCCTCCTGCACCATTGGTGGGAATGTAAACTGATGCAGCCACTATGGAGAACAGTATGGAGGTTCCTTAAAAAACTACAAATAGAACTACCATACGACCCAGCAATCCCACTACTGGGCATATACCCTGAGAAAACCATAATTCAAAAAGAGTCATGTACCACAATGTTCACTGCAGCACTATTTACAATAGCCAGGTCATGGAAGGAACATAATAAATGCCCATCGACAGACAAATGGATAAAGAAGATGTGGCACATATATACAATGCAATATTACTCAGCCATAGAAAGGAATGAAATTCGGTCATTTGTAGAGACGTGAATGGACCTAGAGACTGTCATACAGAGTGAATTAAGTCAGAAAAAGAAAAGCAAATATCGTATATTAACGCATATATATGGAATCTAGAAAAATGGTACAGGTGGACCGGTTTGCAGGGCACAAATAGAGACACAGATGTAGAGAACAAACGTATGGACACCAGGGGCGGGGGGCGGGGCAGGTGGTGGTGGTGGTGGGATGAATTGGGAGATTGGGATTGGCATGTAGACACTCATATGTATAAACTAGATCACTAATTTAAAAAAAGAAAAAAGTGAACCAAAAAACTAATAGCAGAAAATTGGGTGAATCTTTTTACAATCTAGGTGCTAACTATGTACCAGGTACTACTGTTGTAAGTGCTCTTGTATATAATAACTAATTTAATCTCACAGCACTGGGAAGTAAGTATTATTATGATTCATATTAAAGATGAGGAAACTGAGGTTAAGTGTCTTGTCTAAGATTGTAGGGCTAGTAAGCAGAAGAGACAGAATTTGAGCCTCAGCATTCTGGCTCTAAAGCTACACTGCTTCTATGATGACCAAATATATGTAGTACCTCTTATACACCCTGTGTATATGCACATGTGATGTTTAAGTTCTGAATTTTAAAAAATATTATAAGAGAAGTAAAAAATATACTAAAAACTGGGAAAATACTTGCAACCTGTATTATAGACAAGGTACTGAAGTTTTAAATTTGCAAAGAGCTCATACAAATCACTAACAAATGGAAGAAAGAAAGGAAGGAAGGGAGGGAAACCAGACAGATAGATATAAACAGGCAGTTCACTGAATAGAAATACCAAAGGCCAATAAGCTTATGCACAATATCACTCATCTTTAAAAAGTATAATTTAGGGCTTCCCTGGAGGCGCAGTGGTTGGGAGCCCGCCTGCCGATGCAGGGGACGCGGGTTCGTGCCCCGGTCCGGGAAGATCCCACAGGCCGCGGAGCGGCTGGGCCCGTGAGCCATGGCCGCTGGGCCTGTGCATCCGGAGCCTGTGCTCCGCAACGGGAAAGACCACAACAGTGAGAGGCCTGCGTACTGCAAAAAAAAAAAAAAAAAAAAAAGTATAATTTAAAACAACGATATCATTTTTTACTTACCACATTGTCAAGTATTGAAAAGTTTAGTAATATTCAGTGTTTTGACCAATTGGAAGAAAAGACACTCACACCCTACTGTTAGAAGTGTAAAATGGTAAAACTCTAAAATGGTAATTTGTCAACATCTATCAAAATGTTTAACGTACCTATCATTCAACACATTACTTCCACAGACATATAAGTGGCTGAAGACATATACGCACAAGAAGGTTCACTGCATCGGTATTTATAACAGTGCTACTGAAACATGGTCTGCGCAGCAATGATAATCCACAGATGGCTTGTTACCCGTCTGCTGGGAGAGCAGGGGCCAGAATGTAAGTCAACTACACTTCTAAGAGCACTGTGAGTTCAGGTGACAATCTTTTTTCATAGAATTTCTTGATTAAGAAAACAGTATATTGATTTGTATTTTGATGAAACCTCCTTATCTCAATGTGAAACAGCACTTTGAATAGCACTAGTTTATAATAACTAAAAATAGGAAATAACTCTTAAGTCCATAGGGGTATTTGTTGGATAAATTTAATAACCTGAAACCAAAATCCTATGCATTCATTTAAAATAAGGAAAGCTACATATAGTGTACATGTATATATACTGTATATGTATACACACACAGGATGGAGTGTAAAAAATGTTGCAAAGCAGTAGGAATATAGTACCAAGTACTAGATGAAAAAGCACAAGGTTGTATGTACATAGAGTTTCTGGAAGCATACACAAGACGTTGTGAACCATGGTTATTTTGGGGATGTGGGATTGGGATCGTGGAGAGATAGATAGGGCATGGGGCTTTTTATCTTGTGTCCCTCTATACTGCTTCAATGTCTCGACAACTAGCACAAGCTCCAATTATAATGTTTTAAAACATGAATTAAAAATTTTTGTTTAGAAGTCATGAATCAGGCTCACTACAGATCGAGTTTCCAGAAACTGGAAATTTGGGCTGAGATTTGTTTCAGAAGACTTATTGAGACAATCTTTACATGCGATGAATTTCCATGGAGTCATTTGTGTAAACATGTAACAACACATCAGCTTGTTTTTCCAAACTCAGAAATCCTTTTTTTTCTTGCCTTAAAAAAAAAGTTTATTATGGCCAATGCACACACCTCCCAAACCAAATTTTTAGTTCATCTCTAGGATGGGTCTCAAAGCTAGGAAGCGGTGAAGTCAGGACTCTATCCCTGCAGTGTGACAACCGATGACCTAATTCTGATCGTAACTGTTATAAAGAAGCACAGGACCAAAAGACTCTGTACTCAAGAAGGCCCAAAGATGGTGGAACATAACAAGTCTTTGCAAAATCTAGGGGTCATATATGCTTCACGGAAACCACATTCTGCTAAAAGTTATGGGATATTAGGCCTTTCAGAGTCATCTGGAACTCATTAATAATCGTTAACATTTGTACAGCGCCATGCAGTTTGCAAAGCACCTTTCTATCCACTGTCTTACTTAATCCGCATAACAGACCTTTGGGGTTCATAGATCGAATGTTATAGATGCCGTCACCGGGCGCAGAAGGCTTCTGCTTATTCGCCAGAGTCACTCAGAAGTGAAGAGGCAAAGCCAGGTTGCGCGGGCCCAGGTTCTATCACCACCCCACACTGCCTTACAAGGCATGGTCGACCCAAGCAGCCCCAGACAGAAGAGTCTGCGCAGCTTGCTCTTATTTTCTGTGTTTATTTGCATGATGTGCTGCCTCTGAGCTGGATGAGTTTAAAAGCAGACCACGGCTGTTGCCGCTGTTTGCTAAACATTGCTACTTGGAGCAGCAGAGAGCACAGACAGCAGCTTGAGTTCTTAGTCGTCTTGAACAGGATCAAGCAGCACAAACAGAGGCGAAAGCAATTCTTGCTGTTCAGAATGAAGGCGCTGCACACGCTGCGTTTCCTGTGGCCATGTCTGTTCTTCCCTAACTTCGTTCGACTTTGAGCTTTTCTCCAGGAATTTCAAACTAATGACAATAAAATGATCTTTCTTGAAGTTCTCATTCTGATACCAACTTTTACCATTTCACTGCAGTCTTCCATTTCTCAAGGCTCTTTATTAAACTACCCACATCTCACATTCCATTTATATTTCTACTTTCTTGCACATAAACCCTATATAAGGGAATTAAAATTATGTGATAACACCTTCCATTTATTGAGCACCTATTAAATGCCAAGCACTGTGGTAGGCACTTTATATATTGTATATTATCTCTGAACCCTGCAGCAAAGTCTACAGGGTAAAACTCACTACTGTCTCTTTGCAGATGAAGAAGCTGAAGCTGAGAGTGACTGAGTCTGGACCCTACAGTGGTGAGTGACAGAGCTGAGATGCAGACGTACGTCTGTTCGGCCCCAAAGCCAAGGTTCTCGCCAGTGCGCAGCACCCGGTGATGGTGCGTATTGTGCGAGCTACTGGAAGAAGGTTTTTGATGAAAATGTTCATTCTAAAGTTATGTATTTTAACAGTTAGCATCATACTTTTCCTCGGCTCTTCAAGGGTGGGTTGGTGGTCTAAGGTGATGAAATTCAACCCGAACACAAACGCAGTGCCCGGATATCATACCCCTGACCAAGCTAAGGAGAATAACGGCATATAATGGACTCTTCTGTCTACTGCTCTCTCCACCTGGTCAACTCTCAAAGGAAAACAAAATTCATGTGATCATTGAGGTCTAGAAATTAACTTTTATTTTAACTCTGTCAAGAACTCCTGGCAGTTATTAAATTTATTAAAATGATTACATACGGTAAAACAAAGAATAGAGGTAATTCTATTTCTCTACAACATAAATTATGAGTTAGAGTCTCAGCAGCTGACTCAGCATTGTTGAAGATGCTTTTAAAGGATTGGGGGGACTTTGATTTCCAGACAATGTGAAAGCAGCAAAAGAAAAAATAAAGTATTGGAGCTATTATGCCAGGATGTGCTAATTATCAAATCGCCTTGATGTATTTATAGGCCAGACTCCAAGCTTTGGTATTTAAAAACAATCATGTGAAGAGCTGTCCTATACTGGCTTGTCATCCATGGTTTATAACATAGAACAAATTTGTTGATTCTTTTTGAAAAGATGGTAAAAATGAATTGTGACTAATTCAGATAAAAAAAAAAACAACCAGCATCCATTCATCTAACTGAAATATGTAAAAACAAAAACAATTTTATTAAAATATTTAATACCAGAATAACTTATAATAGTATGAAAAAGAATGAAGTACTTGTCCTTAGTTTCCACTGACATGATCACATTTTCGAAAAATTGTTTTATAAAGATTCCAAAGTTTTATCATGGATCTGTAACTATTTAAGGATCTTGTAAACCAGAAGAACTCATACTTCATCTGATCATACAGTCATAACTTACATATCTTGCTTTGCACTTACTCTTACTGCAAACAGCAATTTAGAAAACAAAGTAAAAATATATATATGTACAAAATATTTTAATATCAAATTATTTTCATTACACTAAATAAACCCAATCCCCAAATGTTATGTTACATGAAAAAGTGTCCTACAATGTCTATCAAGACTGATACTGTCCATATATCAACTAGAGCAGCCTCTGGTTTTAAAAGCATTTTGCAAAATAAAGAAAAATGTCACCACGTGGCTGCACTGTTGGCTGTCATTCACACTCACAAGAACGCTTTCCAGTTTAAAAAAAAAATTATAAAATAGGTTACATACTCAGAAAAAACATCCCACCATAAAAGAGACAAATCCTTTTTACTTCTCTGAGCACAAATATTCTGTTATATTTGGCATCCGTACTGTTTATTCAAACTTCAAGCCTCCCCAAGCTGATTAGAATATTAACGTTTGATTGAAAAAGAGCTTTCTTGATATTGATTATTCTCACTCCATGATAGTCTAATTTAGAAACAAAATGTTCTTTCTTTTAATACATGATTTCACCTTAATGTCCTATTTGGCAAAATTCAGAGAATGTTTTGTTTCCCATATGTTTTAAATTTAAAAATCAATTTTGTGTGTATATGTATATTCACATCGAGATACATTTCTTTTATTACCTTGTTCTCAACGCAATATAAGTTGTCCATCAGCAACTGTAATTTGAAATGGACCAAATATGAGGTTTTTAGCTATTCCATATGAAAATCAGTTTCCATTACAAAAAACACTGAACTCTAATGCGAACAGGATTATGTTTTAAACCTAAACTATAGTTTTAGTTTTATACGGGAACATTTCGAGTTATTTAGATAATAAACTTTTTGAAAACTTCGGCAAAACTTGAGAAAAAGAAAATCCAAATCAATTCTGAAGAGCATTGTGGTGTTTTCCAGCAGTGCTTAAAAACTTTTTTTCTGATCACATTCATTGCCATGTTTCTTGAATGTACACATTATGTGATCCCCGAACCTTTTATTTTGGAAGTTTGTAACCAACCAGATATGCAGGCGAGATACGTGCGTAAAATTCTCACTGTCCCTCTGCAAAGCACACTGAACAATTTTAAATACTTCAGAATTTTTTTTTTAAAGGAACATTTCATTTGGGCCGAACAGATTTCCAAGTTTTAGCATGTGAATTAGTGAATACATTTCAAGGGCTTTCAGCAATTATGGTTTCAGTCCTGGCGTGGGTAGGTCCATCCGCAATGGCACACACGGTCTAACGAGCATTGTGGTGTCGTCATTTTGAGGCACAGCTGCTCTACTGTGCCCACGTTTCAGCTTATTTTCGGGAAAGCAAGGCACTTACTGTAATAGCAATGCAGACATTTTATGCATACTTGGAGTAACATAAAATAAGTTAATATTTTTGATTAAAGTGAGGTCTTATAATTTATACGTCTTTTATAGAAGCAACTAAGTGATATATTTAGGACGATTAAAAATAAGAAGAGGTTTGAAAAGGAGTCATTTTCACTCCTGCTCCAGCTGCTAGGATGAGGGTTTATGAAAAAACACTGATGCGAAGAACAGCCACTGATCTGAAAAGTGACAAACTCTTAAAACTGCTGAACCAGGGGCACTTTGACTGTCTTCACTTCTGCAATATGGGACGACTTCTGGATGATGCAGCTGGTGGTCCCCTGCAGCTTCTCTTTTCCCTGTGCGAGATTTGTTAAGGCCATGGCTGCATTGATCTCCTTCCAGTACGTGTCGTCCTTGCTCGGTCCCTTTCTATTAGCTGCACTAGATTTAAGCAGAACAGAAAGAAAATGATCAAACTCACTGCGGCGTATGTAGAGAAGACCATCACTGAAAAGCACAAATGGCAAATAAAAACATACCGCTCACCTGTCACCCTTATTGGATCTATTTTCCAGAGTGTCTGTAAAGAAAAGCAAAAATTTGATTACTTTCCTTTTTTGCTATCTTTTTAAATCTCGGGCCTTTCATCATTAATTACAAGGAACGAAAGTTCGTCAGGAAACATGTTGAAAATCGATTACACTTTTTTTTTTTTTTTACAAAGATGTGAAAAAAATCTCTTTGCAAAAGAAGCAGGAATAAGATGAGAATGGTAATAAAGAATAAAAAGCAGCTCTCATAAACATACAAACATCTGAGGTCAATTTGTTCTGAGACACTGATCGGGCGTTTTGGTGAGAAGGGCGATGGCACAGGGAAAGGGTGCTGACCGTTCCGGGGCAGATTCTGGTCTCCGCCCACCACTCGCCGGCCGTGTGCCTCTGGGCAGATCGTGATGCCGCATGAGGTCTGGGGTACAGCTTCCTGAACTATAAAATAAAGGGGTTCCTAGATGATCTTCTGGGTGCCTGTGCCTCAGCAGTCTGTGATTTCATGGAAATCAAACCTTCATCTCAGAAAAAGGGCTGGCAGATAGTCCCGTCTGGCGAGTTAGCCGATGAGTAACAGACCCAGTGCTGACAGCAACGCAGGATTCCTGGCGGATTGGAAGAAGCAGGCACTGGTCTGTGAGCTCCACACGGACCCCTCATCCTGTAGGACATGAAAGTCAGGCTTGCCGCTTCACTCAGAGCACGAATGTCTATCAACACCGCCCCTTATAAAGGAAGACGAAATGGGTTCTTGATCCGGATTGAACCTCTCTGGGGGAGCTCCTCTGGTCAAAAGAACAAGGTATCAGGATCGCAAAAATAGACATGCTGGAGGGAGAGATTCCGGAGGGTAAAGGGGCAGCAGCGTGGCACGGAAGCTTAGAACAAAGAGTGGGGCTGGAGCTCCCAGCAGCCTTAGAGACGCCAGAAATACAGCGGTTAAACCTCCGCCACCAGCACCAGCACCACCGGCGACAAACACCATGGAGAACCTACGGAACGAAGCCCCGCACCCCACGCGAGAAGCACGAAGAATAGGGACTTTGCTCACAGCATCTCTGAGCTCCACGGCCTCTGGAAAACTGGCTTTCCCTGCCCTCAGTTCTCTCCCTTCGTTCTCCTCCCCTAACTCCCCGGCAGTGCTCAAAGCTGGTTTGCCGCGGTGCAGCCTCATCTCCAGCCCTGGGCTCCCAGAGAGTCGTGAAACTCGGAGAGACCCGGGGGGGGGGGGGGGGCGGAGACCAGGGACATGATCACAATACAGTCCAACCAGGGCGACTTTTCCCAGGGACGTGACCATGTCGACAAGGCAGCTAAACCTTGATGCCCTCAATGGATGAAAAGAATCAGGGAAAGCTGTCGATACATCCTGAGTCAGGCCAGGCGGTGTAGACCAGGAGATAGTAACGGTCACTGTGAGCTCTTTGCACAGCCTTTCACTCCGGGCCACCCTACCTACCCCGCCGAGAAAGAAGACAAGCAAACACAACAGAAGCGCATAGCGAATAAACGGCAAGACTGTTACAAAAAAGTAAATGAGATTAAGTGCGTCTGGCCCCAGATGGAACAATAAATGTTAGTCCCTTTGGTCTCCTTTCGTTTTAGGGAATCTTTGGAAAAATAACTGGATTCCTGAGTAGTTGGTCACCCTCTGGAGCCCTGTTAGCCTCTGGATCTTTTGGCCCCTACGAGGTAGGCCTGGATGGTTAGCTACACCTCTGCTGCTTGATAATTTTGGAATGATAATATTGCTTACATAAACAGAAGGAAAAGAATGCCAACTTTGAATTCGCAGAACCCTCACAATCCCAGTTGACAGATCACATCCTACGTGTGGGCACACTTCCAAGCACTTCGTGTCGTAGCTTGTTCAGCATCAGTGTCTGCTGTCTGTCAAGTCTTTCTCTGTTTGGTGCTATTAACTGCAAATCTTTGCTCGATAGTGACAGAAACAAGGCATTACCAGAACAGAGAGTAAGTCAGTGCCTTTGTTTAGGACAAGAAAAACTAACAACATTGGACATTTTACAGAGAGAAAAAAAAAAAAAAAAAACCAGTTAGGCCTTTGCTCAATTTTGCCCACAAATTGCAGCAATTCTGTTGCCAAAGTGAAGCAATAGGTTATGGAGATATTTATCCAATGGAAAGACTTGGCAAAAGCAGAATAAGTTCCATGAAGGTTAAATAACATTAGGGAAATAACAAAACATAATTTAGAAAAGACCGTGTAACTGATGCTCTGGCTTACGAACGAAGCTGTCTCGCGTGTACACAGGGGACCAGCGTCCGATTCCCCACCTGGATGGTCAACAGGGTGCAGACGACGGGAAGGAAGCCTGCGGCTGCTGACTCTCTAGGTGGAAGGAGGACACGGAGGTCCCCGGGAAGGTCCGCGAGAGCTGGTTTGAGGTGAAGTGTGAACGAGGATGCTCTGCATCCCCGCGGCCTGCCGGGACCCTGCCACCAACAAGCAAGTCTACTACGGCCAACCACGAAGTTATAAAACTCTGCTTACTCTTGGGGTGTATGTGTTTTACAGGTAGGTGCCTGTGAAGATACCTTTGAAGTGTAAACACAGAGACCCCGCCGATGCCCCTTTGGGTATCCTCAATTAGTTTCACGAATTTCAACAATGACCTCGCAGCAAAGATGAATCCCGTAATTTCCCTCTAAGGCAGAGAGGGCGCTTAGTTCAGTGTCCTTTGGTGTGGATTCAGGTTCCTTTCCCAGCAACAGAAGAAAAGGCTTCATAAAAAGGAATGAAGGGAAGACCCGCTTTGCTTCTCTATCAGTAGTAAATGTGACAACAGCGCGTAACAAAGTTCAACGTCAAAGGTTTCAAACCAACAAGCAAAAGCTGACTACTGGGGGGTCAAAAGCTGCTTTGGGGGCGTCTCCGTGCCGAGGGTGGTTTTGGCACAAAACATAAACTGGTGCTGGCAGGGCGTGCTTCTCCTGCTGCTGGCGGGCTGCCCGCATCGCTGGGGTTGCGAGCGTCCGAGCGCCGCCTCCTGCAGAGTGGGGGTCCCCAGAAGCGCCAGCAGGAGGAAGACAGCAGACAGGGGCCCTTCTACGCTGAAACATTTCTACTTTTGTAGGAAAGCAAAGGACTATAAGCATCTGGCAATCTAGGGAGACTGTTTTCTATTCCTGATGCTGAGATGAAATCTGGGGAGACGCCCCAGCGGCTGTAGAGAACGGAGGTCGTTTGAGTGGGGCTCGGAGAATTTACAATCCGCTCGTTCTATGAAATGTGCTAAGTGTGAAGTGTTCTTTCTCACGTGCGCTTTTCCTTTGAGGTATAAACTCACCGGCTCGTATCCGGCTCAAGTATTCTGCGTCTCTTCGGCCCGTGGTCAGTATTTAAGCAGCAGTGGGTTTCCGGGCCACCGCCCGATGCCCCTTCAGCAGAGCGGAGGTCTCTCGCCAGCCCCCTGCAGGAGCGGCGCCCAGTAGCTCAAGAGGGGATGTGACAGGAGCAGGAAGGGGTCTGAGCAGACGGCCGCCCGCCGTCACTGCCCCGGCACAGGCCGGGGTCCGAGGCCAGCTCAGCTGCGTCTCTCACTCTGCAAGTAGCTTGGCTCTGCCGGCCCCACGTCTGAGCTAAAATGCCTTTTTACATCCCAAGGTTCCAAAAATCAGCTACGCTGTCAATTATCATAAAAGCAACTGGTTGGCAGGAACAACGTACTGAACCAGCCAAAAGAGCGTGTTTTAAGACCAAAAAAGAAAAGGAATGAAAAAAAGAGATGCGTCTTTAGGAAAATCTTGGATACTGTAAAACCCAAACCATGTTGAAACTTAAAATGGGGCTATCCTCAGTTTGGACATGTGTTTCCTTATAAAGTTAAGCAGAGAAACAATTATAAAGAAAATTCAGTTCTACTGCAACTTGAGATGTGCAAAGCACACAGCCCTGCGGGCAAAGTGTCCACTCAAGTTTGAGAAATGCCGTTTAGAAATATTCATTCTGCTATATATTCCTGAGGTAATAATTCTAGTCATAAAACGAGATAAAAATATGGCCACATCTTTTGCACTGAGATTTTGTTTCAAATTTAATCAGTAAGTCCTGTTGTAAAATGTTCCACAAAATACTACTCACACCACTGAAACGTAAACAAAATTAAGATTAAGAAAACAAGTATTTTTAATTAAATAATCTAAAAATCATATATGTTTCCCTAAATTAAAATGGAAAGAGAGCTCCAGACGCTTGACAAATGTGCCTTCTCACACTTGGTCGGTTTTGGAGCCGCTGCTGGAGAGAGCAGATGTGCACAGCCCGGCTTCAGCGTTTCTGGTCTCAGGGGTCCCGAGAGACCCTGGCGCACATGACCAGCTTCTGGAGCTATTTACATACTTGGAACAACTGAGATAAAGCAGGAGACCCCGGTGAGTCGGGTAGATATAAAGCCTCACTGCAGATTCTGAAATACCGATCGCTCCAGATTTGCAGGAACTCACACCAGACGGCACCGACCCTGTCCCTCTCTGCTTCCCCACACACTGGATCTGGGCTGGGCTCACGTACCCCTACAGACTGGTTCCACCGCGGCTGGACATTTCTTTACTTTTAAAAATAGCATTTGTTGTTGTTCTCTAATAAGAAAGGCATGCAGGTTCGCTGCAGAAAATCCAGGAAGAATTGTAAAAGAGAAAATAGAGGGCATTGTTGGATAACTCAAATTAATATTTGGATGTATCGACTCCCAAAGCAAGTTTATATACATTTTTTTAAAAGGAGTCATTTTGGACGTGTTTTAAGATTTCTTTGATGTGGACCATTTTTAAAGTCTTTATTGAATTTGTTAGAATATTGCTTCTGTTTTATGTAAGTCCCTGTATGCGTTTTAGAACTTGCTTTTTCACTGAACTTCTACTTCTTCCTTACCCGTTTGTTAACAAATAAGATAATAATCTATCATTTGGCTTCCCCTGATGTGGCAATGTTTTTTTTTTTTTTGGTTTTGTTTTTTTGTTTCTTGTTTTTTCGCCTGTGAAAAAGAAACGGCTTGAAAGAATTCAAAATCCAGCTTTACCCAGTTTAAACTTGAATTTAGAGAGTCTCGAATGTTACAAGAAGGGGTTATCTTTAAAACAACAATTACTAGCATTTCATCATTTAAGCAATCTCAGTTGATAAAGCCACCTTCAAAGACCATGGCGAGGTCTAATGCATTATTTACATAGAAAGCCTATTCAAAACCTATTAAACACCTTTTCTATACCTTTTGCTAGTATTTTAGACCATAGAGATAAAAAAAATGACTTTTTTTCCTCCTTATTATTTAATCTGTAACATCAAAAAGTCAGTCCAAATCACAGAACAGGAAATCTAAAGCTCTGTTGAGCTCACCCTCAGACTTTAAATTAGAGAGACATTTGAATAGATGTGAGATCCCTAAAATCACTGCTGCACTGCCAGGACTGCATTACTGCGAAGTAACTGCTAGACAGCTGCTGCCGCATCACTGTAGGGGAAATGTCTGTGGTTATCCTCTCTTTGGGGTAGTTAGAGCTTTTGAATAAGTAAAGATAAATCATCCCAAGTGATTTTGCTCAAAAAGGAAGGAAAAAAACCTACCCAACAACCTGTAACACTTACCTGTTGATGATGAAACTGCTTCTTCCAATGCCATGGACTGAAGGGGAATTACACTTTAAAGCTTCAGCATGACAGGAAGAGACTGCACCGAAACTCGGTGGATTTCAAGGCTATTCCTCGTGGAAGGATTAGTGGAGCCTCTCGGAATAGTGAAAATTATAAAATGAAACCCGCCTCATCTTCATGGATGGAGCTGGTATTTCTTTTCCCTTTGCGATATACTAGTTAAATTATTTATCCCGAGGCCTTAAAGAATGAGTGGCTTCCAAAATTATTTCAGGGTTTAAAGAAAATCTTTTCTAAAAATTAAGCCAGGGTTTCCTCCAGCCATGACTTCCACCATCTGGAGAAAGATTCTTTTCCTTCCTGCCACCTCTCACGTGGGCTGGCCTCTCACTATAGCTAATAGTGCCCAGATGTCCTGGATCCGCAGGGTCCCCACCTTCAGCTGCCTTTCTGTCAATGCACCCTCCTCTCTATCTCCTCCCTGAAAATAAAAGAGTTAGAAACCATACCCCTCTATTCTGGACCAAGAGCGAAGACTGGGGTAGCTGACATCTCAAAGCTTTCAGGACAGGTTGTAGTTCCATCACCAACAGCAGGACATCTTTATTGTTCCGGGAGCGCCCACGACCGCGGCTAACCCTCTAAGTGCCCATGGGCTCTCTGTCAGTTAGGGAGCTGCAGAGCCTTCCTGCGGCTTTTCTGATTATGCAGAGGAAAAACCTGGAGGCTGGTGGCTCCTTCTTAATTCCCAGCTGAACCTCTGTTCTGGTAAAACGCACAGTTATTCTGACCTCATCAGTCTGGACTGGAGGACGAAAGGCACAGGAAGTGGGACCTGTAACGTGACCGTGACCTTTCAAGTAAGCATAGGGCCACCCAATTAGAATGTCCCAACTCCACCTTCCATCTTTTCCACTAACCATATTAAAGGTCCTCGACGCTACGTTACTCTGTGCTCCGACTGTCTCCCCTAGAAAGCAGGGCTAATCGCACTAGACTCAGGTTATCAGGTTTTCTAAAACACTCAGAAGAAAGCTTAAGCATGTATACCAGGAACTAGAGAAATCCTCGTAAAAATTTCTAAAAATTAACCTCTCCTCTCACTGTATGTTTTACATCTAGAATATGGGGCTGCATGTACTCATCAGAAAAAATAGTATTGTTCAGAGATTTAATATGAAAACCATTATGTAAGGATGAAATATCTTAACTCTGGCCAAAGCCCATGAGCTCAGATTAATGCATTAATTGTGCAGAATCTATCATCTTCAAAGACAAAATGGCTTTTCTGATGCTATTTTGTGCCAGAGCACTATAACATGCCAAGACAAAGAACACTGGAGCCACATTAAAGAATATCTACTAACTTTAAGTGTCTAATGGATTGTGTTACTTCATTTTCTCAAGGGGAATATTGGAGATGTTACCCCAAATGTTTCATCCATGCAAGCTAGGTTTCTAGCCAGAGTCTCAGAAAATGACTTGCTAAGTCTACACGAATAACTTCTGTGTGTGCCTGTATGTTGCAAGGAGCATTAATTGTTTATACAAGTGCTCCCTTCTACATGCAAGTTGGGCTACTAGTTCTGAAAACAGGGTGTCTTACTCCGACTCTCAGCTAAACTTTAATTTTGTCCCAATGTTCCGACACTGACATTCATCCTCTGAGTGCTGCAACAGCACAAGGACTACATAACAGCCGCCACACCACAGTTCTAGGAGGTTGATGTTTAATAAATATGTAGCTGAATAGTGTTAGGTTACAACGTACTAATACGACTTTCTTCAGCAAAAAAAGTCCTTTTAAATGGAAAAATGTGCATTTGCTATGATCTAGAAACTGGCTGGAAAGTCTGGCTCCATCCATGTATTTTCAAGCTCTTCAGTATCTCTGAAAAATCATCAAAAAGTACTTTTGCTTTGATATATGAACTGAAGTGTAGCTTTGAGTTGGCTCACATTATGGCCATGCTTTTCAAATTCCTTAAATTACCAGAAATGACACTTCAGACTAGGAGATCTTGCTGTTAAACCTGTCTGAATGCATCAACACCAGAGACGACACAACAAGAGCGGCGCCGTTCGCCGACCCCTTGGATCTTTCAGAAGAGGTGCAAGTGACAGCTCCCTCCTCACAGTTCGTCTGCTGTGCTTGTTAATAGAAGAGAAGCATATTTTAGACATAAGATGAACAGTATTACCAGTCCTTCTCCTACATTTCAAATACATTTTGATGCTCCTAATACACTTAAAATGTTAAAATTATACTTGGCATGTCAGTGTTCTATGTTCACACATTTCTACATTTAAAGGTTCTGTGATTTTCTGCTTTTAATTTCAGAAACAGTCATTTAAAGTCTAAACTAGGGTGGGGAAGGACTTTCAAATGAAAATTGGGAAGATTTTTGTTGATGGCGTTGAAGGTGGGAGAAGCTGAAAAGCAGGGAGAGGCGGAAAGATGAGGAAGAAGGCCTTGCAGGCCTGGGCTGTGGCTATGGGTCCAAGTGTCCCTAGTCTAGAAGTCTTCTGATGACCCAATCTGACCAAGAGAAGACCAGATAATCACTAGGAATCTACACCCCAAACCATTCATTAAATTCCAGTGGCATATAGATCCTATTTCCCTGCTATCACCAAAATGTAGATACAAGAAATTTCTAGAAGAGAGTAGGGGATAAGTTGCTTTCACCTAACAAGTTGATCTATTTGCGGAGAAAACAAAAATATTTCATAGATCAAACGCACCTTTTTGTACGATAATTTCTCTAAGGCACAGGATGTATCTTAGGGCCCTAAGAAGATAGTTGGCGGGTTCACTAGGAACAGGACGTTGGGTGAGTCATTTATGTGCGTCTCAGCTTCACCTACAAAATGGAGATAACAGTGACCCCGCCTTCCCGGGCTTGCGGTGAGGATTGACTTAGGTGCCCAGCGTAAAGCTCGTGGAACAGAGCCTGGTGCACAGGAGGGGCTTCGGCGTCACAACTCCCTGAGTGAAGTGAAGCTGTCAGTCGACTTTCACCAGCTGAGGGGGCCACCCCGGGTCGCTTGGGGGTGCCGAGGGTCCTATGGCTCAGGAGGATCCGTCGGGGCTGCGTTTAATGAACCAAGTTCCTGATTCTACCTTCGTATCAGTAGCAGATATAACATTTGTATTAGGAAAATGCCGTTCAGAAATGGGTGACTCTAGGTTCAAAATGCTTTTGTCTATTTTTGCTTAAACATGAATATAATACCACTTTAAAAATGCCCTTTTTTTTGGGGGGGATAGTGTAATAAAAGTTTACTTGCATTACTTTCCCCAGGTATTACAGTTTTTGCTATGCTGTGATGTATAGTTCAGGGAGAGTCATTACAAATACAAACTTGAGGATAAAGGGACCCAAGACTTTCATTGTAATATATTACACAATACTTCAGTATAATCAAATCACCCTCATTCTTCTAACTGGAACAGCTATGGTAATAACAGACTGTTATAAGATCTGTGTTTTTCTGTTTTGAAAATAAACACGTAGGCCCAGCTCTATATTGCTGTGATGGTGGGGACTTTTATTTTGGGGAGTCTTATATTTTTTTAAATTTTCCTTTGGGAAATGGTAATCCAGATGGGGGTCATCAAAAAGTAATTATTCAACCTAATGTGGATTTTTTTTTCTTTCTAGGGTAGGATAAAAAGCTTTTATAAACTCAAGTAAACTTAGTTTCTGCTGCCCTTAGAAGAATATTTTGTTCAGGCCTGCCTCAAAAAGAACAGAGCACGGTGTTATTATACACTGTGATGAGGTTTACAAACAGTTTTTGGTTATTTTTAATCTGTTATTTTTAAAGCAGCCCTGAGAGGTAACTGGAGCTATATGATCTCTAAAGAGGAACAGGGATAGGGGAACAGAACCATCACGCAAACAGCGTGGCCACCCCCGGGACCAAAATCACCGAAGTCGAGCTCAGTGGTCAGGATGCTGGACTGAGCCGTGACAGGGGCCTGTCGAGGCCTGCTGGCGGCTTTGCTTTTGACCAGGAGCACAGATGGCAGAGCATCTGGGCCCAAAGGGCTTAAAAGGATCGAAGCGCTAATGGTCGTCACCTCGAAGCCACCCAGAGGTCCAGGGACAGGCTGAGACCTAGGAAGGACCCTCGGCGTGGCTGCTGGAGGGCGAGCTGAGCCCCTTCTTTCTGCAGAGCACGTGGGTCCCTCCTGTGCCGGGACCACCACCTGCCGCCGCCGACCCAATTAGACACATAGGCTCCACACCACAGCCTTAAGCAATGCAGCCTTCAGCACGGGTGTTTCTGTCACAAGACGGTAAAAATACAGTGTGCTTAAACACGAAGCAAAGAAACCGTAAAGAGAGAGAGCGCGCAAACACTCTTAGGGTCTTAGATTAAAAGAAAAAATACCAGAGCTTGACGACTCTCAGAAAGAAGAATGAGTATAGCGTACAGAAAAGTTCTTGTAAAGCCATTTCATGGAAATTTAAATGCAGAAGAATGGCACATTCGCATGACTTAAATATATTTAAATGCCAAGCACCTGCCATACATAATGTTGTGCAAATGTCATAGCCTGTTTTAAAAGTAAATAAGACACCTCAAAAATAAAAGAGAAAACATATTTGTTTTAATCATTAAAAATGACCGATTTAGAGAAATGGACAATGAATCCAATATTACTTTTGGACTAAAGGCAATCCTCCGTAATTCCTGATATTTTCTACCCTTTCACATACTTTCTGGTGACTTTAGAGGGAAATATATTTTAACAATCAGTTGTGTAAACATTTTAAAATAAACAAAAGGGAGACAGGGAAAAGCATGAAGCTGTGCAAAAAAAGAGAAAAGAATCAAAAATTACATTTGTAGGACCGACCAGACCCACTCAGTCACACTTTGGGGTTGGGTGATGGGATAAACTCTATATACTCAAGGGTGATTTAAATACTCTCCGTAGACAGCCGGGAATAGCTGATGAACGAGCACACACTGTGAAGAAGAGCACAGGCATCGCTTTGAACCAAAGGGCTACACAGCAGAGCCTGGGTCTCACGCTCAAGGGTGAACAAACTACATGCTTTCATCACGAGGGCACAAAACATTGCCCCTTCTTTGGGTAGCGACAGCCGGGAACATCGTAATTCCTTGCAAGATTCCCAGCTCTCGCAGGCATGTGGTCTCCCCCCTCCCTAGTGGGGACTCGCCACGCTCAGAAGGAGAACACAAAAGGGGCAGAACAGTTACTCACGAAGACTAAAGAGCTGGGAAGGCTCCTGAAACTACCCATGTGCCACAGCGCTGCTCACTGTGTCCCCTGTTGTTTTAGAGGTCTGTCCCGTTAGACGCACACCCACTTAAAGCCAGCAGGAGCGAGCCACTCACTACACATGCGGTTGGCACGTGGGTCCAAAGCCAGGGGAGCTAAAAGCATCCACTGAACAAGAGAGAAGAAACCATCCTTCCTAGGCCACCGCAACAGGCGCTGAACACAGGCCGTTACAAACACGCAGGAAGAAGTGAGCCGTCGTTCCATTCGGCCTCGGGCGGCATTGAATCACGCAGCCCTCAGCACAGATGCGAATAGGAGTGGGTCGGTCGGGCTCTTAAAAAAATATATTTCTCTTATTTTCCAAACTCTAAGTAACTGGATATATTATCCAACTGATTTTCAGCCTACTTTCGAAGACCAATACTGAATGATATCACTTATATGTGGAATCTAAAAAATAAAACAAACAAATGTGTACAGCAAGACAGAAGTGGACTCACAGAGAGAACAAACTAGTGGTTACCAGGGGGGAGAGGGAGGGGCAGGGGAAACTGCTGTGTGTAAAGTAGATGAGCAACAAGAGTCTATTGTACAGCGCAGGGCATGTGGCCATTATCTTGTGATAAGTTTTAACGGAGTGCAATCTGCACAAATACTGACTCACCCTGCTGTGCACCTGAAACTAACAAATACTGTAAATCAACTGTACTTCAATTTTTAAAATTGAATGATCTTCTTATAAAAAAATAATAAAATCATGAGATTAATTTAAAAAAATTTTTTAAGTTATTTTATTAGATAGCTTATTGGATAATAGATAATAGATTCTTATTTGGACAAAAGGATGCACAAAAATCCTTTCTTTCAAAGTGAAAGGCAAAGGAATCTGTGTTTGTGCTGATTTATAGGACCCCTTGGAGAAGCGTAAAGAAATGAAGGATGTGTAATGATGAAAATGCACTGAATTAATTATTCACAAGTAATCACCATCATCATAAAAATAATTAGCAGGCTAGGAAAAGCAGAAAGTGGGCCCAGAAATGAAAAAAAGATGATTATTTTTATACTGGAGGAAAAAAAAGGAGGTAATGGGAGTCGTGTGGGGCAAGTGTTGAAAGCATCTGTCAAAAGGCTGCTTGAGAAATGGGAGTCCCAGTTTATGATTAATTGAAAAATTATTCAAATGGAAATTCCATGCTAATGTTAGCAGTCTTTAGGACAGAAAGAGAATAACCCAATTAGTTACTCAAATTCCTACAGCTGCTTTTAATGGGATTAGTGCCTTTTTTTGGTTTATCTTGAATTGAGAAATTGAGTGCACCTGTTCACTGCTAATCAGTGTGAACTGTGAAGGGTGGAATTCACTTAATCACACTTTACCCCTCCACCAGTAACGTGCAATGGGGAGAGAGTAGATCTGGGACCAGAGAGCTCGCGTCTGAATCCCAGTACTGCTGCTTATTAGCATCTGGTTTGGGGAAAGTCAGTATCTCTGCGTCTCATTTTTTTTCTCATCTGTAAAATAGACACAAAATACGGAACAATGAAGACTGTTGCAGAAATTAGTAATAATCACTGCAAAACACCAGGCAGCCAGGAATTCTCAATAAAGAGCAGCTATAATTATCCCACAGTTGCGAACTCCTTTTGTAGTGGCAGCAAACTAGGCTGCGGTGTTGAAGATTTACCCTGAAATGGAACAGATAATGAATAACACAACCATTCAAAAGAGTTTCTTATTTGAATCGTCTCCCCTGGGTCATGGGCAGGCATGTTATGTCTCTGACACTCTAGTGTGGAAAATTCCCCAAAGGGCAAGACTGCACATTATGGAGACTTCAGTTTTGCAATGGCTTGGAGAAGGTCACTTAAGTTGCTTAGTAGCCATAATATGCAAAACATTAGAATGGAGTCTTCGATGCGAGTGAAAATGATGAGCGTACCAAGGCAAATTCCAGGATTATGTCAGCAACTGGTCTTTCGCTGTTCATTTTTGGGGCTGGCGCACGTAGCTGTTATTGGACTGGCAGCTTGCATGTGTTATCCACGCAATCATATAGGTATGCTAGCGTGTTTACTCTTAATTGCTTGGAAAAAGTTTTAAATTTTGAAGATCTTTACTCAAGATAGAATATGGCATTTGGATCTGGGGGAACAGCTTTGGAAATGCCCAGTTCTTAAAAGACAGGTCTCTAATCTTTGTTATTAAAAAATCTCTATGAAGAGCTCACTGATACAATTCCACAAGGAAAAAAATAACTACTTAAAACATACATTACCTAAAAGACCTTAATTGTATCACTGCTTTATCCTAAACAGCTGTACTTGGTATCCTTAAATTGGAGTAAGGATATATAGGCTATCTCAGTGCTCCTGATATCTCACCAAGATACCAACATTTATTAAAAAGTTCTTCCCACCGCACAGCAGAATGGGAGAGATACTCAATTTCCCTTGAAATTTTTGTGCCATCTTTGGATGCCTGGTGCTTTCAGAGAGAACGGATAACAACACTACAGTGAAGCTGAACTTAACCAAGTAAAAACCAAATTTTTTTGAGTATCGAATGGAAAATTACACTTTGTACACAGCATTTTACCCCCCCCCCTTTGGGGGGGCATAATTAAGGTCCAGGTCAACTTAACACAATTCACAGTGGTGACAATATTTATCAAGCATTTTGCAAGTCATAAATGTGCAATTAATCTCATTTCCTTTTTGTGCACACTTGTATCATTTCCCCCATTTTACAACTGAGACTCAGAAAAACTGACTGACAGGTCCGAGGCTAAACTTAATAAACAATAGGGCTGGTACTAGAAGCCCAATCTTTTAAGTGCAATAGACTGGGCTCTTCTCCATGGTGTCTTCGTTTACTGCTTTACAGGTTCATTGGTTGGTTCAGCAAACATTTACTGAATGCACTCTAAATGTCAGGCACCGTGATAGGCCCTAGAAATACACACGAAAAAGTTCTGTTCCGAGAGCACGTTTGTTAAGTGCAACGAAGTTAGCCTAGGGACCCAGCTAACACAGTCGGCTCTACAGTACTGTGCTGTAATAGGGTTACAGTACTTTCCACACAAATAACACATAAAAACCGAACAGACGAATAAAGAAAACATTTTTAATCTTAGAGTACAGTCCCTTGAAGAGGACAGTAGTCCGGTACAGTGGCTGGCGCGCAGGGGCTGCATCGAGGGAACGGGACAGAAAACGTACTGACTGGAGGACGGAGGGCAGGTGGGAGCCGGTGGAGCTGAAGCAGCTCGTCAGCAATAGGAGGCGCTACATCATCGCCGCTACGTCTCAGCAGTACCGGCTACATCACCGCTGCTTTTACACTTCCTTCCAGCCAACCTGGGCTTGAAGTAAAGATACCGCACTACCGTGGTCCGCCCAGTCCTGTACAGTGAAGTACACAAAGCACGACCGCCTGCGGAGGACGCCCGCGCGTGACAACTAACCGATGTGACCGGACACGTGAACACATGTTCGCATCTTTGAAAGCTCGCGACCCGAAGGGTCGTAGGCAGGGGACATACCGTACGAATTACAGATGGGTCTCACCCCAAGCAACTCACTGAGTAAATGGCAAGCGCTCAGGGTGACTAGTGCTCTGGGGGCCCTGAGTGGGGCTCCGAGTGTGGAGGCGCCTCCGGGGCGGCGGAGAAGAGGCCGTGGGCAAGCGAGTCCGGCAAAGCACCCTCCGCCATTGCCGCCTGCACGCAGCCGGCGTCGGCACCGTCGGGGCGCCGGGACACAGCACAGACGGGCCAGCACCGGCCAGGGTAAAGGTGAGCGGGGCCGCTGAGGCGAAGACGGGGAGCAGGGCTCCAGGGGAAGCAGCAACTGCGTGAAAGGGCAGGGCCGTGCCGGCACCTCACCTCCGCGTCGCATCTTCCCGTGCGGCTGAAGCGAGTGAGGCGTGCGGAGGGGCGGGTGAGAGATCACCAAAGGCCGGGCGCCGGGAGAAGGAACGTGAACTCCTTCCCGAAAGGGTGTGCAACAGCGACATGCCTGGACCCGGATTCCAGAACGATCCCCCTCGCCCCAGTGGAAGGTGAGGTGGTGGCGGGAACCCAAGGCGGGAGGGGGGTGGGGAAGCAGGACGCAGCCGTGGGGCGCTCGCTCGGGGGCCGCCTTGCTTTCGGGCACGTGGTGCCTCGGGGGCTGCCTGCCCCCCGGGACTGGGCGGGTGGTGATTCTCTGGGCCCGGGAGGCGGGGGTTGGGGGGGGGAGCACGTTTCAGCTCGGAGGGCACGGCCGTCGGCAGCCTGACTGTGACACGCTGCGGGCAGGAAGTGCTCTGAGGGCCTCGAATGCGGATGCTGACGTGCTCAGGGGTGCAGGACGCCGCCCTGAACGGGGAGAGGGCTCAGCGGGCCGCGTGACGTAGCAACATGCTTAGAAACACTGGGATACTATCTCCTGCAAGCATCACAACACGGAAATCGATCAGCATGTAGGTAAGAGGTACACAAAGAAATAAATACGGATGGGTCTCACATGAATAATGTTTTAGCACATAGATCTAAATATTTTCCCATATGCTGGCTAATATTATCCAGCATGTGATTTTAAAAAGTGTCAAATACCAAAGTCTTGAAAGATGAATTATTTTTAAAACTTTATTAGTCACACCCTTTATCCATACTGCATTTGCTCTCAGGAGGAAATGTACACCCGAAGGGTGAAAAGAAAGAAATAGTTTCCTTAAGTGAAGAACAGAAAGAGCAGGGCATGTAGCTGGCTCCCTGCCAGTCAGAGGGCACTGAAAAGCTACAAGTTTCAAGGCAAATCTCTACTAATCCACCTTTTACCAAAGTTCTCACTTAAAGTCCACCTTTTGACATGAAATATTTAACAGGAACTTTATTTTAACCACGAAGTGCCCTTAAAAAAATGTAACATCGGGGCTTCCCTGGTGGCGCAGTGGTTGGGAGTCTGCCTGCCGATGCAGGGGACGCGGGTTCGAGCCCCGGTCCGGGAGGATCCCACGTGCCGCGGAGCAGCTGGGCCCGTGAGCCGTGGCCGCTGAGCCTGCGCGTCCGGAGCCTGTGCTCCGCAACGGGAGAGGCCACAACAGTGAGAGGCCCGCGCACCGGAAAAAAAAAAAAAGTAACATCGGATTCCATACTAGGCTAAAAGAAGAACATATTAGGTAAATGAAAATAAACATGTATTTTAAAAAAAAGAAAGAAAGAAGAAAAAAAGGACTTGTGAAAAGCATAAAACAGTTAATGAGGATTTCCCCTGAAGACCAAACGTTAATGACAATGCAAAGTTTCTTTCCTACTGAGGGACACATGCTTCTTAAAGAATGGATAAGTCAGTAAAGTCCATTTTCTAGTGGCATATTTGGAGCCACAATTTTAATCTGTTGAAATGGCACAGAGACAAAAACCAAAATACAAATAAACAACAACAAAGAAACGTTTTCTTTTAGAAAGAAACGCCATTTAATGGGCTTCCACTCTCACGGTTTAAATTCAGTTCCTTGAGGGGGGCCTAACTCCCTCAGGAAGGCAGCTTTCTGTTGGGTATGTGCATGATGTTCATTTGTCTTGCATCTAAAAATTAGAATATAACAAGCTTCTAATCATCACTTGCTAATCTGAAACAAAAAGAATTCTTCTTTTCCATTGAAAGCAGACTACTAAAAAAAAAAAGCATTCTCCAAGGTCATATGCTGTTGGCAAAGCTCAAAAAACCCTTATAGTCCAACTTGCTTATGTTCAGCTGTGTTTACTTAGACTGAACTTGACAAAGCCTGCGTCTGATTATCCTGAACAGTCATCTGCCCGCAGATACATAGATATGACACAAACTTCTGGACGGAATGACATTTGGCCTCCATAATTTTGGAATAATTTACTACGTACCCTCAACTTAAAACACCAAAATGATCCGCAATATGTTTGGGGGATCGGAACATAAATATTTCGTCTCACGGAGGGCGCAGTCTCCATGACCTTCATGGATTTTAGGCGATTTACTAACAAAGTGGGGAACTGCTCTGTAACAGGCAATTTCGAGGCAACAATTATTTCAGACTTTTCAATAACATCAAGATTTCAAGGGATTTCTGTAAACAAACTGTCACTTAAAGAAAAAACTTTCCGTCAGTACTTCTGCATCACGTCTCCAGAACAGAACATGCGTATAAAAATAAGAGTTAACTAAATTATTTCCAGAGACTACATGTTAGAGTAATGTTTACACTATTGGTAGAAAGCAAAAGCTTGGTGTTTTACCACTATTTCTTACACTAAATGCAAAATTTTGCTTTTGGAGTAATGTAAACCATTTCCATGTCAGAGAGTCTGTTCCTGATTACCTAAGAATTGATTCTGGCCCATCTTATTTACTTTGCTTGCTGTTATGTTTACATAACGAACGATAGACATACTTTCCCCTCCAAACTAAGGTTGTTTCAAAGGTGGAAGTACTCATTATATCCCCCAGCGATCAATCAATGAACCAATCAATCAACAGATCTTTACTGCCTTTTGCTAACAGCCGGTAATACAGTAGTGCCCAAGAAGATGCTTTCTGTCCTCTGAAGTTTGTCTAATGAGAAAAATGATACATTGAACACAGACTGTCATTCTCTAGGTTGTTGATTTTACTTTATACAGTGAGGAAGCATGCTCCCCCACTGAAACGAACACACTTTTCCCCTGACTCCTGTCTTATTATTGAATTAACCTAGGGATGGGGTCCCCTTCATTTGGAATTGGTGGGTGTGTTCAGGGAGCCTCAGACACTCTGCTGTGCCAGGTCCCACTAGCAGTTCTGGCTCTGTCTGTAATGGGGCTGGTCTCTGAGTGATTCATTTGATGCTCTCTAGTTTGGCTTTTATTCTAATGTACTAAATTTGCTTTGATAAGCACTTCGTGAAGTGAAATAATGTAAACGACGGGACTGCTGCTATTGGAGCACCTGCCGCCCACGCCTACTAAGCCAGGGTTTCCAAATTTCCCTGAAAGGACTGAATCCAGTGATGGACCTTATGGCACCTTCTCCCATTGTTTTCTCTCATGATGCGTTTGCTTTGTCGATTCACAAAGGATGATTTTGCATATATAAATACAGAAGGAATATGTTTTCAAATGTGCATGCCTTTAAAGATCATCTAACAAATCCAGAACACGTGCTGGAGACGGGAGTGTCTTCAGACTAGTATTTGTGAGAGAATACATTAAGGCCTCATTAGCTTTTCATGCAAAACTGCATCCACAATCATTCTAGAAAAGGGCAGGTTCCTCAAGATTCGACATGTAGTCAGAGAAGGGAATCTAGGAAAATGAGGGAGTACGCAGCTCTCTTCCGAAGCCCAGCCACGTGACAAAGCCAGAGGCATCTCCAAAGCCACAGATGTACCAGCAAACCAGGTGAAGAAGGCTGCTGCAGCTTGAAAAAGTAACTTTATCACCTTAATGCCTAGGTCCTCTGAGAGCTGTCTAAAAGAGGAAGGTAAGTGGTGTTAGACAACAAAAGGGACATTCAAATGACCACACCTTTCACTTTTCAAGCATGGAGGGAAGGAGCAGTTGATACACTTCAAGGAACAAAAACCCTTTGAGGAAGGGAGCTACTTGTGGGTGGCTTCTTACAAAGGAAAAGTACATTTGCAAATCTTATCAGATTGGACCAAGACACAACTCTGCACAGAAACTAATACGGAAGCTCATTTTAAGAGGATACAAAACTCCTCCACACGCCAGTTACTGTACACGTGGGCGAGGCTATTGGGAGACCGTCTGACAAAGGAGCGCAGCCACCAGTATCTCTGGACACACAGTTCATTCTCTAAAACGCAGACTTCCACACAGAAGCAACATTTATAGTTACGGATCGCTGGCCGCAATCAGTTTGCAGAAGAGCTGCAGTTGAATCAAATTTATACGGCCCTCTCAATGTTAACCAAAGTAGACAAAAAAAAGGAAAGCTTTCACAACCAAAACTCTTGAAAATTTTCCTATATTTTTTGGTTTCATTTTTCCCAGAACTGAAACACCATAGAATAACACCACCTCAGTGCACTCACTCCAGCTCAGTCAGGAAGGGCTGAGGTACATAAACATTTTTTATTTCACTTTTTTACAAGACGGTGACCAACATTTCTTAGCCTTCCAAAAAGCTTCAGGTTTGGAATACATTTTGGTTAAATGTCAGCAAAGGAATTTGCTCATCATTCAAACAGCACTATTTCTTTCCAACCTTGGAGTATATGTAGGAACTGTGTTGTGAATGGAATTACAGGACAGCTCAGAGCCACAAAGGGGAAATCCAGTTCTACAATTCTCAAGTGTTCCATAGGGAAGCATTCTGTACAGGAGAAAACAGGAATAACAAGGGACATTTATCCCCACAATTTATCAAGTGCTTTCACAATTATCAATAGCTGTGTGAGGTAGGGATTTTTTCTTTCCTTCATTTTATAGATACTGATATAAATCAGATAAGTTAGATGATTATTTACCTGATGTTTCTTAGTTAGTTACTGGTAGAGAAGAAAATCTGAACCCAGATCTTTAAAGTCTAAAACCATAATCTGAAGCCCAAAAGCCAGCATCACAAGTAATGGGAAAACACTAGAAGTACTGCCAGGAAGGTCAGAAACAAGACAAGAATGTGTACCACCATTACTTGTGATATACAGTTCAAGCAATAAGCCAGAGAAAAAATTCATGGCAAAAATTTCAGAAAGCAGGTAGAATCATTCCTCTTTGCAAATAATATAATTGTATTACTGGAAAACACAAGAAAGTCACCTGAAAAAACTACCAAAAATGATAAGCACATTCATAGTGGTAGCAGAGTACAATATTAACATTACAGAAAGGAATGGCTTCCTCATGTAAAAGCAACAGTTAAAAAAAGTGATGGAAGAAAGGACCCTAATTAGGGTCTAGGACTAAATTTAACAAGAAATGTTCAAGACCTATTTGGAACATTTTAAACACGACTAATGGCCACAAAAGGAGACATGAACAGACATACCAAGCTTCTGCGTAAGATGATTCTATATTTTTAAAAAATCAAATTTTCTATAATTAATTCATAAATGTAACACAATCCCAATAAAAATAACAAACCTTTTTTTTGAAGAGACAAGTTGATCCTAAAGTTAATAGTGGAAAACAAACAAGCAACAATAGCTAGAAAAACTATGACAAAAGAAGATGGAGGGAGAATAAGCATAGCCAGATTTTAAACATATTCTAAAGCCTCAATAGTTAAAACAGTGTGGGATTGGAGCATGAGGAGAAACAGAAATCAAGACCAGAAAGATAAGAGAGACTCAACTTAAAATGTAGTATTTCCAACCAGGGAAGGAGGAGAAAGACAGATCAATAAACAGTATTAGAATAACTGGGTAGCTCTATGGAAAAAAATAAAATGGGACATTTTCTTCACACTATATTATACCATTTCTCAAGCTAAGATACATTCCAAAGAAATAAAATATTTAAGGTACAAATTGAGACTCACAGAAATACCAGAAGAAAACCTGGGATACTACTCCCTTTAGGGTTTTGAAGTGAGCAAGTTCTATCACTTAAAATCTAGCAGCCAAAGAAATATCAATAAATGTAATTACATTTTTTTCAAAGGCTACATGGGGAAAAGTCAAAAGGAGAATCAGTTTTTCCACATCCTCACCAACACTTGTTAATTTCTGTTTTTTGACAACAGCCATCTTAATTGGTGGGAAGTAGCATCTCTTCTTGGGTTTACTTTTTTTTTTAATTGAAGTCGAGTTGATTTATAATGTTGTGTTAGTTTCTGATGTACAGCAAAGTGATTCAGTTATACACATATATAGATTTTTTTCATATTATTTTTCATTATGGTGTATTACAGGATATTGAATACAGTTCCCTGGGCTCTACAGTAGGACCTTGTTGTTTATCTATTTTGCATACAGTAGTTTGCATCTGCTAATCCCAAACTCCTCATTTATCCCTCCCCCACCCCCTTTCCCACTGGTAGCCATAAATTTGTTTTGAGTCTGTGAGTCTGCTTTCGTTTCATAAATAAGTTCATCTGTATCATATTTTAGATTCCACATGTAAGTGATATATGACATTTGTCTTTCTCTGATTTACTTCACTTAGTATCATAATCTCTAGGTCCATCCATGTTGCTGCAAATGGCATGATTGCCTTCTTTTTTATGGCCGAGTAATATTATATATTGTGTATATATACATACCACATCTTCTTTATCTATTCATCTGTCAATGGACATTTAGGTTGTTTCCATGTCCTGGCTAGTGTAAATAGTGCCGCTATGAACATAGGGGTGCATGTATCTTTTCGAATTAGAGTTTTCTCCAGATATAATCCCAGGAGTGGGATTGCCAGGATCATATGGCAACTCTATTTTTAGATTTTTAAGGAACCTCCATACCATTCTCCATACTGGTTGCAACAACTTACATTCCCACCCACAGTGTAGAAAGGTTCCCTTTTCTCCACACCCTTTCCCGCATTTGTTATTTGTAGACTTTTTAATAATAGCATTCTGACTGGTTTGAGGTGGTGCCTCAATGTAGTTTTGATTTGCAGTTCTCTAATAATTAGTGATGTTGAGCATCCTTTCATGTTCTTATTGGCCATTTGTATATCTTCTTTGGAGAAATGTCTAATTAATCTGTTTTCCATTTTTAAAAACATTTTAATTTTATTTTTATTTTTTAAATTTTTATACAATTTTCACAGGTTACTTATTAATAGTTATTACAAAATATTGGCTCTACTCCCTGTGTTGTACAATATACACTTGAGCCTATCTTACACTTAATAGTTTGCCCGCCCCCCTCTACTGCCCCTCCCCCCTCCCTTCTCCCCACTGAACCACTAGTTTGTTCTCTATATGTGTGACTCTGCTTCTTTTCTGTTATATTCATCAGTGTGTTGTATTTTTTAGATTCCACATATAAGTGATATCATACAGTATCTGTGTTTCTCTGTCTAGCTTATTTACATCGCATAATACCCCCCCCAAGTCCATCCGTGTGCTACAAATGCCAAATTCCGTTCTTTTTTATGGCTGAGTAATATTCCATTGTATACATGTACCATATCTTCTTTATCCATTCATCTGCTGATGGACACTTGCTTCCATATCTTGGCAATTGTAAATAATGCTGCTATGAACATTGGGGTGCATGTATCTTTTCCAATTAGTGTTTTTGGTTTTGGGGGGATATGTACCCAGGAATGGAATTGTTGGGTTATATGGTAGTTCTAGTTTTAGTTTTTTTGAGAAACCTCCATACTGTTTTCCACAGTGGCTGCACCAATTTACATTCCCACCAACACTGTCAAAGGGTTCCCTTTTCTCCACATCCTCACCGACATTTGTTGTGTTCTTTTTGATGAATAAAAGCCATATGATCATCTCAGTAGATGCAGAAAAAGCTTCTGATAAAATTCAACATCCATTTATGATAAAAACTCTCCAGAAAGTGGGCACAGAAGGAACTACTTCAACATAATAAAGGCCATACATGACAAGCACACAGCTAACATCATACTCAACGGTGAAAAGCTGAAAGCATTTCCTCTAAGATCAGGAGCAAGACAAGGATGCCCACTCTCACCACTATTATTGAACATAGTATTGGAAGTCCCAGCCATGGCTATCAGAGAGGAAAAGAAATAAAAAGAATCCAAATTGGAAAGCAAGAAGTAAAACTGTCACTGTTTGCAGACAGCATAATACTATACATAAAAAATCCTAAAGATACCTTTTTCCATTTTTTAATTGAGTTTGTTTTTTTTGTTGAGTTGAATAGTCTATGTTTTATATAAAAATGGGGGAAAGAAAGAATTTACATTCATATTTGCTCTTAAATATATAAAGATTCTCTGTAAGGATACATTAAAAAATACTTTAACAATGTACTTGGACAAAATCCCTCTGTTATATATTATATGGTATCCTGTATTTCTCTGTAGCATCTGGCACACTTCTTTGTTCAATACTTGCCTTCCACAATATGCTGTCTGTGACGTTCACCGTTTTACATCCAATATGTAGCAGAAAGGGTTCTCAATGATTTTTTGCAAACAGGCTGACTAACTGATGGAGAGAGAGGAATGTATCACATCAGAATACATCAGGTGATTAGGATGCTAAACTGTCAGAACATAATAGCAGTCCCAATGGAAAGCAGGAAGAAAGATCCTGGTGAGTTAAGGGGTGGGCTCAGGGCTGCGTCATGACTTGTGGGCTCTAAGGACTTCTGCCTTCGTGGACTCCTTCCTCCCTAAAAAACCTATCATACGTTCACTGTTATTATACTCATTTTTCTTTTGATTTTAAAAGAAATGAAAATGGAAGCACTAAATTAAAGAGGGCTGCGCTACTGTGTGCAGTGTGCATCTGACCCTGGATGAGCAAAGAGTAGAGGAATGGGAGGGATTCCTCGAAGAAAGCAGGCCTAGGACGCCCAAGGCCGTGGTCCTGGGGACAGGGAGGCAACGTGAAGATGCGGGGGCCCAGCCGTCTGGAGCTCAGCTCCCCGCTTCTGCGCCACGTCTCTCTGCCCTCTGACAAATACGCCACAGAAACCTGGCGACCACCGCGTTACGTATGGGCTAGACCTGCAAAACTAACTTGGGTTTTGAATTTCAAAACAAAAAGAAAACAGAACTTTCTTCCCGCCCTACCCTAAATGTTCCTCTAGTTAATCCACTTGTTTTTCAAGGGAAATTAATTTTTTTTAAAAAACACGTTTTTCTAAATGAAAGCTTATATCCTATTTTGTTAAAATTCGTTTGACAGCACAGTGACTCGTGTCATATGTGTACAGATGAAATTAAACTGGCCTCTGCATCATTCTATCAGAAATGAGCAGGTTAAACCAATGGCAACTTTGTGCCCTTAAAAAACGGGGAAGTGGAGGATGCCAGCCTTTATAAAATGTTTAAATAATGTTTTCCTACATTCTTTCCCTGAAGAGGGAAACCATTACCTCTCTTCATTGATTTAAAGAAAAAATTTGTTAAAGCTTAAGAGATACTTCCAACCGGAGAATATTAAAGAATTTAACAGCTGGTACGGCACGTACACCAACCAATTCGAAGATGTGTTGGCTGTAAAGACGGGGACGCCCGTGTGCACTGTCGATACCTAACACCTCTCGTAGGCAAAGCTCTGCCCCCAACTTCACATGCTTTCTCCCCTGATTCCGTTCACTGACCGTCACAACGTCTTCGATTATCTACCTGAACCTATATTTTTCTTGTGCACCATTCAGCTATGCATTTCTGTACTTTTTTTTTTTTTTTTTTTTTTTTTTTTTGTGGTACGCGGGCCTCTCACCGTTGTGGCCTCTCCCGTTGCGGAGCACAGGCTCCGGACGCACAGGCTCAGCGGCCACGGCTCACGGGCCCAGCCGCCCCGCGGCACGTGGGATCTTCCTGGACCGGGGCACGAACCCGCGTCCCCCGCGTCGGCAGGCGGACCCTCAACCGCTGCGCCACCAGGGAAGCCCCACTGTACTTCTTTAACACACACATGAATCCAACTCTACACCAGATACGTTGGGAGCTGGAGAGGAATGAGACAGACTCTGTATTGTAGAGAAGTCAGAATCTAAGGAGCGTAGCAAACTACTTCTGTTCTTCACACTGATTTCTGAGGTCTGGTAACAATAATAAAACAAAGGTGAGCAGGCACATGAATATGGCTCTAGGCCACATGCACGAAGGACCCTGAGGACAGCACGGTTTCCTGAAGGTCAACTCCACACCTTCGAGCCGTAACGAGGAGGCTTTTCATCCGCTTGCCTCCCGCCGCCACTAAGGCACTGTTTTCCAACAGGATTATACTGCACGCCACACATGCAAACCACACAAGCAATGTTAAACTGTCTAGTAGACACGCGTGAAAAAGGAAAAGGAAAAAGAAAACACAGACTTAATAAAATATCTTCTTTAACTCAATACAGCCAAAATATTATCATTTCAGCCCGGAAACAATACACAAATTACCAATGAGACATTTCCCATGCTTTCCCCACCACACGTGTTAACACACCTTGCTTTGGACTAGTCACATTTCAGGGGCTCTGTCACCTCACGCGGCCAGTGGCTGTCTTATCGGACAGCACAGTTCTAAGCAACTCTACATAGGATGGACACCTGAGCTATTCCCTAAATCTCATAGTGAATTCTGAGGAATCTTCAAAAGTACAGAAATGTCCGCAGTTTCCTATAGAATTCCTGTGAGAGCAGAGATTCCTAGAATCGTCCTACAATGAAAAAGTTGAAGGTAAGGTAGGGCTTGGTTCGTGACCATGTATTTTGCTTCCTATTCTTAAACTCTGGCTTAAAGGAACCTCTTATTCTGGATTCACTACTGATTGGTCACAAAGACCGGATCAGATTCCCCTCTTGCCCGTTTGCCTTCGTCTCTGTACTAGCACGAGAAGGGACTACTTCCCGGCACTGCTGGCTCAGCACACTTCAATAATTCTTCTTCCCTTAAAGGCCCACCTTGTTCATGGGCCCCTGGGAGAGGACTGGACAAACTCACAAAAGACTTAAAGTAAATCCCACAGTGATCAATAAGTACAGAATACTAGTTGAAAGACTCACCAGCACTACTCAACACGGGGTCCACAAATCCCTTCAAGAGCCCATTCAGGCCTAACCGGTCAGTAACCCCTGGCATCTGACGGCCCTCTGACCCTCAGCAGGCAGAGCCTGATGCAGGAGTAAGGGTCATTGCCCTGCCACGCTCCGAGTTTCCCCTCTTTCCCCAGCTCTTTCCTTTGCAGTTCCAGCAACTTTCAAAGGTCCTTTTCCCCACAGCACTACGACGTTTTCTGGGATCTTTCTCCTCTCGATTTTCTTTGCTATTGTTCATTGTTTCTTTTTTCTTTCTATCTCTTATACCTGGCATGTAATCATATTTATACTTAATATCATTGTTCTGGATTATTCTTTCTCAAAATCAGATTCTCTAACTCTTTATCAAAATATATTTATCTGATACATAGTCAAATAATAAGATAGCCCTTCCTTCCCAGGAAAGAAAGGTATATATAAATTGTCCCAAGTACCCAAATTTAAATGGTCAGTGGTTAAAATAAAGCGGTGAACCCAGTGCCTTTTAACCCTGGCTGACTCTTTTTACGAAGGCAGGAAGGACTTGCAGAGGCCAGTCGAATCGTGACAAGCTGGTTAGACAAGACAAAATGTGTCCGAAGCTGCTGCTTTGGTTTCACACTCTGATACTGCTTCCTCCCAGGCTTCTTCTAATTGAGCAGGGAGTGGACTGGGGCATCAGGGACCACAGATGGCGCCAGTGCTGGATGGAAGCACGGACAGGGCGCCACGTCCAGCTTGAGGGTTTCTACCTCTGCAGTGCAACTTCAGAATTGCAGTGGGTACAACAACATCTCTGCTCTATCCCTAGCTCCAGATCTCTTGTCAGTTTCTTAACATTTGTGTTCACCAGTGATATTTCCAAGTCATATCACGGTACTGAAGAAAGAGTTTCCTTCAGAAATATGATAAATTCTAGCCCAACCATATCGCTGCTTTCAAGTAGGATGAAAATCTTTCGGGACTGCTCAGTCACAACTAAGAACAAGACCATACAGGCCAGAATACCCTGAAATAGAGGGAGACCTCAAGCAGCGGTACTTTGAAATCACAGACCAAGGAGGGGAGCTCCATCACTAGGGAAAAGAATTCATCTCTCAGAATAACATAGTTTCAAATTTAAATCAAATGAAAGAAATGACCTAAAAGAGCCCTTTCCTAAAATCACTGTGTACTTTATTATACAATTTGGGGCCATTTGCCATTCCTAGACCATGTTTTTCACTTTTCCTGGGAGGGCGCCACACCGACTAGACGCGACCCTGCCGCCTCCGTGAGGGCAGCCCCAGTTAAGTCCTCAACTCACGCAGCCCCAGGAAGGCCTGAAGCCCCAGAGCTACCCCCAAATGGGGTTCCAAGCCTAGGGGGGTTTTAGGACATCTCTGAAACCCCTAAAACAACAGGAATAACTGAAGAAAGTCAGTTGCCATTTAGTATCACAAATGTCTTATAAAGTGAAGGTTTGAACTGCAAGGCCCTTCGGATTTGCTCAGTACCTCGGGAGTGGGTCGAGCGCACACAGTAGGCCTGGGACAGAGTTCTGTAGCTGAAGCAGGAGAGAGCTGGATTACACAACACGGCGTGGGAACGACCCGGGGATCCTGGAGCAGCTGGGGAATTAGGTGGTAAGCAGGAAAGGACGGAAGGGGGAGGCGTGGAGCTGGGAGACTCTGTGCTGCCGTGGGGACCACGTGGGACAGAGCAGGCAGGGAGGAGGCCCACGCGAAAGGGCCAAGGACCGCGCTCAAGAACAAGGAAACGCAGCGCGCTGTAGGAAGCCGTGTGAACTGCTGGCATGTGAAGCCCTCCTTCATTCCCTCCAAATTCTCCATATAGCCCAGCACACACACACCCCTTCTGAGAGTGGGGGGATCTGCTGGCGTTTGGGGAAGGGAGCACATGGCACCTCTGAATCAACGTGATACAGAACAGGCACCACACGTGTGGGGTGGCGGCGTGACCACAAGCTGAACGCACTTTGGAAAGTAAATGTTCCCGACACGCTTCAAAGACAGAACTCTTGGGCATCGTCAGAAATCTTCAGAAGGGTCTGAGCTTCCACAGCAGGAACCGTGTCCAAGAGAACCCTATTTAGATCCAAAGGATCAGAGTTACCCCTGCTGCCATCCCAGTTACAGAGAAGTGTCGGGTGGGGAAGTGCTTGTTTGTGTCTTTGGAGAAGGATCCAAGGCTTTTTATCCAATCGTCAAAGCAGTCCATGTGCAAAAGGAGGAACAGCTCCAAATAAGTTAAGAGTCACTGTTTGGGAGAGGGCAACTCCATAAACGATTATTTTTTTAAAAATCTGAGTACACTTAATGAGGATGGAAAACACCGTAAACTCGAGTGCAAAGAGTCGGAACGAGAAGCTGAGAGACTCACCTTCTCTCTCTGGCTCTGCCGTTAGGTAGCTGTGCACCGCTGGGTCCCTCCCTCCCATCCTACGAGAAAGCCGAGATAATCATCCTGATTTGTACCCCGCAGCGTTGCAGTGAGGAGCCAGTAGAAGGACAGATGCCCGTGCACTTGCTACAGTACATAGAGCAACACACTATATCATTAGATCCGATCTGGCGTTAGATTTGCTAACCAAATACCAGAATAGCAAGTACAAAAATGACCTTAGTGAAAATATTTTTACAATTCCATCGTGGAGATTATCCCCTTTTCTTGCCATACTGAATAATGGCATTCAGCTTTAAAGGATATTTTTATCATTGACCCAACTTTGGTAGTTTCACCGTCTTCTAGCCTCACGTTCCAACGTGTTCCGTGGCTCCTCCTCCCTCCTGCCAGCGCCCTCTGCAGGCGCTTGCTGCACTTGTGCGGTCGCAGAGGAAGCCTTCCTGGTTTTTTTCTGTGCGTGGCAACACGCGTGACATTTGATCTTACATAGGGATTAAGTCATTCATGAGCAGAGCCCAAAGGGAGGAACAACTCCAAAATAACAACCAGCCTTGCCGGTACTACAACATCCAGAAATTCATAGTCACTTCTGCTACAGTTATAATTTGCAGTCTGTCTGGCACTGAGAAATTTAGCTGCAGTCTCTGTGGTCTAAATAAAATGTATCTACAGTAACTTGGAGCCATGTTTTAAAATGTTCCATGTTATTTTAGTTCAAGGACAAGCTTTTAAAATTAAAAGAAAACTTTGGCTTTAATTATAGATTCAAAGTGAAAGGTTGGGTTTTTTTTAAGGAATGCTATTGAGTCCCAATTCTGGAGAAAGCATTTGAAATAAAAAAAATTAGTTCTCCTAAAGTAACAATCTTTATTAATATAGGAAGATCAAAAACTGAGAGCACACACTCACACATAAAGACAACATTTCTGTGGTTTTTAAACTATGATAGTCACAGTTCATCTACTCAGTATTATATTTTCCAGTGATTTCAGTTGTATTTTATGACCAGGATGCAATATTTTACCAGGCACGACTGCTGAAACAATGACAGACCTAATAAAAGGCAGTTGATAGTGTTGTTTACCCTTAAAGGTTAGAAAAGCCTAATGGAATCTAAATTTGTGAAACACAGAAGTTGAGTTCTATTGTTCATACAACAAAAGGATTCACTGCAGGACTGTTTTAAAATACCAAGTGTCTGCGCTATCCTTAAAACTTGATTCAATTTAAGTCTAATATTTTTAGAATGAATCTATTTAAAAACTCAATGCACAAGTTTATTATATTCTGTGGATTTATACAGAGTGGCCTAAAATAGAAACTTCAAGTCAGTGCACCGGGAGGGCAGTCGGCAAAGGCTCGGACCCCGGGCTCTGGGCAAGGGCGGCTGCTCACACCCTCGGCGCGCTGAGGCCACTCAGGATGCTGCAGGAAGGGATCCGACTGCCGTCTGCTTGTTTTCTCAACAGCTTTGCTGCCCCTTCCAAAGTAACAGCTCCCCCTACCCCATCAACCTTGTTCTGTGTGATTGTTTTATCTCGTTTCACCACATTTTTGGGCTCCACAGCTCTCAGGAGGGTTGCTTCGGGCAGACGCTTGTCTCCCTCCGGCCGCTTTATGTCCCTGGATTCCCTCTCCTCTCTACAGAGATGGTCTGTGCTCCTTCCTGGGATTCTAAGGCCAGAATGGCATCGCCTGCCCTACAGAGATGGCACCATCCACAGCCTCAAATGCCCGTAGTGGGACTCGGAAAGAAAGACTCGAAGAGGTGAGATAAGTTCTGTGCTGAAAGTTGTAACCAAAGATGAAGGAGCCCCATGGCTGCTCCTACTCTCTGGCGTGGAGAAAGCATGAGGATGGCCCAGAGTAGCCAAGGAGGCTCCCTTAAAAGCCTCTCACACATTCAATCACTTGGTGACCTACAAGTTCTGCACGCAGGATACCCTGTGGGAAATGCGGATAATAATGGTATCTGCCTCACGAGGTGGTTACGAGGGTCAAGTAAGAACACGCTCGCCAAGGGCTCAGGGCAGGGCCTTTACTGATGATACGCGCTCAATAATCACCAGCTATTGTTATTGTTGTCTTTATCGTGCCCTGGTGTAAGCTATTTTGACCATGCTCTTTTCATAGCGTCTCAGGTATCAGCTGTCCTGAGATGAAGGCCTGCAGTGTTTGATGGAGACACGGATACCCACTAGCTCTGGAGGACCGAAGGGGCAGCAGAGTCCCTACATGATTGGCTGGGGCTTGAGCACAGCACAAGGACACAGGCTCCTTTGGAGAGAGGTGAAAAGGAGCCAGGAGGTAGAAGAGTGAGAATCAGAGGTGGAAGACCTCTCAAAGGTAAACCACCATCTGGGTAACTTTCCCCAGGTTTGGGAAGAGGTAGAAGACGGTGGTCAAGAGCAAAGTTTTAGAGTCAAACCGATCTGAGGTTGAATCCGGGCTCTGCAACACATGTGGGCAAATTCTGCTATTTGAGTGTGTTCGCTCATCCTCAAACACGTATACCACGGAATCACCGCAGGGACTAAATAAATAACACATGTAGGTAGAGGACAGTGCAGGCATATAGTGAGTGCTCAGTAAATGGCAGATGTTGTGGGTACGTGCGGTAAACACCCATCAGACCACTGTCCAGCCAGCTACCCTGGAAACGCACTGGCAGCTGCCTGATACGTGCGTGCACGGTACAGACGACACGTACGTCCCCTTCAGAGAAGCAGGGCTAATAACCAAATGTATAAAGAGAATAAATGTGTGGGGTTCTGTGTGTGCTCACATATAAATAATTATTTAAATTTCAACTAATTTACCTAGGCAAGATTTGACTCCTCAGTTTACAGATTATCCATACCCAAAGCACTTACAGCAGTATCTTTCTTATACTTTACCACTGACAGATCACACTAACGACCATGCTTATAGTCTAAACATTTGAGGTTGAACGGGCAGGACCTCATCCAAATCCTCCTGCTGTGAGCTCTGCTGGGATAAGCAGAATTTTGCCCCCATAACTTTCCCCCCTAGTGTCACATCTGTGAATATGCTATGTTACATGTTAAAAGGGATTTTGCAGATGGAACTAAGATTACCCATCAGTTGACCTTAAATGAAGGGTGGGCTCAATGTAATCACATTGAACGGTGATTCAATGTGATTAAATTAAATGAAGGGTGAGCCCCTTAAACACAGAGCTTTCTCCTGGTTGGGGCCACAGGAAGGCAGAGAAATTCAAGCCTAGGAGGACGGGACGTGCTGTTGCTGGACCGGAGAGAAGGAATGGGGCAGCTACTAGAAGCTGAGACGTAAGGGGAGGGGGACCTCAGTCCTACGACCACAAGGGAATGAATTCTGCCAACAGCCTAAATACGCTTGCTTGTGAGCGGGTTCTTTCCCAGTACCACCAGGGCAGAACCCAGTGTCACCAACACCTCGGTGTCAGCCTAGTGAGGCTCTGAGCAGAGTGTCCAGCTGTGCTGAGTCACACTGCTGACCTGAGATAATATTGATAATATTTACTGTTGTTTTAAGTTGCTAAGTTTGTGGTGACCTGTTATGCAGCAACAGAAAACCAAAATATAAGCATAAAACCAGAGTCTTTGACTTATAACCACAGTCATCACTTTTGAACCTGTCATGGTTAATTAATTAAAAAACAGCAAACACTCCACTCCTGACTGTGACATACAAGCCGCCGTTCCTGGCAATGGACGTGCCATGATCTCAAGCTAGTCTTCTGGCGTCTGTCTGTCTTAGTTTCAGGGGCTTCACTGAATATTTTCTTAAAATAAGTGCTTGGATCTGTTGTTGCTCATTTAGCATCTCTAACAGAGGATGTGCAGGACCACTGCGAGAGAACACCCTTCAAATCCCTACATTCCAGGAAAAGCCTTGTGAAGGGGTATGATGTCATGCCTAGCTAAGAATTGTGTTTGGATATTTCCTGATCATGCAGCTGCCCGATGGCGAGATCAACTAGCGATACTATGTGAAGCTCTTGACCTCATCCTCCTCAGAAGGATTCTAGTGCCTCAAAGGATGTGCCAAAGCATTCGCTACGTGATCCAGGGAAAGGACCCCTCCTCCCAGATTAACAGATACTGATATCTGTTATAGATACCAGATAAAGTGGCTGTAAGCAGAGGACTCTGGGAATGTTAGGTGCTCCAGCAAGAGACGGTGCTGCTCTAGGAATGATAACGGCAACAGTGGCCCATTTTAAATTCATTAATGTTTAATCAGCACAGTGTCCACATGCTGACAGCTAGACAATCAAGCATATCCCTGAGGGAAGAAAGAAAACTCATAGAGAAGTATTCTGTGGTCAGTCTACCGCTGCCCAGAGACAGAAATATAGTGAAATATCAGTCGATTGAGCCACAGTCAAACAAACCGAGAAAGAATCTGGACGGCAGGGCGCTGAACAAAGACAAGGGACTTTATTGTTAAGAGACAGAAAAAGGGAAGGAGGGCGAGAGGGAGGATGGAAGGAAGGCGAGAAGAAAGAAGAGAGAGAGAGAGAGAGAGAGAGCGAAAGAAGAAAGGAAAGAAATATTAGGGGGAAGACAAGATATTTTGACATTTTCAAAATAACTTGAATATTCAAATTTTAATATGTACTTTATTAATATACTTTTGAAACATAATAACCCTTTCCTTCCCATGTCATTATTTTAGTTTGATGCATAACTTTAATGAAATACATTTGTAGCACTAGCTAAAAATTATTAAAATAATCCAAGTATGAAAGGGTAAGAATAATAATATGAGGCAAATGATTATTTAATGCTCCATTAATTGATAATTTTGCTAGAAGGAAAGACTGGCAAAAAGGAATGGAATTCTTAGCTTCTTGTTTTTACTTAAAAATTCCCAACGGTACTCACTCAAACAAAGAAGTTCAGTTTTCCACTGGAAAGACAAAAAGAAAAGTCATTGCTAACGTGTCCTGCCACATGCCTCACTGCAGAGTAAAACCCACTTGGATTCTAATCACATTTCAAAAGTGTCGTATTGATTAGGGGCATGGCTGCCAAGTAGCACATATCATAGTGGTACAATTAGAGGCATTTTTTTATTTGACTAAATTATAGTTAGCTCTCTCTTTCAAGCACTACTGTTTGGAAAGTCTTACCCATCATAACGTGTCATGTTTATGTACATGACACCCATCAGAAATTTTCCAGGAGTTCCCACATCCCACTCTGTGCACAACAGCTCTATTTTTATTATTCCTTTGATACTCAGAATCTATGCCTAATTCTGAACGTGTGCAAATTCCCAGTGAAAACGGCCAGAAACAAAGGAAACATCTTTTATGATAAAATCATTTGCTGAAAGTCTGTACTACAGAGTACCCTTTAAGATGGTACACTGAATAAGCTTTACTTGCTTCTCTCTCAAAATACCATTAAAATCACAGACTGTAAATTTAAAAACAAATAAATGCCTAGCAGTCCTCACTAACAGTAAAGGGTACCATCACCGAATCAGAAGAGTTGAGAAATTCATGGAAGATGAAATGCATATAGCATCGAGTTGGGGGGGGAAATCCAAGCAGAGAACCACAGCTCCAAACGGGTGGAGGGCAAGACCTCAGCACAGTGTGGGCCGCTGCTCTCAGCAGGCACAGGAGGTGTTCCAAGTTGGAGAACAAGTGGGCCAGCAGGGGACTCCTAAAGGTTACCAGTCAAGGGACAGACATCGGAAGAGCTAGGCCATGCTTCCTCCCTGAGCCAATAGGGTGTCTCTGGGTCAGAAGGCCCCAGGACACACAGCTTCTGCAAATGTTCTTTAAACAATTCAGGAAACCTCTCTAAAGCGGGCTCCTAGCATGAAGGCCATGAAGACGTGCAGAGCGGAGATTCAGGCAACTTCTAATCTCCACAGGCATCGTGGCTGCTATGAAAAAGGAGCAGTAAGAAAAAAAGATGTTCTTGGAAAATGAAAACAAGACACCACAATTAAAACTGCAGTAGAAAGGCTGATTAACAGAATGGGAGTCGCGCAGCTGAAGACTAAGTCGGTGACCCGGGAGAGGAAGTTGAGGAAACCGTTCATAAAATAAATAAGAAAGATGAAAACTGTGAGAGGAAAAGGAGAGGACCAGGGAACCCCAGGCCAAGACCATTTTACATGTGAATTCTTTCAGACCTTCAGGTATCAGGAAGAGCTGATCCATACTTCATTTAAACTTTTCTAGAGTAGAAAAGGAGGAAATACTTTCCAGCTCATTCCACAAGACCAGTATAACTTTAACATCAAAACTGTGCAAGGAGAGCATGAGAAAAAGAAATCTCACTTGAGAATTTTGATAGACAATTACTAAATAAAATGCCAATAAACTGAATCCAGAAATTTCTTAAAAAGAATGACATATCATGATGGAATAGAACTTTTCCCAAGAATTCAAGGCCAGTTGAACACTAAGAAATTTGCTCTAGAGAGATTAAAAGAGGACAACTACATGATGCTCTTAAAAACTGTGGAAACAGCATTTGAAAAATGCAATAACTCTATTTAGTTATGTGTGTTTGGGGTGGAGGGACCCCTTATTAAATAATCTAGGAATGGAAAGAGAATCCCTTAACTCGACAAAGTGTTTATACCAGAAGCTTTCCGTGAAAATTATACTTGATGGTAAAATATGAGGAAAATTCCCTTTAATGTCTGTCATCAGTGCTATCACTCAACATTGTTTTGGAAAACTTGGCCAGTGCAGTGCAAGAGCTGGAAACAAAGAAGGAGGGAAAGAGGAGAATAAACGCCTAAAACAGTTACTATGTGAAGTTAATATGCTTGTGTGTCCTTTGACAATCCAACTGGATATAAGGAAAATATATAAAACCCAACAGATTTCTATATATTAGTGATGTGGCTATTACAAAATGTAACAGACAAGTCATCCACAATAGAAACAATAAGAACAGAATAAAAGATGTAATTAACTTATGAGAAATATGCAGACCCTATGTAAAGAAAAACTACAAAAATTTGTTGAATATCATGAGCGGTGATCATAATAAACGGAGAAAGAAACGTTGTCCCTGAGGGGGAAGATCTGATATAATAAGGATATTAAATACGGTGCTATCCTAAATTAATTAATGGAATTTTTAAAATAGAATTTGTCAAACTTATTCCAAAGTCCAACTAGAGAAGTACACTCAATAGTCTAGAGGTGAGTATTTTGAAAAAAGTGAAAATAAAGTAGACATAGCCTCTGCCAGACGTCAACATGCACAACAAAGCCACCGTCCTGCAAACAGCTGCTGACAGAGGAGTATCTTTTAAGTTGGATGGTATACAGTACAGTCCAGAAACAGACACACACACGAAGGGAAGCAGTAAGGAAAGGTGGAAGCACTCGGGATGCTGTGTGAGGACAGCTGGCTACCAATCTGGAAAAAAAAATCAGATCACTACCTCATATCATTTATAAAAACATTTCAGGTAGATTCTGAGCATATAAGTGCACAATTAAAATAATAAGAGCAGTAGAAGAAAATGCAGCAGCATGACACAGGACAGAAGGAGCCCGTGCAGATTTAACCCAAGGTCCCCTCCCTTCCTGGCCTCCTTCCCCACCTCAGGGCCCAGCACCCCAGGCAGGTCCTCTACCTGCCACCAGGGGCTCCGTAACGCTCCTGAGAGATGTTCCTCCTGTTGCTCAGAGCCCAAGTTCTGCTTCTAACAGAGGTAACATGGTCTGTATTTAACTATGACATTCAGTACACTGTGGGCCTCCTTCTCTCCCTAGAAATTTCACAGAACCTCAGATTATCAGAGGTGATAAGGTACTTACGGATCATCTTATCACAGCCCTCAGGTGATGGCTAATGGAGCCAAGGCCCTGGTTAATAAAGGCACTTGCCTTAGAACACATACCCAATTGCTAGCCGTTCTGGCTGAATACAGAGCTCCTGATTTATAAGGCAATGCTCTCTGCTCTTTCCACGTTATAACTTCCTGGGGCTTAATCTACAAGTGGGTAACTTCAGGTCAGGTAAGGAGGGAGGATGGAGAGAAAATCTGGATACAGAAAGTCCTTTTCCAAACCACAGATGAAGCAGCAGATATTTAACTATAGTAAAATATACATTAAACTTGTCATGCTTCCATTGGTCTGGGCCTCCACCCAGACCTTTATACTATCATTTTAATTAAAGCGTCTGAGAGAATGAGGTCAAATATAGATCATTCACTTTTCTGGGTCTTCTCTGAGCTTCCTATTAGCATTTCACTGAGCGTGTGCAAGGGGGCAGGGATTAGGAACAGTATTTGGGGGTTGGTAATATGTCATGAAATCATAAAATTGAGCTTTTTAATATTTTCCTAATGAGAGGAAAGTTACTGTAACTATAAACTAAGATTTTACTGCTTCAATCATAGCAACCGTGAAATAGTCTTCAAACACCTTTCAAGATAGTTGAGAATTACTATTCCAGATGATTTATGTTTACACTTTTTAAAGGACATTTTAAGAACAAAATATAAATTAAAAAAAAAAATCTTCTGGAAGAAAAAAGTACACAGGTTAGATAAACTGGAGGCCCCATGGGTTGGGAGTAAATCTGAATTGGTACCACGATTTCTGAATAGGTCTAAAGTAAAGGAACCCAGGAGACACAGTAAAAACTAAAGACCAACTGCACTACTGACAAAGTTGTAAAAATACTCCTTGATCCATCTGGATAGAGTTAGCAGCCCAGAAGAGGAGTAAAGAAGGAAAAAATACAGCGAGACCAAATGCAACCAAGAGGATAACAGAAAATGCAAAACAATGCTAACACTCAGCCTCGGCTGCAAACTAGCGAAGGCCGGTGGATTCTCAAGCAGCCATTTAGCTCTGCGCTGGGCGAAGATATCACAGCAAAGGCACTTGGCACCAAGCGACTGCTGGTCAGGGATTGTACGTTTAGAAACGTAAGACCCAGTCACATTTAAGGGTTCTTGTTCTTGCCAGATACCCATCCTCTTGCCCCGAAGCCATGTGACAAGCGATCCTAAATACCACTTTGCCTTTTACACATCTGCTGTCTAAATCAGTGCAGAAACTGGACGCGGCAACTCTGAATCCTGGCCTCAGCAAAAGGGTGCGTTTTAGTGTCATAATGACAGTCCTGGCAGCACAGGGCATTCTTACTTCAAATGTCTCTGCCATACTGAGAGCTCTGTCCATCGTAACCTGAGTCTGGCCCGATCGAGGGGCTACCGTTCTGAATTTTAAATCCAGGGGCAACTATGTGAAAGCTTAAACAGCAACTGTTTCTTGGAAATCCCACTTTGTGAATGGTTGTCTCCGACTACTTTTCAGCACTTTAAAAGGTTTCCTTTTCACTTGCGTTGTTTTTCCATTTTAATTTCATCTCACCAAACTGGTCCTCTCAAAACCACTATTCTAGAAAACGTTCTGCTCTTCGTTTAAATGAAGCCTGATCAAAGGCAACATTGCTTTATATGATGATACCAAAAAGGGAACACAGTCTTTCTGTCAAAGAGGTCCATTTTGGTCACTGTATCAAAGCACTGAGTCAGTGCACGAGAGGCTGTTTCTAACCCCATCCGCAGTCCAGTGACTGTGGAAGACGGCACACAAACCTACAGTGCCATCTGGCCACCAGCAAGCTGCTGCCCCATCGGTGGCCCGGTGGCATCTACAGTGCAATTTAGCTTTTCCTACGTGACATTTAGTGAAGCGTCTGATCTGAGGAAATGCTACAGGTGAATCCGACCCCGAAGCACCTCAGCGTTATCTTGCACTGCAGCACCTACTGGCCTGAGAAAAAGACTCAGCACTGTGAGAAGCTGATGAGAGATGTCGGTGCTGAAAGCTGAGTCCAATGGATCTTCCCCAAACCACTTTCCAACTGGGTTGTTGGTATCACTCACATTTTTTCAGACCACTTTCAGGTAATGACTCAAGGTCTCCAGGGCAGACCCACGGCAGGGGGAAGATACCACTGGTCATTTTCAAAAGCCACTTTCTTTTCCCAACTATGTTCAATTCTACTACTACTACTGCTACGCACAGACACAGACACACACACACCAAGAGATTTTTGCCCGGCAGCAGTTAACTGTTAGAGATCTACAAACCATTCCTCTTTCCCTTAGTAACACAGGTAATACCAGATGTCTATTACAATCTATAATCTACCAACGTGCGTGAAGACTTTTCCACTGCAGCCATTAAAATAGATTAGTTTTTTTAAAAAATGCACACACACACCTATCCTAAATTCTGAAAAGTTCAACACTAATGACAAGCTTTTCAAAGTAAAAGTCAATTAAGTACCTGAAATTGCCAAAAGCTGTAGACCTACTGTACCAATGATCAGGATTGCATTTCCAAGCAACCCAGCAACTTGCATACAAAAAACCCAACAATTTCAATGCCCACTGTAGAGCCCAAAGCAATTTCCTAATCTGCAAATTAAGGGATTGAACTGGAAGATCCTTTAATGTTTAATGCTGAATTTATAAAAATCCTTGCCTGTTTTCCTCTTTAGTACAATGAAAATAAGATAAATTAGGTAACACAGAGAGGAAAGGTTCATTATGCAGCTGCTATTTAAACATGCCATCCTTCATTTAAACTGAAAACCATAAAAAATTCAAATGTGAAAAAAACCAAAGTGAAAATTGTTATTATTATTTTGCTTCCTCAAAACTCACAACTATAAATGATATAATTTCTAATAGAAAAACAAGAACACAAGCTTCCAAAATTTCAAAGTACCAAAATTCAGGACTAGAAGAAAACATATTTATTCTGAGTAAAAATGCTGTTACATCAACAAGACAAAGTTTGACATAGAAAAATACCTGTTTAATTTTAGAAACAAAGTTGGGAGGCAGAAGGGAAAAACTAACTGAGCCGCACCAAGAAAGAAAGAAAGAAAAGAAACCACTTCCACACTCATTAAATAGAATGTCTTGTTATTTTCACAGACAGTAACAGCTTTCTGACACCCATTTCAGGCCCAGGCTGGAGAGGTGTCAACGGGTCTTGTTTGGTCTTGTCAGTGTGTAAAGAGTTTACAGACCTGACTGAAGTCAGAATTAGTGGGAGTTAGGCACTTATATTCCTTATACACAGGAGAAGGGGGAAAAAGGTCCTTTTATGCCAGCTTCGAGTTTGGCTTGAGTATTTATGACTTATTTAGAAGCCCTAGGGAATGAAAAAAGTCTCTTGATGGAAATACTGACACAGTCTGCAATACAGTGACATGAACCAGCACGTCTATGAAACCGCACCAGGTGGGACTGACCACTCCAGCCAGTCGAAATGCAGTGGCGGAAAATCAGCTACAACAGACTGAATGCCAGGAGACAGTCCTGCCAAAATATAGGGGACACCCCTGCAGAATCAAAATGTCATGTTGATAAACCTGTTTTTAACAGAAAAACAGGTAAAATGTATGGGATCTTTACTCTTACATGTGGCGGAAAGAGAAAATGTAAAATTTCTGCATCGATGTTCTCCAATTCTATCACAGGATTAAAAATAGTCATTCTTAAAAAGCCCAAGTAGTCACGTCAACCCCGAGAGTGAATGGGCCAGAAGAGTTTAAATCATTGGATCTAAATCTGTGCTTTGTTTCTTAAATCGCACCCACAAGGCAGTGACCTGGATAAGTAGACAACAGGTACCATTACTTAGTGAAGTCAAATTCATAGAAGTTCCCTTTCTTTTCATTTGCCTGTTTGCTATACTTTTTATTCTTCAGTGGATTTTCTTTAAACCAACTAAACTTTTCCATTTATCATCCTTGCATTTTCCTGAAAGTCACTCTTTTAACTTGAAAATTGGTTTAGTTTCATTTTATACTTTCTAAGTTTTTATTTCAACTCTCTTAAACATCTCAATTTTAAGCTTCATTCTGTTTACTTTTTTCTACCGGTTTTAACTTTTTTTGCATTTGCCTTTTTTTTTTTCACCCATTTAGACTTATTCAGGACCACTTTCCTTCTCTTGTCATGTTCGCAGACACAGATCCACATGTACATCGGTACATTAAAATGTCTTTCATGATTTAAGAGGCAGAGACTAAATCCCGAAAACACTAACTCGCTGACTTGAGAAACAGTTCCGGAGCAAAGATGCGAAAGACACTATTAGGTGCTAGACGGACTATAAAAATGAATAAAATACCATTTCAGGGCCTCGGAGAGCTTTTAATACACACAAGGCAGTGAGTATCAGCACGAAAGAAGAGATAGGATGCAGCTGCATTTCAGATGCAATCTGTCTGTATTCACACAAATTTGAAACGTGCTGCTGTCATTCTAAGGCACCACATGGAGGGAACACAATATAAAGGGACAAAAAACCCAGGATCAAACACAGCCCTAAAAATGCATACTTTTTCTAAGCTAGGCTGCCGTATTTTTTTTTTTTTTTTTTCGGTACGCGGGCCTCTCACTGTTGCGGCCTCTCCCGTTGCGGAGCACAGGCTCCGCACGCGCAGGCTCAGCGGCCATGGCTCACGGGCCCAGCCGCTCCGCGGCACGTGGGATCTTCCCGGACCGGGGCGCGAACCCGCGTCCCCTGCATCGGCAGGCGGACTCTCAACCACTGCACCACCAGGGAAGCCCTGCCGTATATTTTTGATTTGTTTGTAAGCCAGGTTGTTGAATGGGGCTGTTAAGTCTCAGCTTCTACGTATTGACTTTCTCAGGCTCTCACAAGATACCGAATAACAAAGAAAAGTGAATGAAAAACTAACCCCTGAAGGAGCCAGCAAACTGCTTATGCCAACATGTGTTCCTTTTTCTATTTCTGTCTGCCATGAATCTCTCAGTTTTTAACAGTAGGTGGAACACTTACACTTACACAGTTTCATTTAAATTTTGCAAGTGAATCCATAAAGAAAATTTACTTTCAAAGCTCAAGCTAATGTGCATTTCAGAAATAACCCATGTGAATGTGTTTTGCCATCATCATCACTGATAAACATTTGATAATCTATAGTGTTCAGAATATCATGCTTAAGTTTTTATAATTCTACCCCAAGCCTCCCCGAAGCTCAGAATTTCTGAAAGTCTCATTTCGAAGGTTACTGCTTTGGAATAAGTAATTAGGAAAGATCCCTTTTTAAAAGGCCATCAGAAAGACACTGTTCTTTATTCAAAGGCATCAGGAACAAGTTTAGAGTTGTGGTTAATCCTAAAATTACTGATTTGAAGGGTGGAAACATACAAAAAGCAACAGGAGGAGGAAGTTTAGAGGAGAGGGTGCTGAAGCACACCTCATACGCTGTGTTTCTTACTGTTAAGTCTAGGAGAGCAGAAAATCCTATCTTTTTAAAATTGGTCCTTAAATTTCTATCTGGAAATTTCACTTAGGTGGAAAACCTCATTTCCAGATGGTATCTGATAGGTGAGGTATTATTGCAGTAAAGACACAGGACAAAAAATTGGATAACCTTTCAAGTATCCTTTAAATGTCACAAACTGGGCTGGTGATAGAGGGTGTTATTATTCTCTGCTGGAGTACAGCAACAGTCATTTGCATGCCAGGAAAAGAATGTCTGGAGTCATCCAACAGGGCTAAGCTTAATCTTTCGCTAAAAACAAGGAAGTGACAAGCACAAAACGGGAAATAAAAGAAGACGAAAGTATCCAAAGTCGACTTACTGGTCAACAAAATTCCAAAGAGAAACGAGCGTGTACACAGAAACCCATGCCATCCTTAACAGCTGGCTCTTGACAAAGCCTTCTGTCAACCACCATGAGGCGTAAGCTACCCCCAAACACCTACAACTGATGAAACAAAGTAGGAATGATTACTCACTGTTCGAAAGGATCTGACAAGGCAGTTCTTTACATCTTTCCTCTGTTTCACTTAAACTACGATTTCTTTGATGAGTAAGGCCCAGGGCTCCAGCGAGCCTAGAACGTTTTCGTTTGCGGTCTGAAGGCATGAAAGGGCACCTCGTACATGGACTTGTGCCCCCAGAAGTTTACTGTGAAGTCAGAAGTGTAGAATGGAGAGCGCCATTGTGCCAAAGAAACTCTGCTATAAATTAAGGTTAAATCCCAGGCTAATCCAATGGTTTACTGAACCCATGAGCATCCCTGGCTCTTACTACTGATAGCACCAGCTTAAATTCTAAAGTACACAAGTGTGCAGGAAGAGAACGGAAAGAGAACATCTCCACCACCCACCAGGGTCATCATTAGCCAAGAAAAAACATTCGGAGATGGCATTTAGCTTTCTGTCATTCTCCCAGACTTGCTTTCTACTGCCTTGTCTTTCCCCAGTAACCCAAATCCCTAGTTCCCTCATTTTGCCCCATTTGGCCGGCCATTCAAATGGACTCCACCTCCCAAAGGGTCCTGTGCACCAAATGAATGACTTCTTTTTTCGGTCCGTCAAAATCTCCATTTCTTCAGGGTATTCGCCTCAGTCAAGTGGAGGGGAAGCTAATCTGACTAATTCACACTAACATAGAAAAGAGTTCTATCCGCCAATGTTTTTGCTATACCAGATGTGCATAATTAAAAGGGATTTTAGGCAGTTTAACAAGAGGAAGTTGCAACATTCAGCCTTGTGGGAGCAGAGTCAATTTATGAATTATATAAATTCATAAAGCAGTGGGAAGCAGTGGGGCTCTGAGAGTACCCATTAGAGTGTGCTCGACATTTGTAAGTTGGTCCCTTGTGAGCTGCGGAGAGAGAATAGGAACTTGTCCTCGTGCCAGCAACAGAGCAGGGACGTTCACGCGCTTTATTTCAAGACTTGCCTGACAGCCCCCTCACCAAGTATACTTCTTAGAAACGTCTCCTTTCTCCCTCACTGAAGAAGGAAATTTAGTAGTCTTGGTTTAGGGTAAATTAAAGTCAAACCCAAGTTAGGAAAGCCTATAGTGAGGACTCACTCTGGAAGATGCCGCAGATGGCGGCCGGCTCCTTCACGGATGGCCCCATCTGGGGACATGAGCCCTGAGTCAACAGCAGTGGAGGTACGTATGATGCTAGAGTCCTTATCCTGACACCTCAGAGAGAAGACCTGCTCCATCGGATATCTGAGAATTACCATCCATTCACCTCACATGACGAAGAGGATTGTATTTTTTGTTTTTGTTTTTGTTTTGCGGTACGCGGGTCTCTCACTGCTGTGGCCTCTCCCGTTGCGGAGCACAGGCTCCGGATGCGCAGGCTCAGCGGCCACGGCTCACGGGCCCAGCCGCTCCGCATCATATGGGATCCTCCCGGACCGGGGCTCGAACCCGCGTCCCCTGCATCGGCAGGCGGACTCTCAACCACTGCGCCACCAGGGAAGCCCGAGGATTGTAATTTTAATTTAGGTGACTTCATTCAAAAGATGACACTAAGTGACTAGATTTTCTTGTGTATTACTTAACTGTATTTAGAAGCAATAACCTTAATAATTCTGATCAATTCTAATGTTATCATTGCTGCTGTCAGATTACTTATTGAGAGCCTACCATGCCCCTGAAAAAAGAACATCTTTTCTTGTTTTCCTGCATGTTGTGGGAGACTGCAGATTAGAGAGAAATATTTAATGTCTACATAAAATCAATAAAAACATGTTTGCATCTACTTGGATGGTGTCTAATAATATCTTCAATTGGGATTACTGCTTTATAATCTACCAGGCTTCTCCCTGCTAGAGTTTGACAAGTGAAATGAAATTCAGTGATATATTAGCCTTCCAAACACCAACTCTTTCTTTCACTTGGCTTTTTGACTCCCTATATTTAGTGAAATGCATCATGAGATAGCAGCTGTCTTACAAAAATGGGTGGAAAAACGGATACGATTTCTCAACACAGATAAACCAATAAATTGTATTTAAAGGTGATCTCTTCTGAAAAAAAAAAAAATTAAAAGCCGAAATCTTTGTACTACTATAGAACTAGGGTGGTGGAGGGGATCGTGTCTGAGAGCACACTTAGAAGGTGGCTGTTTGGATGAGGAAGGAAAGATACAACCAGAAGGAACTGAAGGGATTCAGAATAGCCTGTATGCCACAGAAAACCAAAGCAGCTGTTCAGAAAGTACTTACTGAAATTCTCTGTTCCACCACTTATGCATGACTGCGAACCCAGATACAACTGCATCAGCATTGTCACTCAATTCCCACAGAAGACAGCCACTTACTGTCTCCGTCTGAAATCTGGTAGACCAGTTTGAGACCAACCAGTCTTTCCTCACTCTCCATCCACAAACCCCAAAACTGTATTCTGTTCTTTTTAAGCTTATATATATGCACGAAAATCCAGAAGTTTACGTGTCTAGGCTGCCATCTCATTGCTTGCGTAACGAAAAGATAGGTTTGATTCAAAACTAGAATTTGGCAAATGAATAGTCCATGACACGGGCCAAGTGCATTTGGAATGCTTTAATAAGAACACATGGCCAAGTTACTTCACTTCGAAAAGCATCAACTATACAGGCATGCTAGTCCCTCTTTAGCTTTACATTTTGTTACCTTGGAAAAGAGCACGGGTTCTCAGAAGACCCAGCACACTGGGGAAATTTCATAGGCACGTGACCTTGTTTTTACTGGGCAACATAAATGTACAAGAAAAAAAATTTTAAACAACAGTCCTTCAATTACACCCCCTCATCAAATTGTAATTTTCATTGTTTTTATCTCTTTTTTTTGTTCGTACACACTTGTCATAATTATACTCAGTGTATCCACAATTAAATTGTTTTCACTTAACACTACAATATTTCCCATGTTGTTTCATAGTCCGTATCAGTATTACAAATAAAAATTTTGACTTTTATGCTATCTTAATCTGGTTTGGGATTAGGATAACATTTACATTTTTCAAAGCTGGGATACTTCCCATGTTTTTATATGTTCCAGAAAAATGTATAAAGCATAGGAATTAATTATTTCTTCAAAGTTTGAAAAAAAATACAGTGGATCTGTCAAGTTATCTATCAAGTGTTTTGGGAACTGAGTTTACTAAAAACCTTAATTTTTCCTGCATTAGTGGTCATTTAAACCTTTTCTTATTATGAATTAATAATTTAATTTGTGTGAATAATAGCAATTCACTTCATCCATATATTTGCATACAGTATACTGTCAAACAATTGTGCATAGTACTTTATCATAATTTTAAAAAATATTTTTAATAACTATATAATGATTGATAAATCCTTTCTTATTTCCAACTTTAATTTGTGTCCACTTTTGCTTGAATTTTTTTTACTACTGACTTCAAAAGAGCCAACTCTTGATTTATTTATCTATTTTTCAGCCTTCCATTTTACCACTTTTTGTTTTCTGTTTATTCTTTTTCAATTATCTGTACTTGAATGACTTGGTTTATTTTCCTTTTTCTCAAACATTCTGAATTACTTACAAGTTCTGTCAGTTAGGTATTAGTAGATAGTTTTAAATTTTTCATTATTGGCTAAATTATCTTTTATCGCATCTTTCACTTCTTCCTAGACCCGATTTATTATTTACAAGGCTATGTATTTCTGAGTGTTTGGAGTTGTTTTCATTATTGGAGTTGGAGATACAAACAGAAAATGAGATTAAGTCCAAAACGTATTGAGATTTCCTCTGAATCCTCATAGATCTTGTACATATTTGTAGACACTTAAAAATCAGATATCTGGCTAAATAACCTTAAGGATATATTAAACAGACCAACTTTAAATTTCTCTATAAAGCTCTACTGTTCACATATCAAGCTCCTTGATGTTATAAGGACTAAACGTAGTAGTACTTGTGTAGTACTTAGCATAGAACCTAGCATATGACAACTATTCAATAAGTGGCTGGTGGCGTATGTGTAATAAGAGCGGTAACAGTCGTCTAGCAGTGGTTACGCTGCTCCAACCTCTTGCGCAGGCTCAGCAACACCACTGATCTGGAGAAGAGTGACTCGCTGTGTGTTCTTGGCCGGGGCTTTCTTATCTGTGACATAATGTGGCTGGGCTGCACGCTCCCTGAAGTTACTAATTCCAGGGGTAACGTTTCTAAATCTCACCGCCTGGCGTTTCAGGATCTGGAGTCTACCTACACCAGATGCAGGGCACACAGTCCTTTGTAATGAAGCCCTGAAGTCAAGACAGAAGATTTTACCGAACTTGCCACTCCATCTGAAAGTTGTGGACAGGTAGAAACTGATTCACTATTTGCGGACTAAAAGCAAACATTTCAAAGCTACTTATAGCCCTACTTGTGCATTTCAGGAATAAAAGTAAAATTTCCAAAGCAATTTAAGCCATGTTTCCTTCACAAACGTCTTGGCGCCCATGCTAGTTTCTGTTCCTTGTCCATCACTATAAGTAACCAAAGAACTTAAGAGAAAAGATGGAGTACAGAGTATCTGCATGGCTGGTTATAATCCGGGATATTCCGCCATTATAATTTATTCATAAAGCCAATACATATCTCCTCTAAGAATGTTTATCACTAAGATTAAAAATTTCTATTAAGGATGAAAACTTCCCAGTAAACCATCATCTACTAACAAGCCTATCTGCTAATTAAGAACAAAACGAAAGCTTTCAAACTGAATTACAGGCCATAATCTGTACATAATCTGATGCACAAGCAATAAAAATTACGCCTTTACACCTGTCAAAAGAAAGCCCTCTGCTGCAGGTTTGATTCTGTCTTAAACAAGGTACCACAAAAAGCACAGACTTACCTGTGCGATAGACGAAATTGCCTTCGGTTTCTGACGACGAGGGAGACACCAATTCCTCCTCAAATTCATTGGAACTAAAAGATCCTGAATGGTTTCTCTGCCTTGCCTTTCCCATCATGGCAGCATTTGTGACCATGACGTGTCTCAAAGAGTCGTTAAGGTAACGATTCAACAAGCTGCTCTTGTACTTGGGGGGCGATACGTAGTCCTCATTGGCCCGTGACTCTGGCCTCACTCCCGCTTTTATGACTGAGCTCTCACTTTTAATCACAGGGTGGTGAACTGGATTATTATAGCCTTCTTCATTCATGTGGTTTCGTGGAGGATTTTCTCCATCTAAGGGGGGAGAATATCACCAGGTAGTACTTACACATACTTTTCCCCAGCCACCCAACTGTTACATTTAATGATCTTAAAAATATATAGGAAGAATATTTCAAGTGTATAAAATTATCTTTGATATTTAAGATTAATTTTTAGGCAAAGGAAAGCAGGAATCTATATAATCTCTCCCTTTGGTATGTTAATGTTAATGAACTTCATAAAAAATGTTATTCTGACACATGATAAATCTATGAACAAGAGGAAGCAGCCATAATTTGGCTGGTCATTTACAGTATTGTAAAAATAAAGTTACCTCATGCAATAAAAAAGAACCATTATGGAACCATCATGTTTTGTGGGATCAACCTTAAAAACAGCAATTGAAGTGAATGTCCCCTTACAAAGGCAGAGCAAAGAAAGCAAGATAAAAATACTAACAAACCTTCAGAACATGAGTCATCACTGCTTACACTCAGCCGCTCAGCGTTTCCTTGAACATACTTATTGTACAACTTTATTCGTAAGGCCCAGCTTAAATCTGGCTGTCGAACAGTATTCTTAAGCCGACGTCTTGCATTAGCAAACCAATTTGACACCTAAAAAAGTTTTATTTCTCAATTAATACAACATAAAAAAATTACCCATCATACATTTACTTTCCCAGAAAGGACCTAAGCCTCTCTCATAATCTCTGATCATTACATACTCTCATGACATAACAGTATTGGACATTTATATCCTTTCATTCATTCATTCAACAAACGTGCTGAGCACTTACTGCACAGAATGAGCACTAACTGTATTCTGGGAATTAAAAACATATTGAAGGGCTTTGCCATAAAATTTTCAGTCTAGTAAGAAAGGTAGGAGAGTACACAAATAACTCTAGTATGTATTCACAACAGCCAATACATGAAAGTAACCTAAATGTCCATCAACAGATGAATGGATAAAGAAGATGTGGTACATATATACAATGGAATATTACTCAGCCATAAAAAAGAATGAAATAGTGCCATTTGCAGCAACATGATGGACCTAGAGATATCATACTAAGTACGTCAGAAAAAGACAAATACCATGTGGTATCATTTATATGTCGAATCCAAAATATGACACAAATGAACCTAACTATGAAACAGAAACAGAATCACAGACATGGGGAACAGACTGGTGGTTGCCAAGGGGGAGGGTTTTGGGGGAGGGACGGAGCGGGAGTTTGGGATTAGCAGATGTGAGCTTTTATATACAGGATGGATAAACAACAAGGTCCTACTGTATAGCACAGGGAACTATATGCAATATCCTGTGATAAACCGTAATGGGAAAGAATATAACAAAAAAGAATATATGTGTGCGTGTGTGTACATATATATATGTACAACTGAATCACTTTGCTGTACAGCAGTAATTAACACATTGTAAACCAACTTACTTCAATTAAAAAACAAATAACTAATATAGGAAAGAAAGTGATAAATGGCTTAAGACACATTAAAATATAATGTAACAGGAGTGCAACGGAAGGAGGGGTTACTTTGATGTGACTCAAGACTTCATGAAGAATTTAAGCTAGATTTTGAAGGAATAGGTCAGGGATAATGGGTAGGGAAGTGTGTTTCCAACAAAGAAGACACGGGAACAAATATAAGTCAAATTCCAGAGACACTGTGGTAAGTAACGAAGAAGGAAGAAAGAGGCCCTCGAGTTAATCAAACTTGTGTAAGAAGAGAAGATAGTGCCAATTTGAGAAAGTAGAATTGTTTGAGGGTGAAATGATGCGTTTGGTTTGGGAATGTTTAGTTTGAGGTACTAGAAAAGCGTGCAGGTAAAATGTGCAGCAAGACAATAAAAATGGCATCTGAGATCTAAGGGCAAAGGAAGATCAGATCTGGGTCAAATGCACAGAGGTGAGAGCTGAAGCTGCGAGAGCAGACAGAACGAAAAGAGGGTCAAGGACCAAACCCTGGAAACCTCCAGCAATTAAGGAGGTAGGAGCTGGCAAAACAGTCAGAGACAGAGCAATCAGACAAGCCGAGAGAGAGAATAAAGCCAAATAATATCCAGCTTTAAGCTAAGAATCCAGTGCTTCCAAATAGGTGATGGCAAAGAAATGGACGCTGCAAAACAAGGTTAGTTCCACTGTTTTTGTTTAAGGTGCTGCTGGATTTCTAGAGGCTAAAATGGCACTTGACATTTCTTTTTAAATATCAAGGTAGCATCAGAAAATATATATTAAAAACATGAAAGGCCAATATTTGCCTTTAAAAAGATGAAAAGTGGAAAGAGGATTACGTTTCTCTACCAATTTGTTCCATAACATGACTCCACAGTATATTCATGGTTTGTGTGGTGATGCTTGCACTGGAATTATTTTTCTTTTTAAATTTATACTCTAAATACACAACTTTTGCACATTACTCAAGCCTTAATTATTGAATGAACCTGTGGTGAATCCTACATTAAGAAAAAGCAAAACTATAATTTTTTTCTTTTTTTCCCCATGGGTAAAGCATGGTAGCCCTCCCCAGTTTATATGCACAAACCATATCACATATAATATATATTCAGTGTCACCTCCCTTTGTGTCTTAAGCAATGACAACTGTCCTCAAATTTATGTGCAGTGGTGTAATATCTTACCACGGCATTTCAGAAGCCTTAGACTCCACCAACCCCGCTTCCTGCCAAGCTGTGCTATTCATTACTACGGTTTAGTCTGACTTTAAATCCTCACTCAGTCTCCTCCAACGTCTACAAACAGACAGCTTCCGGGACTATTCATTCAACAAACACAAACTGAGTAGCTCCTGCGCTTTAGCCATGGTATTAAGTGCTAGGAATGAATAAACTTTGTCCCCTGCACATACAGAAGGACTAGAAGTGAAGAGCTATACGTGATTAACTATGATACTTGGGTGAGCCTGCACTACGGAAGGATGAAATGCCTGGCCCGTTTCCTCTCAAACCTCCCTCTATTCTCCAAGTCGTGGCCAACATGTTCGTCCATGTCCGCATTAGTACCAACTGGGAATTTTAGAGCAGTATTTTTTCCGAACTTCCCTATCTTCCACTCTAGCCACCTGAATGGACCTTACCAACCATCATCAAATTCAAGTGTTGGTGCACCGCTATGATTTAATTACTTACTTCACGTCTTCAAACCCTCATGCGTGCCCTGTCATCCTCTAACTGTGGTATAATGGAAAGAGGCCTGGTTTCCTGCTCTGACTTAGCCAAAACCAGGCTGTGAGTTTAGAAAACTCATTCATCTTTTCAGAACTTCATGGTCCCTGACATCCTTGCCAACTCTGAAAATTAAGATCTGTGACTGTCATCCCTGTTCATTCATCTCCTTTATGGTTGGTACCAACCTATCTTCTGCTTTTGACCACTACTCTCTTCAGCAATCAGAGAGGTGTTTTACATCCTTCCCGGTTCCTTTCGCACACAGAGGACAGCCTGCAACTTCCCCCATGCCTATGTCACTTATAGTTATTAGAATCCAACTCCCAAACTTTTTTTGCTACTTTCTTTACTAAACATCATATAATTCAGAGGCTAATCTTAATCTTAACTGACCTTAACACTTCTTTTTAAAGTCTTTATTGAATCTGTTACAATATTGCTTCTGTTTTATGTTTCGGTTTCGTGGCTGCGAGGGCTGTGGGATCTTAGCTCCGCCACCAGGGATCGAACCCGCACCCCCTGCATTGGAAGGCGAAGTCTTAACCACTGGACCGCCAGGGGAGTCCCTGACCTTAACTCTTAGTGCAACCAACACACAGTACCGCATAGTGTAAAATCCAAACTCTTCATATTTTTATTAAAACACGATGGACTTCAAATTTTTTAAAAAATCAATTATTCTTCTAACATACAGAAATAGGGACCTTTAAATGTCATGGCGGCATTAACTAGCTTTTCACATACAGGAGCCGTATCGTTTTCTACGTCTTGTATACTCATAGATCTTAACAGAGTACATTAATTATACATCAGAAGGTTTTCCATAAAGGTTTGGTGGTGTCTAACTGGTTGTGTCCAAACTGATTTCACAAGTTTGACCGGCACCCAATCTACTTATACATTTACTCTGCCAGTGTTTTATTATCAGCTATTTACAGTACAACCTAAGGGCTGGATATAGTCTGGGGTGCTGAATACCTTCTTGTGCTATAAGTCATGCAAACAGCAGAGACAATAGTCGGTGAACAAATCTGCACGATGATCATCTCACAAGTTTTTTCCTGATGAACTGATGCAAACGCCATCTGTTTCACTGAAGGTAAAAGCACCAGTTCAAATTTTCTACCTTTAACTTACTACGGATTCCTTCAGGTTATCATTCAAATTCTTTCGAAATTCTGTTTTACATGAAACAGGCCTCCTTACCAAGGATAGGTTCTGCAATGGCATTTTAACGTCAAACTCAGAGCTTTAAAAACACTGCATTTTATAGCGAAGGCTTAGAGAACCAAATGTCTAGAAGCTGGAAGAGAAAGCTAAGTAGCTTTCATCCTACGCAGCAATGTTTACATTCATCACACTGGCAGGGCAATCATTATAGTAAACCCAAGGGGATACTCTGGCATCTGTCCACCTTTGAACACACAGAATTAACAACGCAGATTCGGTCATTCAACTGAAATATCGAACACCTCACTTCTACACCATGTAGTTTGACACTGAGAATAACGTACAAGGACCAATCTGAGATTTTGTTGAATATTTAACGGTAGTCATAATTCTTGCAGTTGATAAGAACACACACATCTCAGCAGAAGCACTCCATACCAAGCAAAAGCTATGTCAACACAGGGGCAAAATCTTGCAACACAGCAGATTTCACCAAATGGTACACGGCTGTAGCGCAGGAATTAGAAACTTCTACTGTAAGAAAAGGGAGCATTAACATCCAATCACTAAAATGTAGTCTCAAACTCCACTGGCATTGCACTCTGTAATGTGATCATGAAAAAAAATCATTTCACCATTGTAATCCAGAAAAAAACATAAATATATTTTAAATATATACGCATAAACAATGGGAAATATTGAAACCAGGTACAGCCCCCATCTGCCCTTCTTGTAAAAATCTTCTTCAGGGGCGATTATTCCCTGGGTAAGCTCCATATCCTACAGTACTACAAAACCCCAATAGCCTATCTGTTATTCCACAAGGAAGCTGGTTATATTTTGAGAGTAGAGAGTATATTTTTATAACGTTTGAACAACGGTCAGTCGTAGGAACCCAGCAAAATGGAGTATTTCGGTTAGTTAAAGTGAAAACACACATACACACAAATCATCCTCCTGTTAATTTTATAAAAATGCTTATATCTTAGTGGGAAGATGGAAGATTAATAATGCAAACAGTTATAGTAAATTAAGACAAGTTGCTAAGTCTAGTGAGTAGAAAAAAAATGAAAGCTGCATAAATACCTCTCTCTGCCTCACCTTTCAGGAATGAACAAAATGTAGTGTTGATTTATGTCCTTAGAGCTTCTGTTTATCAGGAAAAGTAATTTCTGTGGTCCTAAAAAAATTCCCTCATTAAAGTTTCAGCATTCTGTTTGCAGGCTTAATGGAGATTGCTGACCAAGTTTTACACCCTTCAGAGTAGCAAAATAAGGCAAAAGTACTGCTTATGAAAGGTTTGATAGCTTGACACACAACCAAAAGGGAAATATGAAGGGTAAAAGAAACGTTCAAAAATAAAAGACACCCTTGTATTAAGGAACAAAATAATTATGCTGACAACTTATTAATATAAATTATGAGAAGCCGAGCCAGGAGATATTATAATAAACAAGAAATAGAGACTGGAGCTAGAAATAAGGGGAACACTCCATACTTGTCTATTGACATAAAATATGACATATTTCCAGATATACTAAAAATAATACGGTAAGTTATATGCTTGTTCTGTAGAACTAACATGTACCATTAAAGTTAACGAGCTTCCCTCTGTGTGTTCCCTACAATGAGATGGATTTTAAAACTAGAATATCTTAGCCTGATTTCAAGACATTCTCCAGTTTTCCACAACATGTTTGGGGAAGTCACGTGGTGATTACGGTAGTATTCCCCAGTGAGAACCTGTTCAGTCTGCAAACACGTATGAAGAGCTTACTATATGGAAAGTACTGGGCTGGGGTGAAATGGGAGGATTAAGATGAAGACATGATCACTCTTCTCAAGAAGGCTGACTCCACGAGAGAAATTTATTCACTGGGAGAACCTGATTCATGAAACGGGTCTAATCTGCAGGGCTCAAAAGCTGTATTCAGATCACAGCTTGATATTTTTTCCCCAGAAGTGAAATGTATTGACATAATTTATTTGGTTTCCACAGAGTCAGAATTTGCTTTGGATGTTTAATAAATGTCTGACTTATAGAAACCCCTTATATTCATAAATATATATGTATATATATTTTCTTACACAGACATTCCATTGTGTCTCATGGAGAAGGGGTGGACCCAACTTGAATGGTATATAAGGGTCCCTTGGTTATTCTATACGTTTGATGCTTTCCATTTATCACTTTAAAGTTCCAGAAACCAACTTCATTTATTATAAAACTTGGAAATCATTAAATAGGTATCAATTATAATTATAAATAATTATCGTTCTTTGCCCCATTTTAAAATGACATACCTGCATTTTTCTTTGCTGAAGACTACTGAGGAAAATATAATGGGAAAGACTTTCATTACATGAACCAAAACTTCATGTAAATTAGAAAAATGCAATAGTCTTACCACGATCTTAACGCAAAAATAATTAATTGTATTTGAACTATCATTACAGGTAGAGAATAATTTGATTCTGTATTAGAATATGACAGCTACTCGTATTGCAACTTAGAAAAACTACCGCAGGTGAAAATTTAAATGTCTCTGCTAATGACAAATAATACCTTTTGTAGCTAAAAATGTCCTAAATATGCCATAAACGTTTGTTGCTTTCTGTCTGAAAGAATGGCAAGTATTCAACATGGAACTACATAATCAATAAGTTAATATTTGACTGTTGACATCAGAGTGAACTATTCAAATAGTTCTATAAATCAGTGTATTTTGAAAATAAAGAGCATACCAGTTTAAAGTGAAATTTGAATGTATGCATTTATTTTCTTAAGTTTTTCTGGCTGGAATTATTTATTTAAAAACTACTTTTGAAAATCACTGAAAGTTCATAGTTTTGTGTTAAACAGATATTAAGCCAAGAACACTAAATTAATTTTCCCCTCCAGTGCTGCGGCAAATCACTATTAATACTATTGCCTGTTAATATAAAGCAGAAGAGACGTTTGTTTTTCTCTACAACTGTATTCTGAAAATAAGCAGAAAATGCATATTGTAGTTTAATAAGTCTGAGTACAAGTCAATTTTCATGCTTCGTCCAACTTTCTAGTAATTCCTAAAATGACAATCTTAAATACCCTGGAAAGCAATTTTTAAGTTATCTAGTAGTTAAAGTTTGTTCCCTGTTACTCTGGGGTTCTCACTTACTATACCTTTCACGGAACGACCAAAGTTTCACAAATGCAGTGATGCAGGGCTACTACAACGGATGAGATTTCTCAGCTCAGGTAGCTCCTCCTCTCCTCTTTCTGAGTGAATCTGCTCTGCCTGCACGCATAAAAATTCACGTCACTGCATTTATGAAGGGAAACTGGTGTGCCGGCCAGAGCACGTGGTATGGACCCGCGGCGTTTCCAGGCCCACCTCTACCCCTCAACACAGCCCTCTCCTGCCTTGGTTGCATCACCTGCGAAATGCTGACAGCTCACCGGGTTTTGCCAGCATCAGATGCAGCCACGGAGGGAAACCTGTGCACAGCAGCACTGCTCGCTATTCATGGAGCAAGCCTAGGCCGCCCCTCTGTACTTGACCAGGTACCCGCCATCTGAGATCTGCCCCTTAACCCAAGGACAAAGATACCGCCAGCAAAGCCGCGTGGAGTCTAGCTAAGGCCCAGGGTGCCTCTTATTAAAAAAGAAAACCCTCCCAAACTCGCTTCTGGCCCTTCCAGCCCACCTACTAGCTCTATCAGGAGCAGTCAACTTGAAAGGTACCCTGTAACTTGACCTTTAACATGGGGCCCCAATGTGGGGTGCCCTTCTGCCTGGTTTTCAAAGTGTGGTGCGCGGCCAGCAGCTTACTCATCACCCCGAGAACGTGTTAGAAATACAAAGCCCCGTCCCCGGCCAGGACCTCCTGCAAACTCCGGGCCGGGTGGGGGACGGCGGCAGTGTGTGTTTTAACGAGCCCTCGGGCGACCCCGACGCAAACCACTTCGGGGTAGTGCCCGCTGGGGCCACGGCCGCGCGCATGGCCCGCACACCTTCTCAGAGCTCCTCGCTCGCCTCTGCCCTGCCCTCCTTAGCAAGCGCCACACGACCCCTGCTGCGCCAAGCCTCCGGAAGACGGTCGGAGACGCGGAAACTCCCCAGACCACCGCTCCGGCCCCGGGCCCACCCCGCACCAGCCTCAGGCAGAGCGGCCGCAGCGTCCGGACGGCCGGTCTGGGGCCCACCCGTGCCCAGCGGCGGGAGACGCAGAGCCGCCGCTCAGCCTCACCGAGGGAGGGCCGGGGCTCGTGGGCCGCGATTACCTGCACTAGCGTCATCTGCGAGCCGAGCGCCAAGAGAATCTTCTCCGTCTTGGTGGGGTACGGATTGTCGCGGTGCTTGTACAGCCACTGCTTGAGGGGCCGCGCCATGTCCTGCAAGGCCTGCCGCTTGTGCCTCACCTTCCCGCCATTCTGCCGGGCCCTGGGACACCGGGAGAGGAGGGGTTCCCGGTGAGCCGCGCGGCCGAGCGCCGCCCGCCGGGCCCCCGGGTCCGCACGCGCTTCAGCCCGCGTCGACCCCGGCCCCACGCGCCCGGACGCGGAGGCCAGGCTGGGGTGGGCGCCGCACAGGGTCAGGGCGCGCGGGGCCGGCCCGGGTGGCACAGGACGGACGTGAGGCGGCGAAGGCCGCCAGGTTTATACGGAAAAGGGGGAAATCCTGAAGCCAGAGGTTAGAGATTTAGGTGATCTGAAGGAAGGTCTTTTATTATTCAAGCAACAGACCTGCGCAGCAGGGCCGCCACCGTCCCTCGCCCGCCTGCACCGCGCCCTCCAGGGGCCCTGGCCTCAGCCGATGAGTAGTGGCTGCGGCCGGCTCTCGAATTTTCTTTTAGGGACTCAGGCCCGCCGCTCGGGGCTTCCCGTCGCCCACTGGACGTTGGGGACAAAGCAAGGGGTAATGGCCGCCCCGCTGCCCTGGTTCTCTTCAAGCTCTCCCCTGTACCCTTTGATCCTCGGGTAAAGGGGAAGCTTTCCAAGAAGGGGTTTGTGGAGGAAAGATGCGGAACCGAAAAGAAAAACACACACGAAAAAGAGAAAAGACAAAACCCAAAACACTGCAGGGGGCTCTTCACGACAAAAGGGCGAGCTTAAAAGCATGGAAGGTCTGTCCCACCGGGTAACGTAAAAAGACTTCGGGAAAAGCATATTCAAAGGAGGAAGAGCGGGAAGCAGCCGGGAGCCGGGCCTCGGCGCTGCGCTCCCCAGCGGCTCCGCGAGGTGTCGCCGCGCCGCCGCCCGCGCGCCCAGCCACTCCGCGAGGCTCGCGCGCCTGCGCCGCAGCCTCCGGGGCTTCTGCCTCTTTAAACACTTTGAAATGCAATTCCATCCGAGAGGGCTGGTAGTAACATTTTGACGAAACCTAATCTTTATTTCCCTAACCAGCAACGCTGCACAACAAGCAGCTGATGCAATCTTTCAGGTGGACCGGCCAGGACGGCCGCCCCTCCCCCCGCGGGGCGCTCCCGGAGCCGCGGGACGTGGCGGGGCTACAGACGGCCCTCCTCCGCAGCCGGAGCCGCTGGTGGCCCGCGAGCTCTCGCCCCCGCCCACCCCACCCCCGCAGCCCCTCAGGCCGCTAAACCGAAACCCGGCCCGGCAGGCCCGCGGCCCGCCCCCCCCTCCGGGCTCGCGGCGGGCCCCGCCAAGCCGCGCGCGCGTCCGCGGCATCCTGCGGAGAGCCGACCTTCCCAACACCTTGGCCGATAAAAGGCCCTGTCGTGACACAAGGGGGGAAGGCCACGGGGCTGGCCTGACCTGGGGGGCGTGGGGGGGAGCCCCGACTACTTGGCCCTGCTCTGCGCCCGTGCATCCCGCTCAGCCCTTTCTGCCTCCCCAGCGGCCGCGCGTCTGCACCCGCGGTCGGGAGAGAGGCACGTAACCCCCGCCCCCAGGTCCGGGCATCTGAGGACTAAGAGGCGGTTTCAGGTGTCCTCAGTTTCCAACGAGCCTCTTTGGAGCCCTTCTGATGAATCGAACCCTCACACTTTGAGCAACTACTCCCTTAAAATGAGAATGCGCGAATCCAGGAGGCGGAGACCGCTCCTCCCGGAAAAGTCGGGGGCCCTAAAGCGCAGGCCCCGATTGTCACCAGCACGCCCGCGCCTCTCACCGCCCCCACCTCTCCCGGAGCGGGCGGGGGGCCCCGGGAGGGTGCGCATACCCGGTCCTCCGGTGTCTCAGGCCCAGGTTGTCCTTGAGGGACGCGCCGTCCGTAATGCCCACCTCGGGGCGAGCGTGCGTACTGTCCAGGACGCCGCCGTAGGGCCTGCCGCCCCGCTCCCGCTCCGGAGCCCCGCGGTCCTCAAAAAGCACGGCGCCGCTGAGCTTGTTGAAGACGATGGTGTTCATGGCGCGCGCAGGCAGGGCCGCGCGGCGCGGCCGCAGCGCCTTGGGGCCGGGCCGCCGGGAGCTCCGCAGGGCTCGGGTTCTAGGAGATCAAGATGCAGTACATTACTCGCCGAGAGCGCTCACCCTCCTGAGCATCCCGAGCCCCGAACCTGGCCGCGGCGCGGGGCTGCGGAGCCCAAGGGAGGAGCGCCGCCGCGGCACCTGAACGCGGGAACCCCCGCCTCCCCCTGGCTGGTTACACCGCTCCGCCGCAACGCCCGCCACCCGCCCCCGAACGCTCCCGGGGCAGGTACCCACCCTCCTCTTAGGCCTGGCCACTCAGCCCCCAAAGAAGCTCAACCGGCAACAGTTAACCTGCGGGGGCGAAGCAAAGTGACTCCTCAAGGAGCCTTGCCTGAGTTGGTTTTAATCTGGATGAAGCCCGCTCCGGAAAGCGGAGGGCAGGCGCGGGGCCGCGCGGGGTTCTTCAGTCGAAACGGAAGACTAAAGCCTCTCAGAGCTCCCACTCGGGGTCGTAAAGGAGGAGTTGGAAGAAAGGAAAAATTGAGGGGGGTGAACATGAACAACCAATTTCGCAAGCCCTAGTCATCGAGTCCCAGGCCGCACTGGGATTTCGGGGATTTGCATGTTTTCTAGATCCTGGATGGTTTGGCTGAAACCCCTGCGTCCCTTTTCCGGCTACAGCCCCTGGGGTGGGGGTGAGGGCAGGAAAGTTAGAAGATTCCAGAGCTAGAAAGTGAAGTGGCCTTAGGGACAAATTCACCATGGTCTCCCCTCCCTCCGAGTCTCCTACTACCCCGCAGCCCGCTCCGGACGCGCTGGGTCCGGCCCCCCGCCACCCCCCCACCCCCGGAGCCGGTGGCCAGTGCTGTCCTCTTCCGCAGCGCGGGTGCGAGCCGCGAGCTCGGAGTCCTTCCACACCCACCCCTCTCTTGGGTCTCGGGGAACCATTTCAGAAGTTGCGAAGGAGTTAAGGAGCGGGAGGAGGCGCCGCGGTCCGCGCACCGCCGGGCCTGCGGCTGCCCCCGTCGGAAAAAACCGCCAGCTCACCTCCCGGGTGGCGGCGGCCCGGAGCCTCTGCCCGCCGCGCGTGAGCGTCGGGGGCCGGTCCGCGCCGCCGCGGAGCAGCCGGGTGACCGCCCGGAGGCGCGCAGCAGCCCCAGCCCGCCCTACCTCCCTGCCTCGCGCCTGGGGGGCAGCTCGCTTTGCTTCCGAGCTGCCCCCGCCTCACGGCCGGCGCCCCCTCACCGCGCCCCGCCCCGGCGAGGGCCGCCCCCGCACCCACGCCGGATGCCCACGCTCGCCCCGCCCTCCGGCCATCGCAGCAGCGGCCACGCGCGACGTGTCGAGCTGTGACCGCAGAAATTAAACGACGGCCCCCGTCAGTGCTCGCGGGGAGGTGAAGACAGACCTCCGCTAGCTGCCCCCCGCAGACAGGTACGTGTCTGGACCGTCAGCGCAGCCTCCGCGGCCAGGGTGAGAGCAAAGGTCCGTGCTCGCAGCCCTCGTTCGAGGCGTCAGTAGGCGCCTTGTTTTTCCTTTTAAATCCGTGCGCTCGGTGATTTGCGCTCAGGCTGTTCTATTTGTGAAGCAACCCGTTCCCAGCCCCGTTGTCTGTCCCCACCTCAGCCCTGTTCTCCGGTCGGCGACGGCGTGTTTCCCCGGCCATTGCGCCGTGAAGGTTGCCACGCGGGCCCTCCCTGCTGTCCCAAGCCCACGCCGAGGTCGCAACCACAGACCCCGGCGCGGCTGCGTCTGCAGGCGGCAGGCGCGGCCAAGGGCCGGGAGCTGGGTCCCCGCGCGGTCCCCAGCGCCGCCTCTCGGCTCCCGTGCTCCCCACTTACCCGGATTCACTCCACACTGTGGCTTGGGGAGCTCCCTCCCTGCGGAACCGCCCCGCCCCACGCCCGCGAACCAGGTGGGCTCCCCGGCTCCCCGCAGGCCTCGGGCCAGCCTCGGCCGCCGCCCCCACCCCCTCGGGCGCGTCCCCAAGGGCCTCGGAGGAGGTGGGGGAAGGGCGGGGAGCGCCCAGGCGCGCGGAGCAGGGCCAGGAGCGGCTCGGGACCCGTAGCGCCCCCTTCCCGCGGCCCCGCGCCGGGACGCGGCGACCGCGGGCCGTACCGGTGGCGGGGGGGCCCGCGGCCGGCGGCAGGGCGGCTGGCTCTCCCGCGTCGAGGCTAGGCGCGCTCCCATCCCCGCCGCATGTTCTCCGCGCGGGCTCCAGCGCGCTCACCGCTGCCGCCGCCGGCGTCGCGGCTTTATTTACCCAGACGGGCGCGCGCGGCCCGGGAACAGGAATAGCGAGGCCTTCTCATGTTTCCTGGCTGCCCGGCCCAGCCGGCGAACATCCTGCGGTCGCGGTATCCACGTTCCCGGGCCGGCGGGAGGAAGCCTCCGCGGGGACCGCTGTTAACCCTGGCGGAGGAGCCGCCGCCGCCGGCGCCGCCGGGCAGCCCCCGGCCCGCCGAGTGCTCCGCAGCCGGGCGCGGCTCCCAGAGCCTCCGGCCTCGCAGGCGCGCAGCGAAAGGGTCGATGGCCTTCGCACTTTGGGGAGCGACTGGAGGAGCCGCAGCAGCGCCCGGCGCGGGCTCTGGGAGCTGAGCGGCTGCCGTGCAGATCCCGTGTCCTAGCCGCCCCGAGCGCCGGAAATTTCACCACGCGTGGCTAGGCTGGAGGGGGCCCTGAGACGCGCCCGTTTTCCCCCTCGCGGTTAGCTGGAGGGAGGTTAGTTAGAGCTCGGTTTGTGCCCGTAACGCGTGAGAACGGGTTGCAGAAGGTCCTTGCGCCCCTTATCTCGTGTCACTGGGCTTCTGCGGTCCTGGGTGTCTCCAAGCCAGGCACACAGTCACCTTCCAGAGCCAGCGCCGGAGAGGAGGGAGGCAGGGCGGGGTCGAGGCGGGCCCAGGCACTCAACCCACGGCGACCCAGGTGTGGGAGAGACGGCGGGTGCAGGCAGGGCCAGGATCTGCATGGAGCAAAGGGGAGGGAACTTGGAAGAATCCCGAGCCTGGACACAGAGCAAGGGGAGAGAATCCTATCCGATTCTCTTAGAGGTGATACTTGCCTTCCCACTATCACCCCAAATATGAGAGTAGCGAAAGCTGTGGTTTAGGTGTCACTGGAAGCTCGGAGCTTCTCGCACCCTAGGTGATCCTCGCGGCGCCGAGCGCACCAAGGCGCCCGCGTTCTCGCCGCGGGCCTCACTGCGGCAGCGACGCCTTTCATCTCTTTTTAAAGAGCAAAAGTAGATTTCCCCCAAACCTGAAAGTTATGACATCATTTGTTCTTTTCTCCCCTAAGGGTGGCTGGCCGTCCTGGCGCGGTGGCCCACCTAAGCCGCTTCTTTTTATTTGGCTTGGAAGTGGTTAAAATGTACAGTAAATCTCTTATTTCCAACACTAATCGCCCCCGAATTTTCCATTATGTTATACCTCCAAAACGTGACTGCGCACCGGGCAGGGGCACAATCTAAAGCAGAAAGAGGCGTGGGTTTAAATTTTTGCGCATCTGGCAGATAAATATTGTCGTTTGATCCTGTTTCCAGATGTCCTTGGTTCTATTTTATCGTACGGTTTGCGGTTGTGGCGTTGCCGCATCTTGCCCTTGGCGCTGCACTTGACTTCTGCAGGGTGGGTTCAGTGCAGACGTGCGTCTACAGACGTCGCCGTGGGGACTTAAAGTCAGGGATACATCATAAAATTTCAGCCACCGACTTGCAGCGAATAAGTTTCACACCAAAAGCAGATCTAATTTGTAATTCAGAGGAGGAAAGAGATTGGTTCTCTTCTAAAGACTCTGACTGATGGTGGTCACCAGACGTTATAATGAAACTAACTGTAACACGCCCCTCTGACATTTATTTTGCTCAGCTGTGCTGGATAAAGCACCAGGCATGTATGCCGTTGCTAGCAATTTCACAGCATTCTGCTGACTTACCTAGCTGTTTGTTGTAGTATATAGGCCAGTAGAGGACAAGTGAATTTTGTTGTATTAGTCTTAACTGTATTTACTCAACTTTAAAATGCATTTTGAGGACTTTGATTTAAGGCATCATTACAAATCTGATATATACAGCAAAAAGTCTTTCTGCAAAATATTTTAAATTTGTTATAGGAATAACATACACCTTAGTCTCAAATTAAGTCACTGAAAAATTAATACATTTTAGTTCATTTAGACTATAGGTTAATAATTAGAGTCCATTTAAAAAAATAAAAGAACAATGGAGGGTCCATTTAAAAATGAAATACTGTGGAGAATCCCTCTCTAATATACAAATGAGCATCTATTGTGTGATAGACCAGAATTTTATTTTTGCAACGGTCACCCTTTATGCTAGAGAGAAATTCCTTCTTCCTTTTAATGCACAATACAGATCCATTTATCATTATCTTAAATTTCATCTTTTCCTAAAATGAATTTTACTCAGCTGCTTCTGCTATATTCCCATCTCAGTATGTGAAATACTGTATCAGAAGCCTCAGAAGTAAAGCTTTCAGTTTTAGAAGCACTATCAGAAGATTTAAGAAAGTGTATGTAGATTGTGGGCACCAGCCACATATGGGGGGAAAAAACCCAAAAGTTAGGCTACAAGTCACAAGACTTGAGCCCTAATCTTAATTCTGATTAATTTGTTGTTGGTTTAAGCTTAATCTACTGAAGTGTAAAATGAAGATACTTAGTTTTCCACAAACTTGCCTTACGCTACTAAGTTTTTTTTTAATTTGAAAGTAACAATTGCTATTGCTAAAACTCAAAAAATGTTAAGTAAGAGCATTTGGCAGAAATCTTAATCCAGTCTATTGGACTTTGAGTGTAGTTATAAATGTAAGTAATGTTAACTTTCTAATAAAGAAAAAAATAAGCCTACATTTTAAGCCTTTTGATATTTTACCAAGGAACCTGACATTTCAGAACAAATATTGGTCAAAGTTTTTGAAAATAATGATTGCTTTTAAACTCTCTTTGCCAGTTATTACTTATAAGCAATGAAATGAATTACAAAGCCAGGGAATGAGTGTTGCTTCCCCTCCAAATGGTATAAGGTAGTAAATTTATGAACAAATAGGCGTTCCACCTCACCCTCGGCCAGTTTGTCTTGTAAAGCTACACACCGGAGTGTGTAAGTGGGCCAACAGAACAAGCAGTGAGAGACTCCACTGCAGAAACATCATGAGTGAACTAGGAAGATGGATGGCCCCTCAGTATCTCACTTTTGCTTTGTTTATAATTGAACTTTAATTGCATACATAGTACAGAATAAATTCTCTCAGTGAGGGCCTTCTCCATAAATGCGCCCTCAAACGTCAAAGAACAGAGTACCAGGGAGAGTTCCTCTCCAGCAGCCTCCACCCAGTCACACCCCTGAGAGGCAATGAGCAGGAGGTGGGCGTCCTTTCACCTTTGTTGCACACAGTCCCCGACATGAATACAAACAGATCATTATCGTTTTGTTGTGTGAGTTTTTGAAATCAACAAGACCGTACTTTACATACGTGTACACACACACACACAATATTAAACTGAAACTTGCTTTTTCACTCCATGATTTCATAGAGCACTTTCATATTGGTCCATATAAATGGAACTCCATCTTTTTAACTGGTACATAATGCTCCACAATCTGTTTATCCATCCTCCTATGAACGTTGCTGTCTTTTCAGTTTTCACTATTATAAACGTTAAATACTCTTGTATATGATTCTTTCTGTACGTGTGTAAGTATTTCTCCAGGCGTAACTACATAGAAGTAGAATTGCTCAGCTGAAGGAAACAGGATTGTAAGATTTGGATAGGTCCTTACAAACTTCTTCCCAACCTCCAGCCCCACAAAGTCCCCGTTTCCTCACATGCTGTGTAGCACTTCATGTGTTTGGTCTTCATTATGTTTCCCTATATGGAGAGTAAAGTAATGTCTCATTGTTTGAGAAAATTTTCATTTATTTATAAGCAGTTGCATGCATTTCTTAATTGAAGAAATTTGCTTATATCCTTTGCTTATATCCTTATTAGATGCCTTATTCGTTTATAAAAGTTTCTTTAAAAAACACTTTTCCATGGAATATATACTTTATGTATTGACAATATGCATTGAGAAGACTGCCTTTTACCTAGTTTGTCTTTTGCCTTACAGAAGGTTTAAACATGAAGAAAGGTCAATAGATCTGTCTTTTTCTGTATGGAGTCTGGGTTTTGTGCCTTCCTCACAAAGGCTTTTTCTATATTTTCTTCTAATACTTTAAAAAATTGTTTTCACTCAGCTCCTTAATCCTTTTGGAATGAATTTGTGTATGTTGTAAGGGAGAAGTCGAATTTGATTTTTTTCTTCTCCAACTGAATGGTCAGTTATTCCTATGGAATTTATTAGAGAGTTTCCCCCATCAATTTGAAATAACTTTCCTCATATATGTGGTGAATTCCTTTCCATATGTAGGTTGGTCTAACAAGGCTTTGAGAGATGTTGCACCCAATAGACTGTAATAAATTTAATCTTCACATTTTTAAAACCATCTTGTGCTCCAAAGACTTCCAATATTATTCTGTTTCTAATTTCAGAACATGTCAAGTATCGGAATAGTAATGTGCGTGGCCTGGTTATGTTTCCAATTTAAAGGCTAATTCAGTCTGTTCTAGGAGGAAGGTGCCGTTTTTTCTGTCGTGGTCCTGCTTAGAAACAGGAGAGTAGTTTCAGGCAGCCATGTTCTCCAGAATAGAGTACCCTGATCAGAGCTCTTCAAACACACCATGTAACCAAGTGACAGCCAACCACCAGTAACAGAAGGTTATTTGTAAAAGTGATGATTCCCTGCCATCTGTGATTTGAAAAGGGAAATTCATCTTTCTTCTTGCTCAATTCCTTATGGAATGTGAATTACTTTTTTTTCACCAAGCAGCCAGTCAAGATGAGAACCTTCAATGTGAAGGCAAATGATTGCAAATTAGGCAAACTCACTCTGGACAAAAATGCAAAAACTTTATCACTGAAATTTCTAGAAAACATTAGCTATGTATAAGTGCAGAAAATACAGGTAATAAGCAGTCAGCAGAGCTGAGATCCAGGTGGGTGAATGTCTTTTTCTAGTTTATAGAGCTTGAGACAGGGCCTGAAGTAACCCTGCAGCCATAACTGAGACTCCATCTTTTCTATTGATTCCAAAATATCTTCAGTAACTGCCAACGAATACTGAGTCTTCACTACATGGGTCCTGAGGGGAACCTGGACAACATTTTCTCCTCAACATGTGCATTGAAATACAAGAATTTCTTGCAGAAGTTTATTCTAGCTTGAAAATCAATTTGCCTTCACATCAAAAAGTGGCCATTTTAATAAATATAGTGAAGGCTTTTCATCATAGGCTAGCATGACTCTGTATTTGGAACCTAATGGACTTAAGGTGCTCAATAGATTTTTGAGATTTAGTTACTGTATGTGCTCCATGCTGTATCAAGCTTTTGGTTGAACCTCACCCCCTCCTCTCTCCATCCTCCCTGCTTTCATTTTCAGCCTCATTGCCTTCATCTCTGTGTAAGATTTTTTTTAAATTTTTATTGGAGTATAGTTGATTTACAATGCTGTGTTAGTTTCTGCTGTACAGCAAACCGTACTGTGCAGGATATTTGAATAAGTTCACCAAAAGAATGCATGTGAACAAAAGTGATGTGTTCAACTTCTGCTTAGCATACTTAAAAAGCAATTGGTTGGGGCTTCCCCGGTGGCGCAGTGGTTGCGAGTCCGCCTGCCGATGCAGGGGACGCGGGTTCGTGCCCCGGTCCGGGAAGATACCACGTGCCGCGGGGCGGCTGGGCCCGTGAGTCACGGCCAATGCGCCTGCGCGTCCGGAGCCTGTGCTCCGCGACGGGAGAGGCCACAGCGGTGAGAGGCCCGCGTACCGCAAAAAAAAAAAAAAAAAAAAAGCAATGGGTTGCCCTTCTTTTTAGCCGCTCCCTGTTACCCTGTCACAGACCGGCTGGAACGTGGATGTGGGAGTGGCCCAGATCTGCCAATCAGGTAGCAACCTGGAGAACAGCAGAGCCAGCGCAGGATGAAAAGAACCTGGGGCCTTGGATGGACCACTTGAGTGAGATCGCCTTGGCCTGGGCTCAGCAGACTATTTCTGTACAGCGCCAGGTAGTGAATGCTCTAGGCTTTGCACGTCATAAAGTCTCTGTTCAGCTTTGCCATTTGTAGTGAAAAGTAGCTGTAGATAATACTTGACTATGAGTTGTGGGTAAGTTCCAGTAAAATTTTATTTAATGGACACTGAAGATTGAATTTTATGAAGTTTTCATGTGCCACGAAGTATGCTACTTTCGATCTTTTTTCAGCCATTTAAAGATGTAGAAACTACTCTCACCTTAGAAACAGGCAGCGAGCTAGATTTGACCCCAGGCTGTGTTGTTGGCTCCTACCCACACCCCCTGCACCGATCTAGGCTGCTGAGCCCTGGACTGTAATACTCTAATGGGAAACAAGTAAACTTCCTTTTCTTTGTCACTGTGTTTTGGGGTTTCTGGCTAAAAGAACTTAGCCGGTACTCTATGGAATACACACCTGTGCGAAGATGGTCTTAGTCACCATGGGTGGACTTGGATAAGTGCTTTTTACATCGCTCGAGGCTGCCATAAACAAGAACTGGAAGGAGTTGGAGCGACAAACTGCCTTCCCCTCTCTTCTCCTTCGGCCACGCTGCGTGTGTTTAGAGAATCAGTCGACTATTTTCACAATAGTTTACGCCAGGTACTTTTCAAATTTTAACCACTTGTTTTTAAGGTATTGAGATACCTTTAGACCCAGTATTGATATTTGGGTTTTGATACCTGTGTTTTTTGTAGTCATGGAAAATAGTGATTACTTGATAAGAACTGCTATTTTCTGGCTTAGCCTCCCTCCCAAAAAAACCCCACAAAATTTGAACCATTTTTTCATTGTTTTCTTTTTTAATAATCAACAATAAATATTTATGGGGCAACTGCATGCAAAAATCCTGCCAAGAACTGCATCAAATTTGATTTAAAAGACATGATCCTTGCCTAGTTTACAGACTGTTTAAGAAAACACAGGGAAACAGATATACCTCACCTAAAAAGTTTTAGGGTGCCTGATGTCTGCTTGAATCCAGTAACCTGCAAATCATCTGTAGAAACGCACGAGGACCTTGAAAATGACAGAAGGGCCATTTGGTGTGTCTGCTAAGAATTTTGTAACCGTATACAGACAGTCCTTCCCCAAAACATGCAAAAAGAGATCATTATTTCAGAAATTTGAGCCTGATTGAAAAACAGCGTCTTCACCCCTTACATCAGACTTTTTCCAGTTTTATACCCAAAACCTCTGGGTTTCAAGAGAGATTTTTAGAGCTTCTGTTGGAAAAAAATACAGTAAGAGTAAATAAATATCCTGAGGTTAGTGCACCATCTTTCTTCCTTCCCTTGTCCAGGCCTCCTCGAACCTTCCTCCACTTTTACACTTTTTGGTAAAGTGTTGAAAGGAGAGAGGGGTGGAGGGGAGAAGTTGTGGGTAACTCTGGCCCATGTATCTGGGCCACAGAGCCATGGGCAGGCAGCTGCACCTTGGACTACATTGTGATCCTAAGTAATTCACCTCCTCTTTGTTTTGGTATTCATTGAACTTTGTGGAGTGGGCTTTGGTGTTGTAGGCTACCACAAATATTGTTTAGAGGGGAGCTTGGGCTATGAGAACGCGAAAAAGGAGAAAGGTGCTATGCCACTTGATTGTTCCATTTAAATGGCCCAGAGTCTAGGGTAAGGGGAGCCATACAATAGCCAAGTAGCACAAATTGTTTTTCCTTGGACCTGCAGTAGTGGTCAGCTCAAAACATATGACCTCATTTTGCAACAACATGGATGGACTTGGAGGGCATTACGCTGAGTGAAATAAGTCACACAGAGAAAGACCAGTACTGTATGTTTTCATGTATATGTGGAATCTAAAAAATAAAATGAATGAATGAAAATAACAAAACAGAAATAGACTCACAGATATAGAGAACAAACGAGTGGTTACCATGGGGAGAGGGGCGAGACAGGTAGGGCCTTAAAAGAGAGACAAACTACCATGTATAAAATAAGACACAAGGATGTAATGTACAGCACAGGGAATATCACTTTATATAATAACTTTAGACGGAGTATAGTCTATAAAAATATCAAATCACTGTGTTGTACACCTGAACCTAATATAATGTTGTAAATCAAGTATACTTTAATTTTAAAAAAGACATATGTCCTAATACTACTCTTGCAGACTCATAAATGGGGGCATAATTAAGGATACTTTTATTTGCATAATACACACGTAGCAGTTACTACAGGCCCACACACTATTCTAGGAACTTAACCCATGTAATCATGGCAGCCACCCTTTGGGGTAAGTACCCCTTAGAAACCATTCTGTAGAAGAGGACACCTAGGCATAGAGTTGCCCCAAGTCACACGTTGGTAACTGTGGAGCCAGGATCTGAATGGAATCAGGCAGATGCCAGAGCTTGTTTGCTCGGTTGCCTGACTAACTGCCTCTTTGCAGGTGCGTAGGAAGGACACAGAGAGAGAACTTTAAATGCGTGCCGGCGTAATTGTGGGCCCAGCTGACTGTGTAGCTGCACCTTTTGGCTTCTCACTTAAAGAGCGGCGCCTTCAGTGTCAATGTGTTCATTTCCCTTCCGTACGTGCCCTTCATCCTGGGTGGGGGGAAAGTGGACTCTTTGGACTCTTAGGGTCACCTGGAAAATGACGTCCCTTGGCTGTGACATCGTGGTGAAAAGGCTATTCTTCACGTGGACCTTCCTGTGTGAGCTCACACTCAAAAGCCAGTGACTTCTGAATCTTCTGCAGGTTCTCTAAATCTGGAGAACATCCTTCCCACTGGGAGTGAAGTGGTTCAGCAATGAAAAACAGCAGGCTTTAGAACAGCCAAGGCAGGCTGAAATAGTTGCTCTGTTGCAGGAGTGGACACAGCATGGTGTAAGCAGTGTATCTTGAGTGCAGTAAAAAGCAGCAGCTTTGATTAAGATGGCAGCGGTCCCTACAACTTCCTAATCCTGTCTTGCTGCTTTGTCTCTGTTATGTTTTGTTTCCTCTTGTTTTCCTTTGTCAGTCCTGCCTCTTACATTTGCATAGCCCAAGGCAAGAGTGCAAGTGAACGCCCACATACCACCTGTCTAAATGTTTAAAAGTTATAAAATCAGCTAAAACACAGTTACATAAAGTATGTTCCATCCTTCTACCTTGACAAATATACCATCAGAAGGAAGAAAGGAAAAGTATGTAAAGTTACGTGTTTGGGTGGGAAGATATCAAAGAGAAATCAGCGTAATTTTTATTGTATGTCCCAGTGTTTTGTTGTTGGACTGCAAATGTTTAGAAGAGTAATAAAATGAAAGAGACATAATTCATAATTTACTATATATTCCATTAGATTGATTTTTTTTGTCTTCATTTCAGCAGAAATCACTAATGTGTCATTATCAATATTCCATCATAAGTTGTGTTCTGAAGGATTACAAATAAAATGTAATCCTACTAAAAGTGTCCAAGATTTGAATATATTTTTATCAATAATGTACATTAATATAAATATAGAAAAAATTAATGTTAAATTTATTTAATACATAGTATTTATAAAGTGCTATTTTTATTCTAAAATATTCAAAGTTACATATACAAATAGAAAAGAAAAATTATAAATAATGAATATAAGATTTTAAATAAAGCTGAAATTTTATTTCATTTTTTGGAAAATAAATTTGAAATATTTTATGCAAATAAAGGTATTTGCTAATGCAGCTGGTTTTCAAGGTGAAGTATTAGCGTTAGATTCATGAATTATTTGTGTAGATCTATAGACTTACCAACCCAGGAGTGATATGAATTGTTTAACATTGCAAAATGTCCCTCTGCTGCCAGGTGCAGCTGTTGCAAAGAGTCGCTACATGTTCAATACCTGCAAAGCCATGCACTGGAGAAGCAAGAAAACAATGCCAGGCCTCCTGGGAAGCGATAGTGCATGAGGAAAGGCTAGTTGCATTCGCGCGATCTGCCAGGTTGATTAATGGTCTTCTCTGCCTGTTCTTGGGAGCAGTGTTCTTACCAGCACAGCCCGGGCCTTTAGGCCATTTGGGTGTGATCGCCTTTGCCTTTGAGGACATACAGCAAGCTACGTGTGGAAGCATTTCCGTGGGTCCTCAGTGGTGCTGGTCGCAAGAGCGGATGTTTGCGTTTAACGTTGCACCGTATCCTGCTGAGCCCTAAATCCCCAGTGACAGAGACATCATACGTTCTTTAAGCTCCGTGTGTGTGCGCGTGCGCGCACGGCTGTGTGACGTAGGGCCTTTAAAAGAAGGGCTCAGGGCAGTGGCCCTTTGCCTTGGTCTAAGAGTGGTACTGGTTTGGGGAATGTTTTAAAATAAGTACTATTTATTGACATACTTTTTACTTATTTTTTTCTTTTAAGTATTAAACTTGGACCCTCTGATGCAACGAAATGAAATCACTCTTAAGGGAGCCTTTCCATGAGTTTTTCCCCTGATGATCCTGCAGTCATTAATACAAACCACAACTTCTGAAGTTGCAGAAAGCAGAGTTATTTTTAAGGCCCTTCTGGGGGTGACATATATTTTTAACAGGGCCAATTATTTAAGAATCATCCTTTAGGAAATAATGTCTTCACTGAGGGTCAGAGGTTTGTACACTTGGGAGAGGTCAGTTTTGCAAAGTCTTTCCTTTGAGTTTCAGCAGGACGAACAAGGAGACAGCTGGTTGTGGGCACTGCCTGTGGCCCTTGGCTACTACTTAACCACCTTGCTCACAGGCACTGTGGGCCCCAGAGAAGGCTTTTTATTTCCTTCAGGGCCATTTTTTTCAGCGTGTAGCCTATGAACCACCTTAAGTAGGAGTGCTTGTTAAAAATACATGTTCCAGATCTCAACTATACATGCTCCAAGTGAGGTTTTCTGAGCTTAGGCCCTATAGTGATACTGACACAGATGCTTCTCAAACCAGGATTTGAGAAAAATTAGTCTAAATCAATGACCCTTAAGCTTGTTTTTATTATACTCCCTTATCATTAAAATACCTTGGGCAGGTGGATCTAATATATAGTCATTTATGTATAAACAGTATCATGTACTATTATGCTAATACATCATGTAAATAGTAAAACACACAAAACAAAGTTTTCTAAAAGGCAAAAATGAAATAAACAGTATTTTTAAATAATTTTGTTTTATCTGTCAATGATACAAAATATTTTTTGCTCCCACCAAAATGTCGCTGTTAATGAATAAATAATTAATAATATGATCAACAGGCTATTTTTAGTGAAAGCAATGTAATTTGAATTGCTTTCTACTTTAAAAAATCTTGATTTAATAATGATATAAAGATTGAGATTCAAGTTCAGGTGAATTAGACACTTGTTTTTAATGTCATCTTTAAAAGAGATGCTTCAGGACAAGCCAGGTTCACAAAGCAGAGGTGGATTTCTGACTGTATTTGTACCTGTTTTCAGTCTTATCGACAAAATCATATAGAGTTTGTCTTTATAAGTCTTCCTTGAGATCCATCAGTTCTTATAAATTTTTCACAAAGTATTACATTTTTACTTTCAAAAATTGACTTTAATAATTTGCTGAAACTCCTTGAGAGATTTTAAAATGGATTTGAAAATTCTGTTTCCACGTTTTTTAAATGTGGTGAGTTTCAATAGGCAATACAGTCATTTTCAGGAACAAAATCACACGGTGATGGGTACGTTTTTTAATCATGTGTGTTTTGGAAAGCAATAACTTTCTCATCGTTGTTAAATGTCATCTTTACCTGAAGGGGGCAGATAAAGAGTGTTTTATGGTTTTTGTTTTTAAATAAAGTAGATGCTCACAGAAAGTCACATTTTCAAAAAGGTGAACAAATTACTGTGGTTTAAGGCTGAAGTTGAGGAGATATTAAGGAAATAGTGAAAATCATGAGACTGCCAAGAAATGGGCAAAGGCTAGATAATGTGAGGCCTCTGTTTCATGCCCAAGACTTTCATTTCTATCCTAGAAAACCGGAGCAATCGTAAATGCCAATCATGGACACCCCATTCACTGTGGAGGGGAACAGGGCCTATGGGATGTTTCTCAGCCCTAGGTGGGTAGATGGTAGAATCCTCGCCGTGAGAGAGAATAGTAACAGTGACCAGAGCTAATCGTAACGGGGCCCTTAGGGGCAGGCACGGTAGGGCTTTCCTGTGTTGCGGCACTTCCTTCATTACTCACACCAGCGTCTCAGACTTTTTATGGATGATGACTCTGAGTTCAGGGTCACGCAGCTGCTGCGTAATGCGTTCCGGAGCCCAGCGAGCGTGGGGCGGGGAGTTACCGTGCTGTCTGGCCGTGGGCTACTCACTGCGGTTCAATCTGCCTTCCCAGTCAGATGGAAGGGGTACTTGAGGGTACCTGGGGGCTGAACGCCACCCACTCAGGAAGCAGACCTCCCTCTCGCTGAAGGTGCCCTCTGCAACCTTCCGTCTACGAACAGAGCAGAGGCTGGAGTATCTGAAACCGTCCGCTGAGCTTGTGGGGCATGGAATTCCTGAGGTCTACAGACTTCTCGGCAGGAATTCTCTGTCTGGTTGTTTTGGATATCATTTGCTTCAGAATGCGTTTCTTTCATTTCTGTGACATATATAGAGATGTAATATTAGTGGCGGGGGCATTTTCTTTGATTGTTATAAATATTAGTTTGTGTTTTCTTGGACCGCTTCCTCCAAAGGAGTCAATGTATACGCATCCATCCTGTTGCAGGCGTTGTGTTGAGTCTTGAGATATAGCGGTTTCAAAGATCTGTCCCTTACTCTCAGGAAAAGTGCAGTCTAGAGAGAAACAGGTAAGTGGGTGTGTAGTTCATACAGCACGTTGACATTGTTTATAGGGACAAATGGCTGTGCACAGACTTGGGAAGACAGAGAATGCTTCCAGAAGGAATGGTTTGCAGTCAGCTGGGTGGAGTGGTGGCCTTCTTTCATTTGTTTATCACGGTACCTGAAAATGGATATCAAGTGCTTTTCTCTTTCACTCCCCACTTTCCGTCCCCATTTCCTCTTCACAAATTTCCTCCTGTCCACACTTCTGTTTATTTTTTTTCTTTCTTTTAGTAAAACAGAATTCCTTTCTTATCATCAGAAGATGTATTATTAGCAGTAAACGCGATGGGGAGGAGCAAATCTTCACCAACAGTCCTTACCTAGGATGAAAAGTTTTCTGTTTAAATTCATCTAAATTTACTACAGTAATCAGTGCCAGGTAACAGAAAGGTCTAAAACTTTAAGGTCATTGAATCAAGGCACTCCTACCCTCAGCACACAATGTTTTTCGTTCTTTGTTTTTTTTTTAATAAAGAAATATGTGTTATTGTTACAAAAGCTGTATATGTGCCTTGAGAAAGCTAGAAAATAAGATAAAAATAAGAAAATGAAAGCACTGGATTCCTACCACTGGAGATTATCTTTAATACCTTTTTGATTACATTTTCAGGTACCACATGTATGAGTGTATGTATGTATGTATTAAGATGAGATAATACTTTGCAGGTTGTTTTATATCCTGATTGTATAGGTTAATGATCTTTACCTCTGCAATTCAAAATTTCGGTTTGTCTAATAGCCATATTTAAATTTCCTCAATTAACCCCAAAATACCCTTTAGAGCTAGTTTGCCCAAATGTGAGTCGAATTCAGGCCCACAGATGGAGCCTAGCTGTTATGTCCCTCGGTTTTCTTCTAATGTAGAATCATCCCCGATTTGTCTTCCCATCACACACTTGACTTGGTGGATAGACCAGACCAAGGATCCCAAAGGACGATTCACCATCTTCATTTGTCTGGGTACCTTCTGGTGCTGTCATTGAACTTCCCCTATTCCCTCTGTTTTCTTATGGTGAAAATTAAGTCTAAACGCTTGCTGGACTCCCGTTGAACGTTTTGACTAGACTCTGCCACAGCTGATGGTTTGTACTTTACTGTGTAGCACGACGGGTGAGACCGTGAGGAGGCCCAGCAGCTGATGGTTCAGCCGTTCACAGGGCTGAATTTGACCACTGCATCAGGGTGATGAAAATCCGATGCCTCCGTGAACTTACACTTAGGGTTTACTCCTGTGGCTAGAAGGAAATCTTTGTGGGGTGACATTGGCAACCTGGGAATGTCAGATTCCCCATAAACCGTGCACTTAGTGCTTTAAACACTAGTCGACTACCCTTGCCTGGGTCAGTAATTTCATTAGGGATTGACAGTGATTAAACTCTAATCCTTCCTTTTCTCTTAATAGGTGGCATACTTCTGTAAAATAAAGCTTTCTCTCATCACGTGAAGTTCTTTTGGGTTTTTTTTTTTTGTTTTTTGGTTACTATGAAATATAGTCTTCGTGGAAACGTAGGATAAATGTTTAATTTTTCCCACTAGATACATGTTATCAAAGGAAGGAGGTGACCTAATAACTGCTTCAAATGATGACATGTAAGTTGGAGGCTGCTTTCTTTTTTTTGAGTATCATTATCTATTCATGGATTTTCAGTGATTCAATCAATGCCCCTGCATCCCTGTAACATTTTTGGTCTAAGAAGTTGTGAGTTGAATAATTCAGTATCAGTTGTTTTACTCTTTGGTGTTTTTCAGATACAGCCTAATCTACAATTTTATGAACATTTTGAAACAATGAGATTGACCAAAGTGAAAATCTCTTTCATTACACATGACGGGTCACGCAGCCCAGAAAATGCCCTCCACCAGGTGTGGTGTCTAATGTTCAGTCTGTCAGCCTCAAGTGATTAAAATTAATTTACTCTTGGAAGATGGGTTCACTGAGACTTAGAGAGAAACACCATTTCAAGAACTGTTCACCTGTACCACCGTCCAGACAAGAAGTTTCTATTCGGGGAATTTTTTAAAACTTTAACACTGAGGCTATTGAACTTTATACTTTTTTCTTTCCTTTTTAAAAAGACGAGTTGCCGAATAGCCAACTGCTGGCTTAATCGCACAGTTCATTACGTAGCACATCCATGGAAAAGAGCTTTATATCTGGCCATTATTCTGCTGTGTAAAGTGATGTTAAACCCAGAAGAAAATGATAATGATAAACGTGTGAGTATGCACACGGACACAGACAGACACACACGCGCACTGAGAGCTGTATTACTAAATTATAGAGTGACCAGTTGTCTCGGTTTTAGCGCTGAAAGTCACGTGTCCCAGTAAACCCTCCAGTCCCAGGCAAAAGGGGATGGTTGGTCACCCGAAAGTTGTCAGAATGAGAAACAGCCTGGCATTCAAGCAACAGATCTCTGATGGATCTTCCTGGTCTTAACTCAAATGTTTAATGAAGGCTTTAATTCAAAAACAAATTGATATGTCAAACTGGCAGGAAAATTACCTTTTAAGTACATATGAATTGTTTGAAATATCAGGAATGCACTAAAAGTGTCTAAAACTGCCAGTATAAAAGGGTCCAAGTATCTAAGTACTTTAGAAGAGGTAATGTAGTTGCCAATATTTTGAATATTTCAGCCAAAGCTTAGAAAATGGAATGGTGTGAGGTAAAATGCGCTTGAGTTGATTTTCACTATGGAATTTTATTTATAGTAAGTACTATTCTATAGAGACTATTCATTGAATGTTAGATTGAAAGGGACCTTGAAAAGTTATAGAGTCTGTTTTCCATATCTAGTCAAGGCCACAATTAGACCATGATGGGATTCTACCCAATATATTTTTTAAATACCCTCAAAGAAGAGAATATTCTATTTTTAATTTTATATCTTACCTGAAATTCTCATGCTTTACAGGAGACTAATCTTTTTCTCTGGTTGATGCTAGTAATTGTGAACAGTAGGGCATCATTCTTTAACAAAAGTTTAGAGATTATTTTTCAATTCTCTCTCAGTATTTTAATTCTAGAAGTTTTTAATTATTTTTCAAAGTGTATTTTCAGACCCTTAGTTACACTTGTGGCTCTCCTCTAAATTCCTGAAGCATAGATGTGGGTGTATTAACCAAGCAGGGCTGCAAGCAGAGGTTTTTCTTTGGGAGAAAACAATTTCTACTTTGTAATACAAGTTTTTATATTTGAATTATAGCGCTCATGAAACTGACATATTTATAATGAACAAAGTACTATATAATAGCCTATTGTTGAAAACCCTTAATAAATTCATGTCTCAAGGAATAAAACTATTGGTTTAATTTATCAGAGTTTAATAGATTTTGTGGGATCTCCAAATGGTTCTGCAGGTAGGACATCTGATTCTTAGGATTTATCACTAAAATCCCATTCTTCATCTCAGGGCCAGAGAGGAGTCCAATCCTGGATGCTTTCTAGTAAAAAAAAGATTTTTTTTTAAAGTGCTTTGAGCCCAGGGCTTCCCTGGTGGCGCAGTGGTTGAGAGTCCGCCTGCGGATGCAGGGGACACGGGTCCGGGAAGATCCCACGTGCCGCGGAGCGGCTGGGCCCGTGAGCCATGGCCGCTGGGCCTGCGCGTCCGGAGCCTGTGCTCCGCAAAGGGAGAGGCCACGGCAGTGAGAGGCCCGCGTACCGCAAAAAAATAAATAAATAAAGTGCTTTGAGCCCATAAAAGGGAAAGAATATGATGCTATGAGACATATGTTTTAATTTTAGTCCCTTTTCTGGTTTCCAGATCTTTGACCTGAGTTATTGCATTTCGTGGGTAGCTTAGGGATTAGAAGTATTTTATTTAGGTGGTTAGTATTTTTGAGATTGAAAGCGCTAACTGAAGTTAGAGGGTATTTGCCACTTGGCAAAGTAGAAGTATTGAAGTGTAGAAGTGTAGAAGAATTCAAAAGCAGTGTCCCCATACTTTAACATGCATGCAAAATCACCTGGAGGGTCTTAGTAAAATCCAGTTCTGGTGCAAAGGTCGCCCAAGCTCTGTATTCCTAACAAACTCCTAGGTGGTGCTGATGGTCCAGGGACTACACTTTGAATAGCAAGATTATAAAGAATTTACCTACAGCCTAATTCAGCCTTTCTTTTCTTAACCTAGAAAAACAAATAGCATACAATGAGATACTATCATTATAGAGAGAGGTGTGGACATGGGTAGGGATGAGAAAAAATACCTTTATAGTACTATTGGTATAGTGAAATATTTGAATTTCTAATTAACACTAATTAATAAGGCTACTGGTAAACTAATGAACAAAACTTGTAAAACTAATTGAGAAAGCTCTTTCTGTAGCACAGTGACTAGAATGTGGCTATAAATCTGAACACTATCTATAATGGCAGCTTAGCCCCTAACTGCTTAGTGTTTTAGTTTGAATTTTTAATCCACACTTTATATGTAGAGTTAGACTTGTTTTATTCCCCTTTAAGGAAATGTATTTTTCTCTATTTTCTATCATGAAAATACCAAATCACTTTCTACAAAGGAACTTCACATACAGAAATTTGGTATTGCAAATACTGTAAACCCAATAAAATTATATATTTTATACCCAAAGTTGGCATTTAGCTCTTTTGAGCCAAGCCCCAATAGCCTTATTTCATGTAGTGCTTACTTCAATTCATGGTCATTTATTAATTCAGCAAAACTTATTTACTGAGCAACTCTTTATTCATTTATTATACTTCTGGAATTTTTTTCCTGATCTGTTAGGATTGTTTGGTTGTGAGTGACAGAAAAAAAACAAATAAAAATAGTTTAAACAAGATAGTAGTTTACATCTTTCTTATATCCAGGAGTCCACCTGGCATTCCAAGACGTCAAAGGTCTAGTAACCTTCTGCCTTGTTGCTTCCCAATGCATGGCTTTCGGTCCTGAGATTATTATCTGGTCCAGAATGGCTGCTGGGGTCTCACCCATTACCACCACATCCCATCCAGAGGGCAGGGAGAACAGGAGATAAAAAAGCCTGCTTCCTCCATTCCCACACCACCTTTCTTTGGCTCCCATAGATGCTATGTCATCGCATGGCCATACTTAGCTGAGGAAGGCTGGGAACTGTAGTCTTTGTTGCAGACGGCCAAATGCCCATCTACAAAATGAGGAGGACAAGGGATCGAGGGGTCAGCAGGCTGAATCTTGTGAATAACGTTTGATTCGGATATTGCCACGCCCACTCATTTACATAATGTCCACTGTTAATCTCTGTGCAGTGGTGGAGCTGAGTAGTTGAGAAAGAGATCATATGGGCCACAAAGTCTAAATCTTTTTTGTCTGGCCCTTTACAGAAAATGTTTGCTGATCCCAGCTGTGAGAGAAAAGGAGGGACAACTTGCAGCCCCTGTTACATTTCTTAGGCGATTGCCCTCTCTTCTCTCATCTTTAGCCAAGTTTAGCTCATTTATAAAATCCAGCAGCCTTTACAAAGTGCTAGGAAGTAGGGTCTGAGTTGCACTTACCATGGTACCGGATGTTAGGAGTAAGGTACCAAGATGTTCCCCCATATTACTGTCTTTTTCTTTATTTTATCAAGGTAAGATTTATAATTGTTCGACATTTGGGTCTTGTATCAGTCTGGCCAAAATTGAGGCAAACAGAATCCACTTTAGCTAGGATAATCAGGAAGGGATTTATCACAGGACATTAAATGACACACAAAATCACTAAGAGCTTAGGGTGGTGAGAAGGGAGGCGCCAAATAAGTAAACTCTAGGTAGATTTTTCAGAAATGACTACGTACACCACAGAGCAGGGCCACCAGAAGGGCTTCTCTCTTGTCCCTGATCCACCACCACTTCTGTGGCACAGTCAGGAAACGCCGTGATTACAAGCCACCACTTCTGCTGGCTCCAGAACTAAGACTCACACAACGAGCATCAGTGGCCTGCTCGGTGCCTCTGACACCCGTGGACCTTGTGTGTGGGCCTTGGAACATGTGCTGACGCTGGCACAAAAAACTTCAGATGTCTCTGGGAGGAGGTCTGCGAGAAAACAGCAGAACTGCACAGGCAGGGCCTCTACCTTACTTCCAAATGCCAGATCTCACACAGGTGCATCTAATTTGTCAAATCTAAATTGCATTTAGAGAATTCAAGCTGCAAGGCAGTCTGGGAAATGTAGATCTCAGTTTTCCAGTGTCTGTAGCGTGTGGAGGCCGACTAGAGAAAGGGTGGAGTGGATGTTGAGCACCAATACTTCATGTTTGTTCGGGAACTAGAACGGAAACTCAGCATTTATATGGGACGGTGTCCTTTTTTCTTGATTCTGACAAGTCAGTATGTGAATCTATCAACAGTCTCCCTCAACTTGATCAAGCCATGAAAGTTTTATATTTTCAGAAGTATACCAAAATCAGGTGATCTTAGATTTGACATAATCATTTTTATTGTTGAACTGGTGCCTTCATACATTTTTTTTTTTTTTTTTTTGCCAGAGAACTTTCTTCATATAAAATGTCCCTTGGAAACATTGTATACAAGTAAATAAATAAATAGCTACTCTCAATGAGGCAGCCACAGGGCCTTGTGGCTGAAGTATTTTGTGTTCCTCGTATATTCCAGATGCTTGCTTATGTCTCCCAGATTTCCTTGCAGTTAGATTGGGACCATGTGACTGCACTGGTTGTTTGGGGGAAGAGAAGTAAATGTCTATGGTATGAAGCCGCTAAGACCCTGTGTTGTCACAACAGAGCCTGTCTCTCTTGACACAGTGGGCCTGGGGTCCTGCAGTCACCACCTGTCTCTACTGCCTCTCTCCCTGGTCCTACCCAACTCCACACAGCTATTTCTGGGAAGCACAGTTTGTAAACCATAGGCTTTTAAAATATATATATAAATTTATTATTTTATTTATTTATTTATTTTTGGCTGTGTTGGGTCTTCGTTGCTGCACACGGGCTTTTCTCTAGTTGCAGCGAGTGGGGGCTACTCTTCGTTGCGGTGCGCGGGCTTCTCATTGCGGTGGCTTCTCTTGTTGAGGAGCACGGGCTCAGTAGTTGTGGCGCACGGGCTTAGTTGCTCCGCGGCATGTGGGATTTTCCCGGACCAGGGCTCGAACCTGTGTCCCCTGCCTTGGCAGATAGATTCTTAACCACTGTGCCACCAGGGAAGTCCCAACCATAGGTTTTTAACATGCCCTCTCCTCTGGTTTTGGGATGTAAAAAGCTATAAAAAATGAATATTACAAGTAGAGATAAATCCTGGAACAACAGAAGGGGGTGGGGAGGGCAGGTTCTGATTCCCTATTGCACTTCGGAGAGAATTTATGTTTTACATGTGGAACTTCCACTGCTCAGAAAGAGTGTAAAAACCATAGTTTTCAGATTTTTAATGTATTATGTATGGAATCCCATTTCTTTTTCTGGAGAGAACACTGTCAAAGTGATATAATTTGCTCTCATTTGAGTCCAACTTTTCCATAGGAACAATGTTAATATAGAGACTAAGGTTGCTCAGTAAAAGCCCAATTTCTGAAATAAAAATTACTACAGGTACAATGTTTAACCAGATAGAAATAGTATAATTGATTAGAATATCAAAATAAAGTCATATTATTCAAATAAATGGGAAGATGTATTAGCCAAATCATAACACGTTTTATTTAATAAGGAACATGATTCTGGAACTAACCCATCAGCCCATGAGAAACAATCTCAACAAATAGGTCACAAAAGTCAGAAGGGCTTCTCAGAAAGACTGACAGACCTTTGGACTTGGAAGCTTAGGTCACAGACCCACTACATAACTCATGCAGGGATCTGATGACTTTCTTCTCATCAAACATAACCCTGTAATACCCTTAGGCATCCGAGATCACGCACTTGATCTTCCTGATACATCAGAGGTCGGACTACGTCTCCGTCCGCGTCGTGGGGACTCGTGGTGGTCTCGCACGCCTGGAGGGTCAGGAGCAAAAGTGTGAGTGGACCGAGTGCAGCTCTCTCTGCCGTAATGGTGCGAGCATCTGATCCATCCAGGCCTCAGCTCAGAGAGCCCCTCCCTGACCACCTGGGCCGAAACACTACGCCCTTCTCCCCAGCACTTCCCAGGCCCCGCTGTACCTTCTTTTCTTCATATCGCTTACCACTGACTGAAATTAGGTTGTCTTTGTCCTGCTTTTCCGGGAGGGAGCGTGTGAGCTCCGGGACGGAGAGCTTTCACTTAACATAAGTATGTCTCCAACAGAGCCGTGGCCTGGTACCTAGTAAGGCACTCGGTATTGTTTAGGTTTCCCTGGAGACTCGATCTCAAATATCATCTGAGCCGTGCAGTTCTCTCAGTTGTATTCCTCAGTTATTTCACAGGGGCCCTACTGATGGGCGGGGAGGTGTGGCGTGAGGGAAGCATCCTTGACCTTCTGGGATGAGGTCTCAGTGCTCAGTAGCCTGTGCCCCTGGGCCGTGACCTCCGCATATGCTGCTGCATGGCCTCCCCTGACCCTGTCTCCCTACCTTAGGTGGACAGGATTTCGAGAATGGAAGAGAGTTGGGTGTTTCCCTTCCTCTAGGTCAGTCAGGCTCCGATATAACCTCTGTAGCTAAGACTCTTGAAAAGTAGTTTCTCTTGAGGTCAGGACAGATGCACTGGGCATATTTAGAATGGCTGTTCTCTCCTCCCCCATGCCAGAAACAGGAGGGGAACTCCCTCTGGTATTTATTGTGAGAACCTGTGGGTAAAACCCAAGGCCCAACCCCACAAGGCAGGACCCTGCCCCCTTCTCCCCCGAACCTCCAGAGTTTGTAATTTTCAAACTTGTCCACATGGAGCCTCCAGCAACTTGTCAGTTACAGTTTAGGTTTCCTGCCATTGCACTGGTTCCCAAGGACATTTCCCCTGGTGGCATCCACCCATCTGTCTGCAATTTTGGAGGTTTGCCCCGTGACCTCAGTTCTCTGATAGATTCTGTTTGTTCAGCTTTTTTCTTTTGAGTCGATGGGAGAGATGACTTCCAAGCTCCTTACTTGCTGGGCTGGAAACTGGAAGTCCTTCGATTTTTTTTACAAATTAGTTGAATAAATGCTGTAGGAATGGACAGCTATTGGTTGCTTCACTACACGTTGCTCTAGTTTTGCAAATCTGAACTGTATTTTATCAATCACAACGTAATTGTACAGGAAGAGATGCATGTTCATACCAGCGAAAGGTGCTTCTTAAACACGATGATGACCCCCTATGATCGACTATTTTACCAGATTGTTTGCATGACACAGAAAGCAGCATGTGTAAGTTATAGTACCCATTTTAGTCAATGACTCCCTAAACTAAAAGCGACATATTCTACATGTATTGATCATGCTGGGTCCTCCTGTGTTTGGCTGCTGCAGTGTTGTTCCGTCCAAGTGCTTGAAATGGGCTCAGCTCCTTGTCCACACTTCAGCCTGAAGAAAGAGAAAATCTAGAGGACAGGCAATCTTCCTGTAAGCGATGCAGAACTTGCACAACCACCTCTGCTCACCTCTGCTGACGCAAACTTAGTCCCATGGCCAACTAACTGTGAGGGAGGGTGGTAAATGTAGTCTCCAGCTGTGTGGCTGGATATCAGGAGGATGGACTGAGGATGAATTAACGATATCCTCTAGCACCGCGTGACCCTGTGCCTGTGGAGAACATAGCCTTGCTTAGAAGTTTTAAAATGCATTTTGAAGTCCAACAAAAGTACCTGTGTTTATAGGTGATAGCAATATTAGTAACTTTCTCTTCTTAAAAGTATGTTCAAATGAACATCTTCCACTAAATACACAGAAGACACTCTGGAAAATGCACTTTAGTGATTTTGTGGAGTTTCAAAGACTAATCAGTATGTAATCTGGATGCTTGCTGTCTAGTTAGGAAATACTGCATGTGATCGAAATGTGAAGTGTGTGTGTGTGTGTGTGTGTGTGTGTGTGTGTGTGTGTGTGTGTGTGTGTTTGGGGGCACATGGTTTCAGATGAATCCGTTTTAACATAGTGTTCCATCTGAAGAAATATATAGTGCAGTGGCCCAAAGTAACTTAAAAGGAATTTTAATATTTTATGTGCATTTCTAAAGAAATGTTCAGGAGATCTGTGTTATAACCCACACAATTGTCTTAAGATATTATCTGTCGTCCACACCTCTTTCATTCTCTGCATGTTCCCGACGTCCACCTTTTATGGCTTCTGTCTTCGACCTCCTGCTCTCACATGTGGCTCCTTCTTATTTAGATCCGTTTAGAATTGAGCTTCTTTTCATAGTTTCATTTCTGCTTTGCTCATCACCTGGACTGTCCTCAAGAATGAGCCCAGGGCTGACCCGGGAAGCAAAACCCCTGCCCTGTTCTTCATGCATCTCTGTCTCCTAATTTTGCATCACAGAAATACCAAGAACTAGACTGGCACAGAAAGGGTGCCTGAGATGGGGGTGGGGGGGTGTCTGCACAGACGGAACAAGCAGGCTGTGAACGCTTATGCGTTAAAACGCCTTGTTTCCACCATACATGTGTTATTAAGAGCTCTCGTGAGGATAGTGTGGACGGCTATGACTGCAGAAGAGATGGCAAGTCTCTCCGTGTAAAAATAGTCTCAGAGCTGGGTTTGTACAGGTGTCCCACCTGACGGCAGAGCTGAACAAATGAATGCTCACGGTGGGCTTCGGAACTCTAATCTGTAAAGCGCAAAGAGAAGGGAAGGGAACTAAAGACCTGTGAGCACTTACTCAAGTATTGTGTTAAGCTCTTTAAACAGTGTCGTGTCATTTAAACCCCCCATTAACCCTGCGGATCAGTGTTCTCAGCCTGGAGACCTACAGACCGTATTCTTGCTATTTCAGGAGTGGTGAGGTTTTAAAATGCTTGTGTGTTCCCATCGAAAATAATATCAAAATGTTTAACACGATGTAGTGCAAATGCCTGACAATAAGCTCTTTGAACGTAAGTGCCTGACGTTAAGCTTTTGATCACAGAAGCGTCCATTTCAAAGACATCGTCTCCTGTAAATAGATTGCCAGCTGTGTGACACGGTTAGTAGCTAAACAACTAGATGAGGAACTAGGCTGACCCCCTTCCCGTGAAGTTCCCCTTTTACAAAGTCCTGGGTAATCTCGATAACTGACTGCTGGAGCGAACCCACTCTTCCCTCCTGCACCCTAATTCCCACCTCATGTTTTAAATTTGCCAATAAAAAATGAACCCATAAAGCCCCAGGCACCCACCCTGAGACCCCAGTAAAGGCGGAGCCACAGGTGCACGCGGCCTCTCTCTCTACCCGTGACCTTGCCGTGTGGCTCCCTACCCACCAGAACCTGAGGAATAAACCGTGTTTTTCCCAGTGCCCTGATGCTTGTTGCTGAGGTACATCTTGCAATCATAATCAGAATGACAAGGGCTGGTCCAGTCACTACGTTGGCTCTCATTGGTAAATGTCTGGGGACCTTGCCATAGGTAATGTGGGCCCTGGTGAATGCCCTCTGGCGATCCTGGGGATAGCATCACTGTCAACAGGACGAGACCAACACAAAGCCCACAAGCATATTCTGGACCATCAGGAGGACTTATTTTATCATCCAACACATATAGCCAAAGAGTCACACAGTATCTCAGTGTGCTACTTTAATTGAGGTAGACTGATGAGAAGGGCACAGAGGCAGACTTAATAAATGACACAAGTATGCCAAGTAGAGGCCAAAAGATCTCATATCGTATGAAAGGAATGGTGGCTTTGCAGGAGTTTAGATTCAGAATAGGGCTAAGAGATTTGAGTCACCACCTGGCATGTGGTAGCAAAGCCATATTCTAAAGGACACGCATCACGGCAGTACCATGTTAATAGCTGGGTACAAACAAGACAATACCATCACCCCGTTAATGCCGTTTCTTTGAGTTTTGTTGTTTTTATGAGTATTGTAACAAATTTACCAATTTGTGTTGATTTATATCAGGGTGGGAAATTGGATTATTCTTCCCAACTTTTCAGTCCTTCTCTATTGTTATTACACAGCCAGGGGTATGTCCTGTGCCTTTGCAGTACCTTCCACCAGAGAAGACAGAATGTTATAGGAGGCTGGGGAAAAAGCAACCTGTATTATGTGGCAGTGAAACATTGGCAAAACTGTCACTTTCTTATTTTTTTTAGATATTTTTTTAAAAATGAGATCTTTTATTCATAGTTTTTATTTATATAGTTTAATGCTATATAGTAGGGCATAGGAGTTTATAAGAACTGTTATATATATATATATATTTTTGGCTGTGTTGGGTCTTTGTTGCTGCACACGAGCTTTGTCTAGTTGCGGTGAGCGGGGTCTACTCTTAGTTGTGGTGCGCGGGCTTCTCTTTGCGATAGCTTCTCTTGTTGCAGAGCATGGGCTCTACGTGCGTGGGCTTCAGTAGTTGTGGCTTGCGGGCTCAGAAGTTGTGGCTTGCGGGCTCAGTAGTTGTGGCTTGTGGGCTCAGTAGTTGTGGCTTGTGGGCTCTAGAGCGCAGGCTCAGTAGCTGTGGTGCACGAACTTAGCTGCTCCGCGGCATGTGGGATCTTCCCGGACCAGGGCTCGAAACTGTGTCCCCTGCATTAGCAGGCGGATTCTTAACCACTGCACCACCAGCGAATTCCCAAAGATTTTTCTACTATACACCTTACTGCTGCTTTTTATTAGCTTTAAGTAACTTCCCTTTTGTTTAGGTGATTATTAAATTAAAATTTGACATAAGGGCATACAGAGATCAAAGCAAAGACAAAAAAATGTTTTCCAAAAGGAAAGATAGAAAGGACAAAGATAAACTGCCAGATTCAAATGATGAGACCTGGCAGAGTAGCTATAAGCAAAACCTAGAGTTCTCCAAATCCTGTCAGATCTTTTCACCATCAGAGGACTGTGTCTCATGTGTCTCGACTCTTAGCAGCTAAGAACTGCTTTCAGAATACTTCACAACCTGTGACCGTTCACCCGTTTCAACGCGAACATCACAGTGTGCAGCCTGAGAAAGGCCGCGCTGCAGGCAGCGTGGAGTGGGGCCTGGAAACCAAAGGGCAGGTTCTCTTAACGTTCAAGAGAGATTCTCTTGTTTAAGTTTTCCTCATTGGAGCATAATTTGAGTAGTTTCAGATGTGAATCGCATCAGGAAGGGGGGAAAACGCCTCTAGAGTGTTATTTTTTCACATGGCTTGGTGCTAACAGGCCCTTTTAAACGTGGAAGAAACTCATAAGGTCCTTGGGATAGTTTTTCATACACTGTGTGTTCGGAACCCTGTCGTCAGTCAGGCCGTGGTGAGAGTCTTTGCTTCCTTAAATCATTGCCTCTTAGGGTGAGGAGAGACCCTAAACGCCACACGTGTGTCAGCAGCCCCAGGTCCGCCCTGTCTGTCTTGGGGGACCTGCGGTGAGTACACGGAGGTGAGTTGATAACAAGAATGTGTTGTTGATGAGCATTGCTTCCTCAAGGAAAGCTGGGGGAGTGCTCAGCAGTGAAAAGAAGAACTGGGGAAACTCATAAGAAAAGGGGGAGGTTAAATCTCTCCCCCAACCACTGATACCCAATTTCTGTCACTTGAGAAAACTCCTTCTTTATTTCTGAAACATCTCAAAAGATGCCCACTTCTTAATTTACTGGTCATCTCTTGGGAAAAGAAATCCCCACTTTCGCAGGACACCCTGGGACACAGTTGCCCTGGAAGCAGTTTTCAATGAGAAGGACAGTTACCCCATGGACTGGGGGTCTCTTTCAGGAGGAAAAGCACAAGCACCGTGGTTCAGGCTTGGGAGGTGAAACTCCTTCCAGAGGCCGCCCTTCGCAGCTCACTCACTGTCCTGGGAAGGTCCCCCTGAAGTTTGGAGTTTCTCTCCGCGAGTCCCCTGTCCTGGCCCCTTGTCACTGATGGCCTCTGGGACAGAGAGCAAGGGCAGGCTTTGTTCTGCAACATCCTCAGGAAAATAACACTTCAGCCCCTCAAACCAACATCGATAAAAATCAAGGATTTTTTTTGGACAAAACTGAGACTCCCACAGATGCTTTAATTATTGATTAATGGATTGATTGCTCTTTCCATGACCACAGGTGCGGCCACCCCTCCATCTCTGCCTCTTCTACCTTCCCCCACTCTTTTCTGCAAGTGCTAGTTCAGTTCTTCGTGTCACGGGAACAGAGACACAGAAAAGGAGTGTCGCTGGGAGTTTGGGAAGGAGGGAGGTATCAATCGTCTTCTCGGTGTAGTTTTTGCAGTAGACTTTCTTTAAAACCCACGTCACGTTGAGCTTCTAAGATGTTTGAAACAAACTGATAGGAGTAAAATCGATGTAAACATGCATTTTGACAATTTTAAAACATATTTGAGTGAAATATCACAATATTCTCAAAAGCTTCAAACTACATGTCTAATATTTTTTACTGAATTAGGCTTTGTTTTCTCTGATCTAAAGTTAGATGTGAAGTGATTACAATAACTGTTAGATACTTGACAAAATGTGGCTTATCTCTGAGGCATAAATCTGAAATTAACCCTGAAAACGGATATAGTTCTGCCTTATGTGGGACACTGTACAGATCTTTGTCTTTAGTAATTCATTTTGGTAGATATATTAGGTTCTTTTTGTTTTAAAATTCTTTCAAAATTATTCTTTACCAAGTATTTTAACTAATTTATTTTTATTAAAAATAAAACTTTATCGAAAAAAAGACAAGAAAATTCCCCACACAACCAGGTAGGATGAAAGAAAGAAAGGAAAAGAAAAGAGGAAACAGGAAGGGACCAGTTCCCCTGGTGGGGAGCTAAAGGTGAGGAGAAGTCTCCACGTCCAGAGGAGCCCCTCTCGGTGCGGATATCAGCTGGGGCAGAAAAGGGCCTTTGGGGGCTCAGAGGAGAGCACAGCAGGTGGTCTTTGGAAGGCAGGACAGAGTAAGGGCTGCACACGAGGTCCCTGCCACAGCCCTGCTCTCCCCAGCCTGAGTCGTGTGTCTCCTGGTGCGGAGGGGCCAGGGGCTGCAGAGTGGGGTTTGCAGAGCGAGCCCAGGGAGGGGACAGCTGCTGGCTGTGAAGAGACAGCCTGAGGAGTAAGGAGCCCCATGACTGGGAAAGTTCTTGGAAGAAGCCCGGGACCACAGAACCAGGGCGCCATTGTTGAGAGGTACGCAAGGAGCGGGGAGGCCCTAGCAAACCCCTGCCAGCCCACTGGCCCCTGCATCCGTGGGCTCTGGAGGGGGTCCCACCAGAGCGAGCGTGTCCCAGTCCGCTGCAGCTTTCTGCCGGGCTCTGCCGCTGCAGGCAGTCTGCGGACGCCCCAGTCGTGGCCGCCATATCCCTCCCCAGCCTGAGCGAGTACGTGCCCCAGTCGGCCGCTGCTTTCAGCCCCTCTCACCGGAGGACGGCCCACACGAAGAGGCAAGACTAAAGCCGAGCCCCAGGGGCTGTGCGACTAGGGAAGAGGAACGGAAATCTCTCTGCGAAGCTGCACAAGCCACGGGTTGAATCCCCGTGGTCGGCTTGGTGAATCCTGCGTTTGTGGAATGTCGGAACGGACAACGAGTGTCCCCACAACTGAAACCAGCCTAGCTTTAGCGGCAGGGGACGCTGGGGGCAAGTACATGCAGGAGTTGGGCCAGGTCAGAGCCTGAGCTGCCGCCACAGGGCCCACGGTGGGTGCAGAGCCCGGCCTAGAGGTATTGAAGGGCCTCCTGGGCAGGCGGGGACTGACTGTGGCTCACTGTGGGAGCAAGAACACTGACAGAGGAGGCGCCAGGGAAATATTAGTATTACAATTTTTTGTTGTTTTTTGTTTCATTTTGTTCTGTTGTTGTTTGGGGGGTGTTATTATTATTTATTTTCTTTTAAAAATTATTAATATATTTTAATTTTTCTATTTTTACTTTATGATTTTGTGGTTTTTTTCTTGTTTTTGTTTTTGTTCTTTGTTTTGCTTTTTGTTTGTTTTTGATCATTTTTGTGTGTTTGTTTTATGCTTTCTTTGCTTTTTTAGTTTGCTGCCTATTTTTGTTTTGTTTTTGTTACTTTGGTTTTTATTGTTTCTCTTTGTTTTTGAATTCTTTTGTTTGGTTCTCTTGTTTTTTTTCTTTATTTCTTTTTTGTTGTTGTTTTTGTTATTTTGGTTTGGTTTTGGTTTTATCATTTGCCTTCGGTTTTGTTTGTTGATTTGATTTTTTTCTCTCTCTCTCACTCTCTCTTTTTTATTTAGTGGACACACAGCTTGTAGGATCTTGGCTCCCCAGCCCAGGGTCGGGCCTGAGCCTCTGGGGTAAAAACACCAAGTCCGAGACACTAGACCACCAGAGAATTCCTGGGCACAGGGAATGTTAATTAGCATGAGCTCTCCTGGAGATGTCCATCTCAACACCAAGACCTAGCTCCACCCAACTGCCTGCAGGCTCCAGTGCTGGACACCTCATGCCAAACAACCAGTAAGACAGGAACACAGCTCCGCCCATCAGCAGACAGGCTGCCTAAAGTCATAATAAGCTCACAGATACCCAAAAACACACCACCTGACACAGCCCTGCCCACCAAAGGGAAAAGACTCAGCTCCACCCACCAGAGTGTAGGCACCAGTCCCTCCCACCAGGAAGCCTACACAAGCCCCTGGACCAACCTCACCCACTAGGGGGCAGACACCAGAAGCAAGAGGAACCCTGCAGCCTGCTGAAAGAAAACTACAAGCACAGTAAGTTAAACAAAATGAGAAGACAGAGAAATACATTGCTGACGAAGGAGCAAGGTAGAAACCCACAAGACCAAATAAATGAAGAGTAAATAGGCAACCTATCTGAAAAACAATTTAGAGTAATGATAGTAAAGATGATCCAAGATCTCAGAAATAGAATGGAGGCACAGATCAAGAAGATACAAGAAATGTTTAGCAAGGACCTAGAAGAACTAAAGAACAAACAAACAGTGATGAATAACACAATAACTGAAATGGAAAATACACTAGAAGGAATCACTAGCAGAATAACTGAGGCAGAAGAACAGATAAGTGAGCTGGAAGATAGAATGGTGGAAATAACTGGCAAGAAGAATAAAGAGAAAAGAATGAAAAGAAATGAGTACAGTCTCAGAGACCCCTGGGACAACATTAAATGCACCAACGTTCAAATTTTGGGGTCCCAGAAGAACAAGAGAAAAAGAAAGGATCTGAGAAAATATTGGAAGAGATTATAGTCGAAAATTTCCCTAATACGGGAAAGGAAATAGTCACCCAAGTCCAGGAAGCGCAGGCAGTGTGCACTTCAGGATAACCCAAGGAGAAACACACCAAGACACACATTAATCAAAATAACAAAAATTAAATACAAAGAAAAAATAGTAAAAAGCAGCAAGGGAAAGAAGCAACAAATAAAAGGGAATCCCCATAAGGTTAACAGCTGATTTGTCAGCAGAAACACTGCAGGTCAGAAGGGAGTCACAGGATATATTTAAAGTGATAAAAGGGAAAAACCTACAACCAAGATTACTCTACCTAGCAAGGATATCATTCAGATTCAACAGAGAAATCAAAAGCTTTACAGACAAGCAAAAGTTAAGAGGATTCAGCACCAACCAAACCAGCTTTTTAACAAATGCTAAAGGAACTTTTCTAGGCCAGAAACGCAAGAGAAGAAAAAGACCTGCAAAAAACAAACCCCAAACAATAAAGAAGATGGTAATAGGAACATACATATCAATAATTACCTTAAATGTAAATGGATTAAATGCTCCAACCAAGACACAGACTGGCTGAATGGATACAAAAACAGGACCCATATATATGCTGTCTACAAGAGACCCACTTCAGACCTAGGGACACATTCAGACTGAAAGTGAGGGGATGGAAAAAGATATTCCATACAATTGGAAATCAAAAGAAAGCTGTAGTAACAATACTCAGACAAAGTAGACTTTAAAATAAAGACTATTACAAGAGACAAGGAAGGACACTACATGATGATCAAGGGATCAATCCAAGAAGAAGATAAAACAATTCTAAATATTTATGCACCCAACATGCAAGTACCTCAATACATAAGGCAAATGCTAACAGCTATAAAAGGGGAAATCGACAGTAACACAATATTAGTAGGGGACTTTAACACCCCACTTACACCAATGGACAGATCATCCAGACAGAAAATAAGGAAACAGAAACCTTAGATTACACATTAGACCACATAGATTTAATTGCTATTTATAGGACATTCCATCTGAAAGCAGCAAATACACTTTCTTCTCAAGCGTACATGGAACATTCCCCAGGCTACATCCCATCTTGGGTCCCAAATCAAGCCTTGCTAAATTTAAGAAAATTGAAATTGTATTAAGCATCTTTTCCAACCACAACGCTATAAGATTAGAAATCAATTACAGGGGAAAAAACTGTAAAAAACACAAACACATGGAGGCTATACAAAATGCTACCAAATAACCAATGGATCACTGAAGAAATCAAAGAGGAAATCAAAAACTACCTAGAAACAAATGACAATGAAAACACGACGACCCAAAACCTATGGGATTCAGCAAAAGCAGTTCTAAGAGTTTGAATTTATAGCGATTCAAACTCACCTCAAGAAATAAGAAAAATCTTAAATAAACAACCTAACCTTACACCTAAAACAACTAGAGAAAGAAGAACAAATCAAACCCAAAGTTAGTCGAAGAAAAGAAATCATAAAGATCAGAGCAGAAATAAATGAAACAGAAATGAAGAAAACAATAGCAAAGATCAATGAAACTAAAAGCTGGTTCTTTGAGAAGATAAACAAAATTGATAAATCTTTAACCAGACTATCAAGTAAAAGGAGAGGGTTCAAGTCAATAAAATTAGAAATGAAAAAGGAGGTTACAAATGACACTGCAGAAACAGAAAGGATCATAAGAGGCTACTAGAAGCAACTCTATGCCAATAAAGTCGGCAACCTGGAAGAAATGGGCAAATTCTTAGAAAGGTACAAACTTCCAAGACTGAACCAGGAAGAAATAGAAACTGTGAGAAGACCAATCACAAGTAATGAAATTGAAACAGTGATTCAAAATCTTCCAACAAACAAAAGTCCGGGACCAGATGGCTTCACGGGTGAATTCTATCAAACATTTAGAGAAGAGCTAACACCCATGCTTCTCAAACTCTTCCAAAAAAATGTGGAGGGAGGAACACTCCCAAGCTCATTCTATGAGGCCACCATCACCCTGATACCCAAACGAGACAATGACGTCACAAAAAAAGAAAATTACAGGCCATTATCACTGATGAACACAGATGCAAAAATCCTCAACAAAATACTAGCAAACTGAATCTGACAGCACATTAAAAGGATCATACACCATGATCAAGTAGGATTTATCCCAGGGATGCAAGGATTCTTCAATATATGCAAATCAATCAATGCAATACACCATATTAACAAATGGAAGAATAAAAACCATATGATTATCTCCATAGATGCAGAAAAAGCTTTTGACAAAGTTCAACACCCATTTATGGTATAAACTCTCCAAAATGTGGGCATAGAGGGAAGCTACCTCAACATAATAAAGGCCATACATGACAAACCCACAACAAACATTATTCTCAGTGGCGAAAAACTGAAAGGATTTCCTCTAAGATCAGAAACAAGACAAGGATGTCCACTCTCACCACTTTCATTCAACATAGTTTTGGAAGTCCCAGCCAACCACAGTCAGCGAAGAAAAAGAAATACAAGGAATCCAAGTTGGAAAAGAAGAAGTAAAACTGTCACTGTTTGCAGATGACAGGATACTATACACAGAAAATCCTAAAGATGCCACCAGAAAACTACTAGAGGTAATCAGTGAATTCGGCAAAGTTGCAGGATACAAAATTAATACACATTTTTCTAATCTAGAAAAATGATACAGATGAACTTATTTGCAAAGCAGAAACAGAGACACAGACATATGGATACAGATGAATTTATTTGCAAAGCAGAAACAGAGACACAGGCATATGGCTAGCAAGGAGGGAAGGGGGGGATGAACTGGGAGATTGGGATTGACATATAATGAGAACCTACTGTATATCTCAGGGGACTCTACTCTGTGCTCTGTGGTGACCTAAACAGGAAGGAAATCCAAAAAAGATGGGATATATTTATATGTAGAGCTGCTTCACTTTGCTGTACAGCAGAAACGAATACAACATTGTAAAGTAACTAGACTCCAACAAAAATTAATTTAAAACAAATCTTTCTCATTGAAAAATTTCAAATAACTCAGAGGTATATACGAAATATTCAGATCTCCCTGGTAGCTGTTTAACACTTTGGTGTATAGTTTTACAGGTGCATTTGTACACACATGGATCTTTAACAAGCTTTTCTCCCCTACTTTTCATTGGTACATAAAATTGACTTCAGGGCTTCCCTGGTGGCGCAGTGGTTGAGAATCCGCCTGCCGATGCAGGAGACACGGGTTCGTGCCCTGGTCCGGGAAGATCCCACATGCCGCGGAGCAACTAAGCCCGTGAGCCATGGCCGCTGGGCCTGCGCGTCCGGAGCCTGTGCTCCGCAACGGGAGAGGCCACAACAGTGAGAGGCCCGCGTACCGCAAAAAAAAAAAAAAAAAAAAAAAAATTGACTTCAGTTTTCCAAACAATTACATAGTATTGTATGTACTAAAATTTATTTAATTGTGTTCTATCGATTGGGTGTTTAGGTTATTTCCAGTTAATTTTCTATTGCAAACAATGTTAAAATAAACAAGTGTGTATGTATACGTTTTTACACTTGAGAAATTTTTGCAGGAAACCGTCCTAGAATCAAGTGATATACTAGATTAGATGTTATGCATTTAAAATTTTAGTAGATGTTTTCTAATTATTCTCCAAAGCAATGTTACCAGTTTACAATTACATCAAAAATAGATTTAAAAATTTTCTGAACTACCTTTGGATTTTTGTACAATCATATCCATTTACCATAAAAAGGACAATTTTAACACTTTCTTTCCAAGTCATATACTTTTTTTTCTCCTTCCATTTACTAGGACTTCCAAGTGCATGTTCAATGAAAGTGATGATATCAAGCATCCTTGTCTCAATCTTATTTTTAGTGGGGCTGTTTCTATAGTTTTACCAGCAAATGTAATATCTACTGTGGGTTTTGAGAGATATCCTTTGTCAGATTAAGAGAGTAACAGGGACTCAATGCTTGTGTCCTCCCGAATTTCACATGCTGACGCTCTAAGCCGCAGTGTGCTGATGCTTGGAGGCGGGGCCTTTGGGAGGTCAGTGGGTTTACATGAGGTCGTAGGGCGAGGCACCCGTGATGGGATTAGTGTCCTCATAAGCAGAAGGGGTCTTGCCACGTGGGGACACGTGGGACAGTGGCCATCTGTGAGCCAGGAGGTGCGTCCTCCCCAGCACCAGAGCATGCTGCCACCTTGATCCCTGACTTTTACCCTCAGGAACGGTGAGAAACAGAGTTCTGTTGCTTAAGTCACGCAGTCAGTCGTGTTCTGCTATGGCAGCCCGCGCTGACTAATACAAGAGGTTTCTTTTGGGTCAGTCGGGGTGCTGTCAGCTGCAAGTAACCAGAAAGCCCAGTTAAAACGGGCTGAACCTCTAAAGGCATCTGTCCCCTCCCTTAAGAACGTCCGCGTTTCCAGGAATGCGGGGCTGGGTTCCTGTCTCTTTTCGCTCTGCAGCTCTCAGCTCCTTTTATTACCATTTAGGTGCTCCTGCCTTTCCTCGTGGTCTAGACACCGCTGCCACTGTTCCAGGTGTCTGACTCCGATAGCAACCCTTGAGGCAGAAGTGAGAGTATTTGTGACTTTTTCAGAGTGAGGAAGCCTTTCCAGCCCTCTGAAGCATACTTAACACTAATGTGTCACTGTCCAAAATTGAGTCATAAACGAAAGGCCAGCATGACCAGCTTGCTTTAGGGAAGGCCTGCCCTTGGGTCTGGGGGAGCCCAGCCTTCCCGGAAGGTTGATTGCATTAGTTATCTAGCGCTGCGTAACAAATCACTCACCAAACTGAGCAGGCAGAAGCAGCAACCCCTCATCATTTCGCACAGCCTGTGACACCCGGACTCCGGGGTGCTTAGCTGGCGCTTATGGCCGAGGGGTCTTCAGTGAGGTTACGCAGGCTGTCAGACAGAGGCCCTCTTCCAGAACGGCTCGCCACCGTGGCCTCCGGGGGCCTCCGTTCGTGCCGCGGAGCCCCTCCCTAGGGCTGCCCGGACGGGGCAAAGCCCCCCAGAGGCAGCAGGGAAGGAGCCGCGCTGCTGGTTGTGACATGATCTCTCAAGTCTCTCAAGCCGGTCTCACTTCAGTCACTAGGTGGGCTCCACTTCTGAGAGAGAACAAGCAAAGCTCTTGTGGACCTGTCGGAACACCACCACGAGTGCCACGAGAGGACAGTGAATAAACGTGGCGGCTCTTTTAGGAGGGAAGAAGTGCACGGGGCTGATGGCACAACTAATTTTTTTTTCTACCTTCCGGTCCTAGTTTGCTAGGGGTTTATCTTTTTTAATGATGCACACTCGAATTTTATCAAACATTTTTGCAGTTATGGAAATAAGTGTCCGTTTTTTCCTCCTTTAATCTTTTGATGTGTTAGATTACGTTATTTGATTTTTCTAAAGTTGAAACACCTTGTTGCTAACAGGGTACAATCTTTAATGTCATTCTGTATTATTATTTTTGTACACTGCTGACTTGATTTTGCATCGGTATCCAAGGTGAGATCAATTTCTTCTTTATGCCTCTATTGTCCTTATCTAGTTCTGGTGTCAAGGATATACTAGCCTCATAAAATAATTCGGGTTTTTTGTTTTTCTTTTTTCTGTTCTCTGAGAAACAGGCCAAGTCTAGCCGTCTGTCTTGCTCTTTGTTATCTTTGCTCAGCCCATCTTGCCTTGGGGATATCTTTCAATCTGAAAATTTGTCTTTCTTAAGTGTATGGAGCTTCTTTCACTGCTTTTCTTTTTTTAATAGCCAAATTTACCCTCTGGCTCCATAAGGATCCCACAGTTATAGTTTCCCTGCTTTATTTAGAGAACGGTTTTTCAGGCTTTATTCAGGTGAAAATGCCACGGTTTCTGTGGGGTCCCAGCTCAGTACTTCTGCAAAATTTTAAGTGAGCGCCTGTCTAAGAGTGCGTGGCTCACTGTAACCCTTAACCGAGGCTGCCGAGAATGTTCTTGACGGGAGGCCGATGGCTCTCGCTCTCTGACAGTCCTCACCCACACGTGCTTGCGTTGTGGACAATCACCTCTGGTTTCTTCTTAAACCCAATTTCATTTGCTTTTTGTCCTACAGAAATTCTTCAGCATATGTGGTTTGAGGATGATACTTGTCCTTGGTTTCTGGCACTGTCACGGACTCACTCCTTTTAGCGTTTATTCCCTTTGAAATTTCCGTGAGATTTGGGGAGGAAAAAGTACGTAAACCTGCACATAGTTTTAGTCCGTCTGCCGTTAAATTGTGAGTCTGTTGCTGCCACACGGTGTTCACATGGCACTTGTGTGAACAAGCATGTCCTCCAACGTGCCACTTAGAAACCAGTGTCTTTTACGATATGCAGTATAAAAGTAATACCTGCATATTAGAGAAAACTGGGAAAACGCAAAAGCATGAAAGGAAGGAAAAAAGATCCAATCACCTCAAAACAGTGACTTTTATCAGGCTTGGGAATTTTCCTGTAATCCTCTTAAATAAATATTTGTAATCATAATATATATATATATATGTATATATATTTGTATCTTTTAAATTTAGCCTTATACCAGAAGTGTCTTTTACTGTAATTGCTTGTTTTGTATTGACTGTATTATTTTTTAAACCACAATTTCCATGGTTCTAAAGTATTATTTTTAAAATGATGTCCTTTCATGTTCTTTAGAGCATGTTGTTTTATTATTTTAAATGGAATTTTCTTTTAGTCCTTGAGTGGTGTTTCCTGTGACCAAGGACTGCTCCCCTTTTATCTTTCGATGATGCTTTCCGTTATTTTCTTTGCTGTTAACGTGTTATTTCTTTACCGTAGGCAACTCTACCACGGTGTTCTCTTTCATCGGTTAGTGAGTCATCTTGGTTCCCTTCTGACTTTTCTGAAATCTCGGAACGTCGGAGTGGGGTGTTGCTGTTCTGGCTGCTTTTTGGAAGCCCGAGGGTCTGGATAAAGAGGGAAAGTGCAGTGAACACCCGATCAATCATATTTAGTGAGTGAGTTCGGGTCTCTCTTGTGCAGTTTAACGTAAAGCCCTGTAATGGGTTAATTCCATCCAGGCAGTGGCGTGTCCTAGGCTCTTAGACAGGATGTAGTCCTTCAGCTAAGTCACTCCCTTCACTCCCAGCAGCTTGCCCCAGGAGACGTCCGTCCTCTTCTTTGGCTTCTTCTATAAAATAATAGTCTTATTAAAATAGAATTCACACGCCCTAAAATCCATTCTTTTAAAGTGTACAACTCAGTGTTTTGGGTATATTCACAGAGTTGTACAGCCATCACCACTAATTTTAGAACGGTTTCGTTATCTCCAAAAGGAACCCCCCCCATTAGCAATCCCTTCCCATTGTCCCTTCTTCCCTCACCTGCACCCCACTTGCCTGGGAATCACTCATCTACTTTCTATGGATTTGCACTGTCAGGACATTGTATATAGATGGGCTCATGCAGTATATGACCTTTTGTGATTGGCTTCTTTCACTCAGCATGATGTTTTCAAGGTTCACCCATGTTTTCTGTTGCTGTTGGTTTTTGGTTTTGGGGTTTTTAAAATTTTTATCTATTAATTAATTACTTTTGGTTGTGTTGAGTCTTCGTTTCTGGGCGAGGGCTTTCTCTAGCTGCGGCGAGCGGGGGCCACTCTTCATCGCGGTGCGCGGGCCTCTCACTGCTGTGGCCTCTCCCGTTGCGGAGCACAGGCTCCGGACACGCAGGCGCAGCGGCCACGGCTCACGGGCCCAGCCGCTCCGCGGCACGTGGGATCCTCCCGGACCGGGGCACGAACCCGCGTCCCCTGCATCGGCAGGCGGACTCTCAACCGCTGCGCCGCCAGGGAAGCCCCCGTTGCTGTTGTTTTTAACTGTGACAGGAACTCTTAATGTGAGGGCTCTCCTCTTAGAAGATTTCTGTGCGTGTACTGCGGTACCGTTGTCTGCAGGCGCAGCGTTGTACAGCAGCTCTCTAGAACTTACTCGTCTTGCATAAGTGAAATTTATACACGCTGACGAGCGGCTCTGCAGTTCTCCCACCCCAACCCCTGGGGCCCACTGTTCTATGAGCTGCTTTTTTGGATTTGACTCCTTTAGACTCCTCACATAAGTGGAGTCATGTAGTACCTGTCCCTTCCTGACTCTGGTTTATTTAACTTGGCGCATGATGTCCTCCAGGTTCACCCATGTTGTCACATATGGCAGCATTTCCTTCGTTTTAAGGCTGAATAATATTCAGTTGTATGTATAAACCGCATTGTCATTATCCACATTGTAGCATGTAGCATGTGCATGTACTTCATCCCTTTTTTTTAAAAGATTTGTTTGTTTGTTTATTTATGTATGGCTGCGTTGGGTCTTCGTTGCTGCGTGCGGGCTTTCTCTAGTTGTGGCGAGCAACGGCTGCTCTTTGTCGCGGTGCACAGGCTTCTTATTGCAGTGGCTTCTCTTGTTGCAGAGCACGGGCTCTAGGTGCGTGGGCTGCAGCAGTTGTGGCTCGCTGGCCCAGTAGTTGTGGCTTGTGGACTCTAGAGCGCAGGCTCAGTAGTTGTGGTGCACGGGCTTAGTTGCTCTGCGGCACGTGGGATCTTCCCGGACCGGGGCTCGAACCCGTGTCCCCTGCGTCGGCAGGCAGATTCTTAACCACTGCGCCACCAGGGAAGTTCCATCTTTTTTTAATTTCCAAATACTCTTCTGTTCTATAGCTGGAGCACATTTTGCTTATTCAACATCAGTTAATGGGCATTTGGGTTGTTTCCACTTTTTACCTTTTTCGAATAATGCTGGGATGTCTCAGGGGTTTTAAGAGGGGAAAATCGCAAGGATTTTAGTCCGGGAATTCTTAGACGGGGCTGTGGGAGGTTCCCCTGGGTGTCTCCGCTCCATCTTCCTACTCCTGCAAGCGGACTTGCCTTGTTGTCCACTCTCCTCTGCTTCCCGTCCTGGCTGGTCCTCATTTACTTCTCTCTGTACCTCATGCTGGCTGCCCCCCAGGGTCTACCACGTCTTCTCCTGGTCAAGAAAATCGAGAACAGAGAGCCAGACACTGTCCCCCGTCGGTGGCGAGGTGCAGACAGAGGGCTCTTCCTTCTGCAGGAGTTTGCTGCTTTTCCTGTCCGCGCTGCCTCTCCTCTATCCCAAATGAGCCTCTCCCCAAGCTGAGTAGGAGTCACAGGAATGTTTAGGATGCCATCAGCTCTCCTTTTTCTCTTCCCCACTGTCTGGAGAGCTAGGAACTCATCCAGATGACATAATTTATTGGTCTCTCTCTTGCCCTGACTACCACTTTTCAAGCATTATTATAAGAAGTTGATCTTCTGAGTGCTGGCTTTTTCCTTCTGTTTTTACCTATTTTTGCTCATTTCATTAGTTTTAAGGGGAAGGACATTTTGCATATTGGCTTCACTTTTTCTGGGAGTCTTCAGGTGATTCTCCAAAAAAATTACAAATTATTTAATTGCTAGATAATAGTCCAGTGAGTGAACGTAACATGATTTATTAAAGAACTCCCCGTATTTTTGGACCTTAAATTTGTTTCCATTTTTGGCTATTGTAAATAATGCTCGGAGGAGCAATCTTTGCAAAAATCTTTCTGTTTTGAGATCGTTTTCTTTGGCTAAACTGCCAAATGTGTAATTATCTGACCAAAAACTAGGATAGTTTTTAAGATCCTTGGAACATCTATGCCAAATTGTGTCCCCAAAAGATTGTTCTAATTTGCACCCCCACCAGCATGGGTTAAGCATGCCTCTCCAATCGAATCCTTGCTTTTACTAAAACAAAGCAGATCAACAAAATGCACAACTAACTTTTGTTAGAATTTATAGTGTTATGGGGGCTTAGAAAAAGGAGAGATAATTGCAATTGCCTTAAAAGGCATAAAAGTGTGACAGTGCTGTTGTTATTATTATTGTTGTTGTTTTTTATATGTGTACTTTTAAATTATTTATTTCAACACAAAAGGTAGAAAGACGTTTGTTGGATCGGTGTGAGCTAGCAAGTTTGAGTATAATTAAGTAGATTTTTCAGAATCTTGACTTCATCCGGGCCACTTTTTAACAGCTTTATTGAGGTAGACATATATACTGAAACAGAGCATATTGCCTATTTTAAAGTGTACAATTTGATGGATTTTGACATGTATACACTCGTGAAAGCATCACTACAGACAATAATGAACATTTCCATCACCCTCGTTTTGGTTTTTTTTTTTTAATTTTATTTATTTAATTTATTTATTTTTGGCTGCGTTGGGTCTTTGTTGCTGCACGCAGGCCTCCTCTAGTTGCGAAGAGCGGGGGCTGCTCTCCGTTCTTTCACCGCGCTGGCCTCTCCCGCTGAGGTGGGCCTCAACAGCCCTCCACGGCTCAGCAGCTGCGGCACACGGGCTCAGCTGCTCCGCGGCGTGTGGAATCCTCCTGGACCAGGACTCGAACCCGTGTCCCCTGCATCGCCAGGGAGACTCTCAGCCACTGCGCCACCAGGGAAGCCCCACCCTCGGGTTTTCTGTTGGCCCTTTGTATTCTTTCCAGATCCTTCCTGCCCTCCCATTACCCCATTGGCTTTTTGTCACTAAAGATTAGTTGGAATTTTAGAACGTTTTAAGTACATGTAATCATAGATCAGCTACTCTTTTGTGTCTGGCTTTTCTTTCAATCAGCATAATTATTCTGAGAGTCATCTATGTTCTGTTTCCAGTTCAGAGCTATTCCAGAAAAGTTGCTGTGAGCATTTGTGCTATGCAGCTTGTGTAGGAGATGTGCTTTCTCTTCTCTTGGGTAAATACCTAGGGTGGAAAGAGTCGGCCACAGGTGGGTGTATGCTTAACTTTTAAAGAAGCTGCCAAACTGCTATCCAAAGTGGCTGCACTGTGTCACATCCCACCAGTAAAGTATGAGTCCCCTGTCCTCTACATCCTTACCAACACCTGGTGCAGTCAGTCTTTTGAGTCTAGAAATTCTAATTCTAATGGGTGTGTAGTGGATCTCACTGTGGTTTTAGCTTGCCAACTGGGTTACTTTGATGCTGTAATGAAGCAGAGTTATATAAGGGCTGTTCTGTCCCTTTGTAATTTGGTGACATTGGGTAAATTATTTAATATCTCTGTGCCTTGGTTTAGGTCATCTAAAAAATAAAGATGATGAAAACTGTACTGCATACTTTAACAGAGCTGTTATCAAAATTAGTGGACGTAGTGGATGTAAAATGCTTTGTAGACTACATAAGTGTTAGGTATTATGATGATGGTTAAACTGCTGCATGATTTTAGGCAAATCACTTCAACTTACTTGACAATTACTTTCCAGCCCTATAAATTGAGGGGCTAAATAGGGTGACCTCTAAGTTTCCTTCAAGTACAAAACTGTTCTTGTCTAAAAAGTATACTGATGTTCTAGTACCACATGTATGTAACACATTTATGGAAAGTACTCTTTAATGTGGAAAAAGTGATAGCTAAGCATTAAAAAACCATGTGTACTTTGTAACTTCTTATTATCTTAACTATGCCAGATTTTAAAATTCTACCACAGATTTCCATTCTTCTGTGTCCTATGTGGGGATAGTTAGTAATAAGTTGTTCCTTTATTTCTGTAATTAATCTGATCCAAACAGAAAGCAGTTTTAGTGTTTACGCAGAAACTCATCTTTTGTATTCCAAATCTTCAAAATATTGTGATAATTTCACTAAAAATCATGCAGTCAGTTCAAAGTATTTTTGAAAAGTTTAAAAAACTGTATCTGTTTATTCAGATCAAGAGCCGGGCCAAATTTGGGGATGATAAAAGGTCTAAGAACCATATTTATTTGGATTTGTTTATAAATGAAATCATTTAAAGGAATACCTAACTGAAATTGAGAAGACCAAATGAACTGTAGTCTAAGCTATTAAGAAGATGCCAGGCTCCTTATTTTAATAATATCTGCCAAGCATCTGTTTTATTACTTAAAGTCAGGTAAACAAATAATATGAAATTTGATAGAATAGCAACTCAAACTTGACTGTCAAGTTATTAAGAGATTTAAGAATATAGTGTCTTGTACCTAATTCATGTATGTCTTAGTAGTTGACTCAAATACATGTTTATTCCCTGATAATTTCAGTGTCTTCGCTGATATATTATGATACAGTTTAATTGTGTGCTTGGAAATATACTCACAGTATCATTTTTTCTTCACATTTCCTTGAATGCATTATAATTTATTCATATTTCGTAGGGTTTAACAGTCATATTTAGACAGATGATGGATAGTAGAAAGAAGGAGCCGAGTCCTTTCTATTCTCTGGTTTTTAACAAAATTACAACCATTGGTCTCTATTTCTGTTTAAAAATTCTATCTTTCCAACATTTTTTTTCTTTTTTATTTATTTTTTTACTTATTTATTTTTGGCCACATTGAGTCTTTGTTGCTGTGCGCAGGCTTTCTCTAGTTGCGGCGAGCGGGGGCTACTCTTTGTTGCGGTGTGCAGGCTTCTCATTGCGGTGGCTTCTCTTGTTGCTGAGCATCGGCTCTAGGCACGCGGGCTTCGGTAGTTGTGGCTCACGGGCTCAGTAGTTGTGGCCCGCGGGCCCTAGAGCGCAGGCTCAGTAGTTGGTGGCGCACGAGCTTAGTTGCTCCACAGCATGTGGGATCTTCCCGGACCAGGGCTCAAACCCGTGTCCCCTGCATTGGCAGGCGGATTCTTAACCACTATGCCACCAGGGACGTCCCCAACATTTTTACATTGAATATGTTTGACATATAACACTGTGTACATTTAAGGTGTACAATTTGTTGCTTTGATACATTTGTATAATGTAATATGATTGCCATTGTAGTGATATTTATCACATTACATAATTATAATACAATATTGTAGTCTATATTTATTATACTGTACATAGATCTCTGTGACTAATTGACTGCTCATTGCAGGTTCGTACACTTAAACAATATCAATCTTATCCCCCCACCCCCATCCCCTGGTAGCTGCCATTTTACTCTCTGATTTTTACAAGTTTGACATTTTTAGATTCTGTGTATAAGATTAATCATACAGTACTTGTCTTTCTCTCTCTGTCTTATCTCACTTAGCATAATGTACTTAAAGTCCACCTGTGTTGTCACTAATGGCGGAGTATCTTCTTTCCTCACGGCTGAATAAAATCCCACTGTTTATATATACCAGATCTTTTTTAAATTTATTCATCTGCTGATGGGCAGTTAGGTTGTTTCCATATCTTGGCTATTGTGTATAATGCTGCAGTAAACATAGGAGTGCATATATCTCTTTAAAATACTGTCTTCATTTCCTTTGGGTATATACCCAGTAGTGGAATTGCCGGATCATACGGTAGATATATTTTTAATTTTTTGAGGAACCTCCATATTTTTTCCATGGTGATTGGACCAATTTACATTCCCACCAACAGTGTATAATTGTTCCCTTTTCACCATCCTTATCAGCATCTCTTGTCTCTTGTTTTCTTGATGATGGCCATTATAACAGGTGTGAGGTGATATCTCATGGTGGGTTCAACTTCAAAATCCCTGATGATTAGTGATGTTGAGCATCTTTTCTTACGTCTGTTGGCCATTTTGATATCCTCTTTGGAAAAATGTCTATGTAGTTCTTCTGCCTATTCTTTAATTGGATTGTTTGGGTTTTTTGTTATTAAGTTATATGAGTTCTTTATATATTTTGAATATTAACCCCTTATCTGATATATGATTTGCAAAAATTTTCTCCTATTCCTTTTATTTTGTTAATTGCTTCTTTTGCTGTGCGGGAGCTTTTGAGTTTGATTGTAGTTCAGTTTATTGATTTTTTGTTCATATTGTTTGAACTTTTGGTGTCATTTCCAAAAAATCATTGTCAAGACCAATACTGAGGAGTTTTCCCCTACATTTTCTTCTAGGAGTTTTATGGTATCAGGTCTGTGTTTAAGTCTTTGATCCATTTTGAGTTCATCTTTGTGACTGGTGTTGAGATTGGGGTCAAATCCCATTGTTCTGCATGTGTCTCTCCAGTGTTCCCAGCCTATTTATTGAAGAGACTATCCCCATTGGGTGTTCTTGACTCCCTTGTTTAATATTAGTTAATTGTGTATGCTGAGATTTAATTCTGGGCTCTCTATTCTGTTCCATTGGTCTATGTATCTATTTTTGTGCCAATATCATACTGTTTTTACTACTACAGCTTTGTAGTGTCATTTGAAATTGGGAAATTTTGTCCTTTTTTTTCAGGATTGCTTTGGCTATTCAGTTCCATGAAAATTTTAGGATTGTTTCTTCTATTTCTGTAAAGAATGCCTTTGGTATTTTTGGGGGGGCAGGGGGGGCGTGTTGAATTTTTAGATGGCTTTGAGTAGTATGGACATTTTAACGGTATTATTTCTTCTGATCCATGAGTGTGAGATGTCTTTCCATTTGTTTGTTTTCTTCAGTTTCTTTCAGTAAAGTCTTGTACTTTCCATTGTACAGAGCTTTCACTTCCTTGATTAAATTTATTCCTAAGTATTTTATTGTTTTTGATGCTATTGTTAATGGGATAGTTCTCTTTATTTCTTCTTCAGATGTTTCATCATTCATGTAAAAGAATACAACTAAGCAGCTGATTTCTGTATGTTGATTTTATATCCTGCAACTTTACTGAAATTGTTGATTAGTTCCAACAGTTTTTTTGGTTCACTCTTTGGGGTTTTCTATATATAAAATTATATCATCAGCAACCAGCAACAGTTTTACTTATTCCTTTCTGATCTTGATGTCTTTTATTTCTTTTTTTTTTTTTTTTTTTTTTTTTTGTGGTAGTACGTGGGCCTCTCACCGCTGTGGCCTCTCCCGTTGCGGAGCGCAGGCTCCGGATGCGCAGGCTCAGCGGCCACGGCTCACGGGCCCAGCCGCTCCACAGCACGTGGGATCTTCCCAGACCGGGGCACGAACCCGTGTCCCCTGCATCAGCAGGCAAACTCTCGACCACTGCGCCACCAGGGAAGCCCAATGTCTTTTATTTCTTTGTCTTGCTAATTGCCCTAGTTAGGACTAGCAAACATATTGGATAGGAGTGGTGAGAGAGGGCATCTTTTTCTTGTTCCTTGATCTCAGAGGAAAAGTTTTCAATTTTCCTCCATTGAGTATAATGTTACCTGTGGGTTTATCATATATAGCCTTCATTGTGTTGAGGTATTTCCAACACTGTATTTCACCATATCATCATCTTTTTCTATTCCCTGTCCTCTGTCACAGGGCTTGATGTTATTGGATTTGTTTTTTTCCAACAGTTGTAGAATTACAATGATGGCGCCAATTCTCTCTCCCTCCCTGTATTCCCACCTTTTGCCCTCTCATTGCAAGTGGGCGGAGTGACTTCCCGCCCCTTAGGGCAGGTGAATGGGCTCAGGTGAATGCTTTGGCTGATGGGTGTTAGCTGACTGGACACAAGCCAAGTCTTGAAAAGGGATTGCATCTGTGGCTTCCTCTTAGCACCTCTGCCATCACCGTGAGAATATCTTTAGGCGAACCTTCTGGAGGATGTGAGCGATGTGAGCACAGCCAAGTCACCCCAGTCATGCCCAGTCAGCTGCATCAGCCAATGGCCAGCTGACCCTCAGATGTGTGAACTAGTCCAGCCAAGATCAGCAGGACCACTGAGCTGATCCTTAAGTCACCCTGGATGCATGAACAGTGAACATTTCATGTTTTCTGCCAGTGAAGGTTTGTGGCTGTTTTTTATTGCAGTAGATAAGAACACATTAACTTAAGTCCCATTTCTAAGCAACTTCCCTTCATGTACATAAAAAAAATTTTTTTTAACTAAGCAGAATATGCAAGTGTAATAATCTAGAACAAAAACTATAGAGGTATCTTTTGGTGAAAATTGGCACCTATGTCAGGAATCTCCTGCACCATTGATAGTGAACAAGAAAAAGTTTCAGACTCATGTTGTTTGACAGGATGGAGTTACTAACACCATCAGATCTTTTATCAGGTAGTATAAAAGCCAGAGTCAGAGTTTGATGCTTTTCTGACTTTAAAAAAATCAGGTAGGTTACTTAAAGAAAAATGGAGTTTCATTTTTAGTTCTAGGTGCAGTTAGATTATATAGTTCTTAGGCAGTTGTTCTCAACCCTGGTTGCATATTATAAGCAATGAGGGAGCATTCCAAAAAATACCCATGCCCAGGCCCAATTCCAGGCCAACTGAGTTACCACTTCTGGGAATGAAGCGCAGGCTTATATATTGTTTAGCAGCTTTCCCAGGTTTTTTGATGCACAGCCTAGGCCGGCAGGTGCAACCGTAACTGGAATGATTGCATGTTATGTAGGCGATAGTGCTAAACATTTCAGTCTGACCTCCACAAGTAGACTTCTTATAAAAAATTTAGTGTTGGGTCACCTCTATGCTTACAAGATACAGAACAGAATGTTTTTAAGATATGAAACCTATAAACATCTAACTTGGAGGCCTTTTCTCCTGACATAGGTAGGAGTTGAATATCTTGTGACTATTCCCAACATGTGTTTTACTCTAACAATTTCGACCTGGTTTAAGGAGTACAGCACAATATTCAACAATCTCTTAACTTTCCAGAGCTTTTCACTAACAACTGCTTTTTAAGCATCTGCTTCTCTGCTTCTCTCAAGAACATACTAACCAGAGCTGAAACAAAGACAAGTACAGAGCCTCTAGAAATCAAGGGCTGAAGCAAAGATCACAGGGTTGGAAAATGACAATGATAATTTCTCCTTCCACAGCAGGTTGAACTACTCTCTGAATACTTTTAGTGTTAGTATTGCTTGCTTGCTAGGGTAAGAATTCTAGCTCCCAGTTTAGTTAGGCCTGGGTTCAAAATCTGGTTTTATCGCTTACTGACTTTAGTTTCATTCGTTTTAAAACGGAGGTGTAGTAACGTTCACTTGCGCATGAGGTTCTCAGTCGAATCAAATAACATGATGTGGGGAAGCATCCCGCCCAGTTCTCGGCACATAGTAGCACTCAGTAAATGTTGCCTATAATAATGATTGTAACTGCTTTCATTTCTGTTCTAATACAAGGCAGTTGGTTCTGTTCTGTTCTATTGGGCAGCTCTTTATTACAGTTAGGTAATTAAATATTTTCTTAGAACTTCCAGTTACACTAATTTTCTTTTATGGAGTAACATGGAATAAATTTAATATCTCTTTCCAGCTGAGGAGCCTTCAACTGTTTGGAAGAAACGTACAATGTTTTGTACTTTGGACATTCCCTGCCCCCCTTCTACTTTCCCCCTTCCTTTGGCAGATTGCTCTGCTTCAGCGCGTGCAGTCTTAAGAAAAAGATAAGCCCAATGAATTTGTTTGCTCGGTCTCTGCTCTGACAAAGCACCACAGACTGAGTGGCTTAAACCATAGAAATTTATTTTCTAACAGTTCTGGAGGCTACAAGTCCAAGATCAAGATGTCAGCAGGGCTGGTTTCTTCTGAGGCCTCTCTCCTTGGCTTGGAGACGGCCACCTCCACGCTCACATGGAATTCTCCCTCTATAGGTATCTCTGTCTAAATTTCCTCTTCTTATAAGGACACCAGTCATATTGGATTAGGGCCACTCTGATGACCTCACTCTAACTTAATTACCTCTTTTAAGACCCTCTCTTCATATATAGTCATCACCTTCTGAGGTACTAGGAGTTAGGGCTTTGACATAGGAATGGGGGGAGGGAGGGCACAATTCAGCCCATACACCAAGCTCCAGACTCTTCTCCCAGGACTTTGAATCTAGAGCACAATGACCAGGGAAAAACATGACAAGAGCTGATTCACTAGGGCAGAAGTGTCCTGGGGGGTCTTTGCATTAGATCCCCATGGCTGCCCTGTCTTGATTTCTGTCGTTCATGACAGATCTTTCTCTTCTTTTCTGTGAGTAACCCTGACACCATTGAGATAAATTCTTTTCTTTTCCCCTTAAAGCTAGCCAGAGTCCATTGCTATTGTTTGCAACAAAAAGACTATAACTGATACCTACCCCTAAGTCCGTTCCCCAAATGTGTTTTCTAGACAACGGGTGCTGGAAACCAGGCTCCTCCCTTGGAGGATCCTGTTACCAGAACCAACAAGTTCCCAATTTCAGATGGAACTAAAGAAAACTCTCTAATTGAGTATGTGTGTCTGCAGATATTTCACTTTACAATTGGATTAAATTATGTATATGTTTAATATTAATACGTGCTGTGAAAGTATCGGGATAAAGTGCTCAATGACTTTTTTAAAAAATTCTGTTTATCATTGAAAACCCTTATTATAGACAAATAATCTGTTTTTGTTTACAATTGTGATCCATGATGAAGACCAGAAAAAAAGCTGAGTTAGAAGCAGTTTTGTTGGAGCACAAGTTCTGTGTGCAAAGACAGGTGTTGCTTGGGAATAAAAGGTTACAATGGAAGGTCAAAGCCGTAACGCTTGATTCACAGGGACTCGTTGGCAGCTCTGGCAGAGACTGCTAAACGTGTTTGATATCCACTTGCTCTCGCTTTTATGGTGTTAGGCTGTTAGCTGTGCACACGGCGCCCGGAGTAAAGGTGGCATTTTCCAGCCTCTCCTGCCATAGGGGTGGCCGAATGGCTGTGCTCACCCGGATGAGATACATGCACAAATCATACGTACAACCTCTGAGGTTGGTACCTTGCCATTCTTTTGTCTAATTTTGAATCCGGTGGGCTCCCCTGAGCTATGCCTACAAGGGCAACACTCCAGAAGAGCACTAAGCTCAGAGAGAGAAAGAGTATGGACATCTGACGATTGTATGGGACAGAGCTTTGGTACCAGCTTGGGTATTTGCGTGATGCGGAAAAATAAGCACCTCTCTTCTTCCAGACTCTGTGTTTTTGTTTGACCTGAAACATATTTATGTCCTAAGTGTTATAGTGGACATTAATATGCTTCCTATTCTGGATTAGGTATTGGGGAAATAAAGACCGTTTCTATGACTTCCAGTGGTTTGCTAAAGGAACGTGTGCTGCAATCTCGTTGTTTTTGTTAATAGCCTGATTCTGTCACTTCAGAGCCAAAATTAACTTAAATTTTAATGTGGAAGGTAAGAGAATTTCTTAAGGAAACCAAACTCTGCTGCAAACAGCTCTATCACTGTGTGTATGACTTTTCAAACACCAAATATTCGATTTTCTTCCATCTTTAGAGGAAAAAAATAATGACATCATATTGGGCACATTATAAAACCACATACATATGCTGTAACAGTGGGAATGCTTTCCAGAGTCAAATGCAACCAAAGAATGGAAACCATTTGCCCCTAACTCCCAAGTGGAAGCGTACAACAGTCCAGCTTTTGAGTGTGTTATATTCCTTGATTTAGTCTTTGACAGAATGCTGAAAGTAGTCCTCAGTTGGAAATTTCTCTATAATTTCAATCCAGATATCCAGATCCATTTGTCAGAGCCAGAAAACATTTTCTGCCAGTTCTGATGATCTGTAATTGTGAGTTAGAATTTTCTTATCTGGTAGAATAAAGAAGAAAAAAGCAAAACCATTTGGACCTGGACCCTTACCTAACATTTTAGCTATTCATTTGTGATATTGATGTGGATTTCTGGTGAAAAGATTGCAAATGTTAAAATCCCTCAACAATTACATACTTTTTTCTTTAATCCTTACGAATCTTTTTAAAGAAATTTACCTAAAAATGGACGGCCCCTATATACATCCAGTGTTCAAGAAGAGGATCTGGTATTCCAAAAGTTAAAGAAAAACTACTCAGAATCCTCTTTTCTTCCCAGAGTTTTCATTCTCAGATTCCTTAGGATACAGATTCTTTTTTTTTTTTTTTTTTTTTTGCGGTACGCGGGCCTCTCACTGTTGCGGCCTCTCCCGTTGCGGAGCACAGGCTCCGGACGCGCAGGCGCAGCGGCCACGGCTCACGGGCCCAGCCGCTCCGCGGCACGTGGGATCCTCCCGGACCGGGGCACGAACCCGCGTCCCCTGCATCGGCAGGCGGACTCTCAACCACTGCGCCACCAGGGAAGCCCAGGATACAGATTCTTAACTGGGATCCATGAGTGGGTTTCTGGGTCTGTAATGTGGATAGAAATGACAGGCAAAATTTCGGGAATGCAGATGCACAGCTTTCATCAGATGTACACAAGTGTCTATGACCTCCAAATAGGTTAAGAACCTGTAAGGTGTTGAATAATAGGTACTAAATAAGAGTCTCATATAAGACTGGCTCTGTAACATTAGCAGATTAAAGCAGCTTAATCCTGTTGGAATGACAAAAGCAGAACATCTGTTGCAAGAGTCCATGGTTTTCAAAACCTTGCTATTTTTCCTCAAGTGTACAAAATTCTGCTTGCTGTCCGTGATACTGAAGCCAGAGCCTCACAGAGGCTTAATGGAGACTATAACCCAAGACTGGGGTAAGAGTTTGATGTTTACTGCATCAGCTTCAAAGTCCAGCTGTAAATACACTATAGTTGAGAGATGGAGCAATATAATCTTTTCAAGCTTGAGAAACAGTGATGCGTAGCCAAATACTTTGAACTGTTTGCTTGTTTAAGAAGAAATCTATTTCAAGATTTGATTGCCCTAACTCAGACAACTTTTTCATCACTAAGTCCTTTCAATTCCATATCATGTGTTTCAAATTTAGTCTGCATAACTTATTTTTGTTCTACTTTTCTGTCAAAAACAATGTGGAAATCCCAGGTTATATAATTGAGGTCTTGGAGAGGCAATATACATCTAGCCAACCAAAATAAAATGAAAGCTATTATCATGAAACATGCTTAAGGAAGTCTATCCTTTGTTCGGTTAAGAGTGCCAACATTTGTGATCTTAGGATGAAGTCAAAGGAAACTAAAATGGGTTTTCCTTAATGCAACCATGTGCAAAATCACTCTTTATCATAGCAGATGATCTGTAAAAATATTTGTGGATTTTTAAATACCCATGAGAAGAAATCAATTTAAAATATAACAAGAATGTATTATTTTTATAATGTACGTGGAAGCTGAAGTCATTATATTCATCTTCCTTATTTGAGTTTATTATCAGCCCTATTAGACAAGCCAAGTGAAAGACTCTTCTGCAAACCCTCTCTAGGGCAGACACTGAAATGTTAATTTCTTCCTCTTTCCTTGCATCAGGTTGGTCACGCTGTTCATTTGAGTTACTGCTAGAAGGGAAATGCTGCATGGCTTTGCACTAATAGAATAACTAAAACCCATAGATTTTCAAATACACATATGAGGATGTTCCAGGAAGAGGAGGTCACCACTGTGCAGAGTTGTGAAGCTAATGGTAAGAGTCGACTCTTGACTCGGAGATGTTTAGTTTGGCAATAGCTGAGGCAATCTCGATTTCCTGGTAGCGTGGTCCAGGAGGGGAGTGAGAGACTCTTCTGATGACCACCTGATAGGATAAAGAAAACATTCCTCTGCGGTGGCGTTGGGGGCAGTACAGAAGGGCTGACCTTTACTGGACTGGCTAGTTCTGTAAAATTGCTACAACAATGCTAAATAAAATGAACAGCCTACAGACTCTAGCTGAGACTTCATGGAAACACCCGGGGAAAGAAAGAACTGAGGGCAGTCTTCCCAGTGTGCATGGAAGAAGTAAAATGTTTCCCTGAATTCTTCTATCAATGTCAACGTTTTGGATGGAAATATGCTATTAAAAAAAGATTAGCTCGGGTTTGCTTAGAAAGAATTCTCCCTGCAAATAATCCTGTGTGAGTTTTTAATATGTAGGGTTTACATCGTCAATCAGTTCTATTTGGCTGTTTTCAATATGATTTCTTTTTGACCCATGAATTATTTAGAAGTGGGTTTTTAAATTTCTGAATATATTGATTTCTTGGCTATCTTTAGCTGTTGGTTGTTTTTCTGATTTTAATGCATTGGGGGTTTTTTTTGTTGATAGTGCCTTAGAGTCAAGAATAGGATCAATTTTTGAAGCTGTTCCATGTGTACTTGAAAATAATATGTATTTACTATACTTTTGTGGGACTAGCTACATATACAGTGTATACACATACATATCAGTTATGTGGAGCTTAATTCTGTGGTTCATATTTTCTCATTTCTTTCTAAATTTTGGTCTGCTCAATCCACTATGACCTGTAATTGTAAATTGTTAATTTCCCCCTGGTGCTTCTGCTTTGATTTTGGCTGCATATATTCTGAGGCTATGTCTTTTTTTTTTTTTTTGGAGGATAGGGAATCAGAATAATTATGTCTTCCTGGTGAATTTATCATTAAGTAAAGCAACTCTTGGTCTTTAATAATGCTTTTTTGCCCTTAAGTCTGTTGAGTATATATCAGCTTTCATTTGATCAACATTTCTCTGGTGTTGTGATCATCACTGGTTGCCTAATCAAAATCCATTTATCCCTTTTCCTTCCAATAGAAGCTCAGCTTTGCTCAGGTAGCCACCCGTTTCTCTTTCACACGGCTACGTGTCTCAGATTGGTTGGTCTATGGGTGAGTGCATTCTGTTTTCCAGCTGGTTGGTCGTTGGGCATGAGATTCAGCGTCGGCCAGAATGAAGTGTGCTGACAGGCGGGGAGCCTCTGGGAAAGCGTCCTTCTTCTGAATAGAGCCGTGGTCTCCCCCGCCACCTGACGATGGCTGTTCCTCCTGTCACCCCTGGGTTTGCTGCAGCCGTCTTGCTACAAGCCTAAAAGCCAACACAAAGCAGAGAGAAGGAAAGAACCCAGGTCCTTCATACAAACGTTTGCATAATTTCTTATTGAGTATCCTTCTAATTTTTATGTGTAACTTTTTTTTGAGTGCCTTATATAAACTGAACAACGTTGAGTTGGTCTGGACACACACACAGAGGGCTTTTTTTTAAACCTCTTACGAGGTACATTCATCCACTTACATTTAGTAGTATATTTGCTCTTCTGTCATCTTATTTTGCTGTTTTAAACTTCTTTGCAATTCCTTTTGCTTTTTAATCTTCTGTTATACGTACTTGGTTTTATTTGCTTTTTTCCTTATATTTTTTGAAAATTCTATTTTTTTTTCATTCTGCAAGCAGTTGCCTTTAAAAATAAGGAAAATTCTTGATGTTCCATTCCAGTTTGGTAAAAGCAAAACTTGATGCAGTCTAAATGTTACTAAGAATTAAATAAATTATCATACATACAAAGAATGGGTTGTTTATAAGCAATTGAAGTGGTAATTCACCTAGAAAAAATTTTAAGATATACTGCTAGATGATAAAAGTTGTTTGGAAACTCTGCACATTTGACCTTCTGTGACTTCCTTTAGTCTGTTCCTATTCCAATTATATTTAGCAGAAATTCGGTTAAGTTTCTGACATGTAAATGCCCCCTTTTCCTAGTTCCCACAGCTAGTTCAGGCTGTCTCCCATTTTTGTATTCCTTTAGTCTTATCATTGGCCCAAGTGGTGGTGTAAGAATTAGGGTTTCCACTTTTCTAGGAAGCCTATTTTCTCCTTTAAAAACCCATGTCATGCTTTATTTATTCATTCCTTCAATCAATATTAATGACCATTTACTAAGTGCCACATATTTAAATATAATTTTAAGGCTAGATGTTTAAGCTTAACTGTAAGATTATGTAATCTTTAAACTAAAAATCACCAAGGGAAGATACCGGAAGATAGAAGCTGCATAGACAATAAAAGCCCACAAGGGTAGCTTTGGCCAGGGATGAATAACAGAGACAGTCTCTCCTTCGTGCATTTTCTGTGTTTCAGCTGAGTACTAAGTACCCTATTTGGTGGGGTACTTAGTACTCAGTTGAAACACAGCAGAAGAATGTTCAAGGAAAGTAAAAGAGACCAGTAAGTCTGAAGTTATGGCGCGTGACTTTTACTCAGTAACTTACCAAGGAAAAACTTCTGCCACTTCAAATGCCTTCAGAAACCAATAGCCTTAGTGTCTGTGCCTCAGTTTCCTCCTCTGTAAAATGGGGTAACAAATATTACCAATCCCCCTAGCTGTAGTCTGAGGCCTGAGTGAACACAGGTAAAATGGGGTAACGATGATACCACTGTTCTCTGATGATATCATATATTGCTTATATATTGATATACTACATAATGATATTTTTGTTTCTTATGAGCACATCAACTTTAACTTCTTGAAATTAAGAAATTGATAACAAAGTTATTTGCTACTAATCAACACAAGTTGGTCTACAGACAAATCACACGATGGAGCTTGATCTTACTGAAATTAAGGAGGCGATACGCTGAGATTAAACTGAGGGGTTAAATCCGTGCACTTAAAGATAATCCGATGACATAGCCTTTGAATTTGTCAATATCTTCCTTGTTATGATGCTGGGAAAGAGAAAGCAGAGAGCGTGAGACCGAAACTTCAGGACGGGGTCAGCAGCCTGAACCTGTGCACCACCAACCACGGGCGGTTATCGACGTGGAAAGTCCGGTGCTCTTCAGCAGGCCCGTGTCAGGAAGCAGGTTCCTCTCCCAGCAGGTGTGGGTGCTGTCTGCAGCGGCGGCACCCTCTGATTCAGGTTCTTGGACCCATGTGTCTTTCTTTGCCACCTTCCCCAAAGCACTCAGGACCTCTCTAGCTGCCCGTTCTCCGCTTCTCTGTGTGCGCCTCCTGCCCGCGGGCTGGCGAATCCCCTTCTGCCCTGTGCGGAGCCCCGAGCCTTGAGCCCGCGGAGGAAGGAGCGTGGCGGCCCCCGGGGCCCTGCGCCTCACGCCGCCTCCTCTCTCGGTCGCGCGCCGGCTGGGAGCTTCTGGGGAGCCATCCTAGCCCTTCGGCGCGGGACTCACTTCTTTCTTCGTGGACCTCAGCAAGGCGGTCAGCTTTTCAGGCAAGGATGGAGCCCATGGTGGCGGGCGGGCGGGCAGCGATCCACCTGGCTGGGTGTCGTCCAGGGTTATTGAAAGTGGAGCGCCCTCGCCTTCGATGCTCGCACGGCCTCGGTAACCCTTCTTCCCAGAGGCCTCCTACGGTGCCAGGCAACAGGCCCGCACGGAAAAATGTGAAATCCGGGGTGGTTATTCAACCAGATGATACCATAGTCAATAGTGACTTGGTTTTTATTAGTGTGGCCGATTAACTGCTTTCTGATGTCTTTTGTGTCCACCCTCCGCTGGATTATCTTTCTCACTTTTGATGTGGTCCCCACACATTTGTCCATCCTTGGTGATCTGGCTGGACATCCTTCCTTAGTTCCCTAATTTGCCTTTCAGAACTTTGCATAGTTCCGTTTTGCCAATTTGGCAGGCTGTTCCCTGTCCTTCATGTCCCATATAGTTTGTTCACCTGCCAAAATTGTTTGTTTAAAGGCCATCCAGCTCTTTGGACTCCTTTCTTCCCAAGTCTTTTTTTTGCCAGTGCCCTAAACTTGCTAAAATTTGCTTTCCCAGAACTGATTATTTTTTCCTCATCAGCTTCTTTCCTTTTCCTTAGGAAAGGAATTTTATGCCTTTTTTTATTATTATTACTTTCACAGAAGTTTCAATTCTCTTTCAGTTCTTTATGAACTCTGCCATTATTGAAAATTGAATTAGAAAGGATCTTTGCCTTCTGATGTATTTTGTAACAATTAATTATCTCCAGTGGACTTTAAATCTATTTCACAGTTTGTGTGTGACCTATTTTCTACAGCAAGTATCAGGATAGTTAGAAACCTGTCTGATCACCACACTGGAGTATGAGGATGCATGTCCTCATGTACTTCTGTGTTGAATAAAACAAAATAAAGCAGCTGTAAATATGTATTTATACTGTTGGCTTATCTTAAAGACGCTACAATAACATGTCTTGAAAATTAAAAATTAAATTATCATCATAATCCCAGGAGCCAAAACGACGACTTATTTTTAACAACCCCCCACCCGTCGACACACACACACACACACACACACACACACACACACACACACAGGCACTATTTCTACGTGTTCTTGGGAAGAAACAACCCAGAAGTTTAAGAGGTGGCCACAAAATTCCTCTGAGGGGGAAAATGTAATTTTTGTAAGAACAATTTACGGCCTGTTGATTGTGGACAGACAGCCCTGAGGGTTTGTCGTGGACGGGGGCAGGGTGAGGCACAGAGAATTAAATCGCTGTCCGTCAGAGAAGGAAGGCACTGCAGTAGGTAGCCTGCGATAGGCACACCTGCTGCAGTGTGACCTGTAGCTCACGCCATCGAGCGGAGACCTTGGACTTGCTCTGACCGACAGAACGCGGTGAAGAGTGGGTGGACCAGCTGTTCCTAAGGTTCAAGAAGCCTTGGGCACTTCTGCTTGTGTCTCACGGAACCCAGCCCAACCTCCTTGGGAACAAGCCCAGGCTGGCCTCCTGGGGGCTGAGAGACTGCATGGGGCAGATTCAAGTCAGCCCATCTGTCCCGCTGAGGCCCTAGACACACCAGAGCCCAGCCTCTAAAACAAAGCCAGCCTGGCCCTGCCAGCAGACGCAGGCGGTGCCCAGCCGAGTCCAGCCCAGATTGCTGCCCAGCAGACTCACGAGCTAAATGCATAGTTGTTTGGAACGGGGGCGAGGGAGGCTTGAAGCAATAAGAGCTAATTGATACAGAAACATTTAAATCTCTGAAGATAGCATCACCAGGGCCAGGAGTTGGTGCTGGGAATAGGCGAGACTCTGGGAAGAGACATAGGTGGTGAGGGAGAAAGAGCCCAACAAGGCAGGTGATGCCAGTGACAGGTTTTTAATTTTTTTAATTGAAATATAGTTGATTTACTATAATATTGTGTTAGTTTCAGGTGTACAGCAAAGTAGTTCAGTTATGTGTGTATATATATGTATTTTTTTCAGATTATTTTCCATTATAGGTTATTACAAGAGGTTGACTATAGTTCCTTGGGCTATACAGTAAATCCTTGTTGCTTAGTTATTTTATGTGCAGTAGTTTGTATCTGTTAACCCCATACTCCTTATTTATCCCTCCCCCCTTTCCCTTTGGTTTGTTTTGTCTGTTTATTTCTGTTTTGTATAGGTTCATTTGTATTTTTTTTAATTCAATATGTGAGCAAAATCATATATTTGTCTTTCTCTGGTGACTTATTTCACTCAGTATGATAATCTCTAGGTCCATCCACATTGCTGCAAATGACAAGATTTCATTCTTTTTTATGCTTGAGTAATACTCCATTATATATATAAAGGAATATATACATGAGATATTTATATATATATATAATTTTCTTAGACTATTCATCTGTTGATGTGCACTTGGGTTTGTTTCTGTGTCTTGGCTATTGTAAATAGTGCTGCTGTGAACATTGAGGTGCATGTATGTTTTCAAATTATAGAGTCTTCTCCGGATAGATGCCCAGGAGTGGGAGGTTCTTGATGGAGAGAACGGCTGAGACAGCGCTGAGGCTGCTCTCACAGAGGGAAGCTTTCTTCAGTGCTGCCCTATCCCCAGAACCTTCCGCAAAGGGCTCCCGCTCATACTTCTCTCGGATGGGCGGCATTTTTCAGAAATCAGAGGAAAGGAGCTGTGTTACGTATCTGCGCTCACAAGGGCAGGGAGGGAGGGAGGAAAGGGGAACAGTTGCCAGACGGGAGGCTGGGGAGGCGGCAATGACCAGAATCGAGAGGTGACGTAGAAGAGTATGTCCTGCACAGGAATTCCTGGAAACACTCAAGGGTGTTGAGGTTTTCAGTCTCTAGAGGTTCAAGCCAGTCCCGTCTAAATCTTAGTGGGTAAAATCACCCTCACAAACCAGAGGACTTTCAGCCACTAGGAGCTGGCGTCGGGTTATACAGTTTCTCTACCGTACATACTGTTTTGTGTTTCATTCATTTTGAAACCGTGTGGCGTGTAAGTTCAGCTCCAGAATCAGTAAGAAGTAGTTTTCATCGCTTCATTGCTAACTTGCTTTTAATACATCTGGAATCGAAGGAAAAATTTCTCACGAACCAATGTGAAAAGCCAGACAACAGCAGAGCAAGTGTGAAGTCAAAACTGAATTCTTGGACGTATTTGAAGGGGGGGAGCAACGCAGGCAAGATGTGTAAAAGCAGGGCCGACGGGCGTATCTGGGGGACGAGAAACAGTTTAGCCTGGCCCGTTACAGTGGGCGAGATTTTGAAATGCGGCACGATGTCTCTTTCCTCCGTAGTAGTTCCAGAACTGCTTTTTGTGCTGGTTGGTTGGTTTGGTTGGTTAGTTGGTTGTTTTTAAAACCCTGCAGCTTCCCCTCCATTGACCCAAGAAGCTGAAGACAGTTTTTTTACAGGGAAGGGGAGACAGGACGCCACAGAACAAAAGAAAGCCTTGCTCAGCTTTGAGTTTCAAACTGGACTTTTAATGTAAAGTCGGTAGGTGCATCGCAGTCTCAAGCAATTAGACTTGCAAGCAGGAGTAGGGTGCTTTCTCAGACCCGCCCCAGCAGACTTCCTACATCACAAGCTTGGAGGCCTGGCTTCGGGGAGGACGAAGGCGAACATGTGTCCTTAAGTGCCAGCCGCACAGGGGGGAGTAAGCGCCTCTGCTCGGGGAGGGCTGAGCGCCGGGCACAGGCGCCCTAAATGCTGGGCCTACTTGGGAGCCTGTGGGACCGAAGAAGCCGGGAGAGGGCCGGGCGGCCCCCGAGCCCCCCGCCGCGGCCCCGGGGTGCCGGGCAGGCAGCGCTGGGCCGGGCCCGGAGGCTGGCGGGCTGGGACGCACGCGCGGCCGGGCATCGCGTGGGGGTCCCTCCCGGCTGCGCCCCCCGCCGCTCTGCCCGGGGCAGCCGCCTCGTGGGGGCCTGACGCAGCCCGAAGGATGCGGCGTTCGCGCCCCGGCGCCGTTTTACGCTACTCGGTCCTTTTAAAGCTTTACTGACGTGTAATGGGCAACAGTCGCATCTCTTGAAGGCGCGGCGCGACGGCCTCCTGTCAACGTGCGCCGTGAGAAGATGGCCGCCGCCCAGGCGGAGGGGCTGTTTTCCCCCGCGAGACCCGCCCCCGCCCCCCAGCTGGCAAGGTCACGTTCGGCCGCCGTCGGGGGAGACGGGTAAAACTTGAAGGAAGCTACGCACGCTTTTGCACGTCTGAGTCTGCGCTGGTGGCTTTTTTGCGAGGAGTCCCAGCAGAGTATATGTGGAGGCGTGAACGGGCCGGGGCGAGGGCGCGGAGGTCGTCCGTGAGGAGGCCGGGCTGCCGCTGACGGGGCGACAGCGGACCGAGGGCTTCCTCCCGGGGGACGCGATGCTCGGCGAAACGAGGCAGCCGCGAAGGCCGAACGCGGCCCGATCCCGCCTCCGTGAGGCTACTTAGAAGCAGAGCGCACGGCGGGGGCGGCCAGGGGCGGCCGGGGGCTGAGTTCCGCCGCGGGACCAAGTGCTGAGACGGGCCGCGCGCGGTCCCGGCGCCGTGCGCTTCTGACGCGCTCACGGCAAGTGCCCCTCCGCCGCCATCTCACACACGCGCGTACGCACGCACGCACGCACGCAGGCGACAGGCAGACTCCGGGAGGCGCTTTCGGTGTTCCGCTGTAACACCTTCGCCGGAGCCTAGCTGCTGGACGATGGCGGCTTAGTTTCTGCTCTGCAACAAAGTGAGTCGGCCCCGCGTGTGCATCTACTCTGGGAGGCGTGGGTGCTTCTCCTGCCCGGACCGTGGTGCTAGCGAGACTGCTGTTTGGCGTGACCATACTCCCCCAGTCGCGCGTGTTAAAAGCGTGCAGTTCTTTGTATTTCAATCAAACCTCGATAAAGCGCTTATAAAAAAGCAAAAAGAATCGAGGGTTGTCTAAAGCTCCTAAGGAGTTCTTTCAGCCTTCCTCTGAAAGGTCAGTGCTCCGCCCAGAGGGCGTGAGTAAATCCCCTTGCTGAGGAAGGCACTCACATCGTTACCCTCCCGGGTGAAAGGGCCACGCAGCCAGAGTGGGCGCACGGGAGCGCACCGAGCACCCCTGGGCCCCGTGCAGGGTCGGCCCGAGTCCGAGGGGCACACGTGTCCCCAGAGTCACGACGCTCCAGGCAGGAAAGAAGACCCGCCTTGCCTCCACGCCTTCACCTCTGTTGTCGGAGCTCATGGCCAGGTCAGTTTCAGAGAATACTCCAGATAAACTAACCTCGGAGATTACAGTGGGGTCGCTTGTCTTCTATTTTAAATTCAGCGTCAGCAGCTGTCTGTTGCTTCAAACGGGACAAAATAATTAAGGTGCTCCCTTAATGTTTTACACCTTGCGAGTGCAGATTAGGAAGGACCATCAGAGCTGAAAAAAACAACACATTTCCTTCAAAGCAAAACCGGGGGCCAATTGTGACATCCTCCCCCTGTGTCCACAAGGTTCAAGCAGGACGCGGGTTGGTTGGGGCCAGCGTTTCCCTGCAGCGGAGGGGACGCATTTGCAAGCTGTCAGGGACCACGCTCGCCATCTTTATGTGCCTGGAGCACATCCACAATGCAAACTGAGCAGATTCTCAGGGCAGCTCCCAGCCTAGAAATATTTCTCACAGCCCCAGCACAAACTTTTCAGAGCCCTTCAGCCTCTTTTTCTCTCTAAAAGTGCTGAATTGTACATGGGAGTTGCAGAAAACTCACATTTGCCTTTTAGCACAACCTAAACAACCACACAGTGGAACTTTTGAGAGTTGGGTTCATTGTTTAGGCCATTTTGGTAGATTAGTGGCACCGTTAAGAGACCTTACTGTTTTTCCAAAAGTATGACTATATCTTCTTAAATGCCTAATTTGCACCCACTGAATCACACACTGGGAGAACTTGGCTCATTCAGAATTAAAAATATACTGAACTGACTGAGGTAACTTGAGAGGATTCTTTGTCCGCGAGTCAGTGACTGAAACTGTTGGGATGCTTAACAGATAGAGTCCCTGCTGGAGACGCTGTGGAGCACGTCTCAAGGCCATTGACTCTGCTGGTAAGGGTGCCCTGTACCACCTTTTCTCATTATAGGTTTGACTAGTTAGGCTTTAAAAATAATTTTATCCAATCCAGCTATTCCACTCCTGGGTGCATACCCAAGAGAATTGAAAGCAAGGACTTGAACAGATGTTTGTGCACTCATGCTTATGTCAGCATTATTCACAATAGCCAAGTGATGGAAACAGTCCAAGCGACCACCAGTGGATGGACGGATAAACACAATGGTGTATGTGCACAGAATGAAATATTATTGCCCTGTAAAATGGCAGGAAATTCTGACATACACTTCAGCATGGATAAACCTTGAAGACAATGTGCTGAATGAAATAAACCAGACACAAAAAGACAAATATTGTACGAGTCCGCTTATATGAGGTAGCTAGGGACGTCAGATTTATAGAGACAGAAAGTGGTTACCAGGGGCTGGAGGAGGGGAGACTGGGAGCTGGTGTTTAAAGGGTGCAAAGTTTCCGTTTGGGAAGATGAGAACCTTCTGGAGATGGATGGTGGCGATGGTTACACAGCAGTGTGACTGCACGTAATGCTGTTGAACTGAACAATTTTAAAAAGGGTTGAAATGGTAAATGTTACGTTGTGTATATTTTGCCACAATAAAAAAACTAAAAATAACTGTACACAAAATATAATGTTGACTGTGGTCTTCTAGATGAATTGCCTTTGAAATTCATATCAATTTGAATTTAAAAAGTCATTACACCAACAGAAATAGCATGCCTCTGAGAGGTCTGTCATTAGGAGAAAAAGCACTAAGACGCGATGCCTGGTGATCTGGCATAACCCAAAGAAAGAGTGAAAAGTCACATAAATGGAAACAGCGTTGGTAAAAGAAACCCCTTAACCTAACCAAGTGTGTAAGACTAAGACATACCAACAAGGTACCCAGTGGCCACATAAATGTGGCTAGCCTGAACTGAACTGTGCTATAACTGTAAAATACACACCAACCTCAAAGATTTAGTGAAAAACAATGTAATATATTTCATGAGTAATTTTTATTCATTAAATGTTTACATGATAATATTTGGGATACATTTGGTTAAATTAAGCATAATAAAGTTAATTTTACCTGTTTTATTTTTCCTTTTTTAACTACAGCTACTAGAAAATTTTATTTTATATATGTATGCAATGTATGTACTTTATTGAAATATAATTGACATGTAACATTATATTAGTTTCAGGTATACAGCATAATGATTTGATATTTGTATATATTGTGAAATGATCACCACAATAAGTCTACTTAACATCTGTCACCACACATAGTTACAAAAATTTGTTTTCTTGTGATGAGAACTTTTAAGATCTACTCTCTTAGTAACTTTCAAATATGCGGTACAGTGTGATGAACTATAGTCACCACGCTGTACACTACATCCCAATGACTTATTTATTTTATAACAACCCACACCCCCGCCTCTGGCAACCAGTGAACTGCCCTCTGTATCTGTAAGTTCAGTTTTGTTTTGTTTTGGGGGTTTTTTGTTGTTGTTGTTGATTTGCGGTACGCGGGCCTCTCACCGCTGTGGCCTTTCCCGTTGCAGAGCACAGGCTCCGGACGCGCTGGCTCAGCGGCCACGGCTCACGGGCCCAGGCGCTCCGCGGCACGTGGGATCCTCCCGGACCGGGGCACGAACCCGCGTCCCCCGCATCGGCAGGCGGACTCTCAACCACTGCGCCACCAGGGAAGCCCTGTAAGTTCAGTTTTGTGGGGGTTTTCGGTTTGGGTTTTTTTTTTAGGATTCCGCATATATGGATCATATGGTATTTGTCTTTCTGTCTGATTACACTTAGTGTAATGCTCTCAAGGCCCATCCATATTGTAACAAGTGGCAATACTTCATTCTTTAGTGTGGCTGAATAGCGTTACATTGTATATATTTACGGCACGTTTTCTTTACCCATCCATGAATTGATGGACACTTAGGTTGTTTACATATCTTGGCTATTGTAGATAATGCTGCAGTGAACAACGGGGTGCATATATCTTTGCAAATTAGCATCTTAATTTTCTTCAGATAAACAGCCAGAAGTGGAATTGCTGGATCATATGGCAGTTCTATTTTTAATTTTTGGAGGAACTCCACACTGTTTGCCATGGGGGCTGTCCCAATTTACATTCCCACCCACAGTGCGAGAGGCTCCCTTTCCTCTATATCCTTGCCAACACTTGTTATTGCTTGTCTTTTTGTCGATCGCTGTTCTCATGGCTCCGAGATGATAATCTCATTGTGGTTTTGAGTTGTGTTTCCCTGATGGTTAGTGATGTTGAGCAGAAAATTTTAAATTACACAGTGGTTCGTCTTATATTTCTGCTGTAGAGGTGAGGTGTGTGGGGTAGTTCATGGTATAAGAGCATAGAGGTAGAGTTCGTTTCATGGCTGTGGGCTCCTTCTCTAAGGTATGAGACCAACTTTTAAGACTTTGTCAGTTCTGATACCTTTCTCTTCCTACTCCCTAGGCTTAGCCGTCTACTGTATAGTAGGCCCAGTACAACAAGCTCTTCATCGTTCTCATTTCCTCTCTGTATTCTGTTCATTGTACCTCTACTGGATTAACTTTGAGAAAATCGTTGTATACATTTTTTTGCCACGCCCCAAATCCAGTAACTACATCTGGGAAGTTTGCAGATTCCGGGTTTCCCAGAGATTCTGAATCAGTAGGTTGGGGGCAGGACTGAGACTGCATTTCAATGGATACCCCAGACTAGTATCATGCACGGGCCTGGGGAACACTGGCCCGTGGGATTAAGCTGATTCCTCAAAGTACTTCTCAAGGCTCTTTTTATCTTCATAAGCCGGTTAGTCCAATCTGTCTGAGGGAGAATGGGAAGCAAATACCAGGAGAACCTTTGGAAGAGAATAGGCCTCTGTCCTGAGCAGCTTTGATACTTGCCTGATAGAGGGCAGGGAGTTGGCCCTAAAGGTGTCTCCAGCTCTGCTATTCTTTGACCCTTAACCTAATTATGATTATCTATATCCTCAGAGTAATTTTTCCAAGCTTCGGTCAGTTTGAGGAAGTCATCCTGTGCAATGCTGCATTTTGTAGTGCTGACATCATAATTTGAATCTACATGAGCCAAGACGGTTTTGACATGTGCTCTTTTTCATAAATTATTTTTCTTGCTTTTCTATTGATTAGCTCCAGGCATCTTTAGGGGTGTTAATGTCAGGACTTAAACTCTCATGCTAATAGATGAAGGTGATGACATTGCAGACTGATGAGCTGAAGGCCATGTCTGGCTCCCAGAGTCTTTTTGATTTTTCTGCATGGTTGCTGTTATGGACTGCGTCCCCCACCCCCAAATTCATATGTTGAAGCCCTAACCCTCAATGTGACAATATTTGGAGATAGATAGGCCTATTAAAGAGATAAGTAAAAGTAAATGATGTATAAGGGTGGGGCCCTAATTCCATAGGACTAGTGTCCTTATAGGAGGAAAAGACACTAGAGATGAATCTCTTGGTGAGCACACGGCAAGAAGGTGTCTGTCTGCAAGCCAGGAGACAGGTCTCAACCTGTCAGCCCCTTGGTCTTAGACTTCCAGCCTCTAGCACTGTGAGAAAATAAATGTCTGTTGTTTAAGCCACCCAGTCTCTTGTATTCTGCTATGGCAATGAAATTGTCAATACTTAAAATTTGGGTGATTGCCTATAAAAGTCTGAATTTCTCTTGAAAAATCATAAGATCTGGCTACAGTTAGCTAGAGATGAGTAGTAATTTGTCTGCACTCTCCATTTCTCCACAGTCTCCACCACTCCCTTCTGTCTCCCAGACATGGAGGTTAAAGGTCAATTGGCAATTGTCTCAGTAGTAGTATTATTTTTTAATCCAGCTCTTTTCACTCATTTACATTACTTGACTTACCATTGTGGATTTAGTTTTGTAACTGATAATGTAACTAATCTATTGAGAAAGGTCAGTTTTCTTCCAGTAATGAAATAGGATTTGCATTTAACTATCCACACTATCTTGTCTGAACTCCCTTTTGATATATAGTCTTTCTTTATGAGCAAGCTAATCAGCTGTAGATTCTGAATATGTATGAACCATGCTGATAAACACTAATATACCTTTCAATCATGAAAATAAATTAGGACATAAATCTAAACTGAAATGACAAATCTTAACTCTGAACATCATGGGCCAATTATGTAATCCGCAAAGGATGTCTTTTATCAGCTAATGAATCAGGGTGGCATGAACTGGCAAAAGAAAAGCTCCTCTTTGTCTTGATAGATGCAGATAAAGAATAATTACTTTTACTTGAAATTTTGAAAAAAATGGATTGGGAGTATAAGGATTCCATCTGTTACATGATTTCAAGTCAGCCATGAGAGCTGTGCATCAGAAACATTGAAATATTACCTTTACATCTTGCATTTATGGAAGTCAAAGCATAAGGCATTTTAAGAGCCAGAAAATGTAACAACCATTTATCAGAGAAAATGGGAGCAGAAGCTAGAGACACGGAAAGTAAAATGGAGGAAAAAAACGGAAAACAGTTGCTGGAATGAGGGGAAATTAATGTAACAGAGCAGAAAAAAAAAGAGTGCAAAGGAGAAAAACACCGTGCTTTAAAGGAGAACAGAAGTCTATGAAACTGTACTATATTTATTTATTGGTTGGAAGTGTATAGACTAATTCAGGCAAAATATATAAAGAAACAGTAAATCCCAATATTGTTTGTCTTAGGAATCTATAACAATAAACAAATGAATGGATCAAAATCATTCTTTTCAAAACAACAGTGTGTAAAAAGCAATCTATCAATGACTTTTTGAGTTATTTCATTTGTCTGCTTTTGGTGCTCTTGGAATAGAATTCAGCTGCTTAGACAAAAAAATTTTTCAGAATTTACTTATGGGCCATTTCAGCATGCTTCAAGTATGCTGTACTACTATTAGTTGTAATTGAAAGCTATTACAAATGTGCATTTTGTAGGTTAGAGTATATTATAGTGTTTTAGATGTTGAAGCGACCATTCTTTTGTCAAAAAAAAAATTTATTTATGGGTTGTGTCTCCCATTTGTAAACTGAGGATCTCTCTTTTAAAGTTAGTATGAGGAAGAATGTCTGCCTTAGAAGTTTCCAAAGAATAAAAAAGTAAAATTCACTGGGAGTGTTTTTATTTAAAAAAATAATTCATGTTTATTGTAAAATAGTTGAGAAAATACAGATGAGCAAAAGAGACAACAAAAATCATTCTTACTCACCATTCAGAAATAATCACTTCTTTGACTAATCACAGTGTGCTGTGTGTAAGTCCCATCTTCTTTCATTGTGACTAGCTACATGTATATCATTTAAAAAATGGGATCACACTGTATACATTGTTTCAGAACCTGCTTTCCAATTGAACAGTGTCTTGCGAAAAGCTTTCTATGTCGTTAACTGTTAGTCTACAACATGTTTTCATGGCGAGGTTGCGCCATAATTGAATTAACCCATTTTTCCCTAACAGTTTTACCATTATAAATACTGACGTGGTGACACCCTTGGGCATAATCCAAAGGGCACAAAGAATTAAAAAGCTTCTGGTGTGCGTCGCCGAATTGTCCTTGCAGAATAACTGTGCCCACTTAGACAGACCCTAGTATGGTACGAGATTAGCCGTTTGACCAGTTCGCCTGTATGTTAAATGAGATCACACGTAGCACGTACCTAACGCAGCGACAGCATCAGGTAGCATCGCGTAAAACGTTGTTCTCTTTCTACTCCTTTCTCACCGAGGAAGAGACTCCCACTTTGTACACTTAAGTGCAGGAGGAACAGGTGTCTTTTGTGCACTGAATGCATTTGAGGCAGTGAGGTTTTTAAATAAGTGGCTGTCCTTACTGTTTTCACTGAGTTGTAAGAATGGACGTAGCCTATTCCGTTCTTGTCTTTTATGGAATGTGATTACACACCTTCAATTATTTGGACTATGAAATTTTCTTTATTATTATTATTATGTTAAGATGCTGGGGGTAGGAGTTTATTAATTTATTTATTTTTGCTGTGTTGGGTGTTCGTTTCTGGGCGAGGGCTTTCTCTAGCTGCGGCGAGCGGGGGCCACTCTTCATCGCGGTGCGCGGGCCTCTCACTGTCGCGGCCTCTCGTTGCGGAGCACAGGCTCCGGACGCGCAGGCTCAGTAGTTGTGGCTCACGGGCCTAGTTGCTCCGCGGCACGTGGGATCCTCCCGGACCTGGGCTCGAACCCGTGTCCCCTGCATTAGCAGGCAGATTCTCAACCACTGCGCCACCAGGGAAGCCCCTCTGTATTATTTTTAACCTAATCTTGTCAGATGGCTGTCTGTCTATCAACAACTGAGTTTCTCATTTCCCTAAGTGGAAATAAATTTTCTAAATATTTTGAATCATTGACTTTCAAGTCCACGAAAATGCCTTAAAGATACATAATGGTGATTCCAAAATCTATCAAAATAATAGGATTTGCAATGTCATTCCCTAAGACACCTAACCTTCCACTCACTTTCAGAACCTAGAGACGTTTTAAAAAGAAACTATTTTCGTACAAGTCATCCCGAGAGGCACAATAATAGTGACTGCACAGCGCAGAGTGATGGGGAACAGGATTTCCAAAGGGCAACGTTGCGAGCTAACGACAGCAGAGGATCGCAGAGCATCTATTTACAATTGCTCCCGCCTGAAACGCCTTTCAGGCCGAAACGGCCAGCCACCAGGAAGGACATGCTGCACTCCCAGGATGTCCTGGGGAAGAATAAAGCCCCCAAAATAACTTTGTCGCTGAAAACTTAGAATTCATGTCGTCAGCTTTAAAACAGAAAACAACTATAAAACAAAACGTCGCAGACAAAAACTAAAGAAAAAAAAAAAAAAAAAGGCAGTGCTCTCCCATGGAGGGAGAAAAGATGGTGTCTTCGCAAAAGGAGTAGCAAAGAAATAGCATGACCTCGGCATGTTTGTTCTCTGACATCGCTGGGCGCCTTCCCTCACCGCCTTTGACATTTTCCTAGCAAGGCCAGAATTTTCTGTTATGCCACTTCACACACACACACACACACACACACACACACACACACACAGCCAAAAACTGACCTTGAAATTCAGTTTCTCTTTTGTTTTCTTTAAAGGTACTGCATTCCTTGTGCTCAAGAATTAAAAGGAACAAATCTTAGAATTGCACAAGATGATTTTCACGTTAGCTTACTGTATCTGTTTCCCGAAGCTTAGTTTCCTTTAAAATGGTACTTTGCTCTTGTTTTATGCATTTAGTAATCATGCAAACCAAAGCCCCAAGCTTGCATTTGGTAAAGGAACAATCCTTCTCACCCATCCATCCAGTTCTTAGTGCTGCTGCTGATTTTTGTTTATTTGTTTGTTTGTTTTCTGCTGCTTCCCTCCACTCTCAGGACCCACTAATTCCAAGAATATTTAAAAATCTTAAAATGATGGGGAAAGCTTCCTTTAGTAATAGTGTAACAATAATATATTTATTAATTTTCTATAGCTGTCATAATCCATGATTTCTAGATGTATTTTTAATGTTAGTAAAACAGCTAACCGGTGACTTTAGCATTAGAAATAACTACTGTTGAAAGCTAAAGGATTTACACTATTATTTAAATTCTGTTCTTTGTTAGCATTGATGCCATTTCCTTGTTTCTGTTACCCTCTCTTATAACCTTTGAAAAGCAGTGAGGATGAATTGGTGTTTTACAAAACCTTAAAGTTCTCAGAAATGCCTTACCTTTCTATCGGAGAATCTATCACTGGTATAATTTTCATCCTGTACAGGCTTTTCATTTCATACAAATTATTTACATTTAATTCAATTAAGTTTATGATCGTCTCTAAATGATGAAAAACATACACAGTACTTAATATTTTTCAATAAAACCTTGCCTGCTCTTTAAAGCATTTAGTGAGATTGTCGGTTTACTGAGTACATGCATACAAAGCTATTTTCCTAGCTAGTTTTAGATGCTGGGGACGGTTAGTTCCCAAACATTGCAGCACACCAAGGTTACATATGTGATTCTTTTAAGTGGCTTCTAATGTTTCTATAACCTGATAAAATGCCATTAATCCTTTGTAGCCACTTTTTAAAAAGTATTGTTTGTGCTGAAAACAAGTTCAGAAATTCAAAGCAATTTTCTGTGAAGTAATATTATCCTTACATCAGCATAAACTAATTCTTTCAATAAAAGTGTTGGTGAATCCTGTGAGGGAAATAAAACATCTAATTGTTTATACTTTGGAAATCCAAAAGTGAAAATCTCACTCATTGCTTATGTTTTTGTGATTTGCATTATCTGGTACAGTGACAGTTATATGTTGTCTTCTCAGATGTTTGATAGTTTAGGAGAAACTTGGAATGACCTCGGGATGCTCTCTCTCAGCCCAGCTGCTTAACTCTGAATTCTACTCCATAACAGTGTGTGAAATCAGCACATCTCCTCAGAGCTCTCCCGTGGGTTGCAAGCGATCAAACAAACAAAACCATAGTGTCAAGACAGTTAGATTGGTTTAACAGAAAGGGAATTCTAAAGACATTCATGAATGACTCTAAAAAGGCACAACGAGAAGGCCATATCGTTATTAAAATCACCACAAGTACAAAAGCATCGCCGATACACACACACACACACACACACACACACACACACACACACACACACACACACAAGCTGTATACACATATTCTCAAATTCCTGGAAAATTATCGCAAATATATTGGCTTTACATGTCATTACGTGGCATATCCCTAAAATAGAACAAAAATACCCATACAGTTTTCAGATGAACAGCATCCTTTGCATTTCTAAATTCCTGTGTTTTCAGACATTTGTTTGTAAAGGATTTGCTATGAAATGTTTCCCAGTTGAGGCTCCTGGCCCTGGGAGTGACGTGGCCTGTGTCGTGTAACATTTGGTAGCTATAATGTCCGTTCAAGTTTCAAGTGTATCTCGCCTTTTCTGTAGCAAGAGCCAACCTGCGAATGTTGGATATACAGCCAGCTGCGGCCTCCTGGAGCTCCTGGTCGGGTGACCCCACCATATGCAGTAGAAGCTGCCACACACGGAAGAGCAGGGGAGAAGGGAAATAAGAATAAAACCATTAATCTAAACACATAAAGTTAGACGATAAGAATGAGGTTAAATATGGAATGCTTTTTAAGTCACCAAAAAAAAAAAAAGGCGGAGAAATTCCACTGTGGCAAATGCAAATATAAATGGTACTTAATCAGATGCAGGAATTTCTCATGAAATCCTTACCTTTTTATTTAATGGAGCTGAGCTAGACCTGTTTCTCCCTCCTTTCTTTGGTCATCTAACTGCTCGAAATTTCTGCTTTGAAGTTTCTCTTGCATCCTTTGTGGCTCTGCCACCTCTGGACACCAGCCAGCAGCGTGTCATGCCTAGACTGTTGGAGGACCCTCCGCGGCTTAATCTCTCTGCATTCCAGCCTACCCCATCGTGTCACAACCTAATTATATCAGTCCCTTAGAGACTTGCACTGACTCCCCAGGTCAGCTAACTACAGCCCAGTCTCTTAACCTGTCCTTGAAGGGTTTCTGTGCTCTGACCTCCGTTTACCTTTCTAGCCATTCATCTTTCTCCTGTTCCATCCTGTACTCCAAGGCCACGCTTCCCACTTCTTTTGCCTTGAATGGTGCCGTTACTCTACCTAAAATGCCTTCCCGTCTCCTTCTCTGACTCTCTGTTATCCACCTTTCATGACCCAGCTAACTTTTCTACAAAGCCGCCACTGATTCTGTCAAGCAAAATGCCATTTCTCCCTCATCAGAACTCTCATAGTTGTTTACTCAAATGTCTGTTGCTATACTTGAATTCTTCCCTTTTTCACAGACTTGTATTAATGCTTTTTGTCCTACTTTAGATTGTAAACTCTGGAAGAATCTTATAAAACCATACAGTGCCTGATAGATGGTAGATGCCAAATAAATATCAAATAAATTAATTAGAACTTTTAAAATCTATCAGTTGTAATTCTAACTAATAGTTCTGATGAAAGATTTAAAATGTAATTTGAGTTGAACATTTTTCATACAGTAGCCTTTGAGTACAAATGTGGATAATGTCACAGAATGAGGATGTCTTGATAAGGAAGGAAATATTGTAAAGAAAAATATTGTGAAACATCTTAAATATGGCAGGCTTAGGAGTTTGGCTTTTATTCTGCAGGTTATAAAAGGCAGTTGTTGAAGCACGTTAATCAGGAGAGTGACATGGTCATATTTGTATTTTAGAAAGATAAATTTTATGGCAACTTAATAGAATAAGGACTGTGGAGAGAGGGGACTGGTGGGAACTGCAACACCTCAGGCCAGAGGTGATAAGAACTGAGTAAAGCACAACCAGGAACAGCACAGAAGGAATGAGTTCAAGGGATATTTAGGGACTAAACTATTCAACAGACGGCCCAAGGACAGCTGGGTATCCAAAGAGAAGAAAATGAAAATGGTAGTCTCATATATGAGCATCCCTTCCAGGTAGACTGATGACTTAAATAAGAAAGCAAAACGTGAAACGTTTAGGAAGTTGTACAAGAGGAGACCTTGATCACACTGGGGTATTGAAGGGTGTCTGGCCTCTCCGTTTCTTGACCTCCTCATGTCAATGATTTTCACCGCATTTTAGCCCCTACTTCCGGGGTCACACCCTGGTTCTTATTTTTCATCACTCTCAACAGTCCAACCTCCCGACTCTCTGATAACAATTACTTCTCTTCTGATTTGGCCATTGAACTTGCTTGTTCTCATCACGACCTCTAGTCCACTGGCCTGTGGTCTTTTTCTTAACCCATCTCCTGTCTTCACTTCCTCCATAACCAGTTTAGATTCTACAGTCCATCTTTTCATTCATTCTCTTACCGGTTTCTTGAGCCTCCTCATGACATCCATCCATTAAAACCCTAACCCACTCTGTCTTCCCCGTGCCCTCACCTCTAACCGAGCCCTGCTGGAGACAACATGCGTGCAACAAGGCAAGTGAACCCATCGTAAATCCAGCCCCAACTGGATCCTCTCACTGCCCAGCAATCTGAATATGTCTCTCTCTAATTATGTCACTTCCTTGTTCTTTTCAATGCCCATTTAAAATCTTCTCCATTCTTGGACTTCCCTGGTGGTGCAGTGGTTAAGAATCCGCCTGCCAATGCAGGAGACACGGGTTCGAACCCTGGTCCAGGAGCAACTAAGCCCGTGGACCACAACTATGGAGACCGTGTGCCACAATTACTGAAGCCGGCACACCTAGAGCCCATGCTCCGCAACAAGAGAAGCCACCGTGATGAGAAGCCCGCGCACCGCAATGGAGAGTAGCCCCCGCTCGCCGCAACGAGAAAGCCCATGTGCAGCAATGAAGACCCAACGCAGCCATAAATAAATAAATAAATAATAAAATAAAATAAAATAAAATATAAAATAAAATAAATAAAATAAAATAAAATAAAAATAAAATCTTCTCCATTCTTTCCTAATCACCAACTCTTCCTCAGCAGATAACTTGTAAGGGCTCCTTCATAAGCTTGATACTTTCTCTCTAAACTGGGGTCCCCCAGTATGCTGCCAGATCAGTAACAGGGATTGTCCCTTAGTTGCTCAATCAGCAGTCTCCGTGCTTCACACTCACTTCCACCCTCCTCATCCCCTCACTCCACCAGCTAAGCAGCGCATCCTTGTGATTCAGCTGCCTACACTTATTTCAAAGTCATTCACTTCCCTCCATTGCCACTGGCACCACCCTTGCAAAGTCAGACTCAACAGCTTCTCTCCCTCCTTGCAGCCTCTCTCGCCTCCCTCTAATTAATTGTTCATACCGCAACCAGAGTAATTTCCTAAATTGTGAAGTTAACCAACAAAGGGAAAAATTCTAGAGAAACAAAAAGGAAATGAGACATGACCAGTCTTCTGAGATTCAAGAAAAAGAATTACTCTCTTCTGAGTCAAGGAAACAGGGCCTTTTGGGGGAGCTCGTGCCCTGTGAGTTTTGCATTGTTAACATAGACAAGGAGGCCATTAGATGAGGTGGTTCTAACGCCCTGGTAGCCTACGTAAGCAGAGCAAAACCTCAGCTAGAGTCAATGCACTGAATCTGAGAAAATACAACTTAAAAACAACCAATCACAAATCACCAGCTAGGCTTTCCCAAATAAGGCAACTACTTAAGCTATGGCCAATGAAGTCACTTCCTTGCTTTGCTTCCACCTCTTTGAAACGGAGCAGGACCCTGTGGTCCTTGTCCCCCATGTCCTCAGCCTGCCTTTTGTCTGTAGAAAAACTTTAGCCAAAGAATAAGTTTAATCAGAGAAGTGAGAAAATGCAGAAACAAAGGAAAACAGTCCAACAAGACTAAATAAAAATAATTTAGTCATTAAGCAAAGTCAAAGACCTTTAGTTCCTCTTCAAGGGCTATAGGTACTATTCTGAGCCATGTCCTGGAGGTACTGAAGCCCCACCAGGTGGGAGGAGTGAACCACATGATGACCAGACTGTAGCCGTGACAGAAGCTGCCACGATTCCAAGAGCTGGCCTCCAAGAAATGGGAACAAAGCAACCCTGGAACTGAAGACTAACTGTACAATCAAGATGACTCTGGTCAGACCACCGCGTGGCCAATGTCAAGATGACCGTCAGAGCTGACCGTGCTGTTTCTGCACGGAGCCCCCTCTCTCCGTCTATAAAAGCTCTTGCCCCTCGATTGTCAGGGTGGGTGTGGAGGGGAGTTGGCCCTTGGACAGGGGTCCACCCTCCCCCCACCCCCGATTCGGTTACCAGCATCCAAAATAAAGCAAACTTTCCTTTCCACCAACCTTACCTCTTTATTGGCTTTTGAGTGACAAGCAGCCAGACCCCACTTTTGGTCATATCTTCTCTATAAAAACCATCCCCTGGCTCCTGTTGGTGGAGCCCTACTAACCGTATTCAATTTGGTGCCGCCTGACTTGAATCAATGTTTGCTCAAATAGACTCTTGTAAATGCCTCCGCTTATCTTTTAAGAGTGTTATTGAGAGTTTTTCTCCAGCATCATTCAGTAACCTAGGTGTAGGATGTGGGACAGAGGACATATATTAAAGGATTGTAATTAATTTGAACAGCCATGAAGGCTGGGCTGGGCTGGAAGGGAAGTAAAACAGAAGTCTACTGATAATCCGGGAGAATGAGGAAGAGAGACTTCAGTGAAAACAGTGTTAGTGGGAATGAAGCATAGGAAGAAGTTGAAAAACAGGACATTATGGTCTGAGGAGGGATTACTGGGAGTTGAAGATTTATAGATAAGGTTGTCTTGAGAATTGACAAAGTCCGGGATGTGGCCATGGGCATATACGTCAGTATAAGATTGTTACAGTTTTATATACACACACACACACACACACACACACACACACACACACACACTTAATTTATATTCTCATTCTCTGTCTTCCTCTCTGCAGAAAGCGGAAATAGTGGAAAAGTGGAAAGAACAGAGTAGTAGTCGGCTCTCCCTGGCTACTGCAGCACGTAGCCTAGAAGTCTTTTTATAGCAGCTCACGCTTGAACCCCTTTCCTAGCTTGCAACTTTCAACTCTTGATCTACAGTTTGGTATTTTTACCAATCGACTTATTTGTTTATGCCTCACCTCACTATTACATGAAAACTTGTAAAGCAGATACGACGATATGAAATTTAGACTGTCTCTTCTGAATGCGTATTTAGCACAGTTCATCCACCACTTCTTTTTCATGCTCTCACAGATTTTAGTCTCCCACCTCATCACTGTAACCTTCCATCATCTTCATGTGTGGAGCGCTTGCTGTAAACGTGGCGAGTTCACGCTGCCGCATCGTTACTAAATCATTAACTAAGAGCATCCCAGGCTTGACGTCGAGGGAGCCTACATACTCCTCTATTCTCAGAGGGGCCTGTTTTCCCCTTCATTCTACTTTCCAATCTTCAAATTAGTTATTTTATCAAAACCAAACGTTCCAATCAGTTTCTTGGCAAATTATATAATCACTTGAGGGTTTTCTCCCTCCTTTTCCCAAGTACAATAGATGATTAATATGAGTTCATGAGTTCCCTCGTTGATTCCACCGTCTTCTAAAATATAGCATTAACATTCTCCCACCAGTCTAAATCACTTTAATAGACAATATTTATTACTATATTAATTTTTAAAATTGTAGTCATGTCATCCTAATGAATAACGTCAGTTACCTGTGGCTGTTTCTGGGCCCTGGATTAGGGGGTCTGATGCCACCTTAAAAGCTTATTTCTACAAGCAAATGGGATGTAGAAATGGTCCAGTGTCCAACCGCCCTGCATATGCTGTTCAGAAAACTGGAGGACAACAGGGGCAGCGACTTGCTACAGAGAACTCAGCTAAGCTTGCCTCGCAGGGACAGCCTGCCTCACTGTGCTCTCGTCTTGGGCCTCTCCTGCAGCAGTTTTCGTTGTTGGTTTTCTAAATCTAGGGAGAAGTGAAATGGAGCTCTAGCTGTGAACCCCAACTGCCTGAGTGAGGAGCTAGACGCCTCCTTATCCTGTTCATCTCCTCCATGGGGAAGGCAGTGTCAAGTAGTAGTCAGGCCGTGGGCTTTGCAGCTCCTTGGATTTGTATCCCGACTTCTCGACTTACTGGGCAAGTTATGGATCCTTTCAGCTCTGCCTTCTCATGTGTTTAATGGGGTCACCTCTCTCTGAGGGTCATCGTGAAGACGGATGAGACAGTACACACCTTTAAAAGTGCTTGACCGCCTGTGTTCCCAGGCTCTTGCGGTCTCTCTATGTTGTGATCTTCGTATCCCGCCGCTCCCCTCTTCCAGTTTTGTCCGATTGTTCCCTGAGGCCGTGTGTGAGGGGGAAACTGGAGAAGCAGAGGCAGGGAGACTTTACCCCAGAAAGGGCAGAGGATCCCTTGTGGAGAGAAGCAACAACGGATGGGAAGGAAAGGCAAAGGCAGAAAGAGGGCAGAGGATCCACCCGGTTTTGAAGAGACGGTTTGGAGAGCTTGGAGTAGGGGCTTATTTGGGAGCAAGTTCAGAGAGAGGGATGCGGAGCGGAACAGAGGTCGGGGGTTCTAAAGAGCTTGACGGAGCTCGACTGTGCTCCCGCGCTTCGAGAGAGGGAAACCAGGATCGCGGTTACCTTCAGCTGCTCCCTGGCGGCCAGGCTTGCGTGGCTCAGACGCACGGCCCAGTCACGCATGGACCGCGAGGGGCCCTGCTTCATACAGGTTATGCACCGAATCCTGTAAACCAAGGGCCCAGGACAAAGTGCGTGCTGTGTAATTGCCATCCGGGATCGCGGTGCTTTCTTCACCAGTGCCGAAGTCCAGTTCTGGCATTTACTGTTTGGACCCCAGCCCTGCTTAGCTTGAGAAGCACAAGGAAGCAGGCATTCTGGCCCTGCGGTCCGCCTGCCTCGATCAGCACTTGCTCCAGGCCCTCCCTTGTCTCTGGTTGAGTCCGTGGGTGCCAACGCTCCAGGCTTCGCTTGGCCACTACTGCCTGGCACAGCTCCCTGCCCGTTGGCTGATGCCTGCCCAAAACGGACCGGTGTTGTGCCCACACTCCCCTCAGACCTGGGTGGCGTTCTGTGGTTCCCTCTCCAGCCTTCCAAGAGTCAGATGCATTTATTCCCGAGCCTTTGATGCCGGTTACATAATTTCAAATTACATAAACCAGTGGACAGTGAGCGTGAAACGCCAGGCACGCTGTTAGCACCTGTGTCTGTGACAGAGCCTGTGGCGTGCTGGCGGCCCCTGGTCTCTACCGGACAGGGCTGCTGAGAGGCCATGCCCTGTGCCAGCACACACACTATGTTAGGGTACAGTGTTCAGTCGATGCCGGTACCTTTTATGACCCAACTGCCTCAATGACTTTGCCTGTTACCGAACCTCTACTCCTGAGCGCATTGAAAGGGCTACTGCTCTTTGGGGAGTTAAGTTCGCCTCAGTTTCCTGCTCTCACCATGAGGTTCCCTTCCACCTCCAACACGCTGGTGAGTGAATGTTTAGCCTAAAAACTTGATCGGGGGGGCCCAGCAGTCCAGTGTTTCAAGTGACTAAAATGTAGACAAGGGTGAAAGGTTTAAAAATAGATGAAAGGAGAAAAGCATGGCTTAGAAAGGTACATGTGGTAGAGGTGACAGCTGCCCCCTTAAACATAGCTCCAGTGACTCACTGGCCTCGGGCCACAGGCTGCCTGATGTGTGTACAGCGTGAAGCGGATTTGTTAGCTACCAAGCTTACTGTGTGCCAGGCACCGGGAACTTCTCTTTGGCGGCTGACCTTATCCTGCGCGGGCCATTTTCCTTACCCAGGAACATTCTCAGTCAAGGGTACAGCGTTGGAAGTGTAACATTCTCTGCCTGCTAAAGGTCTGAAGGGCTTGATACTTGGGAGGCACTCCTAGGACCCTCCCTGGGTGTCGCTGCTCTCTGAAGTTATTTTCCCTGAACTTTATTTTGCCGTTAATGAATGCGACTCATTGCATTGTTAAGACATCCAGAGGCCGCGTAGCGAATGCTGCTTTACAAATTGAGTGAGGATGTGCGACTTTCCCAAACCATTATCCGAACAACATGTACTGTGTATGTGTCTTGGTTTTGAATTAGGCTCAGGAATATGTTTTTCGTAAGAGCTTCACAAGCAAACGAGGGCACCCAGAGGAATGCCTTTAAAACGACTATAAACAGCCACATAACGGAAACAGTGCAAAATCCTGCATTTGAGGGGCAGCTAACAGAAAGTAAAGAACAGCATGTTTTCAAATCACTAACACACATGGCAAGGGGAAGGTGGTATGTGATACTTTGAGATCATTACTTAAAAGGAGTACTTTCCTTAGGAAGGTGAGATGCAAACTGGGTACAAGTGGTTATGGAATTGGTATGCATTTTTTTTCCAGTATATGTTTTTTGATTTGTAGACTTTTTCCAACTATAAAAACATTTTAAAATCTTATAAGGAGTTAAAACACCTCAGATTTACCTTTTTGAAGTGTTTGTTACTTTCAAAAACTTTCCTCTTTTTCATCCTCCCCCTCCCCCAAACATACCCAGAGACCTTAAATTTAGTGGGAGTTTCATATAGACACTGAAGGAAAACCAGCTCCCTTGCTTTAGAACTTAATTGCACAGAGCACTTTATATTTTTTGTTTGTTTGTTTTCTGTACGCGGGCCTCTCACCGCTGTGGCCTCTCCCGTTGCGGAGCGCAGGCTCCGGACGCGCAGGCTCAGCGGCCACGGCTCACGGGCCCAGCCGCTCCTGGGATCCTCCCGGACCGGGGCACGAACCCGCGTCCCCTGCATCGGCAGGCGGGCTCTCAACCACTGCGCCACCAGGGAAGCCCGCACAGAGCACTTTAAAACATCATTCAAACACATAACTTTTCATAGCGTTGGTGTGAACGAGGACACGGGGAGGTGCACCGAGAGTGGTCTGTGGATTGGGCGCACAAGCGCTTCCAGTGGCAAAGGCTTTGGTCACAAGGCACATGCGCTCAGAATGCAGCTGTGACCTGAGCTTCACATCCCCTGGAAGGTGAGACGAAGGTAGCAAGGGAATCAGAGTCTGCGTCCAATTGCTACTTTTACAACTAACAGTTCATGACTTTATGTAATATTTCAGTTGTATGAAAAGTATGTATGAAAAGTACCAATTTGAGGGATAACAGATTTTCTTGTGGTTGGACCTGACATGGTTTGGGCGAACCCAGGCTGGGAACAGGAGTTCTCATTAGAGCCGGAGGAGCGCTGAAAAACCTGCATGCACGCCGAGCTCGGCGGGTTTTCCAGAAAACCCTGGTGTTCCCAGAGCTGATCTGAACCCTTCCTCTTCTGTCAGTTTCCCAGGCAGTGAGGTGAGGTTTGCGCGACCCAGGAACGCACGATGTCTCTGGACCCTGTCCTCTGGGCTGGTGGCCTCCTGGCTGTCGGGCGGGCTGGGCTCTGCTGCAGAGACTCTCGGTGGGTCCCGACCCCAACTCTGAGCCTTGCTAACTCATTTCACGTGGCACCTCCCCAGAGCCATGGGCCTCAAAACACGTTTTACGTTTGCTGGTTGGGGCAAAACGTTTGAGTCTGCTTTTCGGGGAAGTGAAGCAAGGAGCTGCCTCTGCGTGGTGTCTGCTTGCCTCTGGGTGCCAGGAGCGCATGCCCTGTGACCCAAGGGCCACGGCCACAGAGCTTGGGAGGCGTCTGCTGCTTCCATCCACTGCCCTTTCTGTGTAGACGCTCCTTCGCCCTGGAGTAGGTTTGTCCTCTGGTTTTCCCTCGAGTTGTCTTTACATGAGCCTTCCACTAGAGCACTGTTGTGCCCAGATGCGCGCGCACACACACACACACGCGCACACACACACACACGCACACACACACACACGCGCACACACACACACACGAGATTAGAGTATTGCGTCTGGTGTCCTGGGTGGGAGAAATAGGTCACATGACAAAGAGTGCCCTAACGGCCCTCTTCTACAGAATGCCAGAAATGGAGACTGACTTGGTTTCTGGCTGGATCAGCGGTTCATGGGACCCTGCTCTCTTCTAGAGGAAAAGGAAGTGACAAGTCTCTGCACGCCCTGGGCAGAAGCTCATGGTGTCACATGGAGCAGCTTCAAGTCACTCTTCCATTTTGTTTCCTATCAAATATAGAGAACATTTGTGTCTACGGAGGTTTCCCAGATAAGAATGACAAAGAAAAGATAGGGTAAGGATGGATAAAAAGACACACAGGGACACGGTTGTTTACAATTGCATTTTGCTATTGGGTAGATCAAAGTGACAAAGATAATTCTCTCGAGTAAAAAGGAAAACAGAACGTGCTCGTAGGTTATGGGATGTAGCGGCTGTGAGTTCACACTCTGGGTTCAGACAGTCGGGTTTTCAGTCTTACATTCTCCTCAGTGTGTATGACCTGGGGTACCTTTCCCTGAGCCTCAGTTTTTTTCTTTTTTCTTTTTTTTTCATTTGTATAAGTACATGTTTTCGCTTTATTGTGGCATACTATTCCAAGTAGGATTTCTGCATGATACTTTTTTTTTGAATTTTATTTATTTTTTTATACAGCAGGTTCTTAATAATTATCCATTTTATACATATAGTGTGTACATGTCAATCCCAATCTCCTAGTTCATCCCACCACCACCCCACCCTGCCACTTTCCCTCCCCTGGTGTCCATACGTTTGTTCTCTGCATCTGTGTCTCAATTTCTGCCCTGCAAACTGGTTCATCTGTACCATTTTTCTAGGTTCCACATATATGCGTTAATATACGATATTTGTTTTTCTCTTTCTGACTTACTTCACTCTGTGTGACAGTCTCTGTGTCCATCCACATCTCTACAAATGACCCGATTTCATTCCTTTTTATAGCTGAGTAATATTCCATTGTATATATGTACCGCCTCTTCTTTATCCATTCATCTGTTGATGGTTATTTAGGATGCTTCCATGTCCTGGCTATTGTAAGTAGTGCTGCAATGAACACTGGGGTGCATGTGTCTTTTTGAATTATGGTTTTCTCTGGGTATATGCCCAGTAGTGGGATTGCTGGGTCATAGGGTAGTTCTATTTTTAGTTTTTTTAAGGAACCTCCATACTGTTCTCCACAGTGGCTGTATCAGTTTACATTCCCACCAACAGTGCAAGAGGGTTCCCTTTTCTCCATACCCTCTCCAGCATGTGTTGTTTGTAGATGTTCTGATGATGCCCATTCTAACTGGTGTGAGATGATGATACCTTATTGTAGTTTTGATTTGCATTTATCTAATAATTAGTGATGCTGAGCAGATTTTCATGTGCCTCTTGGCCATCTGTATGTCTTCTTTGGAGAAATGTCTATTTAGGTCTTCTGCCCATTTTTGGATTGGGTGGTTTGTTTTTTTAATATTGAGCTGCATGAGCTGTTTGTATATTTTGGAGATTAATCCTTTGTCCATTGATGCATTTGCAAATATTTTCTTCCATTCTGAGGGTTGTCTTTTCGTCTTGTTTGTAGTTTCCTTTGCTGTGCAAAAACTTTTAAGTTTCATTACATCCCATTTGTTTATTTTTGTTTTTATTTTCATTACTCTAGGAGGTGGATCAAAAAAGATCTTGTTGTGATTTATGTGAAAGAGTGTTCTGCCTATGTTTTCCTCTAAGAGTTTTATAGTGTCCAGTCTTACATTTAGTTCTCTAATCCATTTTGAATTTATTTTTGTGTATGGTGTTAGGGAGTGTTCTAACTTCACTCTTTTACATGTAGCTGTCCAGTTCTCCCAGCACCACTTATTGAAGAGACTGTCTTATCTCCATTTTATATCTTTGCCTCATTTGTCATAGATTAGTTGACCATAGGTGCATGGGTTTACCTCTGGGCTTTCTATCCTGTTCCATTGATCTATATTTCTGTTTTTGTGCCAGTACCCTATTGTCTTGATTACTATAGCTTTGTAGTATAGTCTGAAGTCTGAGAGCCTGGTACCTCCAGCTCCATTTTTTTCCCTCAAGATTGCTTTGGCTATTTGGGGTCTTTTATGTCTCCATACAAATTTTAAGACTTTTTGTTCTAGTTCTGTAAAAATTGCCATTGGTAATTTTATAGGGATTGCATTGAATCTGTAGATTGCTTTGGGTAGTATAGTCATTTTCACAATATTGATTCTTCCAATCCAAGAACAAGGCATATCTCTCCATCTGTTTGTTTCATCTTTAATTTCTTTATCAATGTCTTATAGTTTTCTGCATACAGGTCTTTTGTCTCCCTAGGTAGGTTTATTCCTAGGTATTTCATTCTTTTTGTTGCAGTGGTAAATGGGAGTGTTTCCTTAATTTCTCTTTCAGATTTTTCATCATTAGTGTATAGGAATGCAAGAGATTTCTGTGCATTAATTTTGTATCCTGCAACTTTACCAAAATCATTGCTTAGCTCTAGTAGTTTTCTGGTGGCATCTTTAGGATTCTCTATGTATAGTATCATATCATCTGCAAACAGTGACAGTTTTACTTCTTCTTTTCCAATTTGTATTCCTTTTCTTTCTTTTTCTTCTCTGATTGCCATGGCTAGGACTTCCAAAACTATGTTGAATAATAGTGGTGAGAGTGGACATCCTTGTCTTGCTCCTGATCTTAGAGGAAATGCTTTCAGTTTTTCACCATTGAGAATGATATTTGCTGTGGCCTTTATTATGTTGAGGTAGGTTCCCTCTATACCAACTTTCTGGAGAGTTTTTATCATAAATGGGTGTTGGATTTTGTCAAAAGCTTTTTCTGCATCTACTGAGTTGATCATATGATTTTTCTTCTTCAATTTGTTACTATGGTATATCACATTGATTGATTTGCATATATTGAAGAATCCTTGCATCCCTGGGATAAATCCCACTCGATCACGGTGTGTGATCCTTTTAATGTGTTGTTGGATTCTGTTTGCTAGTATTTTGTTGAGGACTTTTGCATCTGTATTCATGAGTCAAATTGGTCTGCAATTTTCTTTTTTTTTGTATTATCTTTGTCTGGTTTTGGTATCAGGGTGATGGTGGCCTCATAGAATGAGTTTCGGAGTGTTCCTTCCTCTGCTATTTTTTGGAAGAGTTTGAGAAGCATGGGTGTTAGCTCTTCTCCAAATGTTTGATAGAATTCACCTGTGAAGCCATCTGGTCCTGGACTTTTGTTTGTTGGAAGATTTTTAATCACAGTTTCCATTTCATTACTTGTGATTGGTCTTCTCATATTTTCTATTTCTTCCTGGTCCAGTCTTGGAAGGTGATACCTTTCTAAGAATTTTTCCTTTTCTTCCAGGTTGTCCATTTTATTGACATAGTGTTGCTTGTAGTAGTCTCTTAAGATGCTTTGTATTTCTGCAGTGTCTGTTGTAACTTCTCCTTTTTCATTTCTAATTTTATTGATTTGAGTCCTCTCCCTCTTTTTCTTGATGAGTCTGACTAACGGTTTATCAATTTTGTTTATCTTCTCAAAGAACCACCTTTTAGTTTTATTGATCTTTGCTATTGTTTTCTTCATTTCTATTTCATTTATTTCTGCTCTGATCTTCATGATTTCTTTCCTTCTACTAACTTTGGCTTTTGTTTGTTCTTCTTTCTCTAGTTCTTTCAGGTGGAAGGTTAGATTGTTAAATTGAGATGTTTGTTGTTTCTTGAGATAGGATTGTATTGCTATAAACTTCCCTCTTAGATCTGCTTTTGCTCCATCCCATAGGTTTTGGATTGTTGTGTTTTCATTGTCATTTGTCTCTAGGTATTTTTTGATTTCCTCTTTGATTTCTTCATTGATCTCTTGGTTATTTAGTAACATATTGTTTAGCCTCCATGTATTTGTATTTTTTACGTTTTTTCTCTGTAATTGATTTCTAATCTCATAGCACTGTGGTCAGAAATGATGCTTGATACGATTCCAATTTGCTTAAATTTACTGAGGCTTGATTTGTGACCTCAGATGTGATCTATCCTGGAGAATGTTCCATGTGCACTTGAGAAGAAAGTGTAATCTGCTGTTTTTGGATGGAATGTCCTATAAATATCAATTAACTCTATCTGGCCTATTGTGTCATTTAAAGCTTGTGTTTCCTTATTAATTTTCATTTTGGATGATCTGTCCATTGGTGTAAGTGAGGAGTTAAAGTCCCCCACTATTACTGTGTTAGTGTCGATTTCCTCTTTTATAGCTGTTAGCAGTTGCCGTATGTATTGAGATGATCCTGTGTTGGGTGCATATATAATTGTTATATCTTCTTCTTGTATTGATCCCTTGATCATTATGTAGTGTCCTTCCTTGTCTCTTGTAACATTCTTTATTTTATTTATTTATTTATTTATTTATTTATTTATTTATTTATTTATTTGTGCTAGGCGGGCCTCTCACTGTTGTGGCCTCTCCCGTTGCGGAGCACAGGCTCTGGACGTGCAGGCTCAGTGGCCATGGCTCACGGGCCCAGCCACTCCGCAGCATGTGGGATCTTCCTGGACCGGGGCACGAACCTGTGTCCCCTGCATCAGCAGGCAGATTCTCAACCACTGCGCCACCAGGGAAGCCCTTCATTCTTTATTTTAAAGTCTATTTTTTCTGATATGAGTATTGCTACTCCAGCTTTCCTTTGATTTCCATTTCTATGAAATATCTTTCCATCCCCTCACTTTCAGTCTGTATATGTCCCTAGGTCTGAAGTGGGGTCTCTTGTGGACAACATATATATGAGTCTTGTTTTTGTATCCATTCAGCGAGCCTGTGTCTTTTGGTTGGAGCATTTAATCCATTCACGTTTAAGGTAATTATCGATATGTATGTTCCTATTACCATTTTCTTAATTGTTTTAGGTTATTGTAGGTCCTTTTCTTCTCTTGTGTTTCCCACTTAGAGAAGTTCCTTTAGCATTTGTTGTAGAGCTGGTTTGGTGGTGCTGAATTCTCTTAGCTTTTGCTTGTCTGTAAAGCTTTTGCTTTCTCTGTCGAATCTGAATGAGATCCTTGCCGTGTAGAGTAATTTTGGTTGTAGGTTCTTCCCTTTCATCACTTTAAATATGTCATGTCACTCCCTTCTGACCTGTAGAGTTTCTGCTGAGAAATCAGCTGTAAATCTTATGGGAGTTCTCTTGTATGTTATTTGTCATTTTTCCCTTGCTGCTTCCAGTAATTTTTCTTTGTCTTTAATTTTTGCCAACTTGATTACTATGTGTCTCAGCATGTTTCTCCTTGGGTTTATCCTGTATGGGACTGTCTGCACTATCTGCACTTGGGTGGCTATTTCCTTTCCCTTATTCTGAAATCTTTTTCTGGAAGGTTGCCTATCTCCACTTCATTTAGTTGTTTTTCTGGGGCTTTATCTTGTTCCTTCATCTGGTACATAGCCCTCTGCCTTTTCATTTTGTCTATCTTTCTGTGAATGTGGATTTTGTTCCACAGGCTGCAGGATTGTAGTTCTTCTTGCTTCTGCTGTCTGCCCTCTGGTGGATGAGGCTATCTAAGAGGCTTGTGCAAGTTTCCTGATGGGAGGGACAGGTGGTGGGTAGAGCTGGCTGTTGCTCTGGTGGGCAGAGCTCAGTAAAACTTTAATGTGCTTGTCTGCTGATGGGTGGGGCTGGGTTCCCTCCCTGTTGGTTGTTTGGCCTGAGGCGACCCAACACTGGAGCCTACCTGGGCTCTTTGATGGAGCTAATGGCAGACTCTGGGAGGACTCACGCCAAGGAGTACTTCCCAGAACTTCTGCTGCCAGTGTCCTTGTCCCCACAGTGAGCCACAGCACCCCCCGCCCCGGCCTCTGCAGGAGACCCTCCAACACTAGCAGGTAGGTCTTATTCAGTCTCCTATGGGGTCACTGCTCCTTCCCCTGGGTCCTGATGTGCACGCTACTCTGTGTGTGCCCTCCAGGAGTGGAGTCTCTGTTTCCCCCAGTCCTGTCAAAATCCTGCAGTCAAATCCCACTAGCCTTCAAAGTCTGATCCTCTGGGAGTTCCTCCTCCCGTTGCCAGACCCCCAGGTTGGGAAGCCTTATGTGGGGCTCAGAACCTTCACTCCAGTGGGTGGACTTCTGTGGTATAAGTGTTCTCCAGTTTGTGAGTCACCCACCCTGCGGTTATGGGATTTGATTTTACTGTGATTGCACCCCTCCTACCATCTCATTGTGGCTTCTCCTTTGTCTTTGGATGTGGGGTATCTTTTTGGTGAGCTCCAGTGTCTTCCTCTCGATGATTGTTTAGTAGTTACTTGTGATGCCAGTGCTCTTACAACAGGGAGTGAGAGCATATCCTTCTACTCTGCCATCTTCAAGCCTCAGTTTTCTTATCAGTAAAATTAGGGTTTGCAATAATGCCATTTTAATGGGATAGATGTGGGGATTCAATGAGATGATGAATGTAAAGTGTTTATACTACATGCTCATAAATGATGATCCTTTTTATTACTATTGTTGTGAACTGGAGGTTGTTGTTGAGTAGAGAGAGTCAAATAAAATTTGCTGTCAGCTCCCTTTCTCTGCTAGAGTTCCAACTGGACTGATCCAAATAAGCAATTTTAATCTAATTGTATTGGAAATTAATGTTAACAGGAGGTTTGTGGTGTCCTATTAAGTGAACAAAAACATAAGGCAAGGAAGTTGCACTAACACAAGTCTGTGTTCATTCTAATATATGATGAGTTCTGTTCAGATTAGAGTCCCCTCCTGAATCAGTCTCTAGCCCAGAAGGACATCAGACCCCCATGGATGAACAAAGGCATATAGTAGATAATTAAAATGGGATAAATGCCTTGGATCTGGAATATATTTGCAATGGGAAATAGAAGTTGGATGAATATGGAAATGGTCAGTGGAGTTTTAAATATTCACAGAAAGGTAAGGCTAAACTATATAACTTATTAATTTATATTATAAAAAAACAGAGCTCACCCACACCTCTTGTGTTATTAGAATAATTGAATAAAACTTCTCTACCTCCTTCCTGCAAAAGACTATCCTATAAACTCAGTTGCAAGGCTGGCCAGAACTCAAATGCATTTTCACTCAAGTATTTTTCTTCCTATTGGGTTGGAAAATGTTAAAGGTAACTCAGTCTAAGTGAAGGAAGGTGGAGAAGATGGTAGAGAAGGGAAATAAACTGATAATTTAATATTTTAAATTATTGCTATTAATCTCTTCCCCTGCCTGACCTTTACAAGATGTGATAAGAAAAAGATAAGTGCCCAGCCTGCAACTGCTCTCAGAGCAGGGCAGGGATGAGCTAGGAGAAGGTGCAATCTAGGATAAGGCCATGGGGAATGGCCATGGGAGGCCACCTGTGATGACCCCGAGTTTATTATTATCTGTAAGTTATATTTTTAAGGTTCTCAGAGCAAGGCCTGGCTCACAGTAACTGCTCTCCGGTTGTTAGCCCTTAGTACTCTAGTAGAAAACACACTTCAGGAGCTGTACACTCATGCCAACACTAGTAACAAGTGACAGTGATGAAAAGTGTCTACAATTGGCTGGAATGACTGACCCTGTCAAGAAGAGGTCAGGCTGCTCCTGGGCAGTGGAGGCTGGGTCACGTGCATGAGCACCTCTGTAAAAGAGAGGGCAAAGTTTCTCAGGAATAGGTTGGTGGGATAGAGTCTCTGAGTCCCTGTCAAGTTCTGCTTCTGTGATAGGTTCCAAGAGTCCTTTCTGGAGAAATCAGGGAGACCCGAGAGACAGGGCTCACAGTCCTTGGGGGCTCTGGTGGCCGGAATATAGGCCGGGTGCTGCAGAAGAAGGAAGAGACTGCTCTGTATTTTTGCTTTGAGTTTCACTACAGCTTTCCTCTGGTTCTTAGTGGCTCAAAGAACACTTCTGTGGGGTAAGATGATCTTGAAATAGAGCAGTCAGGAACTTCACCAATATGTGTTCAAACAAGACCAAGCATGAATTAGAATATGAGCTGGGCTTGTCAATATTCTATTTGAAGATTTAGAAGACATTTGAAAGAGATATTAAAAGGATAATCATATCCTCCAGTAGCTTCTTGAAAAATGTGCAAAGGAGGTAAACCTCTTAAGACTTACATGACTTCTTTCATACGTAATTTAACAGTTTGCTTTGGTATAGAATTCTAGGTTGGAAGTAATTTTTGAGGAGTTGGAAGAGTTTTGAAGGTAATGCTCTATTTTCTACTTGCTTCTGGTTTTACTGTTGAGAAGTCCAAAGTGATTCTTGATGTTTGGTTTGTGATCTCTCTCTCTCCTTCTTTCTCTTTTGAAGATTACAAAATCATGTGTGTGTGTGTGTACTTAACGTCCTGAAATTTTACAATGCCGTTATTTCATCATAGGCCTGTTTTCATCCACTGTATACAGGCACCTGATAGTCCCTTTCAATCCAGCGGTTCATGCACTTTAGTTCTGGGAAAGTCTCCAATTATTTCATTCCATTTCCTCCTCTCCGTTTTCTCAATTATCTCCTTCTGAAGCCAATCTTCCGAAGTTATGTCTTTTGCATGGTTCTCTTTTTCTTAATCTTTCCTATTTTCATTTCTTTATCTTTTTGCTCCACTTTCTGGGAGGTTTCTTTACCTTTATTTTCCAACTATTCTATTGAATTTGTGCTTCCTGAATGCTTTTTTTTTTTTTAGAGTCCTATTCTGGTTTCATGGATGTGATAACTTTTATATCACCTGAGGATGTTGATTTTTTTTCTTCTCTGTGCTACACTTTGTTTATTCCAAGGATTGATCTGTTCATTTCTGTTTATTTCAGATTCTATCTTACAGGTTCAGGACATCCTCTAGATGCAGTTACTCATTGGATGATTGGAGATTTTGAGTATGTAGGTGGGGCTTGCTGACTTTGTGCTTTACTACAGGGTGATCAGGGTGGTCTCAGGGCCACTTACAATGGTGCCCTCTATGAAGACACCAGATTGAAGGGGGCTGAAATGCAGCCCTCACTTACTTACCAGTTCATGAACCCCGGTCAGAGGCTATGTCTTCCTGAAAGAAGGGATGCCTTTTTCCTCCCACAAAACTGTGATCTGCTTTTCAAGTCTGACATTAGCAAAGCTTCATCTACCCAGAGGAAATAACGTTTTCCAATCCACACAACAGTTTCCCACAGGCCAGCAGAGGCCCTGGGAAGGCTGGCTGAAGTTCTCCTCAGGTCAATATCTTGATAGCTTTTGTGTTGAGCTGGTCAAATTCTGCAAGAAAGAGCTTTTCAGACTCTAGCCAGCAGAGTAAAGGATTGGCTTTGAGAGATCTGTGAGTGAGTAGGACACAGAGCTCCATTCAATGGAGCTTAATCTCCATCTTGGATAGAGTAGCCACACCTCACAGTGGCTGCTGTCCTCCAGCCCAGAGACACTGTTTTACCCTCTGTAGACAGATGCTGGGCTGGGGACAGCAGTGACTCTGTGGGGTGGAGTTGGACAAGGGGCTCTAGCTTCCACCCAGTCTTGCTTGTTGGAGCCTGCACTGTCAACCCTACCAAACAGTTCCAGAGGTACTTAGTACTACTAGTTCCTGATATTTTGAAGCTTCCACATTGTAAATTGGGTTTGGTCTCAGTTTTCCTCACTTTTGACTTTGCATTCTGATTCCTCAGATCTGCTGGGCAGTTGCCACTCTCCCACTGAATTTCAACATATACAAATTTATTATATTCTCCTCTGCAATTCTCCAATTTTCCTTGTCCCTGTTGGTTTTGTGTTTTTTTTTTTAAGTTTCTTGAATGTAATGTTAGTAGATTTCAGAAGGAAGAAAAATTTAACTCACGAGTTTAATTTGCTATCTTACTTGGAATAGTCCATAGGTTTCCTCCAGACTCTAAGAAAAATGCCCTCTTGTTATCAATTCTGGATACAGTGCCTGCATTTAACTTGTGTTTTCTCCCTTTGGGAATAGATTGAAAGTCCATGTGGCTGTCTGTGTCCTATTGTTAAATCACTTTTGTGAGAGAATATTTAGAAGTAAGTTTTTTTGGAGACAAGTTATATGTGTGTATGTAAATATATATACATATATGCAGTCATCCTTCAGTATCCATAGGGGATTGGTTCCAGGACCTGCCACGGATACCAAAATCCACAGATGCTCAAGTCCCATAGTTGGTCCCCTGTAACTGTAGTTCCACATCCATGGATTTAACCAACTATTGAAAAACATCTGCAAATAAGTGGATGCACACAGTTCAAACCCATGTTGTTCAAAGTCAACTGTGTGTGTGTGTATACATATATATGACGAATATAAGTTGTACATATAATGTGTATTATATCAAGGAGTGAAATGATAAAATTTAAGTCTCCAGCTCTGACCTGAACTCTGACCATTTAACTGCCTAGTTGACATCTCCACTTGGATATAAAAATACACATTAAATTTTACATGGACAAAGCTGAACTCCTGATTCTCCCACCTGAAACCCGTTTTCTCACAGCCTCTCCATCTCAATTCATGTCAACTCATCTCTCCAGTTGCTTGGGCCAAAGACATTGGAGTGTCCTCAGCTTCCTTTTTGCTCATGGCCCTCATCCAAGGCATGAACAAATCTGTTGGCTCCACCTTCAAAATGTGCCCAGAGTTGGACCTCTTTTGACTACCTCCACAGCAGTGGTCTGAGTCACTATTCTCTCTTGCCTGAATATAATAATTAGGCTAAGTTTTTGATATGCAAAAAAGATCTGGGGCTGACTTTGAAGGTATAGCCTAGAGAAAACTAAATCCCTCAGATTTTTTGGTAACTTAGGAGAATCTTTCCTTCTTTTAAGAAGAAAAGGCAGAGAAGAGAAAAGACAACTTAAGTGATCTGCTGGGAGAATGAGAGCCTAGGTCAGAAATGTTAAAGGGACTTCTTTAAGCTGAAAAGAAATGGTACTAATTAATAACAAGAAAACATACCAAAGTAAAAAATCTCACTGGAAAAGGTAAATATATAGTAAAGGTAATGAATCATTCACTTATAAAGCAAGTCTGAAAGTTAAAGACAAAAATAAAATTACAATAATTAGTCAAGGGATGCATACAATTAAAAGATATAAAAAGTGACATAAGTGATATATCACTTTTTATATCATATAAAAAGTGATATAAGACATGATGGGGGAATAAAAAAAGTTCTAGGATGTGTTCAAATTTAAGTTGTTATCAGCTTAAAACAGACTATTACATACATACGATGTTATATGTGAACCTCACAGTAACCACGAAGCAAAAATTTATAGTAAATACACAAAAAGAAAAATGACAAAAGAACCTGAACATAACACTAAAGAAATTCCATGTAAGAAATGTAACCACAAAGGAAGAGAGAAAGAGAAGAAGAAAGGAACAGAGAGAACTACAAACCAGAAACTACAAGCCAGAAAACAGCTAACAAAATGGCAGTAAATACATACCTATCAATAATTACTTTAAGTGTAAATGGACTAAATGCTGCTATTGAGGGGACTTTCCTGGCAGTCCAGTGATTCAGACTTCACCTTCCAATGCAGGGGGTGTGGGTTCAATCCCTGGACAGGGAGCTGAGAGCCCACATACCTCATGGTCAAAAAACCAAAACATAAAACAGAAGCAATATTGTAACAAATTCAATAAGGACTTTAAAAATGGTCCATATAAAAAATTAAAACATAAATAAAAATAAATGCTCCTATTGAAAGACACAGAGTGGCTGAATGGGTGAATAAACAAGACCCAACTGTATGCTGTTTACAAGAGGCTCACTTTAGAAGTAAGGACACACACAGTGAAAGCAAAGGGATGGAGAAAGATATTCCATGCAAATGGAAATGAAAAGAAAGTTGGAGTAGCTATACTCATATCAGATAAAATAGACTTTAAAATAAAGACTGTAATAAAAGGCAAAAAGGACATTACATAATGATAAATGGGTTAATCTAGCAAGAAGATCTAAACATGTATAAATACATATGCACCCAACATAGGAGCACCAAAATATTTAAAGTGAATATTAATGAGCCTAAAGGGAGAAATTGACAGCAATACAATAAGAGTAGGGGACTTTAACACCCCACTTACACTGATGGATAGATCATCCAGACAGAAGATCAGTAAGGAAACATCAGCCATAAATGACATATGAGACCAGAGATTTAATAGATTTATACAGAACATTCCATCCAAAAGCAGCAGAGTATACATTTTCAGTGCACATAGAGCATTCTCCAGGGTTGATCACGTGTTAGGCCAGAAAACAAGTCTCAAGAAATTCAAGAAGGCTGAAGTCCTATCAAGCATTTTTCTCTGACCACAATGGTATAAAACTAGAAATCAGGAAGAAAATTCTAAAACAATAAACATGGAGATTAAATAATACGCTACTGATCAATCAATGGGTCATTGAAGAAATCAAAGGAAAAAATTTAAAAATACCTACAGACAAATGAAAACAGAAATATGATATACCAAAGTCTATGGGATGCAGCAAAAGCAGTTTTAAGAGGAAAGTTCATAATGATACAGGCCTACTTCAAGAAAGAAGACAAATTCCAAATAACTAATCCAACTTTGCATCCAAAGGATCTAGAAAAAGAAGAAGAAATGAAGCCCAAAGGTAGTAGAAGGAAGGAAATAATAAAGATCAAAGCAAAAATAAATGAAATAGGGACTGAAAGGACAATAGAAAATATCAATGAAACTAAGAGCTGGTTCTTTGAAAAGATAAACAAAATTGACAAACCATTAGCTAGATTCACCAAGGGAAAAAAAAAAAGAGTGGGCTTAAATAAATGAAATCAGAAATGAAAGAGAAGTAACAACTAATAGTAAAGAAATAAAGAGGATCATAAGAGACAACTGTGGACAATTATACACCAACAATTGAACAACCTAGAAGAAATGGGTAAATTTATAGAAACATACAATCTTCCAAGACTGAATCATGAAGAAACAGAAAATCTGAATAGCTTGATTACTAGTGAGAAGGTTGAATCAGCAATCAAAAACCTCCCAACAAACAAAATTCTAGGACCAGGTGGCTCACTAGTAAATTCTATCAAACATCCAAAGAAGATTTAATACCAATCCTTTTCAAACTATTCCCCCAAAAATGAAGAGGAAGAAACACTTCCAAACTCATTTTAAGAGGCCAACATTAATTACCCGGATACCAAAACCAGAGAATACCACAAAAAAATTACCAGCCAATATCCTTAATGAACATAGCAAAAATCCCCAACAAAATATTAGCAAACCGAATCCAACAACACATTGAAAGGATCATACACCATGATCAAGTGGGATTTATTCCAGGGATGCAAGAATGGTTCAACATCCACAAATCAATGTGATTAACACATTAACAAAGTGAAGGATAAAAAATATGATCACCTCAATAGATGTAGAAAAAGCATTTAACAAAATTCAATACCCATTTATGGTAAAATGCTCAACAATGTGAATATTGAGGGAATGTACCTCAGCAAAAATAAAGGCTATATATGACAAACCTAGAGCTAACATCATACTCAATGGTGAAAAGCTCAAAGCTTTTCCTCTAAGATCAGGAACAAGACAAGGATTCCCACTCTCATCACTTTTATCAACATAATAGTATTGCAAGTCCTAGCCACATCAGTTAGGCATGAAAAAGAAATAGAAGCCATCCAAATTGGAAAGGAAGAAGTAAAATTGTCACTATTTGCAGATGACATGATACCATATATAGAAAACCCTAAAGAGTCCAGTAAAAAAAAAATTTTGTTAGTTAGAACTAATACATGAATTCAGTAAAGTTGCCAGATATAAAATCAATATACAGAAATCTGTTGTATTTCTATACACTAATAGTGAACTATCAGAAAGAGAGATTAAGAAAACAATCCCATTTACAACTGTGTCAAAAAGAATAAAATACCCAGGGATAACTTCAACCAAGGTGAAAGACCTATATACTGAAAACTATAAGACACTGATGAAAGAAATTGAAGAATAAACAAATAAATGGAGGGGGTGAAGTCAAGATGGCGGTGTGGGATAACACTGAGTTAGCCTCTTCCCACAACTAGGGTGCCTGCCGGCTGCTGGTGGGGGACCCTGATGCCCAGGGAGACGGGAGGGACCCCCAGGTGAACCGGTAGGAAGTGGGGTACAGAGCGGGAAGGAGAAGTGGAGGCCAGGCTGCATCGGCACCCCTGAGGCAGGGGAGATCAGGAGAGGCAGGCAGGAGGGACCCTCTGGGAGGAGCAGGAGAGGAGGGCATTTGCCCCACCCACTCGAGCCCAGGAAGCCTGCTGGGCTCCCAGGTGAGGTCCCCTGCCCTCTGAGACCAGGGGTGGGGGGCACGCCTGGGCCCCTTCTGTTCCTTGAGCCTAAGCCCCACCCCCTACAATCCCCTGGGCCTTTACCAGCCCTGTGGGTCCTGAGCATTGACCCCGCCCACTGCCCAAACCTCACCCTTGCTTAGGCCCTGCCCTCCACAGCAAAGGCCTTTCCCCCCCCCCTTTTTTTCTTTCTTTCTTTTTTTTTTTTTTTGTTTCTCTTTACTCTCCTCCTTTCTTTTACAATTGTGGTATGGTTGTACCTTCCAGTTGTTGATTCATCTATATTCTAATTTTTATATTCTTTCTAACATATCTGTTGGTTTCCTAGTCTAATTTTATTTTTTACTTTGTTATCTTCTCTCTCTCACTCACTTTTTTTTTTCCACCCCACGTGGCTTGCAGGATCTTGGTTCACAGGTGGGGGTCAGGCCAAAGCTCCTGCAGCGGGAGCTCTGTGTCAGAGCCACTGGACTAACAGAGAACCTCAGACCCCAGGGAATATTCATCAGAGTGAGGTCTCACGGAGGTCCACATACCAGCACCAAGACCCAGCTCCACCCAGCAGCCTACAAACTCCAGTGTTGTAAGCCTCAGGCCAAACAACCACTAAGACAGGAACACAATCCCACTCATTTAAAAAAATGAGATGGCAAAATGTATGTCACAGATGAAGTAGCAAGGTAAAAACCTACAGGACCAAATAAATGAAGAGGAAATCTACCTGAAAAAGAATTCTGAGTAATGATAGTAAAGACATTCCAGAATCTTAGAAATAGAATGGAGGCACAGATTGAGAAAATACAAGAAATGATTAACAAAGATCTAGAAGAACTAAAGAACAAACAGAGATGAACAACATAATAACTGAAATGAAAAATACACTAGAAGGAAACAATAACAGAGTAACAGAGGCAAAAAGACGAATAACTGAGCTGGAAGACAAAATGGTGGAAATAACTGCCGAGGAGCAAAATAAAGAAAAAAGAATGAAAATAATTGAAGACAATCTCAGAGACCTCTGGGACAACACTAAACGCACCAACATTCAAATTATAGGGGTCCCAGAAGAAGAAGAGAAAAAGAAAGGGTCTGAGAAAATATTTGAAGAGATTATAGTCAAAAAATTCCTTAAGATGGGAAAGGATATAGTCACCCAAGTCTAGGAAGCACAGAGAGTCCCATACAGGGTAAACCCTAGGAAAAACACACAAAGACACACATTAATCAAACTAACAAAGATTAAATTCAAAGAAAAAATATTAAAAGCAGCAAGGGATGAACAACAAATAACATAAAAAGGAATCTCCATAAGGTTATCAGCTGACTTTTCAGCAGAAACTCTGCAGGCCAGAAGGGAGTGGTAGGATATACTTAAAGTGATGAAAGAGAAAAACCTACAAGCAAGATTACTCTACCCAGCAAGGATCTCATTCAGATTCGACAGAGAAATCGGGAGCTTTTCAGACAAGCAAAAGCTAACAGCACCACCAAACGAGCTTTACAACAAACGCTAAAGAAACTTCTCTAGGTGGGAAACACAAGAGAAGAAAAAGACCCACAAAAGCAAACCCAAAACAACTAAGAAAATGGTAATAGGAACAAACGTATGGATAATAACCTTGAATGTAAATGGATTAAATGCCCCAACCAAAAGACACAGACTGGCTGAATGGATAAATACAAGACCCATATACATGCTGTCTACAAGAGACCCACTTCAGACCTAGGGACACATACAGACTGAAGGTGAAGGGACAGAAAAAGATATTCCATGCAAATGGAAATCAAAAGAAAGCTGGAGTAGCAATACTCGTATATGATAAAATAGACTTTAAAATAAAGACTGTTATAAGAGATAAGGAGAGACACTACATAATGATTAAGGGATCAATCCAAGAAGAAAATATAACATTTATAAATGTTTATGCAGCCAACATAGGAGCACCTCAATACATAAGGAAAATGCTAACAACCATGAAAGGAGAAATCGACAGTAACACAATAATAGTAGGGGACTTTAACACACCACTTACAACAATGGACAGATCGTCCAAGCAGCAAATAAATAAGAAAACACAAGCTTTAAATGACACAATAGACCAGATAGATTTAATTGATATTTATAGAACATTCCACCCAAAAGTGGCAGAATACACTTTCTTCTCAAGTGCACATGGAACATTCTCCAGGGTAGATCACATCTTGGGTCACAAATCAAGCCTCAGTAAATTTAAGAAAATTGAAATCGTATCAAGCATCTTTTCTGACCACAATGCTATCAGATTGGAAATCAATTACAGGAAAAAAAAAACTAAGAACTACAAATACATGGAGACTAAACAGTGCACTACTAAATAACCAAGAGATCACTCAAGAAATCAAAAAGAAATTTAAAAATACATAGAAACAAATGACAATGAAAACACGATGACCCCAAACCTATGGGATGCAGCAAAAGCAGATCTAAGAGGGAAGTTTATAACAATTCAATTTCACCTCAAGAAACAAGAAAACTCTCAAATAAACAATCTATTTCTACACTTAAAACAACTAGAGAAAGAAGAACAAAGAAAATCTAAGTCAGTAGAAGGAAAGAAATCATAAAAATCAGAGTAGAAATAAATGAAATAGAAATGAAGAAAACAATAGCAAAGATCTATAAAACTAAAAGCTGGTTCTTTGAGAAGATAAACAAAATTGATAAACCATTAGCCAGACTCATCAAGAAAAAAAAGGAGAGGATGCAAATCAACAAATTTAGAAATGAAAAAGGAGAAATCAAAACTGACACCACAGAAATACAAAGGATAATAAGAGACTGCTACAAACAGCTATATGCCAATAAAATGGACAACCTGGAAGAAATGGACAAATTCTTGGAAAGGTACAATTTTCCAAGACTGAACCAGGAAGAATTAGAAAATATGAACATACCTATCACAAGTAATGAAATTGAAACCATAATTTAAAATCTTCCAACAAATAAAAGTCCAGGACCAGATGGCTTCACAGGCAAATTCTATCAAACATTTAGAGACGAGCTAACACGGATCCTTCTCAAACTCCTCCAAAAAATTGCAGAGGGAGAAACACTCCGAAATTCATTCTACGAAGCTACCATCACCCTGATATCAAAACCAGGGGGCTTCCCTGGTGGCGCAGTGGTTGAGAGTCCGCCTGCTGATGCAGGGGTCACGGGTTCGTGCCCCGGTCTGGGAAGATCCCACATGCCGCGGAGCGGCTGGGCCCGTGAGCCATGGCTGCTGAGTCTGCGCGTCCGGAGCCTGTGCTTCGCAACGGGAGAGGCCACAACAGTGAGAGGCCCGCGTACCACAAAAAAAAAAAAAAAAAAAAAAAAAACAGGAAAAGATATCACAAAAAAAGAAAATTATAGACCAATATAACTGATGAACATAGATGAAAAAATCCTGAACAAAATACTAGCAAACAGAATCCAACAACACATTAAAAGGATCATACACCATGATCAAAGGAGATTTATCCCAGCAATGCAAGGAGTCTTCAATATACCCAAATCAATCAATGTGATATACCACATTAACAAGCAATAAAAACCATATGATAACCTCAATAGATGCAGAAAAAGCTTTTGACAAAATTCAACACCCATTTATGATAACAACTCTCCAGAAATTGGGCATAGAGGGAACCTACCTCAACATAATAAAGGCCATGTATGACAAATCCATAGCAAGCATCATACTCAATGGTGAAAAACTGAAAGCATTTCCACTAAGATCAGGAACAAAACAAGGATGTCCATTCTCACCACTATTTTTCAACACAGTTTTGGAAGGCCTAGGTACAGCAATCAGACAAGAAAAAGAAAAAAAGGAATACAAATTGGAAAAGAAGAAGTAAAACTGTCACTGTCTGTGGATGACATGATACTATACACAGAAAATCCTAAAGATGCCAACAGAAAACTACTAGAACTAATCAATGAATTTGGTAAGGTTGCCAGATACAAAATTAATGCATAGAAATCTCTGGCATTCCTATACACCAACAACGAAAAATCAGAAAGAGAAATTAAGGAACCAATCCCATTTACCATCGCAACAGAAATAATAAAATACCTCGGAATAAACCTGCCTAAGGAGGTGAAAGACTTATACTCAGAAAACTATAAACTACTGATGGAAGAAATCAAAGATGACATAAACAGATGGAGGAATATACCATGTTCATGGATTAGAAGAATCAATACTGTGAAAATCACTATACTATACTACCCAAAGAAAACTACAGATTCAATGTAATCCCTATCAAACTACCAATGGCATTCTTCACAGAATTAGAATAAAAATTTTACAATTCAAAATTTATAATTTGTATGGAAACACAAAAGACCCCGAATAGCCAAAGCAATCTTGAGAAAGAAAAAGAGAGTTGGAGAAATCAGGCTCCCTGACTTCAAACTATACCACAGAGCTACAGGAATCAAGACAGTATGGTACTGGCACAAAAACAGAAATACAGATCAATGGTACAGGATAGAATGCCCAGAGATAAACCCACACACATATGGTCACCTAATTTACGACAAAGGAGGCAAGAACATACAATGTAGAAAAGACAGCCTCTTCAATAAGTGGTGCTGGGAAAACTGGACAGCTACATGTAGAAGAATGAAATTAGAACACTACCTAACACCATACACAAAAATAAACTTGAAATAGATTAAAAACCTAAATGTAAGACCAGACACTATTAAACTCTTAGAGGAAAACAAAGGAAAAACACTCTTTTGACAAAACCACAGCAAGATTTTTTTTTGACCCACCTCCTAGAGTAATGGAAATAAAAACCAAAAATACACAAATCAAACTTAATTAAACTTAAAACCTTTTGCACAGCAAAGGAAACCATAAACAAGACAAGAAGACAACCCTCAGAATGGGAGAAAATATTTGCAAATGAAACAACAGGCAAAGGATTAATCTCCAAAATATACAAACAACTAATGAAGCTCAATATCAAAAAAAAATCCAATTTAAAAATGGGCAGAAGACCTAAATAGACATTTCACCAAGGAATACATACAAATGGCCAAGAGGCACATGAAAAGATGCTCAACATCACTAATTATTAGAGAAACGCAAATCAAACCTACAATGAGGTATCACCTCACACCAGTCACAATGGCCATCATCAAGAAATCTACAAACAGTAAATGCTGGAGAGGGTGTGGAGAAAAGGGAACCCTCTTGCACTGTTGGTGGGAATATAAATTGATACAATCACTATGGAAAACAGCATGAAGTTTCCTTAAAAAACTAAAAATAGAACTACCATATGACCCAGCAATCCCACTACTGCACATATACCCTGAGAAAACCTTAATTCAAAAAGAGACATGTACCACAATGTTCACTGCAGCACTATTTACAATAGCCAGGACACGGAAGCAACCTAAGTGTCCATCGACAGATGAATGGATAAAGAAGATGTGGCACATATATACAATGGAATATTACTCAGCCACAAAAAGAAACGAAACTGAGTTATTTGTAGTGAGGTGGATGGACCTAAAGTCTGTCATACAGAGTGAAGTAAATCAGAAAGACCAAAACAAATACCATATTCTAACGTGTACATATGGACTCTAAAAAAGAATTTAAAAATGGTACCGATGAACCTAGTTGCAGGGCAGGAATAAAGATGTAGATGTAGAGAACGGATTTGAGGACACGAGGTGGGAGAGGGAAGCTGGGGGAAAGTGAGAGTAGCATTGACATATATACAATACCAAATGTAAAACAGTTGGCTGGTGGGAAGCAGCAGCATAGCACAGCGAGATCAGCTCAGTGCTTTGCGATGACCTAGAGGGGTGGGATAGGGAGGATGGGAGGGAGGCTCAAGAGGGAGGGGATATAGGGACATATGTATGCATATGGCTGATTCACTTTGGTGTACAACAGAAACTAACACAGTATTGTGAAGCAATTATACTCCAATAAAGATCTATTAAAAAAACACAAATAAATGGAAGGATATTCTGTGATCACGGATTGGAAGAATTAATATTGTTAAAATGTCCATACTGTATAAAGCAGTCTACAGATTTAATGCAATCCCCTTCAAAATTCAAAGGGCACTTTTGATGGGAATAGAACATTAATTCTAAAATTTGTATGGAACCACAAAAGACCCCAAATAGCCAGAGCAGTCTTGAGAAAGGAGGACAAAGCTGGAGGGATCACACTCCTTGATTTCAAAGTATGCTATAAAGCTATGGTAATCAAAACAGTGTGGTTTTGCATAAAAACAGACACAGAGATCAATGGAACAGAATAGAGAGCCTAGAAACAAATCTACACATATATGAACAATTAATTTACAACAGAACAGTCAAGAACATATACACGGAGAAAGAATGGTCTCTTCAGTAAATGGTGTTGTGAACACTGGACAGCCATAGGCAAAAGAATGAAACTAGATTATCTTATACCATACACAGAAATTAATTCAAAATGGATTAAAGACTTGACTGTAAGACCTGAAACTATAAAACTACTAGAAGAAAACATAGGCAGTGAGGTCTTTGACATTGATCTTAGTGAGGCTTTTGTGGATCTGGCTCCAAAGGCAAAGGAAACAAAAGCAAAAATAACCAAATGGGACTGCGTCAAACTAAAAAGCCTCTGCAGAGCAAAGGAAGCCATCATCAAAATGAAAAAGCAACATACTGAATACAAGCAGATACTTGCAAATCATATGTCCAGTAAGGGGCTAACATCCAAAATATATAAAGAACCCATACAACTCAACAACATAAAAGCAACCTGATTTAAAAATGGGCAGAGGACCTGAATAGACATTTTTCCAAGGAAGACATACAGATGGCCAACTGGCACATGAAAATATGTTCAGTAACCCTAATTATTAGAGAAATGCAGATCAAAACCACAATGAGATTTCACCTCACACCTGTTAGAGTTAGAATGGATATTATCAAAAAGACAACAAATAAGTGTTGGCGAGGATGTGGAGAAAAGGGAACCCTTATGCACTGTTGGTAGGATGTAAATTCGTGCAGTCACTGTGAAAAACAGTATGGAGATTCCTCAAAAAATTGATAGAACTACCATATGATCCAGCAATTCCACTTCTGGGACTTATCTAAAGAATACAAAAACAGTAATTTGAAAAGATATATGCATCCCTATGTTCATTATAGATCATTTACAATAGCCAAGATATGGAAACAACCTAAGTGTCCATCAGTGGATGAATGGATAAATAAGATATTTTATGTATACGTGCACACACACACACACACACACACACACACACACACAAAATGGAATACTACTCAGCCATAATAAAGAATGAAATCTTGCCATTTGTGACAACATAGATGGACCTTGAAGGTATTATGTCCAGTGAAATAAGTCAGAGAAAGACAAAGACCACATGATTTCACTCATGTGAAATCTAAAAAACAAACAAAAACCCCAAAATGAACAAACAAATAAAAACTTATAGATACAGAGAAGAGACTGGTGGTTACCAGAGGGGAAGGGGGTTAGGAGGCAGGCGAAATGGATGAAGTGGGTCAACTGCATGATGATGGATAGCAACTAGACCTTTGGTAGTGATCACTTCGTAGTGTATACAGATGTTGAATTACAATGTACACCTGAAACATATATAATGTTATATACCAATTTTACTTTGATAAAAATGTATGAAGACTGAATATGCAGAAGTTAGAAGAAATAGCTAATGTCAGAATTTCCAGCTTCTGAAGGAGACAAAATGGGATCATGGGTGCAGTGGGTGGGAACAGCCTGGAGAAGAAATGCTGAGATACCAGAGAGAATATGTTTCTATGGAATGTCGCTACAGGTAAGTTCGTAGGGACTGGAAGTTAAGGTATTTTCTGCCTATAACCTCCATTTTCTTTTTAATATAGAAGGCAAGTTCATGTGAGAAGTACCCCTACTTAACACATAGGCTTATAATGGGTAATTTCACATAGAAGTATTTTAAAACAATAAGAGACATGAAGAACTCTTTATTAGAAAACCATTGCCTTAATTATACAAAGGCATTTTCCATGGAAGGATTTTGTTTTGGTTTACAACTTTGCTCTAGGAAATGCTAAGAATTTATAAAATCTGAGGTAAATCTATAAAACTGAATTCTGTCAAGCTAAGCAAGAATTCTAAATTGTTTAAAAATAAGGCCAGGCCAAGAATCATCTAAATATGGATATATTAAAATGGATAAAAATGTCCACAGCATATCTACACTACCAAATGTAAAATAGATACTAGTGGGAAGCAGCTGCATAGCACAGGGAGATCAGCTCGGTGCTTTGTGACCACCTAGAGGGGTGGGATAGGGAGGGTGGGAGGGAGACGCAAGAGGGAGGAGATATGGGGATATATGTACACGTATAGCTGATTCACTTTGTTATACAGCAGAAACTAACACACCATTGTAAAGCAATTATACTCCAAGAAAGATGTTAAAAAAAAATGTCCACAGTATTCCTTAATTTTAGTCAGTCTAAATTCTTAATGTTATCTTGTTTGCATTTATATTTATCTCTAAAAATTGGCACATTATTAGAAGGAATTCAAAACCAAAAACATGATAATATTTAAAATACCTCATTGGATAGAGAATTCATTCCCCATAGGAGTAAACATGGAAAGATATCCAGAAGAGACAAAGCCAAAGAATTGAAAAGGAAAAAAAAAAAAAACCTTTAGTTAAACCACTTTCCCAACTTTACTTTGATTTCTTTTTAGCTTTCAAAAGCAGATTAATATGGAAAAACGAAGCACAAGCCTGGAGAAAGGAGCCACAATTTTTCTTCTTCAGTGTCAAAGAAATAGCTTTCCCTGCTCCTACTAAATTGGAACTAAGCTCATAAGATTGAAAATAAATGACTAATTTCTTGGGAAATAACCTTAAGTGAAAGATTCTTTTGGCCCAATGATTGCTTTTCTTAAACTCCAGTTGACTTAACCTCATTCTCAAGGCCTCTTCTGCCCTCCCTTCCATCACACCCTACTGGTATCAAGTGTACCTAAAAGGCGGTCTCGGCACTTGCTACCCATCTCGGGAATGTTTTCCTTCTCTGATACAATTTGTGGGCAGGAAGAAGTCAAAAGTGTGCTTCCTTCATTTCTTTTAAAAACTTCTCTCTGACATCTAAGATCTTTAAAAATGGGACCTAAAAAATATTACCACAACATTTCACAAAGTAATGCTTCTACCAACTTTGAGAAAAACTGTGATAACCCTCTAAAAAGTTTTAATACGTAACTAACATGTTAATTTTCATCTTCTCGTTTTGCTAAAATTGTATAAAATGATACTTCTTAGTCTCATCTATACAAGAACTTCAAATTTCAGTGAAAGAAATGGAATGAGTTTCGTAACAGAACAATCCTCTTCCCCTTCTGGCAAAGACCATGTGCATTTCAGAGCCCATCTTGCATTATTTTTACCAAGTTAGCTGTTCAGAACTGCAGGGTTGGCTCTAAGCATGGTAGCTAGGCCAGCGATTAAAGAAAACATTTTCTTCAGCAGTGGAACTCTTTTCCTTTCTTAAAAAAAAAAAAATTACCAAGTATTTATCACTATGAACTGATGTAAGAATTAACAATATAAAATCACATTTCCAGGCATAAGCATATTCAGAAGCAAAATGTACACACATTTGTCATAAAATAGTAAGTAGCAAGAGAAATATAATTTTATTAATCCTGGAGCTATCTTGCAATACTAAGAATATTAAGGACTGAAAGCTAATAGTACAAATTGGAATGAAGAAATATGTCTCTACCAAATGCAGATGCATTTTTTGTATCAGGTATATTTCCTCTAATTTTTATTACCAGTGTCCTGAGTTGGAAGAACGTTTAATTTAATGTCTAGATGTACTATGTAAAAGTAATACCTATATAATTTTTTGAAAACTGTTTGTTTCAATTTAAGTGGAAGCATTCCTTAGCTATGCAGTGATTCTTAGCATCTTTCTTTTAAATGTAGTTCTCAAAAACAGATAAATCCATTAAACTCTGAAAAGTTTTGATATATTTTCTTGCACATCTGAAATTGGTCATCAAACTTTATATGATTTAGTAGTTTCTTTCTTAATACATAAATTCATATAATCTTTCTAAAGTTCTAGGAAGACTTAGCAATAGAAAGTCCCAGAAACTTTTAAAGAGTGGAAGAACTCTTTTCCTTTTTTCCCCCAAACAAAAACTCAACTCTTCTATGAAGTCCACCTAGATTGATTCGTGCACAGCCTGTGTAAGGCAAACCGAAGGTCGGAAGGGAAAGCAGGGCGTGGGTTCCTAGAGCTCTGCCTGGCCCTCTTGTCCGCCATACAGACCCTCAGGGTACTGTCTCCGGTTTTGTGATACACAACAAAGCACCCATGCTCATAGCCTTTGACCTCCTCACCTCTTTATCTCCGTTCTCACCACAGAACAGCTCCCTTTACGGCTCTGTCCACACAGGTCTTCTATGTCCACGTTCACTCCTCCAACCATCGCCCCACAATCCTAAAAACTGCCGTTCCCTCAGTTTTGAGCGTCTCAGCTAGACATTCGGAAAGGAACAGTTTAGACACATTCCTGCTCAGTTTTAAATGAGTGATAGCTTTGCATGTGCTTCCCGGATTTCAAAATTCGTGTTTTTAGGCTAAATCTTTAGCTTACAAAATTTCAAATTATATACCAAAGTGATACATCTTAGGCAGCACATTAGGATATAGGATTTAGGAAGTTCTTCCTCAGGATTTAGGAAGGTCTTTGGGGCCCCCCTGAAATGATACATGTAGAACATTGTTTCTGTGTGACCGATTTCAGAGTCCTCCTGAGGGAACTGGACGGCTCACATCCCTGAGCCTGTTCCAGGGCCAACCCAGAGCATTAATAAAGTCATCCTTTCAATCTTACTTGAACGTCAGTTTGGATCCAGGGTACTAAAGTAGCTTATTGTGTCAACACTTATTTTGTGTTAATCTAGCTTTCTTCAACGTGTATCTTCCACGTCGGGCAAGATTTTCCTTTTAAATTAATATCTCCTCTGTCACATCTTTTTGGATGTGATGAGCACAGGCGGGCAGGTCTCTGTTTCCTTGTCTACCAGGAAAAGATGTTGCTGGTCACCTGCCATGGGATGTGGAAGGCACCATCAGGAAGTCACGGTCCAGCCCTCGAGGCGGGAAGAGGGTGAGGAGTGAAGCATGTGGCGGGCAGCCCAGGGCACAGCCCTCCCTCCGCCTCCGGCCAGAGGACCCAGCTTTCTGGGCTGTTACAAGCCCTGTGTCCCCAGACTCAAGGAACAGGTTGCGGGGGAGGCCTCTCTCCCTTTTCACAAAGCAAAGCCTAGGCAGGACACAAGCTAAAGCTCGGGCAGGCTTCTCTCAGTTCATCACCACCCAACCTCCACCAGAAATGACGTTCCCCACCCACTCCACCATTACGGATCCAGGAAAGGTAGGGAGGGTGGGTATCCCGCAAGGAAGGGGATGATAATGACACGGTCAGCGTTTCAACCAGCGGCTCGTGCTTACTGCATATGACACACCATCCAAGTGCCTTGTAAGTACTAATTCCCTTAATGCTCCCGACAAACCCAGAGTTGTACATTACTAATTTTCTAGGGTTACAGATGAGGGAACGGCAGCACAGAGAGACTGAGTCACTTGCCCAGAGTCGCAGAGCTTGGGAAAGCAGGATTTGAACGTCAGCTCCAGGTCCCATGCCCTCACCCATCGCGAGCACTGCCGGCCTCTTGTCAGAAGTGCGCGCGCGCGGAGACGGAGCTGGTCAGGCCCGGACCCTGAACCCCTGGTGCTGCATCCCCTCGGGCCATCACGCCCACGCCCAGTGCCGAAATCTGCAGTCACAGTCAACGGGCTCCACCTGCGATGACTCCACTCAGAGGGGCCTCTCTGCTTCTGCAGACCAAGTGCAATCTGGGGGGCAGGCCCCGGCATTTAGCTCCACCAGCGGCGCGCCACTGCCCCTGCACCACTGTGGACTTGCAGCCCAGCACACTCAGAGCTTCCCCTGAAGGCCGAATCCCTTCCTTTCTCTGTGTGTCCTCAGAGGTAATGCGAATCAACACCATTTTGAAGTTAAGACGCTCTGCATGTTTCAGCTCCAGCAACAAACAAGGCGGAGAAGGTTTCGAAATCACTCGTCTATCTTTCCACTCGTTCCCACTCACATCCCTTTTTAAACCCCTTTTTAAATGTACTTGAGTTATTTTTCTCTGGTGCAAAAGATAAAACTTATAAGTCCTTCTTTCCACTCTTCTGGGCACCATGACTGGGTCTCTCTGGTTTAATATTCCTAACAGCTTCTACCGTGTTCACAGACTGCACTCCCCTGCGTGTGCTGTTTTTCAAATTGTCCCATAAGGTTCTTCCTAGTACTGACCCTGGAAGAGTGTTGCCAAGGAACGGCTGCTTCCTGTCTCTACTCTGTCTCTTGTCCCTGTCCCCTTGTCAGCTTCCCTAACCATGACAAAGAATACCCCTCCCTGCCCCCGTGTTGTTACGCCTCACACACACACACACACACACACACACACACACTTCTTTTGAATTGCTTTGGTGTAGAACTTTGTCACAAATGTCCTAGAAATCTACATAATGACCAGTTTGCCCCTTTGGGGGCAATCAAGGAGCCCATAAGTTTATCTGTGAGCACGTTGCATGGATCACCCAAATTAGGTAACCAGCAATGCTAATTTTTCCCCTCCAGCTTTACTGCTTCATACGTAAGCCAGAACGACTTCATGACGCATCGCAAGAGGCTGCGGTTCGGTTCGTTAACAGCGTGAATCTTAGTCTCCATGAGCCAGCGGTACGTTAAGGCCCTCGCGCAGTAAAACTCAACACCTCTTTTTCGGCCTGTCAGTTTACTCTGACATAGGCAGTTGCTGTGAAAATCATCCTAATGAGCATTAGAGAAATAAATAATAGAAATAATTTTTAAAATTATTTCAATAAAGTCTGAGGGTACGAGAAGAAAGTGTCAGTGCAGAATGGCTTTGCCAACCTGGCAGTGGCAGGTGGAAGCTGTGATGAAATTTTTACGTTAAATGCAACAGACTAGCTTTCTCCATTGCCCAGCCATGCTTTTTGCAGTTTTTTATGTACCACAAAATACATAATAGAGGGCAGTTAAATTCACTCCGAACCCCCAGCTACGTGACCATGACATACTTGGAGGTGGCTCAGGCTCACTCCCAAACACGGTGCAGTGACTTCTAAATCTACAGTCTCATTTCCTGCTGCCAGTTATGACTGCCAAACGCTTCTGACAGTGCGGCCAGTTTGTGGTGGCCCTAAAAATCCTCAGCAATTTGACAACGTTAGCCCAGCAAGAGTCACACTTGACAATCATTGTCTGTATTTATCACCTCACTTTTCCAGGGTACAAGCTGAAAAAAAAAAAAATCAAAGGGAAAAATTAAACTTCTGTAGCAGCGGGGAAAATGCAGAGTTGAAAACCAACTGCATCGGAGGAATTCAGCCCTTGTCTATATTGTTCACAACTTAAACAGTTTGAGCTCTGTGGCTGCGCAGAAGAAAAATCAGTGTGGTGCAGGGATCTGCGTGGCATTCGAGGCAGAGGAGGGACGGTGGGGCCACCTGACAGGGAGGGACCTGCCGAGCGCAGAGGCGCCCGCAGAGACGCGGCGGCCGGCCCCGCACCCGCCCTGCTCTCCCCTCGGACACCCTGGCTGGTGGCCGGCCCCGGAGAGCGGGCTCACTTCACACAGAAGTGGACAATGCTCGCCACCAAGCCATGTCCCGTGAGTATATTCATTTGAGTCCAGGACAAACAGTTTTCACACCAAGACCCTCAAACCCTAACCCTAACCCTAACCCTAACCCAAACTTAGTGGTTTAAACAACCTAGAAGTTTGTCTTCCCTCGTGGAACGCCGCCGATGGTCCAGGGCTGGTGGCGCGGCCCTGCCATCTTCAACGTGTTGGCTAAACTCTGAGTCCAGAGCTGCCCCAGTGGCCCCTGCCCCTCAGCCTTCGAGGTAGGAGAGGGACCCAGGGATACGCTGGCATCCCTGACGGGGGGCAAGAAACAAAGTCGCCCACGTCACTGCTTCACACGTCCCATCCCGGAGGACTTAGCCCCGTGGTCACAGCGAGAGTCGGGGGAGGCTGAGAACCGTGTCCTGTGCTGTGCTGAACCCGTCCTGAGCCGTCCGTGCCACAGGTAGGCGGACGGGGGGGGGGGGGCGGACGGGGGCAGAGAGGCAGGCAGGTCTCGGGGTGGGTTCTGGGATTACGCAGGGTCCTGCTCAAAGCGAAGGAAACCACGTAGCGTCGTAGAAGGTGCAAGGGCACATTGAGGGGAATTTGCTCGCAGAAAAGGCTGAATCCGGGTGGACACAAGACAAGGCTTCCCAGTGAGTCTCCCATTTAATCATCCAGACAATCCAAATTCTGCATTCAGAGGACACACAGCTGAGTCACACGGCCTCTGAAGAAATTGCCCGAGAGCTTATGTTTCAACAGAAAGGTGCTGGTGGCTATAGACGGAAACTTGGGGTGTCCTGTATTATTCAGCCTCCGCCCGCAGTGACCCTCGGATGTGCTCTGAGTTTACGACGGTCACAGGTCCCAACGAAGCACACAGCCCGGGTGCAGAAGTGGCCTCACCGGCGTAGTCGCAGATGTAGATACGAGTGTGGCCTGCGCCCTGGCCGAGTCGCAGGAGGACCGAGCCACCCTTGAGGGCAGCGTCTCTGCAGAGCGCCAGGTCCCGCCCAGGATGCAGGGCCCATCCACGCGGCACTCAGCCCCTCGGGAGGGGCGCTGCTGGAAGCCAGCACCTCGGATTCTTGTCTGCACTGAAAACGTGGAGGCCCCGGCCCCGAGAGCTGCTGTCTGAGTCGGTTCAGCGCACGGAAAGGGGACTCGGTTCCAGGCGGGACCGCTTCAGAAAGCCGCCTACCCCCCACTCACAGCACCCACCCGGCTTGGCAGGATTGTGCTCCTGATGAGAAGAGCAGCAGCGCGTGGATACACCCCCGCCCGTCAGGCTCGCTCTATGTATGACTCTCTCCGAACATCCATTCTTCGCCTCTCATCCTCCTTGCGTCATCATCCTTACAGAAGGGGTGAGGACACAGCTAGGGAAGCTGGGTGCCTTGAAGCTGTACCTACAGCCAGGACTCAAACCCCGGTCTAGTCTGGCACCAAACACAAGCTCATTTCTCTGTACCCTGTGTTATTTATTTAGTGAGTAGGTTTCTCCCTCAGATTTATGCATTTTCTTTCTTTCTTTTTTTTTTTTTTTTTTTTTTTTGCGGTACGCGGGCCTCTCACTGTCGTGGCCTCTCCCGTTGCGGAGCACAGGCTCCGGACGCGCAGGCGCAGCGGCCACGGCTCACGGGCCCAGCCGTTCCGCGGCACGTGGGATCCTCCCGGACCGGGGCGCGAACCCGCGTCCCCTGCATCGGCAGGCGGACTCTCAACCACTGCGCCACCAGGGAAGCCCCATCCATTTTCTAAATTGCATTAATGAACTAACTTTGGGATATCTGTCTAAATTATACTTATATGTATTATATATCTGTGCCACCTAAAATGATTTCAAAACCTACCTAAATTTGCCTACAAATCACTGGCTATATCCTATAAAAAGTACATCAGAAAATTCTGATGTTCTCATTCTTGCAAAATGGCTTGTGGTAGTTTGAGTGCCTACATGCTGTCAGGATCCTTGTTTTCACGGCTCACTGCCACATCATTCTTTTTATGATAGGACATCACTTCTCTTAGGATTTCAATGGATATGAAAAATACGGGTAAGCCACACTAGTGGTTTTCATTTAGTTATTAATGATAAGGGTTATCAATTGATTGATTAATAATTAAGTTCTGACTAATCTATTATTAATTTAATTGAACAGTTAGCAGAGCTAAAACTTGAAATGGTGCGGAAGCATGGAGGACCAATTTAATAAAAGTCACACCTAATGAGGATAGTCTAGTGAGTCACGACTCAGCCTGGGGCTTCTGTCACTTAGCCCAGTGTGTTTTGAGACTTGTTCGTGCTGTGGCCCACGTCACCGGTTCGTTCCTTCTTGTTGCTCAGCAGTATCCATGGTACGAAGGCACCCACGGTTGTCGATCCACTCGCCTGTTGAGGGACATTCTGACTGTTTGTTTGGGTGACTGTGAACAGTGCTGCTGAGAGTATTCACAGAGAGATCTTGGGGTGCACACGCGTTTTCGTGTTTCTCTTGGATAGGCCCCTGCGCGTGGAGGTGCAAGGCCGTGTGGCATGCTTAACTTCCTGAGGAGCTGGCAAACTGTTTTCCGGGGGTGGGGGGCCTGTATCATTTTGCATTTTTGGCAGTGGTGTGGGAGGGTTCTGGCTCCCCCACATCCTTGTCAGCCTTTCAATTCATCAGTCTTTTCCATTTTAGCCATTCTGGTAAGTATGTGGCTGTGTCTCATGAAGTTCTGGTTTGCAGTTCCCTGACGGCTGGTGGTATTGAGCGTCTGTTCATGTACTTGCGTTTGCCATCCATATATCTCTGCTGAAGCGTCCAGATATTTTGTGAATTTTTAATTGAGCTGTTATCTTCTTCTTGACCTGTAAGAATTCTTTACGTAACTTGAATACTACAAGTCCTTTGTCAGATGTAAAATGTATATATGTATGTATGTATACACATATACGTACATGGGGACTTGCACTGGTTTTGCAGAAAAAAGTTGGACCCCGTATGGCTTCAGTCAGGCTCTTGAGTGCCCCCTCCCAGGTCCCAAACCGTCCCACTGTGAGGATTTCCAGGACTGGTACAAGCAAAGCTGAGGGCATATTCTGGCACAAGAAAGGTATATGTCCAGATAGATACAGGATAATTTGTTGTCAACGGACAATTTCACTTTAAGCAAGCCAGTAACTTTGTTGCCTCTCCCGGTCACAGGGAGGACACCACATTTCCACCTGTGCTGCCCTCTGACCTCGCGTGGGTGGCTCTCCCAGACCTGTCTCTAGGTGACCAGCAACACATCTTGGATGAGTGTTTCTACCCTTCTTTGGCAAAGATGACAAGATTCAAAGAGGCTTTCATTTTTACTTCTCTGCATGCAAATTGGAATGAAAAATATTGGGTCAACATTGTGACAAGTGTAGTTTCATTGGCAAGTGACCATCTAAGAAAAAAATACCTTAGAAATTTAATTTCACAGAAATTTGATCAGATTTCCCCCCAATCGGAAAATCACGGTCTAGTGAAAAATATCAACATTTCCAGTAGTTTGTACGCACATTTTAAGTTAGCTCTTACGATAAGCAGAGGAATAAATACTAAGCCGCACATTGTAAAGAGATCCCCTCAAACTGCACGTCGGTTTTCCTTGCTGTAGATGGAGCATTAGGGGTGCTTTTCTGGATTTTTTTTCCTCCTCAGGGATTCAAACTTTAAACTTGGGTTATAAAGAATGTTAGCTTAAACTTTAGAAATATTTTTCTTACTTTTCCTCACAGGTAAACAAAGACCTAGAGAATGAAGTGATTGAAAAACTGAAAGCATATTGCAAACTAGGATATTATAAACAAGTCGAGACTCGTTAACCAGAAGCATAAGCCATTATGTTTGATCACTCCTTAACCACAGAAATCGTTGTTCTAATTTAAATATGCACACACTATAATTAAGCTGGTTTCAAAAACGTAACTTCTGTTGAGCACCGATACTTTTAAATTTCTGTCCAAAGACATTTCAAAGGGAGACATCTTACGCCACGGCCATCAATGGGTTGGGAATTACAGAGATCGCACCCTCTATGAACTGAAGAGTTTTGTATTTAAAAACAAAAAAACAAAAAAACAAAACAAAACAAAGTTTGATCCTGAAGGAGGTGAAAAAAAGGAGCCTTAGAAGGGAATGTTAATGCATGCATATTTTTGGTACCTTAAAGACTTCAACGTGCTAATTCAAGCACTGTTTACTTTTTGTATGTAACAGGATTGCTGTTTTCAAGGGTAAAACAAGATATTTTCTGAGTGCCAAAAACTACTTATTCATGAAGTCTGACATACCATTATTATTATTAATTCTTATGTCTAGCATCTGTGAATAGCTTCTTATACGAGAGAACTATTTTGGGTCAGCTGGAGGCCAAAAATAATGAGCTGGCCTCCTGCCTTTGTGTATCGAGTCCAGTAGCTGCCAATTAATAAAATTGATTTTTCTCTTTTTTGCTCCCAAGATAAATTTCAGAAAATGGAAACAAACGTTTGTTGGTGCTTTTTATAAATTTCCAATGGAAACAATCTGTTTCTCACAAGTTTAAAGACTGACAGCACTGTAAGTAACCAAACAATTACAAGAAGCTGCCCGGTGTATTTCTGTGGTTTCAAAAACGGGCCAAGTCGGAAGGAAAAAACATTCCCAGCATTTTCTGAAGCTAGATAAATACAGAGAAGAAATACAGATGAAACATGGAACTGCTCTCTAGAACCCCTGCCAGATTCCTCGACTTTTTGGCAGGCTGATTGAATTTGGCAAACGTAACCAGTAGCAATCTTTTCCATTAAAAGGAGCAGCATATACTTTATTTTACCATACTGTTTGTGCATTTTTGACCCTCCCAAACTGGCTCTCTTTTTTTAGAAAGGTGATTATTTCTGCAGAGTTGGCTGTAATTTCATTTATTTGAAACGGATCATTTATCACCACAAAAGCTGTGGGGCAGAGCTACCGTTGAAGGACTCCGACGGACCTACAGCTCGGCAGGAAAAGTGTCTTTTTCTGAGACCAAGAGATGCTTTAACGTGTTCCAAGAGCATCTTATGCCAACCTTGTGCCTTGATAGCCAAACCTATGTAAATTTGAGGAGTCCTGGACTGTACAGTTTAGACAAGATAAACTACCCAGTCCTGTCATTTTCTTTTATTTGTGATCAGAAAAACTGTAATGTACCCTGATGTTCCTAATTTTGGTGACATGATTAGGTTAAGAGAAAGACTAATTCTCCAGCCTCGAATCTAAATTCTGTGGACTCCAACACCCCTTAACCCTAAATTTTTTCTTATCTGGCAGTGATTCTATTGTAAAGTTATTAGGATATATGAGTAACAAGCTCTAAAAATGTCAAGGTCATGGTTTCCGGCTTCACCCAACTCAGGAAGGGAGGCTCACACCTGAGAGGTCTTTCATGCACTCAGATGGAAATGACTTTTTGTTTTTAACCTTTCATTGATTTCCTCTCAACTAAACGAAAATTTTAAAACATTAGTGTGTTCATCTTTTGCTGTGAAGTTTTTGAACACGACATGATGGACAGGTGTTTGGTTTTTAAACAGCCAAAAATTCAAGCAGCCTTTGTATACTTGACAGTGATTTGGATATATTATTGTTCTGATGTTATTTGCCATCTTGTGCATCTTTCTTAATCATAAAGTAGCAGCTAATTTAAAGCAAAGGAAAAGCATTAGCTTGGTGTGAGTGCCAGATAAACTCTGTGGTTTCAATGTACAGTTTGGAGCCATCAGTGACAGATATAAAAATAAGAATCTGTAATTTGCCAAGTTTAAAATCCCAAAACCAACATGTGAATGCTTCACAGGTTTATATGTGCATAAAATGAAGACTGTTTTGCATAGGTTTTTAAATGGTGAAGGAGTGTCTTTTCTTAAACTTAGGTTGACAGTTTAATAGTTTAATCACAAAGTATCTGACAAAAAAAGAGCCAAAAGTTACCGTTTAAATTTCAGAATGCTAAATCCATACCAGCAGTTGGCAATAGCTAGATCTGGAATATTTTCAATAAAAATTATAAATAATTACCTCTCACATTTTATAATTTACATCCATTTAACTCACAGAGCTTGCCTTGTGAAAGAGTTCTTTAATAAAAATAAAATAATAATAATAAATAAAGCTGGCCAAAGCTGTTAGCAGGAATTTATAATTTTAACAAACAAGGCACAACATTTTAGAAGCGTTGGGTAAAATGCCCTCTATACGTCTTTGAAAGCCTTGCCGTGATAATGTCATAACAAAAGTATATATAACTCTAAACACTGCCAATAATAACATGATAATACAGTGAATGTCCACCGAGCCAACAACTTCTCACGTTAGTTGGTCCAGAAATCGAAACCATGGCTTGACACATTCGTGTACACCTTACACTGTCTTCCCAGCTCGCCAGGAATGCCCTGAACTGTCCCTGTCCCTCACCCCCAGGGGCCGCCTGGGGAGCCATTTGTTAAGATACCACACTGTTTTCTTGTCCACAGTTGATTGGACTAAGAGTGGGTGCTTTTCCCAAACTGGGCCAATCAGATTCCTTTCCCTGAGATCTTTGAATTGAAAGTGAAAATAATATGTGACCTCCCTGGGTGACTGGAGAGGAAACGTAGCAGAAACAGTGGAGACACATGTGGAGAAACACAGCCAGCTCACAGAGAAAGAATAGAATGAAACAGATACCGAAAGGAAGTGAGGTGACAGATGAAAGAAAAGATTCTAAAAAGCATCTTTAGCTGGTCCTTTCTCCAGTGTCTTCCTAGGACTCTGCTGTTTTCTGGCCCATGAGCTCTGTCAAACTCCCACACATCCCCTTTGGTGCCTTAACTTATTTGAGTTGTGTTACTTGTAATTTATTGAATCCTAATGGATCCTGCATTCTATCTGTGCTACACGGGCCACATCAATGAGACGCTTGAACGAAAGCTTCCCAATCTTTAAAATGGGGACAGGAATGCCTGTGTCACAGGGTGACTGTGGATACAGTGAGAGCACCTAGCCTAGCAGAAAACGCTAAGTAATTGGTTTCGGTTTTAAGAGGAGATTACGCTGTAACATGCATTTTATAAGTTATTCACAGTAACTAAGTGTTGGTCTAAGAAAAGCACTGCAACCTCATATTATTGTCTAATAGTCTAATATTTGTTAAGTTTTCATTTAAGGGGTGACTCCAAATTGGTGAAGTTTAAAATGAAAATGGGAAAAATAAATGCTGGAGAGGGTGTGGAGAAAAGGGAACCCTCTTGCACTGTTAGTGGGAATGTAAATTGATACAGCCACTATGGAGAACAGTATGGAGGGTTCCTTAAAAAGCGAATAGAACTACCGTATGACCCAGCAATCCCACTATTAGGCATATACCCTGAGAAAACCATAGTTCAAAAAGAGTCGTGTACCGCAATGTTCATTGCAGCTCTACTTACAATAGCCAGGACATGGAAGCAACCTAAGTGTCCACTGACAGATGAATGGATAAAGAAGATGTGGCACATATATACAAAGGAATATTACTTGGCCACAAAAAAGAAATGAAATTGAGTTATTTGTAGTGAGGTGGATGGACCTAGAGTCTGTCATGCAGTGAAGGAAGTCAGAAAGAGAAAAACAAATACCGTATGCTAACACACATAAATGGACTCTAAAAAAAAAAATGGTTTTCAGGGCAGGACAGGAATAAAGATGCAGATGTAGAGAATGGACCTGAGGACACGGGGAGGGGGAAGGGTAAGCTGGGACAAGGTGAGAGAGTGGCATGGACATATATACACTACTGAATGTAAAATAGATAGCTAGTGGGAAGCAGCTGCATAGCACAGGGAGATCAGCTCGGTGCTTTGTGACCACCTAGAGGGGTGGGATAGGGAGGGTGGGAGGGAGGGAGACGCAAGAGGGAAGAGAGAGGGGAACACATGTATATGTTTAACTGATTCACTTTGTTGTAAAGCAGAAACTAACATGCCATTGTAAAGCAATTATACTCCAATAAAGATGTTTAAAAAATAAATAAATAAACAGGAAAAAAAGACAGAATGAAGGCCAGGGACCTTGAAATCATATTTTTAAGAAAGGAAAAAATCAAGCATTTGCCACATGATACAGTTAATTTGTAACTGTGTTCACTAAGGCCCAATTTCTGGAACATACGTATTAGCTATAAGCTTTCATAAATCTCTCCTAGAAGTGAATTATTTGACTTGTAAACACCATTTCTCTGAGACCTACTGTAAGATCCAGTCATGAGGTGTCAAAAGATTTTGAACATGATATTCTGGTTGAGTTTTTCAAAATCAGTCAGTGACTATTGGACCTTCTTTACCAGCACTAGCTAACATATCTATGCAAAATGCCCTTGTGAATTATTGTAATCAGACTTTCATAAGGGCCAAAACTTCTAAAACATTTTAGATTAAAAACTTATCAAACTATACATAAGCAGGTGTACATATTATATATATATATGCATGTACTTTCTGTGTATTCAAGTTAAAGCCAGTATGACATGTAGTATGACATACGGCAGATCCTCAAAGATCAGAATTCAAGTCGTTTAATGCACTGCTTTACCTCAGGCAATAGGCTTAATCTTTCTGAGCCTCTCTTTCCTCAGCTGTAAAAATGGGAATAATGCTGAGTATCGTATAGGATTGCTGTGAAGAGTAAATGTGATATTTGGTTAAAAAATAAAAAATAAAAATATAAAATGAAAATGGGCTGTGAGCAACTGTTATCACTATGATTATTTCCCTCTTTATAGTAGGGAAAACAAGGTTTGTGAATGGACCCCTAATTCTTCCTGTTCCCTTAATCTCTCATCCAATCTGTAGCCAAGTCCTGTCTTGGCCGCCATGTTCTTGGGCGCTGACTGCCTACCAGCCCCTAGAGGGCTTTTCGCTTCCACTCTTTCTGACCCATTTTCTACACCCCTCCAAGACAGATCTTCTAAAACCACAAATGGGATCACGTCACTGTTCTAATTAAACATTTTCAGCGGCTTCTCAGTACTGCAATGGAACCCCAATTGCCTTCTGCGTCCTGGCAGGCGCCGCGCGGTCCAGCCCCATCCAGCTCTCCACGCACACCTTGCGTCAGTCACTCTCCCTTCCCCCACTCAGCCTCAGCCACCCTGCTCTTCCTGCAGGTCCCTGGACACGCTAAGCACATGCCCACCCTATGTCCTCTGCACACACTTGCTGTCCTTTATCCTGCGTATCTTAGTTGAGGTGCACCTGCTCCACGATATGCTTCCTCTGACTTGCTGGTCTAAAGTAGCTTATGGCTCCACTACTCTTCGTTCAACCCTATTTGTTTCCTTCGTCGCATCAGCACGCTGGTAATTATTTTGTCCGTTTACTTGTTGCTGACCAGCTCCTTCCTACGGTGCCTAAGAGGGGCATGGGACCCTTGGTGCTGCCCTCGCCTCCTGAATCCTGGGAGTGGTGGGTAGAAGGCCAGGTCCTGCCTATGTATAGAATCTGTACACTCTATTCCTTTCCTTTGAAAAAAGCGCTACGCCTTCAAAGGTGGAGTCATTTCCTAAATCAGCACTAAACATATGTGGCCATTCTTGACTACACTTTTTAAGAGGTTTTGCCCCCAATTAGCAATGCATATTTTCCTCTGATTTCAATAAATTAATAACCAATATATCAGGATGAAGTAGGATGGAATCACCTCTTTTCACAAATAGTTATCAATCTTCTGCCGTTTGAAGGATTAATTTGTTAAAAGGAGAATTCAAAAGCATATAAAATTATCTTTTAAAAGATTCTATAAAACCATGGACCATTTCCAGACAGATTAACTTCAAGTAGAAATCAATTTCTCACAGTAAAATCTTTAAATAAATTTAAATGATAAACTGAAAGGTAAAGTCAGATAATTGATTAGAATTCTGAATAAAAATATTTATCCAAGTTTTATATTTGAACTTTCATCTGGCATGGTATCAGTGGAGTCAAAGTAATCACTTAATAATAATTATAAAACCAATTATACATATACAGCATTTCTTCTCCTCAGCATACACTCAATCAGTGCTGTGTCCACCAAAAAATCATGTCAAGGATGCTCACAGAAGTACCATTTGTAACAGACCCAACTCATTTTCACTCTAACAGGTAGAGGATTCTTTAAAAAATGTTTCATGTTCAAATTATCCATTCACAAGTTTTTCAGAAGTTGGATAAATACTGTATAATTTGTAACTAAATGTCTGCAATTATATATAAAATAATATATATTCCCTAGAATAAATTAGAAACTGGTATCTAAAATAAATTAGAAAACCATTTCTGGAATAAATTGGAAACTAGTGTCATAGTTTTTAAAAAAATAGGCTGAAGCCACTTGTGGAGTATAAAGTCTTAAAAATAAAATAGAAACAGCCTATCTGCACACGAATCTGTGCATGAAAATCCTGAGGGTTAGGAAAAGATTCAGCTGAATAAATAATAATAATAATTTGTTTCCTTGGAAACCACTGCAGTGGATGGATACCATTATAGTAGTGCATGCTGTGGTGCGCTACCCAGTGTAACTGAGTTAGAAAAGTAACTGACTGGCTTATGGGAAGTGGCTCTCCATATATATGATTACTTGAGAGGTAACTATAAACCTTTGCATTTAAACTTAATAAATTAATTAAGAATACTAGGTAGGCTAAATGTGGACTAGTTCATCGAATTCCAGAATATTAGAACAAAAGGGTGTCCTTTTCAACTATGGTGTTAGCAACATTAGGGAAAATAAAAACTGCTTTATACTGACAGTAGAAGATTTAAGGATTTTCTTGTTTAAAGGGGGGTTGGGGATAGATAGGTGAAATACCTAAGAAGGGCTTAGAAAAGTTATAGTGACCACATGTTCTCATCCCAAGTCAGGAATTTTAGCAATTTCTATAAAAAGTTTTATAATCGCATAAAAACTACACCTAAGTCAACTTTTAGAACATGTTTAAACTATATCAAATTTGAATAGCTAGTAAAGGCAACCGATCTGCAATAGTGCAGGTTCCTTTTCTAAGTTTGCCGGAGCGGGCGTGCCTTATCCAGCGCTTCTCAAACTTTACCGTGGATATGAATCGTCTGGGAATCTCGTTAAAATGCAGATTCTGATCCCTTCGGTCTGGTATAAGGTCTGAGGTTGTGCATTTCTAACAGACACCTCTGTGCTGCTCTGTGTCTGGGACCACACTTTGAATAGCAAGCCCTCAGTCCCCACGGCGCCAGGAGAGGCCCCAGACCAGTTGCCTCCAGGCCACAAATAGCTTTGTCCATTGACAAACATTGAGTGTTTTCCTGATGACAGGAAGAAAGTTTAGGAAGCACTATTCTATAGGACAAATATACAGCATATACTTTGATACCCTTTCAAAGGCAATTAAATTAGCTGGATTGGCCAAGGCTCTGGCATACTGTGTCAGATCTTATATTCCTAGTTGCAAAGCTTATAGCTTTGAAGATAGTATTTTAAAGTAGGTAACAAATAAATTCAGGCCTCTCGCAGTTCGAGGAAATTACATTTTTACAGTATTAGCAGAAAGTCCTCCTCGTCTTGTCTTTGATGAGGAGCAAATAAAGCGTCCTAGACAGACTGTCTTCGCACTTGCAGAGGTGCTGCAAAGCAGAGCTCCACAACTACCTGCCCACGCTAATTCCATTCGGACGAGAGCCCCGCTTTTCCCGTTCAGCACGACGTCCCACACGGGTGCATTCCAAGCGCACAAGCAGTCTTTGTTGGGTGGGGTAAAAGCTTCCATGCGGTGGATTCATCACCATCAGCGTTCTCTAACCTTTTTCTGTGAACAGGTTGACTTTTGAGCATCAGAGGATGGCAAATGTCAGTGACGGTCTGGCACCCTCGCCATTGAAACTTAGGTGGGTCAGTGCTCCTCAAACCTCCGTGTGCTTCCCATCACCTTAGGAACTTGGTTAAAACACAGTTTCCTGGTATCGCTCACGGAGACTCCGTGTCAGTCGATTTAGGTTGTGGCCAAGCAATGTATGTGTTTTTAAACAAGCCCCATATTGCTTCGAGACAAGTAGACTGTGGACCATGCTTTGGGAAAGACTGCTGTCACGGACCACAGTGCACTCACGTGGCCCAGGAATAACTGGTGGGGTTGCTCCCTGATACTCAGGATACTGGGTGAGGAGATAGGAGAGTTCTGACTCATAAGAAGTCATATGACTTTTAAGAATGGACACTCCTACTCATGATATACTAAGAGGCCTGAGACTTTTGTCCCAAATTTCCAGGTTAACCTTAGATTTTCAAATTAATTTTTTTGATTAGGGATTTCTCCTTTTATAATGTCATAATTAGTGGTATTTATAATAATACCTAGAAGTACGCCCCTTGGTGGTAGGAGATGTTTTTAAAAGTAAAAATAATATAAAGATCTTGGACTTTTGGAATATAGCTCATGTAGACCTAAAAACTTGCTATAGATTAGTGAAAAGGTTTAAATTTAGCCCAAAACTTAATGGAACTGTAATTTTCTTAATTCTAAAAATGTCAAGTATACACATACACAGAGCATAAAATGCCATTCATATTAGCTAAATTAAGCAATATTAACTAATATTACCTTTGGAAAATACAGCTACCCTTGTTAAAATCTATGTAAAGATTAGCAATGTAATTTTTTAATCACAAAATCATCTGGTATTAACTTTATATACTATAACTCTTTCTAGTAATAATGTTTAATTGGGATACATGAAGAATATGCAAGAGCTTCCAGGACAGTAGGAGAGGCTGGAAAATCATGAAGACGAAGGAGGAAGGTACAGCACTGGGGACATAATTCAGGAGAGGGTGTCAGGGCTGTGACCCAGTCTGCCACAAGACAGGCGTGCCCTCTGCCACATTCCGGTCCTGTCTGCGCGTCCCAGACAGGGACTCTGCCTCATACAGCAGCTCCGCAGCCAGACTCAGCCCTTTGAACACAGCCTTCAGCACAGGTGCCCACGCCCACATTTGCCCCAGGGGACTTCAGCTTGACCTTGCAATGGGAGTGAAGAGAACAGACCCTGCAACCAGATTTCCTGGGTCCTTTCCTTATGACCTGGATGATTTGGGGCAAGTTACTTAACCTCTGTGAGACCCCGTTTCTTCATCTGTAAAATGGAGAAAATGACGATTCCCATCTCATTGGATAATGGAGAAAAATGAGTGAAAGACTATATGTTAATGTGCTTTTAGAATAGAATCTGCACATAAGAAGCTGAATAAATGAAAGTGATATTACTTTCATTATTATCTAGTGCTTTTGCTTTACATGCAGCTTTTTCATCTTTTCTCACCTTTAGCTTTCAAGAAGGGGGGATTTGGGCTTCCCTGGTGGCGCAGTGGTTGAGAGTCCGCCTGCTGATGCAGGGGACGCAGGTTCGAGCCCCGGTCCGGGAGGATCCCACGTGCCGCGGAGCGGCTTGGCCTGTGACCCATGGCTGCTGCGCCTGTGCGTCCGGAGCCTGTGCTCCGCAGCGGGAGAGGCCACAGCAGTGAGAGGCCCGCGTACCACAAAAAAAAAAAAAAAAAAAAAAAGAAGTGGGGATTCGTTTTGCTCAGGGTCGGGTGGGAGCGAGGTAGCAGAAGCAGGGAGGATTCAGTCTGGTGAAGCAGAGCTGGCGTGGAAGAATGCACGCACTCTGTTAGCTCAGACCCTCCTATAGGTACAAGCAGTTTTTCCCAAGTGCTCCGTGAGTATTTCAGAAGACCGCTGAATCACCTCAAGGGCAAAGGCTTTGCCTAGAGCTCTCCAAGGAAAACTTAGACTAAAAAAAAGTCATTTTTAAGAGTCATCCTCATATCAGATTTCTATATGCACTAAACTTGTCAGAGTATAGCGAATTAAGATTATAATTCTTAATTCCTACTGGAGAGATTCTTGTTTTGTAAACCTTTCTATCAAAGAAAAGCAAAGTGCTAAATAAATATGACAAGGATGGCTCCTACTGGGCTTCATAAACAACTACTAAAGGGCAGCATGGCCTAGTGCAGTAATTTTCAATGCTTTTTAAAGCAGCCAAAAGCTTTTTCGAAGCAATCTCATGCATATTTTCAATACACAAAATGGAAAAAATAACCACTCTAACTGTAGTAGGTGACTTCAGTGACTACACCCTACCCCCTTCCCCAGGCCCTTGAGTACTAGGCGCTGATCTCTCCCTGGGGGAAACCCTAAGGGTCCATGAGACGCCGTTTGAAATTCACTCATCTAGTGGAAACAGCACTAAACTATACATCACAATCATAAATGATGTTATGCCCTATAATGATTGTGTGGTGTTAGAAACTTCACTTACCTGGCCCTTTGTTTCCTCATCTGCAAAATGTGTGTTTAAAATGGATAACTCACCTCTACCAGCTATCACTTTCCATGAATTTATTATATAAGAGAAAATCTAAAAGGGAAATAAGAATTCTGCTTCATGCCAAGATGGGTAACAGAGACTGGATATACCTTCCTGTCTCAAGTAATTTAAGAATAGAAAAAAATAAAAAACAATGGCTTTCAAGTCATCGGACATCAGACAACAAACAAAGCACAGTGATCGCTGAGAAAAGGAAAACAAAAGTGGTTAGCCCTCAGGTGTCCGAGCCTGCTGCCTAGAGAAAGTTTGCTGCCTGGAGAGAGTTTACAGGTTGCGGTGCAGGAAGAGAGAACCCACACAAAGCGTGGCCATCTCCCTGAGTTGGGAGCCAGAGCTGGGAGTCGGGGGGATCAGGACGACTAGAGTCCTCGGGGAAGGTTACTGGAGAGGAGGGGGCAGACTTCTGGAGACCTGCATCAGTGTCCCTGGATCTCCAGCGCACTACTGACCATCAGCTGTGTGTAAGGAGCCCACGTGAGGACAGGAAAAGGACACCTGAAAGATGGAACAATCTCTGAAGGTCACACAGTGAGGAATAGTGCCTAATCCCTCTACTCAGAGTGGAAGACTTCACAATTTACAGGGTGTAAGGTGGAATAAACAAAAGGGTCTTGCCTCGAAGTGGGGAAGAATTAGCCCTACTCTAGTCCTGCCAACAAAGTGTAAAAGCAAGAACTGAAAAGATCAACTTGTTTCACAGTAACATAACTGCATCCCAGAATGAAACTCAAGAATATTTATAGGGCTTCCCTGGTGGCGCAGTGGTTGAGGGTCCGCCTGCCGACGCAGGGGACGCGGGTTCGTGCCCCGGTCCGGGAAGATCCCACGTGCCGCGGAGCAGCTGGGCCCGTGAGCCGTGGCCGCTGAGCCTGCGCGTCCAGAGCCTGTGCTCCGCAATGGGAGAGGCCACAGCAGTGAGAGGCCTGCATACCACAAATATTTTTTTAAAAAAGAATATTTATAGAAACACACACACACAATAAGATATCCAACACACAACACATTAAAATTCACTGTCTGATGTCCAATGATCCAGGCAGCAATGATATTAGAACTGTAATTAGAACTGGATTTTGTACGTGTAAGAAGCCAGAGGAAAGAATCACCATGTTAAGTAGGGACATGAGAGATGAACAAGAAGACACAAATTGAATTTTGAGAGGTGAAAATTATAGTATCTGAAATGTAAGACACACAGTGCAAATAAAGGCAAATTAAACATTGCAAAAAAATTACTCTCCTTGAGGACATGGAAATATCCCAAATTAAAACACAGAGAAGAAAAAGGACTAAAAAAACGAACAGCACCTGAGGCAGCTGTGGGAAAACCTGAAGTAGCCCAAATATCAGTGAAAATGTAGTTTCCAAGGACAGTAGAAAGAGAGGGGAAAAGGAAAGTATTTGAAGAAATAATGGCTCAAAAATTTCCCAATTTGATGAAAACTATGAGCCCACAGATCCAGGAAGCTCAATAAACCTCAAGCACAAGACACATGAAGAAAACGGCACCAAGGCACATCATAATCAAGTTGCACAAAATCACTGAAAATAATGAAGTTTAAAAAGCAGCCAAAGAAAAAAGACACATGACATACAGGCAAACCAACATAAAGATGGTAGCAGATTCTTCTCAGAAACAATGTGAGTGAGAATAAAATGGGGCAACACGTTTAAAGTTCTGAAAGGAAAAAAAAAGTCAATGTAAAATTCTACACCTAGCAAAAATATTTTTCAAAAACAAGGACAAAATAAAGTCTTTTTAAAATGTAAAAAAAGCTGGAAGAATTTATCATCAACAGAAGTGTACTATAAGATATATTAAAAGTAGAAATAAAAGGAACCCAAATCAGAAAGGAAGAAGTAAAACTGTCACTGTTTGCAGATGACATGATATTATACATAGAGAATCCCGATGATGCTACCAGAAAACTACTAGAGCTAATCAATGAATTTGGTAAAGTAGCAGCATATAAAATTAATGCATGGAGGGCTTCCCTGGTGGTGCAGTGGTTGAGAGTCTGTGTGCCGATGCAGGGGACATGGGTTCGTGCCCCGGTCCGGGAAGATCCCACATGTCGCGGAGTGGCTAGGCCCGTGAGCCATGGCTGCTGAGCCTGTGCGTCCGGAGCCTGTGCTCCACAATGGGAGAGGCCACAACAGTGAAAGGCCCAGGTACCACAAAAAAAAAAAAAAAAAAATTAATGCATGGAAATCTCTTGCATTCCTATACACTAATGATGAAAAATCTGAAAGAGAAATTAAGGAAACACTCCCATTTACCATTGCAACAAAAAGAATAAAATACCTAGCAATAAACCTACCTAAGGAGACAAAAGACCTGTATGCAGAAAACTATAAGATGCTGATGAAAGGAATTAAAGATGATACAAATAGATGAAGATATACCATGTTCTTGGATTGGAAGAATCAACATTGTGAAAATGACTATACTACCCAAAGCAATCTACAGATTCAATGCAATCCCTATCAAACTACCAATGGCATTTTTCACAGAACTGGAACAAAAAATTTCACAATTTGTATGGAAACACAAACGACCCCTAATAGCAAAAGGAATCTTGAGAAAGAAAAACAGAGCTGGAGGAATCAGGCTCCTGGACTTCAGACTATACTACAAAGCTACAATAATCAAGACAGTATGGTACTGGCACAAAAACAGAAATATAGATCAATGGAACAAGATAGAAAGCCCAGAGATAAACTCACACACATATGGTTACCTTATCTTTGATAAAGGAGACAAGAATATACAATGGAGAAAAGACAGCCTCTTCAATAAGTGGTGCTGGGAAAACTGGACAGCTACATGTAAAAGAGTGAAATTAGAACACTCCCTAACACCATACACAAAAATAAACTCAAAATGGATTAAAGACCTAAATGTAAGGCCAGACACTATCAAACTCTTAGAGGAAAACATCGGCAGAACACTCTATGACATACATCACAGCAAGATCCTTTTTGACCCACCTCCTAGAGAAATGGAAATAAAAAGAAAAATAAACAAATGGGACCTAATGAAACTTAAAAGCATTTGCACAGCAAAGGAAACCATAAACAAGACCAAAAGACAACCCTCAGAATGGGAGAAAATATGTGCAAATGAAGCAACTGTCAAAGGATTAATCTCCAAAATATACAGGCAGCTCATGCAGCTCAATATCAAAAAAACAAACAACCCAATCCAAAAATGGGCAGAAGATCTAAATAGACATTCCTCCAAAGAAGACACACTGATTGCCAACAAACACATGAAAGGATGCTCAACATCACTAATCATTAGAGAAACACAAATCAAAACTACAATGAGATATCACCTCACACCTGTCAGAATGGCCATCATCAAAAAATCTACAAACAGTAAATGCTGGAGAGGGTATGGAGAAAGGGGAACCCTCTTGCACTATTGGTGGGAATGTAAATTGATACAGCCACTGTGGAGAACAGTATGGAGATTCCTTAAAAACCTAAAAATAGAACTACCATATGACCCAGCAATCCCACTACTGGGCATATACCCTGAGAAAACCATAATTCAAAAAGAGTCATGTACCACAATGTTCATTGCAGCTCTAGTTACAATAGCCAGGACTATAGGAATCAACCTAAGTGTCCACCAACAGATGAATGGATAAAGAAGGTGTGGCACATATATATAATGGAATATCACTCACCCATAAAAAGAAATGAAATTGAGTTATTTGTAGTGAGGTGGATGGACCTAGAGATGGTCATACAGAGTGAAGTAAGTCAGAAAGAGCAAAACAAATACTGTATGCTAACACATATATATGGAATCTAAAAACAAAAATGATTCTGAAGAACCTAGTGGCAGGACAGGAATAAAGACGCAGGCATAGAGAATGGACTTGAGGACACGGGGAGGGGAAGGGAAAGCTGGGATGAAGTGAGAGAGTGGCATGGACATATATACACTACCAAATGTAAAATAGATAGCTACTGGGAAGCAGCCACATAGCACAGGGAGATCAGCTCAGTGCTTTGTGACCACTTAAAGGGGTGGGGTAGGGAAGGTGGGAGGGAGACACAAGAGTGAGGGGATATGGGGATATACGTATGCATATAGCTGATTCACTTTGTTATACAGAAGAAACTAGCACACCATTGTGAAGCAATTATACTCCAATAAAGATGTTAAAAAATTTAAAAAGAAATATTAAAAGTCCTTTGGGCAGAAAGAACAGGACACCAGATGAAAATACGCATTACAGAAAAGAATAAATAGTACTTTTTGCTATTGATTTAAATCTCTGTAAAGGATAACTATTTACAGCCAAAAGTAAGCACAATGTATTGTTGATTTTTTAACATATGTAGGAGTCAAGTACATGGCAACAATAGCACAAAAGCTGAGAGGACAGAAATGGAAATATGTTATATGATTCTTAAGCTATATGTTTCTATGTATGCTATAACTTGAAGGTACACTCTTGTTCTGAATAAAATATGTATACTGCAAAGTCTAAAACAACCACTGAAATACAGCAGAGAATCATAACTAATAAAGTGACAAGAGAGATAAAATGGAATAATAAAAAATTTAATTAACCCAAGAGGAGACAGAAGAAGAAAAGAAAGAATACATGGGAAAAATAGAAAACAAGTAAGTTGATCAATTTAAAGCCAATCATGTCAATAGCACATTACATGTAAATAGTATAAGTCCCCCCTCATACTTCCCCCTCAAAGGCAGAGATTGTGATTTGAATAAAAAAGCAAGCTCCAAAATATACGTTGCCTATAAGTAGCCACTTTAAATAAAGATATACAAATAGGTAAATGGATAGAAAAAGATATCGAATTTAGCATACTAATCCTAACCAAAGAAAAAATAGTAGGTTTTCTATTAGTAGCAGAGATGGTAGATTCCAAAATAAAGAATATGATGAGGGATAAAGATCATGTCATAGTGATAAAGGATCACTGACAGGACATACTATTCTTAAATATTTATACACCTAATAAGAGAGCTTCAAAATATGTGAAGGGAAAAAAAAACTGATAGAACTGCAAGTAGGAATTGGCAAATCCACAATAATTGATAGAACAAGTAATGATAAAATCAATAAAGGTGTAGAATACCTGAACAACAATATTAACCAACTTGACTTTATTAAACTTTATAGGACACTTTACCCCAATCACATCAGAATACTCATTTTTTTCAAGTGCACATGGACCATTAACAAGATAAACCATGTTCTGGGTCATAGAACAAGTCTCAAATGTTTAAAAAATATTCAAGTAATACAATGTGTGTTCTCAGACTACAGTGGAATTCAATTATAAATCAATAACAGAAAGGCCACTGGAAAATCCTCAAATATTTGGGAACTAAATATCACATCTCTAAATAATCCATGGGTCAAAGAGGAAATCAAAAGGAAAATTAAGAAAGTATTTTTAACTTAATAAAAATGAAGACAACAGTTTATCAAAATTTCTGGGATGCAGTATTAGAGGAAAATTGGGACAACTAAGCACATTTATTAGAAAACAATAAAGGTATCAAACCAATTACCTTTGTTTCCACTTTAAGAAACTAGACAAAGAAGAGAAAAGGAAACCCCAAAGTAATCAGAAGAGAGGAAATAATAAAGATCACAAAGGAAATCAATGAAATAAAAAGCAATAGAGAAAAATCAGTGAAACAAAACTGGTTGTTTGAGAAGATCAATAAAACTGATAGACCTCTAGCCAGACTGATCAGGATAAAAAAGAAGACAAAAATTACCAATATAAGGAATGAAACTGGTACAAAACTACAGATTCTATATATATTAAAAGGATAAGGGAATATTTTAAACAACTTTAGGCCAATACATTTGACAATTTAGATGAAATGAACTAATTCCTTGAAAGACACAAGATATCAGAAGAAACAGAAGAAATCTTCTCACTCAAGAAGAAATAAATAACCTGAACAGCCCTATATTGATTAAAGAAATTGGATTTGTAGTTTTAAAACTTACAAAAATGAAAACTTTAGGTCCAGATGGCTTCACTTGTGAATTCTACCAAACATTTAAGGAAGAAATAGTACAAGGGCTATAAAACTCTTCAGGAAGATTGAATAGGAAGGAACACTTCCCAACTCATTCATTGAAGCCAGCATTGCCCTGATAGCAAAACAGAGAAAGACATTATAAGAAAAAAAAAATACTATAAAAATGAATATAGATGCAAAACTCTAAGCAAAAATTCAGCAAATTAAGTTCAACAGTGTATGAAAAGGATAATACATCATGACAGAGTGAGTTTACCTCAAGAATGCTGGGTTGGTTTAACATCTGAAAATGAATGTAATTCTCCATAATAACAAACTAAAAAAGAAGAATCATAAGATGATATCAATAGATATAGAAAAAGCACTTGACAAAACCAGCATCTATTCCTGATAAAAAATTCTCATTAAAGTAGTAATAGATGAGAACTTCCCTAACCTGATAAAGGTTACCCATGAAAGACCTGCTGCTAACATTAAACTTAATGGTGAAAGACTGAATGCATTACCTTAAGATAAAGAATAAGACTAAGACATATGCTCTTACTGCTTCTTTCCAACACTGTACAGAGTTTCTGGCCAATGCAATCAGGAAAGAAAGATAAATGCATCTAAGTTGGAAAAGAAGAAAGTCTTTATTTGCAGATGACATGATTGTTTATGTGAGAGGCTGGCAAACCACAATCTGTCTTTGTATGGCTCACAGAATGAAGAGTGGCTTTTGCATTTTTGTACGGTGGTAAACAACAACAACAATGGCAACAACAAAAGAAAGAAGAATCTGCAACATAGACTATCATAAAGCCTAAAATATTTAGTATCTGACCTTTTACAGAAGAAGTTTGCCTACCCCGGTCTATATAGAAAATATGATAGAATCTCCAAAAACCTACTAGAGTAAATAAGTGAGTTTAGCAAGGTTGTAGAATACAAGATTAGTATACAAAATCAATCACATTTCTTTATAATAGCAATTAACAATCAGAAATTGAAATTTTAAAAGTACTATTTACAGTAGCATCAAAAAATATTGATTACATAGGAAATAATCTGTATTGATTACATAGAGATTATGTGAAAAACCCATATGATGAACACTACAGAATGTAGCTGAGAGATTTTAAATAAGATCTAATTCAATGGAAAGACAGTCCTTTTTAATGGGTCAGAAGATTCAATATTGTTAAGATATCAATTTTCCCCAAAAGATCTATAGATTTAATGTCATTCCAATCAAAAATGTTAGGAAGCATTTAATGTAGAGAATGACAAACTGATTTTAAAGTTCATATGGAAATGTAAAAGAACTAGAATAGGGTAGGCTGTGACAAAGTGAGAGTGGCATGGACATACATACACTACCAAACATAGAATAGATAGCTAGTGGGAAGCAGCCGCATAGCACAGGGAGATCAGCTCGGTGCTTTGTGACCACCTAGAGGGGTGGGATAGGGAGGGTGGGTGGGAGGGAGGGAGACACAAGAGGGAAGAGATATGGGAACATGTATATATGTATAACTGATTCACTTTGTTATAAAGCAGAAACTGACACACCATTGTAAAGCAATTATACTCCAATAAAGATGTTAAAAAAAAAGTAGAAATAAATAAAAAGATCTTTCTTTGAAAAAAATAAAAGAAAATAAGGTAGGAATACTTATACTACCTAACTTTAAGGCTTATTTATTACAAAGCTACAGTATTTAAGACAGTGTGGTATTGGCATAAATATACACAAATAGAACAAGGGAACAAAACAGATATGTATTCATTGATTTTCTTTCCAAAACTACAAAAGAAATTCAGTGGAGAAAGGGCAATCTTTTCAACAAATGATGCCCTTATGCCCTCCAAAATTAGCTTCAATTCCTACCCAGCATAATAAACAAAAATTTACTCAAAATGGATCACAGACTTAAATGTAAAAACCAAAAGTTTTAAAACTTCCAGAAGAAAACATAGAAAATCCTTGTGACCATGTGTTAGGCAAATATTTCTTAGATATAACAGCAAAAGCATGATCCATTCTTTAAAAAGATCAGTTGGATTTCATCAAAGTTAAGAATGTCTGCTCTTTAAAAGACACTGTTAAGAGAATAAAAAGACTAGCTACAAAGTGGGAGAAAATATTTGCAAATTATACATCTGGTAAAGCACTTACATCCAGACTATATACAGAACTCTCAAAACTCAATAATAAGGAAACAAATAATGAAATTTTAAGATGGTCAAAAAATTTGAACATTTTCCCAAAGGAGTTATAGAGCTAGCATATAAACACATTAAAAGATGTTCTACATTATTAGTCATTAGGAAAATTGAAATTGAACTCATGAGACACCATTACACACCTATTAAGATGCCTCAAATAAAAAAGACTGAACACACCAAGTGTGATAAGGGCGCCCCCATACACTGCTGGTGGAAATGCAAAATGGTACAGCCACTTTGGAGAGCAGATTTGGCAATTTCTTCAAATGTTACACACATACCATATGATCCAGCCACTCACTGGTAGGCATTTACCCAAGAGGAGTGAAAGCGCATGTCCACACATGAATAAGACTTGTACATGAATATCCATAGCAGCTTTGTTTGTAATAACCCCAAATGGGAAATAACTCAAAAGTCCATCAACAAGTGAAAGGATAGACAAATTGTGGTATATCCATACAATGGAATACTACTCAGCAATAAAAGAGTGAACTATTGATACATGTAAGAACAGAGATGAATATAAAAGCAATTAAGCTGAGTGAAAGAAGCCAAACAAAGAAATCAAGCACATACTGTATGATCCTATTTATGTTAAACTAGAAAATGCTAATCTATAAAAACTAATCTATATTGATAGAAAGCAGATCAGTGGTTGCCCCAAGACAGAGAGAGGCAGGAAAGAAGCTTTACCAAGGGGTAGCAGGAAACTTGGTAGGATCATTATATTGACTTGGTAATGATTTCATGTGAGTATGTGTATGTACAATATATAAATATATATGTCAAAACTTACCAAATTGTATACTTTAATTATGTGCATGCATATGTCAGTTACACTTTAATAAAGCTATTATATTTTTAAGTTAAAAAACAAAAATGAAATAAGGAAAATGTTTGGCATATGAATAATATTAAAGTTAAACAGGATAAACTAAAATCTAACTTACTGGAACCCTTAAGTAATCATAAATTTCTTTCTCACTTTAAAGGAAAAGTTCAAATACTGTAACAAGAAAAAAGTCAATCAGAAACAAATCTGAATATGACTCTATGTGTGGTATTGTAATATATTCAGTGATACCTAATAGTCCTAACTAAGTAATTTAATTGCATATCATCCAGTGAACTACTCCCAGCACTCCAGGGAATATCTGAAATGTGAGGAAAGTACTCAAAGCCATAAAGTTACATGAAGCGTTTTTTTTTGTTTTTGTTTTTATTTTTTTTTTGCGGTACGCAGGCCTCTCACCGCCGTGGCCTCTCCCGTTGCGGAGCACAGGCTCCGGACGCGCAGGTTCAGCGGCCATGGCTCACGGGCCCAGCCAGATCCTCCCGGACCGGGGCACGAACCCGCGTTCCCTGCATTGGCAGGCGGACTCTCGACCACTGCGCCGCCAGGGAAGCCCTGAAGCATTTTAATTAACCAAAAATATTATAGTTCAATCAAACATTATGTAGACTTGCATATGGACAATGAGAGTTCCTGAGTGATCTGAGTACCTAAAGTCCATTTACTTGACTCAAAAGCATTAGTGATATTTTTCTTTCCCTGTGCCAGGCTTCAAAAACCAAGGGGTGTGTTAGCTTCTGGTACTGTGGATGCCATTATGCATGCTGAGTCTGGGAACAGCCAAGACGACCCTTTTAGCTCCGCTCAAATTGAACCACTCTTCCGTCACTCTGCCCCTGCTGGGAGTACTCCAGGTTGCATTTTCTTCAGTCTCTTCAATTTCCTGCCCTCCAGAAAGTTGTGGTAGTTTTTACCTGCTTGGTATAGACATTTGCAAAACAAACCCAATGTCACGATGGGGAGGAGGGAGTTTCATGCTTCTTAAAGGTGCTCATCTTGTTTCTATTTGATCACTTTTTCTGTCTTAGGAAAGGGCCTGTCTTGCTCAGTTTTTCTGCAACTTCTTCTATCACTCATTCCATCACTTTCCTATGTTACAGTTTTGTTAGAATTAGCCAATGACTTTGGAATGTCTCCTAGGTGTCTCATATTTTCGATACAGTTGCCAACAGCTCTGCTTCCATGTTTGCAAGGTTTTGTAATGACCCAGACCCTGGGCGGATACTTTGAGGAAGGAAGTCTGTGTGAAACCATAAAGAGGGTAAGGACTGGATAATTTCTACCCATTGTATGCATCAGAGCAGGGGGTTTATTAGTTCCTATTGAAGAGATGCTTGCCGGGAGAGCCTCTACCACAAGGATCATTTTTCATCATAACTGACGGCTTAGCAGTATTCAAACACAAACCCTTTGGAAACCTAGACTTCCTTTGGCTTCTAGGACCCCTGGTTAACGGGCTGACTTCCTGAGTTTGCTTTGACAGTTCTTCTTCCTGGTTTACATGCTCCGTGAGTAAAAATGTAGACATTTCCCAGGCTTCTCTAAACTCTCATCCAAAAACATCTTATCCACCCTCATTCATGGCTTAATACCTCTCCAATGATACTTCCGGAATCTGCCCTCTCCCGTCTCTAGACTATGCTGTGGAACAAGAAAACCACTAACCACCTGCTGAGAACTTGAAATGTGGCCAGTCCAAATTGAGATGTATCGTAAGTGTACAAACACACACCAGATTTTGAAGATTTAGTACCAAAAAAAGATAATGTAAAATATTAGTATTTTATTATATTGATTCATGTTGAAATAATATTTTGGGTGTACTGGGTTAAATATATTACTAAAATTAACTTTACCTGTTTCTTTATCTTTTCTTAAATTGGGGCTACTGGAAAATATAATCTTACATATGTGGCTCACATTACATTTCTACTGGATAGCATTGCTCTAGACCTAAAATTCAAACTGACCACTTAAATGGAACACATTATAACCGGTGTGAGGTGATACCTCATTGTGGTTTTGATTTGCATTTCTCTAATGATTAGTGATGTTGAGCATCCTTTCATGTGTTTGTTGGTAATCTGTATATCTTCTTTGGAGAAATGTCTATTTAGGTCTTCCACCCATTTTTGGATTGGGTTGCTTGGGGGTTTTTTTGATACTGAGCTGCATGAGCTGCCTGTATATTTTGGAGATTAATCCTTTGTCACTTGCTTCATTTGCAAATATTTTCTCCCATTCTGAGGGTAGTCTTTTTGTCTTGTTTATGGTTTCCTTTGCTGTGCAGAAGCTTTTATGTTTAATTAAGTCCCATTTGTTTATTTTTGTTTTTATTTCCATTTCTCTAGGAGGTGGGTCAAAAAGGATCTTGCTGTGATTTATGTCATAGAGTGTTCTGCCGATGTTTTCCTCTAAGAGTTTGATAGTGTCTGGCCTTACATTTAGGTCTTTAATCCATTTTGAGTTTTTTTGTGTGTATGGTGTTAGGAGGTGTTCTAATTTCATTCTTTTACATGGAGCTGTCCAGTTTTCCCAGCACCACTTATTGAAGAGGCTGTCTTTTCTCCATTGTACATTCTTGCCTCCTTTATCAAAGATAAGGTGACCATATGTGCGTGGGGTTTTTTTTTTGTTTTTTTTTTCAGTACGCGGGCCTCTCACTGCTGTGGCCTCTCCCGTCGCAGAGCACAGGCTCCAGACGCGCAGGCTCAGCAGCCACGGCTCACGGGCCCAGCCGCTCCGCGGCACGTGGGATCTTCCCGGACCGGGGCATGAACCCACGTCCCCTGCATCGGCAGGCAGACTCTCAACCACTACGCCACCAGGGAAGCCCCTGTGCGTGGGTTTTGATGTAAAAAATGAATAAATAAAATTTTTTAAAAATAATAAATGGAAAATATTAGAAACTGAACTTAATTTATTCCAGACCCTCAAACCTGCTCCTTCTTTGTTACTACAGAATAAACACCAGTTGGCATTCACAGATACACTGCATAATGTCAGCTGCTACTGTTGAGGAAATGTCCAGGGAAAGAGCTAACTCTAGAATAAATCACTTATGAACAGGGTGACAGGATGACTCTGGTAATTGTCAGAGAACCTGTCCACATTGCTCATGGGCAGCTGCTGCAGGAATGTTTGCAGGACCAGGAAATAACTCTCTACAGCTGTGCCTCAGTGTCAAAGAGGGACTGGTCCCAGGACCCCCACGGACAGCAAACTCCATGGATGTTCAAGTCCCTCATATAAAATGATGTACTATTTACATGTAACCTACACACATTGTCCTGTGTACTTTAATTTTTAAAATTTTTTATTGAGGTATAGCTGATTCACAATATTATATTAGCTTCAGATGTGTGACACGGTGATTCACAGTTTTTAAAGATTATACTCTATTATAGTTATTACAAAATATTGGCTCTATTCCCTGTGCTATACAGTAGATCCTTGTAGCTTATCTACTTTATACCTAGTAGTTTTGCCCCTTTTAAATCCCCACACCTATCTTTCCCCTCCCTCCCACTTTCTCCCCTCCATTTACCACTAGTGTGTTCTCTGTTACCTGTGAGTCTGTTTCTTTTTTGTCATATTCACTAGTTTGTTGCATTTTTCAGATTCCATATATAAGTGACAACATACAGTATTTGTCTTTCTCTATCTGACTTATTTCACTCAGCATAATGCCCTCCAAGTTCATCCATGTTGTTGCAAATGGCAGAATTTCATTCTTTTTTATGGCTGAGTAATATTCCATTGTGTATATGTACATTGTGTGTGTATATATATATATATATATATATATTTAGATATATTTATATATATATCACATCCTCTTTATCCATTCATCTGTTGATGGACAATTAGGTTGCATCCATATCTTGGCAATTGCAAGTAATGCTGCTATGAACATTGGGGTGCATGTATCTTTTCAAATTACTGTTTTCATTTTCGTTTTTGTTTTTTTTTGTTTTTTTTTTTTTTTTTTTTGCTGTACGCGGGTCTCTCACTGCTGTGGCCTCTCCCATTGCGGAGCACAGGCTTTGGACGCGCAGGCCCAGCAGCCATGGCTCACGGGCCCAGCCGCTCCGCGGCATGTGGGATCCTCCCGGACCGGGGCACGAACCCGTATCCCCTGCATCAGCAGGCGGACTCCCAACCACTGTGCCACCAGGGAAGCCCTCATTTTCTTTAGATATATAGCCAGGAGTGGAATTTCTGGGTCATATGGTAGTTCTATTTTTAGTTTTTTAAAGAACCTCCATTCTGTTTTCCATAGTGGCTGCACCAACTTACATTCCCACCAGCAGTGCAAGAGGGCTCCCTTTTCTCCACATCCTCACCGACATTTGATATTTGTGGTCTTTTTGATAATAGCCATTCTGACAGGTGTGAGGTGGTTTTGATTTGCATTTCTCTGATGACTAATGATGTTGAGCATCTTTTCATGTGCCTGTTGGCCATTTGTATGTCTTTAAATCATCTCTGGATTATTTATAATACTGAATACAATGTAAATGCTATGTAAATAGCTGTAAATACAATGTGAATGCTATGTAAATAGTTGTAAATACAATGTAAATGATATGTAAATAGTTGCCAGCACATGTGGCAAATTCCAGTTTTGCTTTTTGGAACTTGCTGGAATTTTTTTTTTCTGAATATTTTCGATCTGTGGTTAGTTGAATCCGCAGATGTGGAACCCACCAATATGAAGGGCCGACTAAGCATTTGACTAGAGAGGTGCTGTAGCATTTAGGAACAAAAACAGTCAGGGATTTGCCAAAAGAGTGGATAAAGCTCATATGCATTTGAAGTCAGAAAGTTACAGTTACACAACGTGACACATTCACTGCAGGGGCCTTAATCACCCTGATGCGCTACATAATTTCTTGCATTGTCTTGGCTAATGGAATCTTCCTCTTCACCTAGCCTGAAGTCTGGAGTAATTTTTGACTCAACACTTTCCTTTATTCCCCATATCCAAGCAACTATCAAACCACACTGGATTTACCAACACCCACCACACTACATCCACATTTTTTACCTCAAAACCAAAGAAGGGACACAGGTCCTTATGCTTCCCCGACAGCTGCCTGAGGGAGAGCCCACCATGAGGTCAGCCTCTGTTCGTGACGGAGTAGCCTACAGTAAACTTACAAGAATCGGTTCTTTACACTTATCCTCCAGTAGAAATAGCAGGTAGTCAGGAATGCAGATGGGCAAGACAGAGAGGCCCTCAACATACCCTTAGATGACCCGGAAAGGGTCTCAAGGGCAACAAACCCAACTTTCTCTGTTTTTCTCTATCCTGTCCCCTCACCCTAATCATTTTTATTGCTTTATTTTTTTATTTATATAAGCTGTGTGGGTGAACACAGTTTCAACATTTTTCATAGCAGAATACAATTCATAAATGATTTTGGATTGCCTACTGACTTGCATTAGGAGAAATAATTGAGAGTTGCATATATACCTGGCATATATGTCAACTGAATGGTAACACGTAAACCTATTAAATTTGAAAACTTTCTGAGTAGTCTAGAAATTCTGCTCTTAAACTGACAATTGTCTAAGCATGTTATGTCAGACACTTTATCAGGCTACTTAAGTTTATAGCTTCATTTCTTTAAAAGTCTTTAGGTTGTGCATATCAGATTGTCCTTGTTCAATAACAGAATGTATAATTTTAAATTAGAAAATCTTCTTTTTTGAAGTGTGAACACAATCATATAAAAGTGATGGCATTTTTACCATTCTTTAGTAACTTGAAGTAAACATTCCAGTATATTTTTTATAATTAACTTTAAAAAATTAGTGCTTAGTTTAAAAGGTGCTTTTTATGCCAGTTTTTTGCTTGAAAAAATTAATACGGCCTAACTTATGTGCTGTAAAAATGGATTTATAATGGAAAAGTTGACACATTTAAATGTAAATTGGGTTTAATTTCAGAAAAATTAACATCGTATTCTTCAGCTATAATAGGTTGAAAGGATAAATTAAAATAATGGCCTCAAAAAATTACCAACTGGCATTCTAAGAGTCTTATTCCTCCAAAGATGTTTCATATTCAGCATGTATAAGTTTGACAAGTTATGATTAACTTAAGATTTTATTAGCTTTTATCTAAAAGATCAAGCTAACTGTGGGTATACATTTCAAAATGTAAATGCAGCTGGCTGTCATAGGCTCCAAACTGAGGTAACAGACAGTAAAATTACATTGTACAAGGAAACAAGCCATAGAAGAGAGCTAGAATTTGAAATCAATTTTTCCTAATACTTGTAAGCTGTTCACTACTCAAGTATTTTTCTATCTGTTGTCATCAAAATATGCCACTCAGAATAAGCTCTAGGTGGTTTCCAATGTATAGATATATCAAAGTCTACGTGCAGAAACTCTCCCACCTGGATATTAGTTAAAGGCAAAGAAAATTCAATGCACAGTTTTTTAAAACAACATGTCTTTGAATTCGTTCTTTGCTTATGGTTAAGATTGGCAAGACTGTCTAGTTGCTGTTTGTCAGCTCCTTTGCTGTGCAGTTGGTGCCTATATTTTATTATTTAAGTGCTAAGTAAATAAAATATTAAACAGAATTATGAATACCACTGATTATTCATGCACTATACATTTTCTTTAATCCAATTCAGATTATGAAACTTGTACTTATTTAACTGAGTACATTTTATAGTTTTCAATCTAGAAAAATTCTGTCTCCATGCAACTTTTCTGCAGCACAAATCATGATAATGATAACACACGGCCCATCTGCAGCCATGATGCAACAAGTGGGCGGTTTTGTGTGTTCAAATACCCCTTTCGGTAAAACCCTAACATCACTTAAGTTTCTTTCCAACCTACATTGACATAACTTGAACTAAACCACAGAGGTGGTCAACAGTACCTTCACTGTGCCATTCTCGTGCATGGTGATGCAGTTATCGGCATCTTCTGAGAGCTGGTACAAGGCTTGGGCTGTTGCTCTGTGCATGCTGGTGTCATTTGACTTCAGGTACTGCACTAACGGGGCCACTGCCTTGTGCTTGCCGAAGGCCACTCTGTTTCCGCCCCACGTACAGCAACGTGAAATGGCTTCTGCTAGGTGACGTCTCAGTTTATCATCAGTCTGCACAAGGAGAACAGGTTACGGTATACGTGCATATCATAATGACCCTGTGATGCTTTATATGCTCTAGGTGATTATTACCCACTGGCTGCTCAGGTGGTGTCTTGATGGGAACTAGTAATCTGGTGGGTCACCAGTGCATCAAGGTTCAATCCTGCATTTTCTTTTTATGAACTGAGTGGAGTGCGTGCAGGGAAAGGTGACCAGGTGTCTGGCATTAGTTATTTGCTCGAGGCTCAATTTCCTTCTGAGTAAGTCTACTCACAACACAGAGCTACCGATCAGCGAGTGGCCGAGTAATAAAAACAACTAAGGAATACTGGACACTCTGAAGGGAGCCTGCCAGATAACTGGGGGAAGTGGATCAATTCTACTTCTTCACCTTACGAATACTTCCACATCAGGAATACACCTTGGTTCCCAAGAGGGAGAAGACAGTGCAGCAAACGAGGACAGGTTTCGAGTCTGCCATTTTCCTTTCTGTATTTTTTATGCAGACCACATACTTCTTTTTGGATGTAATTACCTCATCTAGGTCTAATACAACTGAATAACACTATAATTTTCTGTCTATTCATTGTACTGTTCTCTTGATTCAGGTCACAACTTGGTGTCCTTAACTGAAGCTGGCAGATAGTCTCAGGAATTTAGTATTAGACTGGCCCAAAAGTCTTCTAGACCAAGCAGGCTTCCAATCATTGAATTTCTGCTCCACGACTTTTCTGCCAAGTTCAAGCTATGCTCAAATACCTCTGGTCATGGTGAAGTCATTATCTCTCAAGGCTGCTTGTTCTATCTGGCACAACTCTGGGTAAACAATACAGCAATTGCCAAAATCTTCTAGCTCAAGAATGCCAGCGACCCAAGCTTGCTAAGCTGAGAGAGGAGCATTTAACTTCTAAATTTGGCATGAACAATTATCTTAAGGCTCGTGATAATGACGATGGTGATGATTTCAGTTTGAAATATACTTTCACATTTATTAGTCTCAGAGAAACTAAAATAAATTCACTAAAATCTCATACCTCTCAAGTGACAGATATTAAACTTGAATCCAGGTCTCTGGATTTTAAGCTCATCGTTTTTGCTACTACACCGTGATACCTTATGACAATATGCATTTTGAAATAAAAAGATACATTACTTACTGTATTTGCTAGTTTGGACAATAAAGGGACAACTCCATGATCTGTGAGAACAGCTAAATTTTCTTGATCTTTTGCTATATTGGTAATAGCAGCACATACACTCGCCAAAACTTCTTTATTATCTGATTTCAGTAAATTGACAACAAGCTCCAAACCACCAACAAAGGAACGAACCATCTCTCCAGCATCCTAGATAACAATAAAAATAAAGATGATATCAAAAATAAACCTATGTTTAGCATTTTTTTTTAAAGCACAAAGTAATGATAAGGCTGTGAGGTATACCTTCGGTGTGAAAAACATTCAGTTTATTTATATGTTATATAAATATTTACATGTTATGTTATACACACATACACATACATACATGTATGTATGTTTGTATGTATAACACATACACAGAGACAGTTCCGTTTCCACAGATGTGTATTGAACAACTATTACCTGAGAGTCACTGTGATAAGTACTGGGGATATAGAAGTTAACAAAACACATTGAGTCTTATTATCGCAGCAGTGATGTTCCATTGAATCATCACAGAAACAGAATTAGCTAATACTGAACCATTGCTACTAGGGGAGATACAGGATTGGCTTCCTGCAAGCCTCTGGTCACACTGTCATGAACTGATCAAAATATAACCTTGTTTTATGTGTGCTTCTGCTTAAAGACATCTCATTTCATACACGTCAATTCATGAACGTTGAACCCACAGACAACACACTATAACTCACGCCTGAATGAAGCTTATCTAGCACGTGTATTTTCTCCATAAGGCACACCGCAGCTTTCTTGCACTTAGGAGCACTAGACTGCACTTCAGTGCTATGCATGGGGGCCATTTTCAACAGTGAAACCAACAAAAAACACGAAAATGTGGAAGACGTGGCACTAAGCAGACTGCACAACGGAGGCTTGTTGATGGTCCAAGGGCTGAGACACGAGGGCAGAGCATCAGCTTTTTGCTCATCCTCCGCTGAGAGTGAGTGCGTCGGGCAACTTAAAATTTTCCTTTTCTGTGCGTGTCCAAGAATGACTGAGAAAGTGCCCGAGTGCTGGCTTGGGGGGCACAAAAAATGTGAGCAAGTAGGTGACTCCCCGGATAGACTCCGTGAACACTGCACTGCCTGTGATATGCACTGACTGTGCACTGACTTCAGCCGCCAGGCCGCTACAGCCCAGTGGGGACGGCAGGCATTGGAAGCTACAGGTCGACCGAGCAGCGTTAATGGAGAAGAGGGAAAGACACTACAAGTACGTGTGACAAGGGACTCCTGGCTGGTGTAGAGACTCAAGGGGCGCCCCTCCACCGTGATGTTTGCCCGCTGAGACCTCAGGGGTGAGGAGTTATCCGGTGTGAAGGGGATTCTGGGTGAGGAGCCGAGAGTGGGAGACACGGTAATTTTTTTTTCTAGGTCAGGATGGTTAGAGTGTAACAAAGGAGAGGGAGAAGGGGAGACCAGAAGACCCGCCTCGGGGGCACTGAAAAGCCGCTGAAGAGGCTGATTAACTGTGTGTGGCGAAGCAGGAGAGGCGACTTTCTCCATTCTGCCTCATGGAAGACCCCTCAAGACTGCAGGGTTGGGGCAAAGAATGGCGTTGGGAACTCAGGCTGTTTCACAAGTTCAGGTAACAGGTGGTGGAGGTTTGGAGGAGGTGATGCTCCAGCCTGGAGAGAAGGGTGTGGACTTGGGAGGATTAACTGCAGAAGATAAGGACGAGTGATTCAATGCCCATGTTTCTGACTTGACCTAGTGGTGCTGATAACGCCGGAAAGCGGGGTTTGGTTTTGTTTTCTTGGTGTGGGAAAGGGTGGCGTTAGGTAACAGAAAAAGTCCCCACGAGACATTTAATGGAGGGATCCACTTAAGGAGTCGGTTGGCTTTGAGGGCCTGGGGCTCCGCAGCGAACGCCAGGCTAGAGGTAGAGACTTGGAAGTCATCAGCGAAAAGACCGTAACTGAGGAAGTGAGTGAGAGCGAGCGGCTTTCTGTCCCGGTCGGGCCGTGTGAGCAGAGGCAAGGAACTCGTCAGAGGAACCTGGAGACAGATGGCGAAGCAGAACCCGCACCTCCCCTGGTGTCGGACAGCGGCTGCGTGATGTCCACCAACTATCTGGCTCCATGGTTTTCTCAAATAATAGAAATTCACATCTTTTGAGTACCAATTATATATATGTCAGGCACTTTGTGCATAAATTATCTCAGTGAAACCTCCAAATAACCATGCAAAGTAAATACTGTTTTTCCATTTTTGATTTTAAAAACTGAGGTTCAAAGATGTTGAACCGGGCTTCCCCGGTGGCGCAGTGGTTGAGAGTCCGCCTGCCGACGCAGGGGACGCGGGTTCGAGCCCCGGTCCGAGAGGATCCCACGTGCCGCGGAGCAGCTGGGCCCGTGAGCCGTGGCCGCTGGGCCTGCGCGTCCGGAGCCTGTGCTCCGCAACGGGAGAGGCCAAAACACTGAGGGGCCCGCGTACCGCAAAACAACAACAACAAAAAAGATGTTGAACCTCATAAACTAGATTGTATCACTCAGGACGGCAGGGGCCATGCCTTAGAGAACTACGTGAACCTTGTAAGTCATGAATCTGATCTCCTCATTCCCATTCCTCCCCAGTCCTTCCACAGCTCCCCCACCCTTAGGATAAAATCCCAACTCCACACATGCTTTACAGCCCTTCCCGGTGCACCCCTGGGTTCCCTGCCTCGCCCTCCCTAGCTTGAGCCCCCTTCCCCAGCCCCACACAAACCCCAAGCCAGTGGCTCCCCAGAGGAGCTAACAACCAGAATCTTGAAATGTTCTCTGAGAACGTAGTTCAGCAAGTCTGGGCTGGGGCCTATAAAAAAAAAAATCTGATTCTTTAAAAACTCTCCTGGTGAGTCTGAACTTCAACCAGTATTGGAAGCACTGCTTATGCATTAGTCCTTTGTTTCACGTCCTCAGATGTGCCGCCTGCGTGTCTCCACGCCTTTGCACGTGCCCTTTTGTCTGCTTTCCTATTGGTTGGGGATTCCAACACATCCTCTGCTACTAGCTGATGTGCCATTTTCTTCGGGAAGCCTTTCCTGAACCTCAAGTCTGAGTTAAGCCGCTCCTCCTATAATACCTGGTTATTCTCTGAAATTTATTTATTTTATTTATTATTTATTTTTGGGTCTTAGTTGCTGCGTGTGGGCTTTCTCTAGTTGTGGCGAGCAGGGGCCACCCTTTGCTGGGGTGCCCGGGCCTCTCACTGTGGTGGCTTCTCGCATAGAGAAGCACGGGCCCTAGGCGCGTGGGCTTCAGTAGTTGCACCACACAGGCTCAGTAGTTGTGGCTCACGGGCTCTAGAGCGCAGGCTCAGTAGTTGTGGCGCACAGGCCTAGCTGCTCCGCAGCATGTGGGATCTTCCCGGACCAGGGCACGAACCCGCGTCCCCTGCATTGGCAGGCGGATTCTCAACCACTGCGCCACCAGGGAAGTCCCTCTTCTCTGTTTATAATACTCTATGCAGTATTAGCTTATCTGTTTACCTTTGACCTTGAACTGTAAGTTCCAGGAGGGCAAGGACTCTGTCTGTCTAGCTCAGTGTTTTCGGTCCAGTGCCTAAGCCAGTTTTTAGCAGTGAGTACACGCTCAGTTAACATTTATTGAATTTGATTACATGCAAACTTGTAGCTATGGAAGGAAAACTTTCACTGAGGGTATAACAAACCAAACTAAGCTTCTAGGAAATGATGAAGGAAGGGCCTAAGTCAGGTTCTTCCTAATTTTAAGGGCAAAGCGTCTTTGTCCACAACATGTTGCCTCTCCTGATTGCTAGGTGAGATGGTATCAGCAATATTGATGGGCTTGTTCTCAATGTCAAATTTAAATCTGATTTCTGATAATTAAGACACGCTTCCTAATTCTGATGTATCGATAAAATTATTTTGCAAATATTTAATTGCCATTTCTTTCTAAAATTCTACAATAAAGGTTTTTAAGTAATACCAAAGAAATTATCTTTCTACATTGTCACCTTATTACACTTCTGTGCTTTAGGATGCAATCAAATCAAAAGATTATAAATGTGAATTTATTAACCTCTGGTCAAACATCCAACTTAATTTAATCCAAATTACTCTTTGAGGCAGTACTTGGTAGTGGTGGTTGCAGTAGTATTTCCACCTTACAGGTGAGAAAAACCTCAGAGAAATGAATTAATACGTGAAAAACAGACGAGTGGGAGGAGTGGGATTTGAATCCAGACGTGCCCACCTTTTCTAAGTGATGTTACATGCATCACTACTCTAATAAATGTATCAATTGTGTAATTATCTAACAGCTTTTTTCTTGAGAAAAAACTGGAGGAATTCCTGAAAGACGACGGTGGGCACAGTTTTTGAATCTCCCTATGGAAACAGAGCAAGTATTATAGCAAAACAAAAAAGGGACAACACATACAACAATATTCAGCGACTAGATATTTACACCAACCCCCTAATACAAGCTGATCAGGACAAGTTACCAAGTGCTACAAAGCCCACATGCTCTAAGAAACTCTGAAATCCACAGGGGAAAAGCAAAGAGAAACCAAATTGCCATTAGGTCTCATTGGAAAGCTCAGGAACAGCAACAGAAGCTGGGAGCTGACTTTTCAGGCTCTGATGGATGGGTAAGACTAAAAGGACACACAGGTATGATGGTGCTAGAATGTTCTATAGGTCTGAGTCCCATGAATTCTTAAAACTGAAGCCCTCTCACAGGACAAAGCCAGCACTGAGGAGAAACTACTGGGGTTGCATCCTAATTGAGCAAGGCAAGGATAACAGGAAGAAGAGAAGAGAAAGTCCAGATAAAAAGAGGGCAAGATAGCACAGGAGTCTGAACCTACTCTCGATCACTGTGAAAATAGCAGAAATGACATCTTAAGAACCATGAAATTTAAAATGCTACCCTGGCCCACATCTCTCTCCTAAAAGACCATGAAAACTCATTTCAATTAAAAATGCACAATATAAAAAGACCACAGTCGGGCTTCCCTGGTGGCGCAGTGGTTGAGAATCCGCCTGCCGATGCAGGAGACACGGGTTCGTGCCCTGGTCCGGGAAGATCCCACGTGCCGCGGAGCAACTAAGCCCGTGAGCCATGGCTGCTGGGCCTGCGCGTCCGGAGCCTGTGCTCCGCAACGGGAGAGGCCACAACAGTGAGAGGTCCGCATACCGCAAAAAAAAAAAAAAAAAAAAAAAAATGCACAATATAAAAAGACCACAGTCGGGCTTCCCTGGTGGCGCGGTGGTTGAGAGTCCGACTGCCGATGCAGAGGACCCGGGTTCGTGCCCCGGCCCGGGAAGATCCCACGTGCCGCGGAGCGGCTGGGCCCGTGAGCCGTGGCCGCTGAGCCTGCGCGTCCGGAGCCTGTGCTCCGCAACGGGAGAGGCCACGACAGTGAGAGGCCCGCGTACCGCAAAAAAAAAAAAAAAAAAAAAAAAGACCACAGTCAATTTCCATTTGGAGTTACTACAAGAAAAAAATGAAAAAAAAAGAGAAAATCATAGAAAGTATGATTAGCATTATTAAAGCTCACAAATTAGGTGCTCAGTAAAAACCCATTTTTAAAGATCCATAAAAAGTTAGAAATAAAATAAAAATTCATTTTGGAAATAAAGAGTAAACTAGAAGTAACACAAGAATGAATAAACAAAATGGGAAATATCTTTAAATAAACAGAAGATGTGAAAAATCCAAAATGATGGGAAAAGAGCTAACAAAAACTTCAAGAGAACAAAATTGACAGAGAAGATCTAACATACGTACAGTAAGAGCCCCCAAGAAGGAAACAAAGCAATACAAGAGAGCAAAATTTTAAAAACTGTTAATTCAGGAAAACTCTCTCCTGAAATAAATAAAACCTGAGAATATATTGAAAGGTCACTCAATATACCATGGAAAACTGGCCCAGAATTGGCTAACATAAAGACAAATACTAGTACAACTGCCGGACAGTAATAAAAAAGAAAAAGATTCTTTGGTCTTCCAGGCAAAAGGACCAAGCCACTTCTAAAGAAAATAATAAGCTATTATCCTTAGACTTTCCAACAGCAATGGTTTATGCAGAGGAAAAGAGAGTAACACATGTGAGCTACTCAAGAGAAAATGTGAAGCAAGGTTCTAACTTCCAAAAGTTTGAAGCCCAATGACCTTCAAGGATAAAACTGTTATAAACATGGATGACTTCAGGGAGTGATTCTAACACAGGCCCTTCCTGAGGCACCTACTTGGGAATGAGTATCAGACCTCCAAAAACACTAGAAAGACGTTGACAAAGGGACAGCAGATTTCTTAAAATCCTTTACTGGCTTCATTTCCTTCAGGATCAGGTCTAAATGACATTCACGTATTTTCCCAACCTCTTCTTTCCCATACTCTTTTGCATAAGCTATACTCTGGCCTCTAGGATTATTGCTGTTCCCGAAGTACCATGTTCTTTTATATCTTTGACCAAGTTATTTTCTTTACCTGGAGTTTAGCCCTACCAAACTACAAACTCCCACTCAGCTCTGAAAACTCTGACTCATCTTTAATAGCAGCTGAAATAACAGCTCCTCCATGAAAATTCCCCCACTCCCCTTCTCAGTGTTGGTCACCCCTTGCCTTCCATATTCTTGTCGCTGGTTTTGTCCAAAAACTCATTTCCTCATCCTCTCGTGTTTGCAAAGTCTTTTTAAAAAATATATTCTTTTTATATGTTATTTAATAAATATATGACTATATTTTCACATATAATAAAATTTTAATAAAGATAAAATCAAATCAAACAACTATATTTTAGATAGAGTTTGTAATCAGTTTTAGTTTTTATTTTTAACTAATTTTTATTGGAGTACAGTTGCTTTACAATGTTGTGTTAGCTTCTACTGCACAGCAAAATGAATCAGCCAAGTCTTGATTTTGTTTGGTTGTCTGATTCTCACAGACAAGCATCGGGAGAGAGTGTCTCTAACCCCAGAGGCCTAAGCCTGCCCTGGAAGTCTCCTTTCCCTCGCCAATGATTTGCTTAGGGGTGGCCTAGATATGGCCCAGTTGTGGCTAATGACTTCTGAGATGACAACTCAGAAATCTTCTGGAAAAGTTTCCCTATTTATGACGACACTGGGAATGGCAGACCAGAAAGAGGACAAGAGCCTGGTCCTTGAAGACACTGTTGAGCTGTTGAGTCACCTCGTCCTAAAATCCAGTTTGGCTACTGAAAACCAAAGGCATCTGTAGCTGGTTTCTTTTCATCAATACTGTAATGGTTTTCTCACGGGTCCTCTCCCCATTACCGTGTGAGTTCTTCAAGAGCAGAGACAACTGGTCTTGTTCTTTGACACTCACTTGGGATGCTGTCTGGTGTCTGTCACTCAGAGGACTTTCAATAAATGTTTGTTGAATTATGAAAAAATAAAGGGAATAAGGGGACTATAACTTTAAGATATTTAACCACAATCACAAGCACTAAAAAGAAAAGAGCGTTAGCTCTCTGAGACGGAGTGTAAATGGATCAGATCACTTAGCCTCCCATTCTAGTGACTTCCTGGTTCTCTCACTGTTTTGTCAGTGGATCCCATGAGCCACAGCACTGGGGCGGCAGGGGGAAGAATAACGAGAGTGATCGCATCTGCCTCTGATCCAAGAACTTCCTGAGGCGCGTGGTAGGAGACCCAGCGAGCCGGTGTCAGCGAGGTCGTGGGCGCGGCTCACCAAGGTCCCCTAACGTTTATAATCTGTGGGACAGTGAAGTGTTACACTAAAGCCTACAGGCCCCTCCAAAGTTTGTTTATTTGTTTTGAAGGTGAGACTTTTTTTTTTCCTTTTTAGCTTTAAAGATTTTAGACACATGACTTCTTGCCTCACATAGTTTCTCTGGAAAGGAAGACAGTATATTTGAGGCTGGAAAAAGTAATTCCTCCACCAAGACTTGCTTGTCACTAAATGCTAAGCAGCTGGGAAATCCACCACATTTCCCACCTTCTCATGTGTCTTAATAACTAGTCTTTGCCCACTTCACCACTGGTACAATATGGGTTATAGACAATTCAAATACTTACCTGTAATGGAAAAATCTTTAATAATAATAATGATAATAGTAATAATTGTAATAGTAAAAAAAGATAGACAAATACCATATGATATCACTTATATGTGGAATCTAAAATATGACACAAATGAACTTATCTACGAAACAAAAACAGAATCACGGACATAGAGAACAGACTGGTGGTTGCCAGGGCGAAGAGGTTGGGGGAAGGATGGAGTGGTAGGATGGGGTTAGTAGATGTGAGCTTGTATATAGAGAATGGATCAACAACAAGGTCCTACTGTAGAGCACAGGGAACTGTATGCAATATCCTGAGATAAACCACAATGGAAAAGAATATAACAAAAAGAATATATATATATATATATATATCTGAATCACTTTACTGTGCAGCAGTAATTAACATAACATTGTAAATCAACCATACTTAAATAAAAATAAATAAATAACTAATAGTAATACAATAACAACAGCCTGATTCTTTTGCAGTTTACAAAGGACTCCTGCATACATGATCTCATCTGATGCTCACAGCTCTGCCTTAAGAAGTCATGACATCCTCATTTTATAGATAGGAAGGCTAAAGGTTCATGCACAATGAGTGACAAAGCCAAAAAGCAACTTTATATCTACTGACTTCTCATTTAGTGTCTTTTCACTACACACTGTGTGCTTGGACTTGGAAGTGCCAACAGTTGAAGCTGTCACATTACAGTTAGTTTATAAACAGTCAGAAGAAGCTTCCCAATTTAGAGAGTTAATTCCAAAAGAGATGAAGCTCTTTTGCCAATGACATTTCCCAAGACAAACAAAAACCATAATTGAAAAAGAGAATATGAAACACTTTCATGCTGCTATCAAAGTAAAGCTTGAATGGTTGAATAAGTACGAAAAGGTGTCAAGTTCAAATTAAACAAAATTAAGTCAAATACACAAATGTGATGAAAATATAAAGTAGCAAAATATTTTTGGTTAAAATTCAACTAATAGGAAAATACTGGAGAGATTATTATTTAGGGATTAATGAATAAAACAGGAACCCGGATGTTTGGCACAGAGCAGGTAAAATAACAGGCTTGAAACGCCCTCTCTTGTCTCCAGCAAAAAAGAACCAGCAGCTTTCTGAGGAGGTGCTGTACACAGAATGCAACTTTAAAGCACATGCACGACAAGTGTAACATGACTTAAGACAAAAATTTTTGACCAGAAGGGCTATAAAAACACTGCTCTGTGCCATATAGAGCATATACAATGCATAATATAATATTTGAAAGAGTACATTGCATATAAAAAATTTCAAAAATGCTACATTCACATTAGAATAGCATGTCAGAGAAACCAAAACTGAACAGGCAGACCTTGTCCTAAAGGTATATTCAATAAATTGCTTTTCAAATTCTAAATATACCTCTATATACTCAAGGAGAACAGACAGTTTGTGTGGCTCTATCACAACAAGATCCTTGTTCTGTTCCTAGTAGTTAACAAGTCCTACAGCTTAAATATATTTATATATCTGATCTAGAATTACTTTACACTTTCAAATGTAGTTCTTCAAAAATCAAAAGTAGAACATCGCTGATTATTCCTTTCCTTCTGAACTGAAGGAACAATAAATTAATTTCCAGTGACATAAATGACATGGTGGCTCACAGTCTAGATTTATGTAGCAGAAAATGTATTAAACATTGAAGGTGGCTTTATCCAATTAATTCACGAGATAAATTTTTTAAAAATTTAATGGTTCTGATTTTTTTCTACTTCTTAGCCTAATTTAAGATAATTTTTAAAAAGATCACGGTCAGGCTTCCCTGGTGGCGCAGTGGTTGAGAATCCGCCTGCCGATGAAGGGGTCACGGATTCGTGCCCCGGTCCGGGAGGATCCCACGTGCCGCGGAGCGGCTGGGCCCGTGAGCCATGGCCACTGAGCCTGCGCGTCCGGAGCCTGTGCTCCGCAACGGGAGAGGCCACAACAGTGAGAGGCCCGCGTACCACACACACACACACACACACACACACACACACACACACACACACACACACACACACACACACACACACTAAAAAGATCACGGTCAGCTGTGACTTTTCGATCTTACTATGTCCTGTGTTGATTCTGCTTAAGATGCCATATTCTGTTAATGAGGAGGTCTAATTAGTGAAGCACCATTGTGTATTCAGAGGCTTATGGAGGTAATTAAGTGACCTTCCTAGCCAATGATGTATTTGAAAGAAGTCTGTAAGTACAAGGTGCTAAACAAATATAAGACATATTATCATAAAGTACCTATTGCATGTAAATGTGTACATATACATATGCATATATATATTTAGAATTTTCCCACTTGTAGTCAATAACCCACAGATTAAGATGGGTAAACCAGTTTCTGGTTAAGATCCAATCAGTGAGTTGTGTAGATCAGGCTAAGAATAATACTTGAAACCATAATCTTGACTAAAAATAATTAACTGTATGAAATACTACACTTCAAAAAAAAAAAACTACAAAAAACAGGGAGTCTCTAATTTATGAAGAGGTTCTTTTCCAAAAGTTTACTTGTTGGGTCTGTTACATCATATTTTTCTATAAATATGTGATTAGCTTCCCAGTTCATCAGATGAATCTCTTTAACTCATAATGAACATTATACTACCTGCAACTAATCCTCATTTTCATGAATGTTCTTCTAACATTTGAAGCCAGCTACCTGGTCTCCCTCATTTTCTGTGTGTACCTTTAACTAATTTTCATAGTAAATGGTTTTCATCGGCCTTCCCTCTCATTTATCAAAGTTTCTCTGAGAACACACCGAGTTTAACACAGCTCCAGATGTGGTCTGACTAGAATAGAGACTGGCAGACTTCTTACCTCCTGAGATATCCGTGTGGAACCTCAGAAATGTAAGGTACTATTTTACGTTGTGGGATTCAAAATAAATAATATCTAGATCAGTGGTTCTCAGCCTTGGTTTCACATCATAACCACCTGTGGTTATTTTTTAGAAATATGTAGGCCAAGGCCTCAATCTCAATATACAGAACAAGGATTAAGACTCTTGCATGAGGATATTTTTTTTAAAGCTCTGAAGATGATGTGTATCTAGACTGGAGAATAACCAATCTGGATAATTATCAAATTGTGTTGCTACTACTTCCAAAATCATAGCATCAGTGCAAAAATGATTAACTTAAATGCCCAAGTGCTTGTGGAATGGGAGGGTAAGGATCCGATCGTCTATAGCAACAGCGAGTACACTGGCAAAATATGGCAAAATCAACATTTTTGGAACTCTTGAATTTAATGAAAGGCTTGTAACAAGGGGTGTTTATTCAAGAAAAACAGCTGAACTTCAGTAAGAACAGTGAGCTTTGTGGCATCGTAACTTTCCCACCTTCCTCTCCCCAGCGCTGCAGTAGCCTTGAAAACCAGTGGCCTGGAAACCATGGTATCTGTGAAAAACCTGCAGCCTGGCAGCCAAATGAGGGGGAAGGATGGATCTGGAGCTCCCCCAAAAGCCTCATTACAAAAGAATGGTCACTATTTGACCTGAATGGCAACTTTTAGGAAAAGCTCCAAAGGCTTGTCTTTACCTCGGGACTCATTTAATGAGGAAAGTCCTATCCTCAGGGTGTGTCTTAAAAACAAAATCAGTGGCAATTATTGAACATAAAAGCTGTTTAAGATGGCAGTGTCAGTTGGGACAAACAAAAGGTTGGACACACACAAAAAAAATTAAAAGGAAAATCTTGGAAATGTGAGGTCTATAGAGGGATTTGAAAACTCCACCATATTCCTGAGACTTTAAAATGCCACAAGCAAGTGTAGGGATATGCACGTGCTCAGAAAAGACCTGACCGTGAGGCCCTACATGAGAAGTGAAGGGTAAGATAGATGTGTGAGCTGCTAGTGTTCAATGTCTGCCATAGAATGTACACAGGGCCCCACACCAAACGGTAAGAAATCCAATGATGCAAAGTGTTTGAGAAAACCTCTATCAACTCAGTAGTTGTCCAATGAGCTAACTGAGAAGAAACCTCAGTGGTCACACTGAGAAGGAACACAGATATTACAGAATTAGTCCAAGAAAGTCAATAACAAACAATAGCAAAAACAACAACAAACAGCAAGAATAAAACCCCTGAAAAGGGGGGAATCTGATTTCCAGAGTTTCTAAATTATATTATTTTAAATATAAGGTTTCCAATAAAAAGTTATAAGACATACAAAAAAAGAGAAAAGTATGCCACAAAGTATGCCCCAGGGAAAGAAAGCAGTCAATAAAATCTGACTGTAAGGAAGCCTGTACCATGTTGGACTTATTAGATAAAGACTTTAAATCAGCTATTATAAATATGTACAAGGAACTAAAGTAAACCATGCCTAAACAATTAAAGTTTGAGAACAATGTCTCAAGAAGTAGAGAACATTAATAAAGAGATTTAGCTTATTAAAAAAAGTCAATTAGAAATTCTGGAGTTGAAATGTTCAATAACTGAAATGGGAAATTTACTATATGGGCCCAACATCAGATGTGGGCGGGCAGAAAAGAGACTTGGTGAATTTGAAGATAGGTCAGTTCAGATTATCTAGTTTGAGGAGTCAAACAAAAAATGAAGAAAAATAAACACATTCTCAGAGACCTATATGATACCATCAAGCATACCAACCTTTGTATATGAGAGATCTGGAAGAAGAGAAAGGGACAGAAAGAATATTTGAAGAAATAATGGCAAAAGCTTCACAAATTTGAGAAAAAAATTTTAACCTATATATTCAAGTATCTTAAGGAATTCCAAGTATAATAAACTCAGATACACACCTAGACACATTATAATTAAACTGTTAAAAGACAAAGAGAGAATCTTGAAAGTTGCAGGCTACACTTGAAAGTTGTACATAGCTATCATGTACAAGGGAACTTCATTAATACCAGTATCTGACTTCTCATCAGAAAGCATGGAAACATTTCCAAGACGGTGGACTTAGAAGCACCAGACACTTGTTCCCCCATGGAAACATTAAATAAACAACTAACAGACTGGCTAAAGTAACTTTATAGGAGCTCTGAAAACCAATTCAGAGATCTATAGTAAATAAACAAACACTGAACCAAGATAAAGTCACATTCAGAACTTCAGGAAATTTCCTGGCATTTTTACTTGCCCATGTCCCATCCCCTTCCTGGCAATGCTACAGGTAAGGAGGAAGCGGGCCAATTCCCAGTCCCCTCCCTTGACCAGAATAAGAGGAGTAGAAACAACTTGCAACACTCTGGCCTGTGGATGAGCTACCTGAGAGACTGGTCCCTGTCTCATGTGACTAAGAACTTAGATGCGAAATTGTGGCATATGCTGGACCTCAGGTGGCAGAAGCTGTGGAAGACAATGGTACTCATTGTGGGGTGTGAAAACTGCAGGGGGACTGTAGACTCACAGACACCTCAGGGCAAGAAGTTATAAGAAGAGGAATAAAATAGAACATTTAAGGCCCCAAGAAAAAGCTGGGGTGAGACTCTTTGGGAAATTAAGACATTTAAAAGCAGCTATGAATATGGGGGAAATTTTAAGTAGACAGACACACTGGCCCAGATAAAACACATGCCCAGAAAAGATCTGAGAAGACCTTACACCTTTACCCTAGGTAATTCCAATAGGAATGACAAGAATGACTAATGAAGGTCTTCCAAGCCAATCTGAAACGACTAGTGGCTGTTTTTTCAAATGCCCAAGTTTCAACAAAAAACCCACAAGATACACCAAGAAAAAGGAAAACATGGCTCACTCAAAGGAACAAAGTAAATCTCCAGAAACCAACCCTGAAGAAACAAATGTATCAGACTTACAGATGTATCAGGCAAAGACTGTAAAACATCTATCTTAAGTATGCTCAAAATGCTCAAGAAATACACAAAGAATTAAAGAAAATAAGGAAAATTATATAGAAATAATATGAGAATATCAGCAAAAAGATAGAATTTTTTTAAAGAACCAAATACAAATTGTAGCACTGAAAAATATAATAACTGAATTGAAAAATTAACTAGAGGTATAAAATAACAGACTCAAATAGGCAGAAGAAAGAATCAGTAAACCTGAAGACAGGACATTTGAAATTACTAAATGTAAGGAGAAAAAAAAAAGAGAGAGAGAGAGAGAGAGAGAGAGAGAGAAAGGGGCAGAGAGATTATTTGAACAAATAATGGCTGAAAACATTCCAAATTTGAGTAAATACATGGATATACAAACCCAAGAGGTTCAATATACTTTAGGATAAACTTAAAGAGACCCCTGATAAACGTAAATAGAAAAATACAAATAGCAGTGTTATAGTAATTTGGTTTGTAATTCTACTTTTTATTTTCTATAAGATTTAAAAGACAAATTCATAAAAATAGTTATAAATCTATGTTATTGGGTACACAACATGTAAAGATGTAATTTGTGGCATTGGGAACATCAAGGGGGAGTGGGAAAGCGGAATTGTAAAGAAGTAGAGTGCCTGCATGCAACTGAAGTTGTTAGTATCAATTTAAGGCAAACTGTCATAACTTGAGGATACTATATGTAATCCCCATGGTAACCACAAAGAAAATATCTATAGAATATGCACAGAAGGAAAGGAGAAGGGAATAAAAATGTGGCACTACAAAAAAATCAACTAAACACAAAGGAAGGCATTAATGAATGAAATGTGGGGAAAAAGCCACAAAACATACAGAAAACAAATATTAAAATAGCAAAAGTAAGTGTTTCCCTATCAGTAATTACTCTAAATATAAATGGATTAAACTCCCCAATCAAAATACACAGATGGCTGAATGGACTTTTAAAAAAAGATCCAGTATGATATCTATAAGAGATTCACTGTAGGTCTAAGGACACACATAGATTGAAAGTAAAACTATGGGAAGATATTCCATGAAAGGTCAAAAACTATTTAAAAAGAGAAAGAAGGATGTATAATGATAAGAGGGTCAATTCAACTAGATATAATACAATAATTATAAACATCTGTATAAATCCCAAAATATATGAAGCAAACATTGACAGAACTGAAGGAAGAAACAGCTCCTTAAAAACAAGAGTGGGATACTTCAATACCCCATTTTCAATCATGGATAGGACAATCAGACAGAAGATCAATAACGAAATAGAGGAATTAAACAACACTATAGACCAATTGGATCTAACAGACATATATAAAACACTTTACCCAACGACAGCAGAATATACATTTTTCTCAAGTGTGCATAGAACATTCTCCAGGAAGACTATATTTTAGGCCACAAAATCAGTCTAACTTAAAAAAAAAAAAGATTGAAATCATACAAAGTACCTTTCCTGAACACAATGACTGAATGAAAATAGAAATCAACAACAGAAGGAAAACTGGAAAATACACAAATATGTGATAATTAAGCAATACACTTGTAAATAACTATTGGGTTAAAGAAGACATCACTCTATTTCCTAAAGAAAAAAATAGAAAAATCAATGAAACCAAGAGTTGGCTATTCAAAACAAAACTGACAAATCCTTAGCTAGATTAATGATGAAAAAAAGAGAAGACTCAACTCAAATCCAAAATGAAAGAAGGGACATAACAATTTAGAGAAATAAAAAGGACTGTAAGAGAATACTATCAACAGTTGTATGCCAACAAATTGGATAACCTAGAAGAAATGGATAAATTTCTAGAAACACATAACCTACCAAGACTGGACCATGAAGAAACAGAAAATATGAACAGATCTATATAAGTTATAAGTAAGGAAACTGAATCAGTAATCAAAAACCTTCCAACAAAGAAAAGCCCAGGACTGGATGGTTTCACTGGTGAATTCTCCTGAACATTTAAATAAAAATTAACAACAATCCTCAAACTCTTCCAAAGAATTGAAGAGGAGATAACACTCCCAAATGCAGTGTATGAGGCTAGCATTACTCTGATACCAAAGCCAAATAAGGACAGTATAAAAAATGAACACTGCAGTCCTCAACAAAACAGTAGCAAACCAGATTCAGTAGGATTACACATCATGACAAAGTGCAATTTATTCCTAGAAAGTATAGGTGGTTCAATACAAGAAAATCAGTATACTACCCTGCATTAACAGAATAAAGGTTAAACCCATAAGAGCACATCAATTGATGCAGAAAAAGTATTTGACAAAATTCAACATCCTCATATGATTAAAAAAACAAGCTCAACAAACTAGGAATAGAAGAAAATGATCTCAACATAATAAAGGCCAAGTAGGAAAAACCCACAGCTGAGATCATACTCCATGGTGAAAGACTGAACGTTTCTCTCTAAGATCAGGAACAAGACAAGTGTGCCTGCTTCCAGGGAATACAGCCAATATTTTATAACAACTATAAATAGAATATAACTTTAAAAATTGTGAATCACTGTGCTGTACACCTGAAACTTACACTGTAAACAACTCTACCTCAATTTAGAAAAATTAAAAACAAAACAAAACAAACAAACAAAGCTCTGTGCCCAGAGAGAAAGAGGGACATAACGTTGCATCAGAAACTGTGGTCCAAACCCATGAACTGTGAGATGACACAGTTTCTGATGGTGATCGAGTGCAGTGTGTGGTCCCGGGAGTTCTTGGCTGAGGTGGAGATAATGATACGATTAACTCAATGGATGAGATTATTAGTTTAATAAAGTAACTGGAAACCGATAAACTGTACTTCCAAATAAAATGGTTACACGGTTTCCTGAGCAGCTTATTGGTGGCACTCCTGTTTAGAACAAGCCATACCTTTTAGTCATTACTTGCCATTTTGTATATTATACCTTTGTCGATCTACCCCTTCCGAAACTAGCAACCTCCACTGTAGCCCCCTTTGGGGCTGAGAAGCATGGAATGGGAAACAGAAGCAGGACAGAAGGGGATCCAGGTGAAAGCAACCAACGTGACCCATAGATACTGAAGACAACCTTGTCACGCCCTCACTTTTATCTGGGCCTTCAAGTTCCCACACGAAAATCCGCACACAGAAAAACTACCTGCAATATAGTTCACTTTCGCTCATAGGAGTTTAGAAACTGGGGGCCAGATGAGGAGCCTACTTTGAACTATTTGGTGACGTATTAAAAATGATAGCCGACCCCAAATAGGTGGGCTGCCAAACACGGATTACATTTTAAACAGGTTTTCAATGTTTGAAAAACTTATGCAGCCTTTGTAGTTTTTTTTTTTTTTTTTTCAGTACGCGAGCCCCTCACTGCTGTGGCCTCTCCTGTTGCGGAGCACAGGCTCTGGACACGCAGGCTCAGCGGCCATGGCTCTCGGGGCCAGCCGCTCCGCGGCCTGTGGGATCTTCCCAGACCGGGGCACGAACCCGTATACCCTGCATCGGCAGGGGGATTCTCAACCACTGCACCACCAGGGAAGCCCAACCACTGCGCCACCAGGGAAGCCCTATGCAGCCTTTTTGGCACACCGTGGACAGCTATACATTCTTTGGCCCAAACGTGACCAAATCCAAGCTCCTAAGCCGTGTCCATGGCAGTCTTCTAAGTATGAAGTTACAGCCCTACACGTTCCTTTTCCAGGTTTTCTCTGGCTTCCAGAGTGGGCATGGCTCATTGGGCCGCTGAAATTAAACAGAGTGTGATGTCAAATTCCTGCCTGGTTTGATCAGCTGTGTTCTGTCACACCTGTAGTCAGGAAGCTAAACTTGCCCAAGCTTGTATTTCAGCCTCACAGAAATTAACTTTTTCCTTGTCTCTTTTGGGGGATCATTCTCATACATCTTCTTTTTTTCTTTTTTAACTTTTATTACCAAGTTTCATTTCCTATAAATCCTACTTGATGCTTTTCTCCTGTTTCCCACCCTGCTTTAAATTTATTTATTTATTTATTTATTTATTTATTTATGGCCTGTGTTGGGTCTTTTTTCTGTGCGAGGGCTTTCTCTAGTTGTGGCGAGCGGGGGTCACTCTTCATTGTGGTGCGCGGGCCTCTCTCTCTCTTGTTGCGGAGCACAGGCTCCAGACGCGCAGGCTCAGTAATTGTGGCTCACGGGCCCAGCTGCTCCGCGGCATATGGGATCTTCCCAGACCAGGGCTCGAACCCGTGTCCCCTGCATTGGCAGGCAGATTCTCAACCACTGCGCCACCAGGGAAGCCCTCTCATACATCTTTTAATTGACTTCTCTGTTTGGGGCAGATCCTCAGGTTGCTGGTTTTGAAATTACTAGAGATTTTTTTTCCCCTCTGAGATCAAAATTCACAACCAGACATTATTTTCTAAACAAGTAGCAAAATTAGATTTAAGAAGGTTACAAGGCCAAGCGATCTCATGGATATATTACTGACTTGGAAGACAGATTGAGTTTTCTTCCTAATGCTACAGCTGACTTATTATACAGGGTATTTATTCTAAAATAAAATACCTGTTTCCCATCTAATTCATAAGGAAGTGGTGATTACAAATTAATATGAATTATGTGAATCACTTCTTATAAAAAGGTCAATTAAATATATGTAAACTTCTACTTTTTTCTTAAAAACTTTAAAAAGTCATTAATGAGAAGAAATGGGATTAAATACTATCTTACAGCATTCACAAAAATATTAAAAATGCAGTGATATTTTAAGAAAGAAACATGATTCTTATAAATGCTGGCAAAAAGCTTGAAAGTAAGTGATGTAACACAATTATACATTCTTTATGTGAATTCTGTAATTTTTCAATATCTTATTTTTCATGGAGCACAAATGTGAGTTGATTTTCTGCAGCAGGAAATTTTGGTTCTTAAGAACAAAGAATTTACTACGTGGATCTTTGCCAGATTCAGTTGTTGCATTCTTTACATCACAAGTTCATAATACTGAACACCTGTTCAACCACTGTTTTCCTCCAAAAATGTGTTTGATCATTCAGCTGGAAAGGAGAAGCTTTTCACTTCCATTTACAAATCTCTCACACTTTTTACAAAGCAGCTCTTCATCTGCAGCCAGACTTGCAGCTCATGAATTTTACCAAATAACATCACTACAGATGTCACATCTTAGGATCTCTGTCCTTTTTAGTAATCTTCACAGGAAAACAACAACAAACTTTCCTTAAGCCTTAAATAAAACCTTTTAAATAAAGCTACTTAGAAAAATATGCAGTGAATTTTTTGTAATTACTTCAGTTTTACTTCAGCCTCTGTTGTTTAGTTTCTTGATAGACTGAAGAATACTGAGTAGTTTTTAAACTGAAGATGCTTATTTCCTATCTTAAATATTCTTTCAGGTTTAATATAAGACCATAAAACAGACTTACATTTCACACCCTGATTTTCGAATCATATAAGTAATGGACAGATAATTATCAAGCAGGCAAAACATTTCTTTTTCACTTAGTACATTTCAAAAACTATAATATACTGACTTTCTCCAGAACGAAGGAAAATTTTAAGTTTTCTAGTTGAGACACTGGCCTCCTGGTAAAAGAGTCAGTATTTCTTACTACAAAAATCCCACCGTCCATTTGTTCAGTACATCTAATGACAACGCAAACACAATGCCAACTTACTTTGTGACTCTTCGTCACAGTTATTCCACAATTCATTACTGAAATACTTTGCTGTCTCACTCATTCACTGATAGGTAGCGTTAAATATTTCCCAGCAAGAAAAGAGGCAATCCATCCAATACAAGTAATTTCCACATCTTATTTTCTTAACAGATCTGAAAATGTGTTCTAATGTGTATGCTGCTAACAGTATAAAAAATGGGTAACATCTGTCTCGAACAGTTGACACCTCACCACGTCCATTCCACATGGACACACACAGAGCGTGCTCAGACTGGCACAGCCCCTAGCTGTCACTGACAGTGGCTGGTTTCTGCAGCATTACTGTCAGTGCCAGCCATCCAAAGACGTGCTTTACTTCTAAATGATGCCAACTCCTATAAGTCATAAGCTAATAATTCTAAAGTGACTTGCAAAAGCATTTACATGAAAAGTGTGGAAATGCTTTCTTATAAAATAAAAGGAAATCTTCCCTAGAAAGCTGAGTCTTTAACTTACCTGAAGCAGAGAGCGGGAGGGAGGGGGGAGAGGGAAGAATGGGCCAAAATATCCGGCAAGATCTTTTCTGGTTCTGTTGTTTTACTGCAAGCTGGATGCCCAGCATATTCCAAAAATGTCTCCTGCCTCTACTCTCCCATAGGACATATACTCTTATTTGAAAACAATTTAAATTTACCTAAAACAGTAGAATATACAAAATATATTCTTGAGGATGCTCAAGCATGAGGATGAGGTTAGCTCATTCAGGATGCTAACCTGAATATAACCAAGTGGGTTCCGTTTTGGATAGTGATGTAATATAAGACACGTGAGACCCTAAAGGAGTCCCAAGCATACATAACCTCAATGCATACAGACATTTATAAGTATCTTTACCTATATTACTTTAGCTTATCAAAAAGGCAGTTGATTGTAAAATGTGCTAGTATTTTATATTTACCACCAAGGAAGAGAAAACACTGCCTGTTAACCTAGGACACAATGTCAATTATAAAACACATCCCTAGGGAACTGTGCTCAAGTTTCTACCAATAGGTCATAGGTAACTTTATTTTCTCTCCCTATGTGAAGGAACATTCTAGAAAGGCTCAAATGATGGAAGTTTTGCTTCATTTAACCTCACTCTTTTTTTAACACTAGAAGCTTAATTGCATAAATATCATGCATTTATGTTAAGATGCAAAAAAAGGGGCATACAGAATGTAATGAGCACCTGCACAGGGTCTGGCAAACAGTTAGTGCTAAACAAATGTTGAATTAATGACATTATTTGACATGCCTGGAGATTGAGTTTAATCATTATTAACTTTTAATTTTATTATATTCATGTACTGTCATGAAGCTCAAGGCAAAATGAAAATTTAAATGTAAATGCTTATGAAATATAAACCCAGTCTAACTACTAATTATTAAAACTATAACATGTTCTTCACCAGCATCATTTTATATTCTGGGGCTGTCTTTCACAATTACTAAGAAGTAACAGGAGGAGGAAAGAAGATGGCGGAACAGTAAGACGCGGGGATCACCTTCCTCCCCACAGATACATCAGAAATACATCTACATATGGAACAGCTCCTACAGAACACCCACTGAACGCTGGCAAAAGACCTCACACTTCCCAAAAGGCAAGAAACTCCCCACATACCTGGGTGGGGCAAAAGAAAAAACAGAGACAAAAGAATAGGGACGGGGACTTCCCTGGTGGCGCAGTGGTTGAGAGTCCGCCTGCCGATGCAGGGGACGCGGGTTCCAGCCCCGGTCCGGGAGGATCCCACGTGCCGCGGAGCAGCTGGGCCCGTGAGCCATGGCCGCTGAGCCTGCACGTCCGGAGCCTGTGCTCCGCAACCGCAAAAAAAAAAAAAAAAGAATAGGGACGGGACCTGCACCACTGGGAGGGAGTTGTGAAGGAGGAAAGGTTCCCACACACTAGGAGCCCCTGCGCAGGCGGAGACGGCGGGTGGCGGATGGGGGAGCTTCGGAGCCGCGGAGGAGAGCGCAGCAACAGGGGTGCGGAGGGCAGAGCGGAGAGATTCCCGCACAGAGGATCGGCGCCGACCGGCACTCACCAGCCTGAGAGGCTTGTCCGCTCACCGGCCGCGGCGGGCGGGGGCTGGGAGCTGAGGCGCGGCCTTCGGTCGGAAGCCGGGAGAGGACCGGGGCTGGCGGCGTGAACACAGCCTGAAGGGGCTAGTGCGCCACGGCTGGCCGGGAGGGAGTCCGGGGAAAGGTCTGGAGCTGCCGAAGAGGCAAGAGACGTTTTCCTCCCTCTTTGCTTCTTGGGGCGCGAGGAGAAGGGATTAAGCGCGCCCTTAAAGGAGCTCCAGAGACGGGCGCGGAGCTACCGAAGAGACAAGAGACTTTTTCTTCCCTCTTTGTTTCCTGGTGTGTGAGGAGAGGGGATTCAGAGCGCCACTTAAAGGAACCCCAGAGACGGGCGCGAGCCGCGGCCACCAGCGCGGACCCCAGAGACAGACATGAGACGCTAAGGCCGCTGCTGCCGCCACCAAGAAGCCTGTGTGCGAGCACAGGTCACTCTCCACACCTCCCCTCCCGGGAGCCTGTGCAGCCCGCCACCGCCAGGGTGCCGGGACCCAGGGACAACTTACCCGGGAGAACACACGGCGCGCCTCGGGCTGGTGCAATGTCACGCCGGCCTCTGCCGCCGCAGGCTCGCCCCGCACCCGTGCCCCTCCCTCCCACCGGCCTGAGTGAGCCAGAGCCCCCGAATCAGCTGCTTCTTTAACCCCATCCTGTCTGAGCGAAGAACAGACATCCTCAGGCGACCTACACGCAGAGGCGGGGCCAAATCCACAGCTGAACCCTGGGAGCTGTGCTAACAAAGAAGAGAAAGGGAAATCTCTCCCAGCAGCCTCAGGGGCAGCGGATTAAAGCTCCACAATCAACGTGATTACCTGCATCTGTGGAATACCTGAATAGAAAACGAGTCATCCCAAATTGAAGAGGTGGACTTTGGGAGCAAAATATATTATTTTCTTCCCTTTTTTCTCTTTTTGTGAGTGTGTATGTGTGTGCTTCTGTGTGAGAGATTTTGTCTGTATAGCTTTGCTTTCAACATCTGTCCTAGCGTTCTGACCATCCCGGGGTTTTTCTGTTTTTTTGTTTTTGTTTTTAATAATTATTTTTTATTTTAATAACTATTTTATTTTATCCCACTTTATTTTATCCTCTTTCTTTCTTCCTCCCTTCCTTTCTTCCTCTTCCTTCCTTCCTTCTTTCCTTCCTTTCTATTTTTTCTCCCTTTTATTCTGAGCCGTGTGGATTAAAGGCTCTTGGTGCTCCAGCCAGGCATCAGGGCTGTGCCTCTGAGGTGGGAGAACCAACTTCAAGGCAGTGGTTTACAAGAGACCTCCCAGCTCCATGTAATATCAAACAGCAAAAATCTCCCAGAGATCTCCATCTCAATACCAAGACCCAGCTTCACTCAACGACCAGCAAGCTACAGTGCTGGACACCCTATGCCAAACAACTAGCAAGACAGGAACACAGCCCCATCCATTAGCAGGGAGGCTGCCTAAAATCATAATAAGGCTACAGACACCCCAAAACACACCACCAGACGTGGACCTGCCCATCAGAAAGATAAGATCCAGCCTCATCCACCAGAACACAGGCACTAGTCCCCTCAACCAGGAAACCTACTCAACCCACTGAACCAACCTTAGCCACTGGGGATAGACACCAATAACAACGGGAACTATGAACCTGCAGCCTGCGAAAAGGAGACCCCAAACACAGTAAGATAAGCAAAATGAAAAGACAGAAAAACACACAGCAGATGAAGGAGCAAGGTAAAAACCCACGAGACCTAACAAATGAAGAGGAAATAGGCAGTCTACCTAAAAAAGAATTCAGAATACACATTTTTGTCAAGTGCTCATGGAACATTCTCCAGGATAGATCATATCTTGCTTATGGAACATTCTCCAGGATAGATCATATCTTGCTAGATCAAATCTAGCCTTGGTAAATTTAAGAAAATTGAAATCATATCAAGTATCTTTTCCGACCACAACGCTATGAGACTAGATATCAATTACAGGAAAAGATCTGTAAAAAATACAAACACATGAAGGCTAAACAATACACTACTTAATAACGAAGTGATCACTGAAGAAATCAAAGAGGAAATCAAAAAATATCTAGAAACAAATGACAATGGAGACACGACGACCCAAAACCTATGGGATGCAGCAATAGCAGTTCTAAGAGGGAAGTTTATAGCAATACAATCCTACCTTAAGAAACAGGAAACATCTCAAATAAACAACCTAACCTTGCACCTAAAGCAATTAGAGAAAGAAGAACAAAAACCCCCCAAATTTAGCAGAAGGAAAGAAATCATAAAGATCGGATCAAAAATAAATGAAAAAGAAATGAAGGAAACGATAATAAAGATCAATAAAACTAAAAGCTGGTTCTTTGAGAAGATAAACCATTAGCCAGACTCATCAGGAAAAAAAGAGAGAAGACTCAAATCAATAGAATTAGAAATGAAAAAGGAGAAGTTGGGCTTCCCCTGGTGGCACAGTGGTTGAGAGTACGCCTGCCAATGTAGGGGACGTGGGTTCGTGCCCCCATCTGGGAGGATCCCACATGCCGCAGAGTGGCTGGGCCCATGAGCCATGGCCGCTGAGCCTGTGCTCCGCAACAGGAGAGGCCACAACAGTGAGAGGCCCACATACCGCAAAAAAAAAAAAAAGAAGTAACAACAGACACTGCAGAAATACAAAAGATTATGAGAGATTACTACAAGCAACTCTATGCCAATAAAATGGACAACCTGGAAGAAATGGACAAATTCTTAGAAATGCACAACCTGCCGAGACTGAACCAGGAAGAAAGAGAAAATATGAACAGACCAATCACAAGCACTGAAATTGAAACTGTGATTAAAAATCTTCCAACAAACAAAAGCCCAGGACCAGATGGCTTCACAGCCTAATTCTATCAAACATTTAGAGAAGAGCTAACACCCTACCCTTCTCAAACTCTGCCAAAAGATAACAGAGGGAGGAACACTCCCAAACTCATTCTATGAGGCCACCATCACACTGATACCAAAACCAGACAAAGATGTCACAAAGAAAGAAAACTACAGGCCAATATCATTGATGAACATAGATGCAAAAATCCTCAACAAAATACTAGCAAACAATCCAACAGCACATTAAAAGGATCATACACCATGATCAAGTGGGGTTTATTCCAGGAATGCAAGGATTCTTCAATATATGCAAATCAATCAACATAATATACCATATCAACAAACTGAAGGAGAAAAACCATAAGATCATCTCAATAGATGCAGAGAAAGCTTTTGACAAAATTCAACACCGATTTTTGATAAAAACCCTGCAGAAAGCAGGCATAGAGGGAACTTTCCTCAACATAATAAAGGCCATATGTGACAAACCCACAGCCAACATCATCCTCAATGGTGAAAAAGTGAAACCATTTCCACTAAGATCAGGAACAAGACAAGGTTGTCCACTCTCACCACTCTTATTCAACATAGTTTTGGAAGTCCTAGCCACAGCAATCAGAGAAGAAAAAGAAATAAAAGGAATACAAACTGGAAAAGAAGAAGTAAAAGTGTCATTGTTTGCAGATGACATGATACCATACACAGAATATCCTAAAGACGCTACCAGAAAACTACTAAAGCTCATCAATGAATTCGGTAAATTGTAGGATACAAAATTAATACACAGAAATCTGTTTCATTTCTATACACTAACAACAAACGATCAGAAAGAGAAATTAAGGAAACACACATCAAAAAGAATAAAATACCTAGGAATAAACCTACCTAAGGAGGCAAAAGACCTGTACTTGGAAAACTATAAGACACTGATGAAAGTAATTGAAGATGACACAAACAGATGGAGAGATACACCATGTTCTCGGATTGGAAGAATCAATATTGTCAAAATGACCATACTACACAAGGCAAGCTACAGATTCAATGCAATCCCTATCAAATTACCAATGGCATTTTTCACAGAACTAGAACAAAAAATATTTTAAATTTATATGGAAACACAAAAGACACTTTCCTTTGTGTTTTTCTTTATTTTCTAAAGTTGGCATAGTGAATATATAACCATATGCCAACTTATATAATTCTTGAGGTTTACAACTTTTTGTAGAAGTTGCTTTTCAAAAACAACTCTCCATTATTTGCATACTTTAGACTTGGGATATTCAAAACAATAGCCACTAGCTACATGTGGCTACTTAAATTAATTAAAACTCAATATAATGAAAAGTTTAGTTCCTCAGTCAGACTATTCACATTTCAAAACCCACACATGGCTACTGGTTGCAATATCTGAAGAGTACATTTCCATTATCACAGAAATTTCTATTAGATAGAGCTGTCTGAAACCGCAGTTTGATTGGGATCTATATGAATAATGAGATATTATTTTTTAATATAAATATGCTTTCTTTCCTCTTGCCTTTCTGAGCACATGACCTCTCTTGCACTTGACCCCTGAGGTATCCTTCTGCCTTGGGAAGATGAGTTTTGTTCTAGAAGTATGCAAGGAAGGAAACCAGTATAATATTCACCTCTTGGTCCTAGAACATAGGAGTTTTCAAAAGGACAAGAATCTTGCAAATTAGGGTATTTTCTTGAGGAAAGATGTTTTAAATTTCCTTCTCTCCCATTTCAAGGGCCAGACCTGATATACTAGACCAATAGTCTTCAAAATTTTTGCTCACATATCTCAATACATTTTTGAAAAGGTATGCATCCTCCTCATCTATTTCAAATTGACTTCTAAAAATGTTCATCATAAATTTAGTCATAAAAGATGAATTTTGTGATATATTTGACATCAAATTTTGACTCTGCATATTTAGTTAATTCAATTTACGGAAATGTCTTCTATATTATGTAATCAGAAAAGCCAGTCCTCATTGTTGAAATAACCAGCCAAATTATACTTACTGTCAGCTAAGAAACGTGTGACTTCAAGTCTTTAAATTCACAGAAGGGTATTAATTCAGATCCCTTTGATAACTTTGTCACTTCTGAATTGGATGACAGAAAGATTGATAGATAGAGAGATAGATAATAGAATGATAGATAGATAGATAGACAGACAGGGAGACAGGAGATTGGGCATGTGTTTGTTGCCTGGATGAAGTAAGAAGTTGCTTTTTTCAGTGTTTCTTACCAGAAGTCCTTCCTCTCACAGGGCTCACCCTCAGGAGTTATGTATTCTAGAACTGTCCTGCTTGGTGCTCCAGAAGTTTTTTACTCTACTTAGAGCAATGTGCTTATAAGGTTTAGGAACAGTGAGAGCTATGCTTTCTTCCTTCCTTCCATGCATCCATTCTTCCTTTCTCCATCTACTACCTACACACACCCTCTCCATCTGTCATGCCTTTCCCATATTAGTCATTCCCTCAGCCTAAACTGTCTTCCGGATTTCATATTGGCTCCTTCTGTTAACAGCTCAGCTTCCAGAAAGGACTATTAATCCTCTTTGTATCTATTTCTCCCCTTAATTCATTTCTCACCCCAGTACCACAGACTTAAACTCTCACCTCTCAACTGAAATGTCTATGACCCATGACCTCTTAATTTCCATATTTAATGTACTCTCTTCAGTTTTCAAAGGCAAATGACCTCAGGGGCAAATGATACTGGTGAACACTCCTCCTTTCTTGGCTTTGCTTCCTTTCTTGTCTTTCTTGAAATTGCCCTCTCCTGCTGATCTCCTCACACGTTGCTCTTCCTCTGTGACTGCTCTTTGTCACTGGTCTTCTCTTGTCACCCACATCCTCTGCCATTCATCTTTGCTCAAGAATTCAACCACCTCCTACATACTGATAGCTCCCATATATAGATATATCTCCAGTCCAGAATCTCTCCTGACACCCAGATTCATATATTCAAATGACTGGACATCTATACCTATAGGTGAAAGCAAATCCCCCATCTTTTCCCCAAATTGTGTTCTTCCCATGTTTGGTAAAGGTTACTAACAAGGTTAGCAACTAAGGTTACTTAGTTGTCAAAGCTAAAACACCAAAACGAAAACAAAAATTCATACTCTCTCTCACCTCTTTCTCATAGCCAACATCCAATAACTCACCAATTTCTGATTCTATTTCCCAATCATTTCTTGTATTTGCTCTTCCTCTTCACCCACACTGCCCCTGTATTAGGTCAAACTCCAATTACTTTCCTCTGAATCATGGTAATAGCCTAATTAATCATCCACTCACACATTTTCTAGTGAGCCAATCTGCTTATATCTCTTCCTGTTCAAAACTCTTCAGATGTTCATGTTACCCAAATGAATATGCATACAGAAGTTCTTGGTAAGAGACGTGAACAAGCAGAGATGCTCATGGGTCTGTCCTTCTCCCAGGAGTGGTAGGAAGGGAGCTGAGAAGAGTTCAAAGATGCTGAGTTGGTGGGAGAGGAGAGCAGTGCAAGGCAGGAGAGGTTCAGGAGAAATGGAGCTCTTTATGAGGGCTCGGGTGTAGACTGGCCTTGGGGCCAAGGGCTTAAACACAGACAAGATGGGTTGTTCTTAAAGTCTGAGTGTGGCTCAGTTTGGGTTGCTAGCAAAGGAGACCAGTTGGATATTTGGGACAGAAATCCTGGGCAAGAATAATGAATGTGGAAATGCTGGAATACCTTTTAAAGCTAATAATAGATAAATAGGCAGATTTGGAGTTGAAGTCCATATGAATACAGGACGCAGTTTACACGTAATAACAGCACTGATAGAAATGTTATCTATACAAAATGGTATCTCACCAATGATAATATTAAATTCATCATATTTTTAATGATGATTGAGATTTAACCAGTATCTCTAACACCCTTCTCTAGGAAAAGGAAAGACTTTTGGCATGTTTTTACCTATTACCTTCCACTCCCTAACATGCTTTCCAAATCATCTGGTAGTTTAGATTCAGATTGTTACTGTGACAACACCATCTGCTTTCATTTTACTTTATGCCATTACTTTTAAAGAAATTCTTTCTTAATAATCTGACAAAATTTGAAAGCCATATTACCAACACAAATTCATACTTAGCTATAAATTCTAATGATTTATTTGTTCATTATTGTTTCTATAACTCATGTTATTCTCTTCCTTAGAATCTTCTGTTTTGCTGGAAAACATTGTAAAGTAATTTTTTTTCAAAGAAGACCCCTGGGGGATAACTTTCCTGAGTGCTGACATTTCTAAAGGCTCAATGTCTTTATTCTGTCCTTAGTCTACTCTCACTGGAATGCTAGTTTTGCGGGGTATAGAATTCCAGCATAAAAAGTGTTTTCCTCTAAAGACAGTAAAGGCTTTGTTCCTTTTTCTTGTAGAATTTATTGTGAATGATGTTAAGCCTAATACTGGTGTGATTCTTACTCTTACGTAACTTTTTCCTTTCCTTTAATTTCTGGAAACACCAAATTTAAATTTGTGTCCAGGCATAGATAACTTCTTTTTCCCGGCACTAAATGGAACTTTTCAATCTGAAGACTAGGGTCTTTCTTCAACTCTTCAGCTTACAGAAACCACCCCACCACCCTTTAAAAAAAAAAGACTGTTTCTTCTTTTCAATTGCTCTCTTTCTTTTTGTGTGCTTGCAATCCCTATTTAGTTTTTACTTTTACTTTACATTTTTAGCTATTAATTAGACCTTATCATCCAGATAATTACATAGTCATATTCCAGCATCACACATAACCTAGTATTTATCTTTTATTAAATTTATTGTTTTGTCAAATATATTTTTAATTTCCAAAAGTTCTTTCTTAATCTATGAATATTTCTTTTTTATTCAGGCTTTTTGGGCCTAGTAGTATCCCTTGGGTCATTCTGAGGACATTAATTTTAAAAATTTAATGTTATCTTCTGTTCTTTTTTTTTCTGTGTGTGTGTGTGTGGTACGCAGGCCTCTCACTGCTGTGGCCTCTCCCGTTGCGGAGCACAGGCTCCAGACGCACAGGCTCAGCGGCCATGACTCACGGGCCCACCCGCTCTGTGGCATGTGGGATCTTCCCAGACCAGGGCACGAACCCATGTCCCCTGCATCGGCAGGTGGAGTCCCAACCACCGCGCCACCAGGGAAGCCCTATCTTCTGTTCTTTACATTATCTCTTTCCTCTGAAGTTAGTTCTGCTTATTAATCTTGGCTTGCCTCTGATACCATTAACCTTCCTTAAAGATAATTAAGATCCTTAAAGATATTAAAGATTCCTTAAGGAGATTAAGGTCTTTCTTATAAAATATCCTTAAAGATATTCTTTAAGGATGTGTAGCAATATTTCTCCAGTAGGCTTCTTTCTTGCTCCCTACATAATATCATTTATATTTTGCATTTAAAAAATTTCTTTGGACCTTATATAATAGGATTATATTGTATGTCTGCTTCTGAAACTTGTTTTTTTTTTTTGCTCGGTATGTTTATGTGATGTATCGATATTGATGAACACATTGCTGAAATACATTCATTTTTCACTGCTGCATTGTATGACATGTTATGACTGTACTATCATCCTGTTGTCCATTTTCCTGTAGGTTGACATTTGAGGTGTTTTTATTTTTATTTTTCCTTTTTTGTTGTTATAAAAAAATGGTTCCATTAACCAGTTTGTAATAAGTCTTTTCTACTATTGCTATATATCACAATTCACTTTTTACAAAAGATTACTTCTAGTCACAAATATTTAGAAAGATAGAGGCATGTTAAATTTATTACAGGAATTAAATGCTTTAAATAAAAATACTTTAGATAAAAATACTCAACAGAGAGAAATATCTCTAGCAACAAGGATCTTAAAGGGAAATCCCTAAACCTATAGGAAAAGAAATTTAAGTGAAGATAACAGAAATGGGCTGAAAAGAGATCCTCAAAGAAAATAATAAAATTTACAAATGAAGAGCTAAAAGACTTCAGAAATTTCCAGTTCAGTCTTTTTTCATATAAGAATTTTATCCATAGGTTTTATGTCCAGTCTTTATTGACAGATAAGAAAAGTGGGATTCATGAAATTATGTGACTTTCTCAAGGTAACAAAGAACTTAGTGATTTTTCATTGTAGTAATTCAGACAATAAATAACATAGAAGTCATCTTGAGCTTCTGAAAGTAGCAGTAATGCAATTTTCTTTTCACCCAAGAGATAAGAACAGTCAACTTTCCTCCCCCTAATTTACCTGGGGTAGTTGTTTTGATTGCACCAGCCATGTAGAACATGGTAATAAGCACTGCCATCTTAGCCCAGTTTCATTTTACATATAAAAACTGACCAGGAGAAGGTATTGCTCAAAAATTAGTTTGGCACAAACGTTCAGCACATTTTCCCCCCAGATAAATCTGACCAAAAAGAAGTGAAAAGCAATTAGTGACCTGTGGTGATATTATTCAATATGGAATTAGAGATTCTAGAATGGATTGATTTGCAGTCTCTTCTCACCTTTGCATTCTGGATGCAGGGACAGAGGGCCCAAGCTGCACTGGCCTTCACGTCCGGGTGAGGATTTTTTAGTAGGGACCACAACAAACGAACTCCGTCTAAGTGATCAATTATCCTATTGTGAAACAAAAAAACAGAGGTAGAGACTGTAATTAGTACATGAAAATAAAAATGTAAACGGCCTATCTATTCACACAATTATAATTATTTTTTCTCCTTTTGACATTTTGCTTAGCTATTTTTTTTCAAAACTTTAACAACAGCAGGGACATAACATGCTGTTGAGTTGTCAGCTCTCTGATTTCAGTTTTAAACTCGTTGACACAGAAAGCAAGCTCCATGATAGTTACGATTCACATAAACTGAAAATCAAACCATGTAATTCTTTAATTAGCTGTATACAGACTGTTACCTAAATGTAAAAATACTGGTTTCTTTCATATAGTAACATCTAAATACTTTCCAAGACAAATATTTATGGCTCAAAGCTGTGCAGTTACCTTTTCTATTTGGTCTGTGTTTAACTGACTTACCGTACTGCATGACACAGTTTAACCTCTTCCAGTACTAATCTAGCACTAGGAATTAAAATCAGTACAACACACTGCATCCTTTGTGGGGCACGAATAACACATAACTTGTTTTCCATGTGCTCCCTTCCCAGCAAGACCAACATTGCAGACTGTGTTATAGTTACTTAAACACACTATAATCAAAGTATCTTCTTGACTAGCTGAAAAATGAATTAGCATCAGAGTCATCTCCACGCCATCTGTCTTCTGTTTATATATCAATCAGTCCAGGGAGCATAACCTTGCATTAAGGTCCATCAAGTACTTGCAGTTGAGAAGAAGGTCAAACAAAACTTAATATCCTTTACAAACATGGCTTTGTTCAGAAAGATAAACTCAGAGCATATGCAAAAAGATAAAGAACATCAAAATTCCTTTGATTTTGAACCTCAAGTTGAGTTAAATACACGTAGTACTTAGCCACAGATAGAATAAATACTACTAGCTTGGCACCATTCAAATTTTTTCTTGAAAATTGACAGTAAAAAACTACATTTCTTGATTATCTGAGTATGCCAGGAAAAAAAGCATGTATTATTCCAAAGGTTCCAAGTTGGATATGTTTTCCATAACCTTATAAAACAGTTGGTAATGCAAAGAGTTTATAGTAAGATATAAACTATCTCTTTAAAAGATGATCTTTAATAAGAAAAAAGCACATTGAGAAAGTATTTTAACCCAAAGTTTAACTAAATAGCTTTCTAAAACTAAAGCTTTCTGTCTGTATCATGCTGAGGGAAAATAAAAGTTTAATTTCTTGATTTATAGAAACTATAAAGAAAGATACTGAACACACTGTACTTCACAATAAAGGAATTACTTTGCAAAATTAAAAAAGCTTACTGGTTTACATATGCCACAGAAAATGTAATTAATGGAGATCCTTGGGTCTCTATTTTTTCACATGCAATTTCTAAAAGAACAATAGTGAATGTTAATCCATCCCACTCTCTCACTAATGTAGTAGGGATAGTTGCATTGGAAATATTTAGCCATACAATGAGGGACATAGCTTGTCACCAGAGTGGAAGTCATCTGGATGGCACATATTTTCAGTTAAAAAGAGGCATAATTCAACTCTGGATCCCCCCAGGAAAAATTTCACAATTAGCAATAAACATTCACTATTCATTCTAAAACCAGATGTACTGTCCTTGACCGTCACCCCAAACCCTAGGCAATTCATCAGCTGCTGAGTTACAACAGATGAGGACTGTGACCCCATTACAGATGTCTTAAAAGACAGCACAGTACAGAGTAAGTACATTCGATGAGGAAAACATTTTTAAAAAACATTTGCAAACACAGGAACTAACAAAGTCATGGGTAGCAAACTTCAGAGTTTAACTTTGTCCCTCCATCTCCCTCATCCTCTGTATCGAGTCATATACTGTGGATTTTCTTCAAATAACTCAAGTATCTCCCCCTACTTCTCTGTTCTCCCTGCCAGCATCCTAATCCTGGTGTCTACTACCTCATATCAGGATTGTTACAGTAGTTGCCTAACTTGGTTTTATGTCTCCAGTTTCTCTCAATTCCAGTCCGTCCCATAAATCCCTGGGAAGTTCATCTTGCTGAAGGAGTTCTGAGAGCTTCCGCAGTATCTCCTTGCCAGCAGGGCCCCGGGGACATGCATTCTGTCCATCACACCACCCAGCACGTTCAGTCGACGCTTGGTGAACAGTTCACAACTGAGAGGTTCCTCCCAGGAGACAGTCTCCGACAGCTCCCCGCTGCCCGCGTGGTAGTCACACCCCAGTTCCTGAATTCAGTATTTAACATTTCCAATGAGCTGGTTTATTCCTCCAAACTCCCTGCATTCAGGTGTTTGCTCATAAAACTCTTTGGCCATCTACTAAACACTAAGTGCTTGCTAAGCATACGGAAGTGACAGATACAGTCAATTCTTATTACTCAGGGTAGTTCGCTGTATAAAGTCACTGCAAACAGTGAATTTGTAGATATCGAATCATTGCTCCTAGGGGAATATAAAGTTTTGTTCCTAAGAGCCTCTGGTGAGAATATTTTCATTAACTTATCAATACATAATCTTGTTTTATGTGTGTTTCTGTTTAAAGACACCTTACTTAACACACATTGTTGATTCATTAACACTGAACCCACGGGCAATCCAATACACACATTTTCTCTGTAAGGCACATCACAGCCCTCTTGCATTTTGGCACTATGCTTGGGGGCCATTTTAAACAGGAAGATCACCAGCTCAAAGCATGAAAATGCAAAAAACGTGGCACTAAATACTGTGAAGACGACACTTGTTTACAAAATGAGAGCGGAACCAAGAAGGCAGAGTGTGGTCCTGTTCAACCCCAGCTGGAAACATGTGCACCAGGCAACTCAGATTTTTCGTGGGTCCACACGTGTCCGTGAATAACTGCAAAAGTGCTATAAGGATTAACTGGGGGGATTACAAATACATTTTAGCAAGGATATGAATACACAAATACTGAATCTGCAAATAATGAGGATTTTAATTGTCCTATAGGAAACTGTAGTCTAGCGAGTGTGTTAAAGAGACCATAATAATCTATTCTGGTGAATGCTATAATAGATGCGGGCATGCGGTTCCCTGTGAACACAGAGGGCAGACACCGTTAACTCACAAGCCACAGAAATTCTCCCAGGACCAAGTCTTTGCCCTGCCATCTCCATCTTCTGCTTCAACAATCCATACTTTAAGGTCTACCATAAGACCTCTCCCCAAGTCCTCTGGCTTCTCCCTCCTCTGAGATTCTTTTGAGCTTTGCTGCCCTCGTTTCTAGCACTCATAACACACTGCTTTGCATTGTAGGCAGGTGCATGTGCTTCTTATCTCCCCAAGTGCTGTGTAATCTGCTTGACAGCAGGAATCTGCTATCGCCCGCCATGCTTAGGGCAGCTCCCGCAGACAGTGAGTATTGGTTAAAAATGGACCTGAAACAAGACAGCCTTTGCCTACTCCTTTTTTGATGAATCAAGAATCTCTCCCAACACAAATACATTCATTTTTAACCTCATACTTGGAAAGTGCATGTTCAAATTCAAAATCTAATCAGTAAATGTTTCTTTGGAGTTGCCTCTAAGTTGAAAGTGCATTTTCCTAGAACTTCTTTACAACTTTATTGCTTTTTGAGTACACAACGCTGGGCTTGTAGGTGGTATTCATTACATCACTGCCCATTTTCAGTGGGTCTATCTCCTTTTGTATAGTTCTTTAATTTAATTAGCATCTTGCTCTGAATTCACTTCCAGCAGTATGTTAACTCTTTCTGTTTTTATTGTCAATAGAATTTTACATTAATACTTTGATATTATAAAAACAAAACTATATGTTTCCAGAATCTTCAACTTTATCATAGAAATCAAACTGTGTGGCTGACAAAATAACAGCTCTTGAAAGACAACTACATATTCATATTCTGGCTCTTAAAAACAAACAAACAAACAAGACACGGCTGCTTGTTACAGTCCTCCGTGTCTTTTGTTCTATTACCTCTTGTCAGGATTGTTAACAAGTCTGGCTGGCTGGCCTGCCCACTGAGGCCACATATATGAACAAATGTGAACAGTTTGCACCCACACAGCCAGCATGGCTGAGGTTGCAGTTTCTTCCTGGCAATGCCAATACATCTATTTTGAAACCATAATTTTGCATCTTTTCTAAAAATTTCACAATATTTGCTGAAAATAATGCTGATAAATGCTATATGGCTCAACCTAAATGTGGTTAGCCTAAAGGAACATGATGTTCTTAAGCCACATTGTAAGATGCAACTGAAATCTATAGGTTTTAAAACCAAGTTGGCAATTCCACAAAAATGGAAACATAAATGGATGTCAGAATTAATAATCCCTGTGAAAAACTATGATTAGAAAAGAATTTTACATTTTCATAAAAATTCTCAGAGTTTTAATGTTTATATCTCTGTGTATTCTTTTAAAGAGGCTATGGGAGACCAAATTGGGAGAAAAGATGTGAATGCGGCAGCCTCTGGAAATGCATGTCAAGTGTGTCCCGGAATTCCTTGGCTTTGGTAGAGTAGAAGGATAGATAGTCTATCCTTTCATAGTTGTGTAAGCACTATGACAGAAAAGCTTTCAAAACTTATTCATTCATACATACAGTTATTCATTCATATGAAAAGTTGTGCATTCCCAACAATTTTTGAGGTCCAGCTCATATTCAAATATTCCCATTTCTTTGTAAAACTTTCTTTAGAGCTTTTTAAAAAACAAACAAAACTTAGATTCAAAAGGGATCATACACTGTATTTTTGATATATCTTTTTAGTCGCTTTTAATCTAGAACATGTTTATGCCATTGACTCTTTTAAGAGATCAGGACTCTTGTAGAAAGTCCCACAGTTTGAGTTTGGCTGACTGCTTCCTCAAGGTGTTGTTTGACTTTCCCCTCTTTTCTCTGTACAGACCTTCCTTGACTTATCCATGGGGCTGTGTCCTAATAAACCCAGCACAAGTGGAAAACACATTTAACACACCTAACCTACCGAACATCACAGCTTAGCCCAGCCCACCTTAAACATGCTCAAAACACTTACATTGGCCTATAGCTGGGCAAAATCATCTAACGCAAAGCCTATTTTATAATAAAGTGCTGAATATCTCTTGTAACGTATTGACTACTGTACTGAAAGTGAAAACCAGAATGGTTGATGGGTACAGAATGGTAGTGAGTGTTTGAGTTGTTTACCCTCCTAATCACATGGCTGACTGGGGCTGCAGCTCACTGCCACCGCCCAGCACCACAAGAGAGTATTGGACTGCATATCCTACTAGAATTAAAACAGACCCAAATAAATGGAGATATACACCATATTAGTGGATTGGCAATCTCAATATTGTTAAGATTTCTACTCTTTCTAAATTGATCTATAGATTCTTAACAACAATTATTAAAATTCCATAAAGCTTTAAAAAAGATTTAGACAAGATGACTCTAAAATTTATATATAAATGCAAAACATCTAAGATAGCCCAAAGCATCTTAAAAAGTTGGAGGACTTAACACTCTTATTACAAAGCTATAATAATCAAGATAGTGTGGGACTGACATGAGGATAGAAAAATAGATCAATGGAAAAAGGAGTTCTGAAATAGATCTGCTAATATACAGTCAATTGAATTTCAACCAAGGGACCAAGCTAATCAACTGAGAAATCGTGTTTTCAGTAAATGATGCTAGATCAATTGACTATCATATGAAAAAATTAACTTGGACTCCCCTTTCCACACCACACTTAGAAACTAGTTTGAGGTATATCATATAGTACACTAGCCATGAAAGTAAAATTGATAACTTTAACTTCATCAAATTAAAACTTTCCGCTGAAAAGACAGCCTTCATACTGACTGGGAAAAATCATTCCACAGCACATAAATCGAACAATGGATTTGTATCCAGAATATGTGAAGAACTTCTTCAAACTGCCAAAAAAGATAAACAATCCAAATTTAAAATGGACAAAAAACTTGACTAGACTACAAAATAACATATATACACATGAAATAAGCACATGGAAAGTTATTCACCATCGTTAGTTATCAGGGGAATGCAAATGAAATCTACAATGACATACAATTTTACTGTTAGAAGGGCTAAATTTAAAAAAAAAAAAAAGAGCAACATTAAATGTTGGCACCAATGGGAATGTAAAACTGTACAACCACTTTTGTATACCATTTGGATGTTTCTAATAAAGTTAAACTTCTACCCTATGACTCAGAAATTCCAAACCCCAAACAGGGCAAAACTAATCTATAGTGATGGAAATCAGAAGGTGGTTGCTTGGGGTGGGAGAGGAGATTGACGGGAAATAGCATGAGTGCACTTTCTTGGGTGAAGGACATGTTTTATATCTTCTTTTGGCTGGTGGTCATATGCGTGTATACAATTGCTACAACGCATCAAACTGAGCAATTAAGTGTTAAAATAACCTATAATTTTGAACAAAAAAATTCAGATGAAAACCAACACATATTATATGCTTCCATTTGTTTCCAAATAGAAATAAAACTATTTAGGGAGGCATTCTCAAATATAAAATGATGCAAACAGAGTAAGATATGAATTACCATAAAAGGCAAGAGAAGGGCTCTCCCCAGACTGCAGGGCAGTGGGCACTGGGGGGCCGTGATAGGACAGGCAGCCCGGGTGTTTGTAGGGTGATGATGGTATTCTGCTTCTTGGCTTGGGTGGCAGGTACATGAGTCCTCCCTTTTCAAGAATTTACTAATGTGTACGTTTACATCATGCACCTTCCTTTATGTATATTATATTTCACAAGTTAAAAGTTTTAAAAATGTGTTTTAACTTCATTGTAAACACACACACGTACTCACACACACAGGAAATAGTACTGAAAAGCCAATTTATTCAGCTATGGAACTAAGCACACATCACAACTGGATGGATGAGATATATAATGTGGATGAATAAAATCCACACAATCGTCAAATTAAACATCCCCAGAGCTTGTTTTAAAATGAGAAAACTAAGATTCAGAAGATTCAATTATTCACATAATTAATTTTCATTTGGCATTTCAGTATCTCAGTTAAATCCATATGCTTTTAAAAGTATACAGATGAAAAACAAATTAAAAAATGTAAAAGGAAGGAAAAATGTTCTTATTGATACAAACATATAAAACATATATTCTATTTTATATCTTGCATAAACCCTAAAATGTCACAAGGACTGGTTTTGTGGTAAATGAAATTTCTGGGCAACCACAAAGAGATTAAATCTCTTTTGTATGCAAACAAGCATAGCTTTATTTTTTTCCCCCTTTTTAAAAAGAACAGATAAACCCAATGTAAAAAAAAAACTATGTAAATACAACATAATTATGTTTAAACCACAGAAGACAGGAAATTTAGAGTTATAGATTCCATGGTAAGTTTTAATTCTATCCTTGTGTATATGTTTTATAAAAGAGTCTTTCATTACATGATCACATAACACTGGACTATGTAACAATCAGTTCAGCAAATGTTTGTTTTACAACGTGTGGAAGGAAAATATTTTACAGGATAAATTGTAGGAAATTAGTCTATTATTTAGGTAAACTGTCATGTAAAACTTCTTAGAATCTTGGGTATTTACAGAATATTAATAGAAACATTTTTTCTCGATTATTTTCTAGAGAACATGAAATTTAATTCTTTTGTAGTCAGGCACTTATATTTGAAAGCTGACCTTCAGGTTTAAGGTTATTCTGAAGTAATGAAAAACTTAGGACATTAGAATTTTAGCGTGTTTTGAATCACGTATGCTAGGAGTTTTGTATTAAAGACACAGTAGAGACTGAAATAAATCATGAGGATCTACAAGTTCCTAAGAAGTCTAAAAAACAGCCCTTATTATCACTATTGGTATTTGCTAGGGTTCCTGACAACTCATATATCTGAAATTTGACTTTTTCAAGAGGAAAAGCATTTATCCTGATTTTCCTGTATTAACTATATTTCAGGTTAACCAAATGGTTAGCAATCAACTCTAAGATAAACCTAGTAAAAGTATTAGATTATAAAGGTAAAGAAAAAATTCTCACGCCCTCCAAATGAAAAGCTCAAATAACTCACAAAAAAACATGAATTCGACTAACATCAGAATTTTCTCCAAAAAGGTATGAAGTAAGACAACAATGGAGCAGAATTTTTCTAATTCAAGAAAGAAAGTGGGAACCAAGAATTTTATATCTAGCAAAGCTGTCCTCTAAGTATTTATAGGAAAATAGCTTCACTAGATATAAACATGTGCTTCTGAACAGCAAAAGCAACAATCAACAAAATGAAAAGGCAATCTATGGAACAGGAGAAAATATATGCAGTCCATACACTTGATATGAAGTTAATATTCAAAATACATAAGGAATTCATACAACTCAATAGCAAAAAAATAAATAAATAACTCAATTTTAAAATGGGCAAAGGAACTGAACAGGCGTTTCTCCAAAGAAGACATGCAAATGGCTAACAGGTATATGAAAAAATGCTCAACAGCACAATTCATCAGGGAAATCCAAATCAAAACTACAGTGAGATATTGCCTCACTCCTCATTGGAAAGGCTCTTATTGAAAAGACAAGAGATAAAAAATATTGGCAAGAAGTGGAGAAAAGGAAATCATTGCACACTGTTGGTGGAAATGTAAACTGGTATAGTCATTATGGAAAACAGTATGGAGGTTCCTCAAAAAATTGAAAATATAACTATCATTTGATCTAGCAATCCCATTTTTATGGGTATATATCCAAAGGAAATGAATTCAGTAGCTAGAAAAGATATCTGTGCTCTTATGTTTATTATAGAATTATTTACAATAGCCAAGATATGGAAACAACCTAAGTGCCCATTGACAGATGAATAGATAAAGAAGTTGTGGTATATTTATACAATGAAATATTATTCAGCCTTAAAACAGAAAGAAATCCTGCCATTTGTAACATGGGTGAACTTGAAAGACATCATGCTAAATGAAATAAGCCAGACACAGAAAGTCAAATATTGCGTGAAATCACTTACATGTAGAGTCTAAAACAGTTGAACTTAGAGAAACAGTGATTCGAATGGTGAAGGGGCTGGGAGTGGAGGAGATGGGGAGATGCTGGCCAAAGGGTATGAAGTTTCAGTTATAAGATGAATAAGCTTTAGAGACCTAGTGACCAGCATGGTAACTGTATTAATAATAATGTATTGTATACTTGAAATTTGCTAACAGAGTAGATTTTAAGTGTTCTTGCCATACACCAAACAAAAAAGTATCTTTGTGAGATGAGGTTAATTAGCTTGGTTGTTGTAATCATCCCACAAAGTATACTTGTATCAGAACACCATGTCATACACCTTAAATATACATAATGTTTAAATTTGTCAATTATACCTATATAAAGCTGAAAAAAAGAAAGGTAGTTTAAACATATAAAAACTTAGGGCATTCTGTACCCATGAGCCCTTTTTGAAGATTCTACCAGGGGATGGGCTCCAAAAATTAAACTATGACTGTAAAACCGCAGCAAAAACTGATAATAAGTATATGTGTATATATGTTTGTTGGTCTAAGATTAAAACAGGGGCAGGGTCAAGGGTAGAATAGTAATGTCCAAATTTTACATGTTATGACAAAGTAGAAACAATGCACTTTAAAGTGGCGAGGATAAGGAAGAGGGAAAGAGAAAAATGAAATAAGCCCATTGATTACTATATAGACAATGGGTGGGAGTTAAAAGATACCAGCAAGAACTGAGAAACTAAAGAGCAAATAACTACATAACAGAAAGGAGAAAGCAAGCATTAGAAAAATGTACAGGTACAAAGACAGTGACTAGAATGAAATAAAAATGCAAACTTTTCTAAATAACAACAACAAAAAATTAAAGAGCAAAGATTACAAATCTTACAGAGAAGAGCAAATATAAAAGAATATGAATAATTATAAAATATTATGACATTGTTGAGAACAAACATCAATGAGTGTGAATGGGTTTAGCTCACTTATGAAAAATATTTTTAGCTTGGCATACAAAGCAAGACCCATCTATATACTGTATGAAAGGGCACACCTAAAAGAAAGTGGTTCAGCAAAGACTAAAAATAAAAGGTAGACCAAGATATTTCAGGAAAATGGAAAAAATATGAAAGCAGGGGTAAAGATCCTTATATCAAAGTAGAAATATCAAGCCCAAACTCATTAAACATGACAAAGAAGAGCTCTTGAAAAATTAAAATCCACAATTCACAATGATTAGAAACATTTATGCACCAAATAATATAGTGCCTACTTTTAAGAAGCAAAATCTACATGAGTTCTACGAAGACATAGGCAGAAGCACACTAATAATTTTAATACACCATTTTCAGTATGAGACAGATCAAATGCATGACAAATAGAAAGTAGAGATAGAAGGCTTACATAACTTAATAAAATAGATCTTAAGAATATACATCAGGACTTCCCTGGTGGCGCAGTGGTTAAGAATCCACCTGCCAGTGCAGGGGACACGGGTTCAAGCCCTGGTCCGGGAAGATCCCACATGCCGCGGAGCAACTAAGCCCGTGTGCCACAACTACTGAGCTTGCGCTCTAGAGCCCACGGGTCACAACTACCGAGCCCACGTGCCACAACTACTGAAGCCCTCACGCCTAGAGCCTGTGCTCCGCAACGAGAAACCACTGCAATGAGAAGGCCACACACCGCAATGAAGAGTAGCCCCTGCTCGCCACAACTAGAGAAAGCCCACGTGCAGCAACGAAGACCCAACACAGCCAAAAAAAGAAAGAAAGAAATTTATTTAAAAAAAAATATATATATATATGTATATATATATATATACATCAAACTCTACACTCTATTGAAAGAGGATACATCTTCACCCCAAGCACCTATAGATGCTTTGTAAAAATTCATCTTATATTGAGTCGTAAAGAAAACACCAGTAAGTTCCATTAAAAAGTGGAAATAAAACACTGACTAAACTGCAACATAGTAAGAAATATCTAACAAAAACAAAAAATAAAAAGGTCCCTCTTTGTGGAATTAAAAAAAAAAATTCTATTAAACAACACCTGGCCTAAAGGGAAAATATAAACTGAAATTAAAGAACTTCTTAAAAATAATGATAATGAAATCACTATGTATCAGAATGTAAAAGGGACATTTAAAGAAGTGTCAAAGAAAAACTCATAGGACAAAATATTTTTATTATTAAAAAAAGAGGGAATTCCCGGGCAGTCCAGTGGTTAGGACTCCATGCTTCCACTGCAGGGGGCCCAGGTTCGATCCCTGGTCAGGGAGTTAGGATCCCACAAGATGCATGGCACAGCCAAAAAAAGAAAGAAAAAAAAAGAATAAAAATCAGTATCTTCTCAGTTCAAAAAAATTAGAAAAATAGTTACAAAATAAACTCAAAAATGGCAACATGGAATAAATATAAAAGAAATTTATGAGGTAGAGAATAAAAAACCAGTATATCTAATTAATAAAACTTTTTCAGAAAAAAATCAAAATAGAGAAACTATACTAGATAACTAGATCATGGAAAAAACAGGAGAAAGCTCACAAACACAAATATAAAATGACAAGTGGAAAACAACCACTGAAATGAGACAAAATTTTAAAATAAGACATTGTTTTGCAGATCATTATTTAAATAAATTTGATGATCTAAATGAAGTTGATCATTTTATAAGGAAATGCAGATTGCCAAAATTGACCCCATCAGAATGCATAAATAGATTAGATTTCATAGAAGAACTAGAGAAAACTAGTAAAGAACTAACAGAACACACACATACAGAGTAGGCCCAGATGACTGCACAGTATAATTCTATCACAACTTTAAAGCCTAGGGCTTCCCTGGTGGCGTAGTGGTTAAGAATCCGCCTGCCAACGCAGGGGACATGGGTTTGAGCCGCAGTCTGGGAAGATCCCACATGCCGCGGAGCAACTAAGCCTGTGCACCACAACTACTGAGCCTGTGCTCTAGAGCTGCGAGCCACAACAGCAGAGCCTGCATGCCACAAACTACTGAAGCCCATGCGCCTGGAGCCCGTGCTCTGCAACAAGAGAAGCCACCGCAATGAGAAGCCCGTGCACCACAACAAAGAGTAGCCCCCGCCCACTGCAACTAGAGACAGCCTGTGCACAGCAACGAAGACCCAACCCAGGCAAAAATAAATAAATTAAATAAATTTTAAAAAAACAACAACTTTAAAGCCTAGATGGTCCCATTGCTCAATAAATTATTCCAGAGTATTGAAATGAAAGAAAACTTCCTAATTCCTTTCGTGAAGCAGGTATAACATTGATACCTAAATTTGATAAAGATAGTTGTTAAAAAAAAGGAAGGAAAAGAAAACTACAGACCAATATAATTCAAGGATATCATTACAAAAATACTAAATAAGATTAGCAAACAGAATCCTACACCACATTAAGAAAATAGTACATCATGACCAAGTGAAACTTGTTCCCAGAATGCAAGGTTGGTCCAGTGTTTGGAAACCCATTAATATTATTCAACATATTGATAGATATAAGGGAAAAAATCATAATGGAGTGTACAGAGCATAATCTCCATAAATGCTTAAAGAGGGATTTGACAAAATTCAATACCCGTTTCTGATTTTAAAAACACTCTTTAAAAACAGAAATTGAGAGATTTTTTAAACTATGATAAAATATATATACTTTAGTCCTCAAGACATTATTTTACATAATAGAACACCACTAGAGGCATTTCTACTAAAATCAGGAACAAGGCAAAGAAGCTATCTCCATTACTATTCAACACTGCAGTAGAGAATTAGCTAATGAAATTAGACAAGAGAAAGCAATCTAAAGAATAAGAATTTATAAAGAAGAAATAAAACTTTCTTGGGAATATCCTGGAGCAGAGTTCAGCAATTTTTTTGTAAAGGGCCAGGTAGTAAGTATGTCTTTGTGGGTTATTTGGTCTCTGTAGCAACTACCAACTCTGCCATTGTAACATAAAGGCCACCAAAGACAATATATAAATGAATGAGTGTGAGTATGTTCCAATAAAACTTTAATTACAAAAACAGGATTTGGCCCATGTGCTGTAGTATGTCAACAGTTGTGCTAGAGAATCAACAATAAAGTGAACTCAAACAATAAGAGAATTCCATTAGGTAGCCACATAGAGAATTAATACACAAAATTCAATAGCGTTCATATAGACAATCAACTGAAGCACATAATGGCAGTAAAAAACCATTTATACCACCAACGAGGAAGATTAAATACTTAGGAATGAACTGAACAAAAATGCACGAAATCCACATACAACAATCTTCAAATTTAAAAAAACTAGACTTCAACAAATGAAAAGTTTCTATAATTTCACTATGGTTGTGTAGGATGTTGAGGGAAGCTGGGTGAAGGGTATGTGGGAACTCTCTGTACCGTGCACTCTATACTTTTGCAACTTTTCTGTAAGTCTTACGTTATTTCAAAATAAAAGTAAAGTTGGTGGGAATGTAAATTGGTGCAGCCACTGTGGAGAACAGGATGGAGGTTCCTTAAAAAACTAAAAATAGGGCTTCCCTGGTGGCGCAGTGGTTGAGAGTCTGCCTGCCGATGCAGGGGACATGGGTTCGTGCCCTGGTCTGGGAAGATCCCACGTGCCGCGGATCGGCTAGGCCCGTGAGCCATGGCCGCTGGGCCTGCACGTCCGGAGCCTTTGCTCCTCAACGGGAGAGGCCACAACAGTGAGAGCCCCGCGTACCGCAAAAAAAAAAAAAAAAAAAAAAAAAAAAAAAAAAAAAAAGCTAAAAATAGAGCTAGCATATGATCCAGCAATTCCACTCCTGGGTATACACCCAGAGAAAACTCTAATTCGAAAAGATATATGCACCCCTATGTTCATAGTAGCACTATTTACAATAGCCAGGACATGGAAGCAACCTAAATATCCATCAATGGATGAAAAGATAAAGAAGATGTGGTACATGTTTAAGATGGAATGCTACTCAGCCATAAAAAAGAATGAAATAATGCCATTTGCGGCAACATGGATGGACCTAGACATTGTCATACTGAGTGAAGTAAGTCAGACAGAGAAAGACAAATATCATATGATATTCCTTATATGTGGAATCTAAAAAAAATGATACAAATGAACTTATATTTACAAAACAGAAACAGTCTCACAGACATAGAAAACAAACTTGTGATTACCAAAGGGGAAAGGAGGGGAGGGATAAATTAGGAGTTTGGGATTAACATATACACAATACTATATATAAAATAGATCATCAGCAAGGACCTACTGTATAGCACAGGGAACTATACTCAATATTTTGTAATAACCTGTATGGGAAAATAATCTGAAAAAGAATATACATATATGAATCACTTTGCTGTACACCTGAAGCTAACACAACATTGTAAATCAACTATACTTCAATTAAAAAATAAAAATGAAAAAAATTTTAAAAGAAAGTAAAGATCCTGAGGTGTGGAAAAGAAATTTTAGATATTTAAGTTCTCAGCATCAATACTTTTTAATTGTTTGAAATGTTATAGTATCTTATGAGAAAGTTGCACTCCTCAAAACACAAACGTTAACTGTTTTTTGCAATGTTGATGGGATTTTTATATACTTGAAGGCCAAATTACCTCCAGATGAATTCTGTACGTATCAAATGGACATTAAAAAGTCAACAAGAAAAGAAAATTCAGCATGAATAAATCTACTTTTTCATGAACCTACTACGTTGGGATACCTGTTGCTCCATGTTAGTTCCTAGGGAAGGGTATAATTAATATGAAACTGTTTATACTGAGTCTTTGAAAGCAGTAGTCTGATGTACTGAGAAAAGTCAGTAGAGTTTTATGAAATCATTGTCTTAAAAATCATTTTGGAATCAGTAGCCAAACTGTTATTATTACAATGCTTCTTATTCTTACTGAGAAATAGATATGGGAAGAAAACGGTGCATACTAGCACACAGAGTTAATAAAACTCTGCTCTGAGTATGTATGTTCATCCTCACATGCAACCTAAGCTTTAGCCATAGCCACAGACATTAGGTGTCATTAAAACATAAAACTGCTAATCATTAAAACAATTTCCTAACCTATGAATTATTTAAGCCTTACACAAGGCAAAGTTATTTCTCATTTCCTTACCATTTAACTTAAAGCTTGAAAACTCAATAAATCCTGCAAATCTAGCAATAATAGCCATGTCTGGTATATGATGCCAAATGTAATGCTGTTTGGATTCTTACCAACCTCAAAACACTGTTTTCTAAAACTGACTTTGTGTGTTTCTAAAACCATCTGTGGGAAAACCATCTTCACAAATACAAAAGGGTTCATCAACCTCCGTGTTACACAAGAAGCAACGGTTTAGTCTTTATCTCATGAGGCTTTGTCATAGAATTTGACACTTTTGATCACTTTCTCTCCTTAAACACTCTCTTCCCTTTGTTTGCTCAGTGACCCAGTCTTCTGGCTTCCCTCACAACTCTGGCTGTTCCTTCTGCATTTCTTTATAGGCACCTCTTCTCTGGTCCATTCATTCTCCTTAAAAGATTGGACGCAATAGGATTCTGTTCTTGTCCTTCTCTTTTCCCATTCTTTCTCTTCCTCACAATCTCACATATATTCATCACTTAAGTTACCAAATACTCATAATGCTATATGCCCAGCCCGCATTCTATGCTCAGCTTTAGACATGAATGAATATCGAATTGACTAGTTGCCATCACCACAGAGACGTCCCATGAGAACCTCAGTGTGTACCCGACGGAACTGAACTCAACATTCACTTAGTGCACAAGAAATGTTTGCTGAGTGCTTACCCTGAGCCTGGGACTGGGTTAGACAATGAATATATCATGACGAACAAATTGACTTTGTTTCTCCCCTAGTAACGTTCATTCTGCCTTCACCAGTCCTCCAGCTGAATTCCCTATAACAGCAAGTGGTACAATTATCCATCTAGTCACCCAAGTCAGAAAGCTAAATATCACTCATGACTCCCCCCTCCTCTTTACAACTCGTGCTCACTCACTCACCTGGTCTTATCCATTCTCTCCCTTTATTTCTCTTTACTCTGTCATTTTTTTTTGTTCTTTAGTATAATATGTTCCACAGGCTTAGTTTAAACCACCTTCACCTCTGGCTGGCAGTGATCTCCTAAACAAGCTTCTCTGTTTCAGGTTATGCTTAAAACCCTTTAAAAACCTTCAACTGACTTTAAAGCAAAATTCAAACTTCGCATGATGCATAAAGGCCTGAATTATAATTGCCTACTGACATGCCTATGCCACACCCTCAAAGCTCCTTGACTGCAGCTGAGAGGATCCCATTTAGGGTCCTCTTGTTCTCGATTTATAGCAAGTTAAATAACATGATGAATTTGATATAAGAGAAACACAGGGGACTTCCCTGGTGACGCAGTGGTTAAGAATCCGCCTGCCAATGCAGGGGACAAGGGTTCGAGCCCTGGTCCAGGAAGATCCCACATGCCACGGAGCAACTAGGCCCGTGCACCACAACTACTGAGCCAGCGCTCTAGAGCTCATGAGCCACAACTACTGAGCCCACGTGCCTAGAGCCTGTGTCCTGCAACAAGAGGAGCCACTGCAATGAGAAGCCCACGCACCGTGATGAAGAATAGCCCCTGCTCGCCGCAACTAGAGAAAGCCCGTGCGCAGCAACGAAGACCCAACGCAGCCAAAAATTAATTAATTAATTAATTAATTATTTTTAAAAAGAGAGAAACACAGAACGAAGGGACTCCTCTACAGATGAGTACAGATACTGGACCTTCTGACTTTTTTTTTGTATTTATGTATTATTGGTTTAAATTGTTATTCATTAAAGCTATTGCTACGTGAACGATACTAGCCAACATCTACCTAGCATTATCATGTATCAAGCATTTTACATATATTAATTCACTCAACCATTACAACAATCCAGTGAGATTGGTACCATGACTGTCCCCATTTTATGTATTTGGTAGCCAAGGCACCAAGTAGTTTAATGATTTGCTGAAGGAAACATAGTGGGTAAGTGGCGAGACTGGTATTCCAGGCAATGGTTCCAGAATCTACACTCTTGGCCATTATACACTACTGTTCAGAATACAATGATATTGTGCAAGGTACTAAACAAGAACTTTAACTTTTTTAAAGATAATACATATTCATCATACAAATCATATAGAAAATATAAAAAAGAAAGTAGAAAATATCCCAAATCCTACCATCCAGAAATAATCATTGTTAACAGCTAATATAAATTATTCCAGGTATCTCTTTACGCCTACAGCTACATAAAGGATACATGGATAGGTAAGAGAGATCGATAAATGGGACTTCCTGGTGGTCCAGTGGGTAAGGCTCCACGCTCCCAATGCAGGGGACCCAGTTTCGATCCCTGGTCAGGGAACTAGATCCCTCATGCATGCTGCAACTAAGAAGCCCGTGTGCTGCAACTAAAAATCTCACACGCTGCAACAGAGATCCCGTGTGCCACAACTAAGACCCAGCGCAGCCAAAATGAATGGATAAATATTTTTTAAAAAGAGAGAGAGAGATAGAGATAGATAAACGGATGGATGGATGGATAGATTAAATTATGTTTTAAATACTATCTATTGATTTATTTATTGCGAGATAAAATGTGCACACCTACCCATCCACCCTTCTCTTTTTGTCAGTTGTATTATCATATTATCGTTATCAATATACATAAAGTATAGGTGATTCCCCTAATGACAAATCCCCCACTGTTTTGATTGATTACTGGCTATTTTAATCAAAACCCTCCAGCTCATCCGAGGGAACAATGTGGCTCTGTAATTCACGCTTTGGTCACCCTGTGTTATTTATATGTGGGCACATTTCACTCTTCCGTCACTTGTGCACACCAGTTCTAAGAGATGACACCATTCCGTACTCTCCAGCGTTCCCCCAACTCTCCCAAAGAAAAGCTTTCAGCCTTCAGGGCCACTTACATCATACTCTCGGGCTCTACTGCACAGGCACCGACCGCCTTTGTGACATTGACAAGTAGAGCTCGGTTTGTGCTCACGAGGAGGTCCACGAGTGGCTGGACGCCGCCACGTTTGCGGACGGTGACTCTGCCCTCGGGCTCTCGGCAACACTCGCCCAACGCACCGACTGCGTTCACGAGCACGTCCTCGGGCTGGGCCGTTAAAAGTCCCACCAAGGCTTCAATGGCTTCGTACTCCCGCAACCTGAGTTCACCACAAGCAAAAGAGGGTGGGAGGGGAGGGAAAGAAGCGAACAGCATTATTTTTGGTATAAAGGTAGCTGATAATAATGTCAGTGATAATACTGATAGCTAAAACTTACTAAATGCCGACCGTACGCTCATTCCATCTTCACAGCCACCCTGTGATATGGCCGCTGTTACAACCCCGCTGTCAAAAGGCTAATCTGAAGCTTGGTAAACAGTGAAGTCAACATCCACGCCCGACCTTCTGTGCCCTTAAGTGCCACACTGTACAGCCCCTAAGACGCTGCAACTGCTTCCAAATCTGAGTGTCGACAATCCCACTGCGCTAAGGGATTTCCCTCAGGCTACAGGAACTATTTTACACGGACAAAGCAAAATAAACCTTTTTGTGTGGTAAACAGAACATGTGAGTTTCTTGTTAAAGAAAGTCATCACCCTGAAACGGGAAAGAGTTGCCCCAGAACAGCCATCATAGAGTGTGTAAACTCTAAAAATATATAAAAAGATAAATTCAAAGATTAAAATCAATCAGATGGTCATAAAGTTTACAAATACTTTAAAATTCAATGAAATCGTATTTGAAAATGACTACCCTTTAAGACTAACCTGGTTAGTTGGCATTGAGCTGACTCATTTATCTTTAGAAAAAGAAAAAGAATAAAACCACTTCCACCTCTAAAGATTCTGTGGGAGACTCATTCCCTCACCTTGATAGGTCTCTGCAGGAAATATCTGGGATACTTCTCGTTTACCTGGCTGCCCACATGCAAAACAGACCATTGGCACAGTGACGTATGTCAGCACCCCCTTTCTCCTACTGAGGCACAAGAACCCTTGTCGCGTGGCGGGATGGGAAGAATCTCTTAACTCTTCCAACTTAGTCCAGAATGTACAGCTTTGAAAACTATACGAGTAGCATCAGAATCAACTCTATTAAAATAGCATGAAAACAGAAGAATGTGTTTTGATGGCCATATTTTAACACGGAACATTGAATGCCTTCTCTTACTTGGTCACATTCTCTTTGCTGATGGAACATTTCCATATGGCCCCTGTGACAGCGGCCAACCGTTGCTTGTTGTCAGTGTTACTGAGGAGAGAAGCCAGGGGTTTGAGTCCTCCACGCAGCCGAACCAGGTCACGGGTTTCCTCGTCTTCTGCACACTACACAAAAGCCAAATCAGACGCTGTCACTGATCAAGGCGTATCAAGCTTTCGGTGACTGCTAAAGAGGCTGTCATTCTAGTAGCTATGAAACTTCTTTTCAGAGAGTATCATTTTCTGAAGGAGGCTTCAAGTAAAATACAATTCTCGTCTATACTGGCAGCTATCTGACAGTGTCGCTCTTCCTTTACGGGGTTTTGGCAATGTCTAGAGGTTTCTACATACTTGGCAATCCTCCCAAGCCGGTTCTGGGGTAGCCCGGGCTTCTACCAAGACAGACGCAGAGGTTGGTAAGGAACCTAGAATACCACAGGCATGGATGGAGGATTTCTGCAGTGATGTAACCCAGAGCCTTGGGAAAACATAGTAGAGAAGATGGACGAGTGATGGGGATTCAGTCAGATCTTTAATGACCCCCCAAATCTAAGAAGTGAGGAATTTCCCCAACAGAGTTTCTATGCCCAGAGCAGTGGGTTGTATCAACAGCAACTGATATGTTATTCAAACATTTTTATCCACATGCTTGTGTCAACCTTTGAAATAAATACAGGCTGCATAGATGGTCCCAACAGATGATCCTTCCCAGTTTACAGAGCCAAAAGATGACAAGTTCAGCACAGGTTTGATATGGCACAGGTATTCTAAGTGTGCAGCTGTTCTCTAAGGCCATGAGCCGCACATCATGCATCATCCATGGGGCCCGACAAGAAATCCTCATCACAATGCATCTCACAGCACCTGCCATGTTTACCGTCTATTAGTGACTTCCCGTTCTGGCTCAACCGCAACTTTAAAAAATTAATCACGATTTCTAGCTGACCCTTAAAATATACTCATATGAGGCATATATACAAGCCAAAGGGAACTCTTGTACAGTGTTGGTGGGGATGTAAATTGGTGCGGCCACTGTGGAAAACGGTACGGAGGTTTCTCAATAAACAAAAAAGAGAACTACCATGTGACCCAGCATTTCCACTCCTGGGCATATATCCCAAAACAATAAAAATACTAATTCAAAAAGATACGTACACCCCAATGTTCATGGCAGCACTATTCATGATTGCCAAGAAATGGAAACAACCCAAGTGTCCATCAATAGATGAATAGATACAGAAGAAGTGGAACATGTATATATAATACATAATGGGATACTACTCAGCCATAAGAAAGAACACAATTCTGCCATCTGCAGCAACATGGATGGACTTGGAGGGCCATCCCTGTACTGAGTGAAATAAGTCAGAGAAAGATAAATACTGTATGCTATTGCTTACATGTGGAATCTAAAAACTACAGCAAACTAGTGAATATAACACAAAAAGCAGACTCACAGATACAGAGAACAGACTAGTGATTACAGTGGGGAGAGAGGGGAGGGGCGCCATGGGGTCGGGGAGTGGGAGGTACACAGACTACTGGGTGTGAGACAGGCTCGGGGATGTATGTACGACATGGGGAAGACAGCCGATATTTTGTAATAACCGTAAATGGAAAAGTAACTGTTAAAATTATATGAAAATTAAAAATAAAAAAGACTATTACATATCCCTGTTATGAGTGAGCTGTGTCCCTCAAAACTCAGATGCTGAGGTCCTCACCCCTGTGCGTCAGAATGTGACAGAGGTAACTATGGTTAGATGAGATCACTGCAGCGGGCTCGAATCCAGAACGCCTGGTGTCCTTCTAACAAGAGGGTATTAGGCACAGAGGAAGGACCATGTGAAGACAGAGGGAGAATGACAGGGGAGCATGAAGACATCCATCTACAAGCCAAGGAGAGACTCCTCAGAAGGAACCAACCCTGCTGACACCGGATCTCAGACTTCCAGCTCCCAGAACTGTGAAGAAACAGGTTGCTGTTGTTTAGGCCACCCAGCGTGTACAGTTATGGCCGCCGCAGAGAACTCCTGCGACCCTCTGCTGACTGACCCGAACCCCTCTCTCACTCCATCTTTCTGGCACGTTCTCTCACTTCGCACATTTTGAGATGCATTCTTCCAGGAGATCTACTCTAACTAGGTAGAAAGCGGTGCTGCCAGTAGCCAGCCAAGTATGGATTTGTCAAAGCCATCTTTTCTTCCCCCCTACCATTCAATTCTGTTTTTTATGTGTACTATGAAACTTGTAACCCACAAAAAGTTAATGAAGATGAAAATAAGCAAATGAATAAAAAGATAAAACAGGCATACGCACACAACACACACACACTCATGCATCTATCTTGTCTTGCTGGGAGACATATTTCCCGAGACCACTGTGTTTGAATAGGATATATGAAAGGCGATATAGAGGCACCATGTCCATATCTGGCTATTTTACACCAAAAGTACATCATTTTAGCAGGCAGAGACATGTAAGTGTCTTACGGAATTGTAAGTAATCAGACATGCTGGGGCAGCTTTCTCTCTGACATTTAAAGGCATCTGCCATTACCACAGGACAGTGGTTCTCAGACCTGTGCGTGCAGGACAATCCCTAGGGGTTCTTGTTAAACACGCAGACTCCTGAGTCCCAGCCCCAGAGAATGGGGCCTCGCGCCAGCACCTCGCGCCCCGTGGAGAAGAGCCCGCTGTACCTGGCAGATGGCCGTGGCGCAGCACTCCTGCAGATGCTCATTTCCACTGCTGAGGTTCTTCACCAGATTTTCAATGATCCCCTCAGCTTTGATGGCCGCTCGGTAGTTCTCCTAGGACAGTAAACTTTAATAGTTACATATCGCAAAAATATGCATAAATGTAAGTGTCTATTCACACATTTATTAACAACTACACTGACAAAACTTTCTTAGTAAATAAACACCACAGTCGAAGTTTAACACACCGTTATAACAATAAGAGAATTTAGTCAACATTTTCAAATACAGATCATCCAGGTATCAATGTAATTAATTTTCCATTAGTTTGATCTTCTCTTTCAAATAGAAGGGTGACTTCTTAAAAAAAAAATTCCTTAGCAGTCATGTTAACCTTAAAAGTTATGTTTCCGGGGCTTCCCTGGTGGCGCAGTGGTTGGGAGTCCGCCTGCCGATGCAGGGGACGCGGGTTCGTGCCCCGGTCCGGGAGGATCCCACGTGCCGCGGAGCGGCTGGGCCCGTGAGCCGTGGCCGCTGCGCCTGCGCGTCCGGAGCCTGTGCTCCGCGACGGGAGAGGCCACAACAGTGAGAGACCCGCGTGCCGCCAAAAAAAAAAAAACAACACCTATGTTTCCTCTAAAGAAAGTCAAGGTGAAGGAGATCAAGGGAAGCAGAGCTGGCCTGCACACCTGGGAGGCACATTCCTGCAATGTCCCCACCACCGGGATTAGCGTGCTTTCCTGAGAAGTCCTGAGTAACCGAGCCAACAAAGGGATGCCCCCCGCTCTGCGAATGGCGTCTTTATTCGCGTGGCTTTTGCTGCAGCTCCACAGCGCCAGTGCCCCGCAGCGGGCCGCCTCCCCATCGCAGGCCTCGTACAGGCTCGGCTGGGCAGCTTCTGTGGAGTGCTGCCTCCCGTCAAGCAGAGCGACCTACGGGAACAGATCAATGCAGCCTAAGAGGGAATCTTGGAGATAAGACTTAACCCACCCCGCAACCGCTGCACGGCTGCTGCCGAGCTCACCTTCCTCAGAAGTAAGAATCCTTTAAGAAATTAACTTTCGTACCACACAGCAGTCAAAGAAACAAACAGAACCTTCGAAACACCTTCCTCCAGATCTGGGAGCTTTTACATTTCCTTCCCACAAGGAATTCAATCCCCCCAAGAGAGTATTTTCTTAAAACAGCTCTAACATTTACATTAGTAACATTGTAAAGCACACCCTCATCCCTGGTATCTCAGAAAAGTAGGCTCCAGAAAGCCAGGAGAACTTTCCAGTGAGAGCTGAATGTCCTGAACGCTCTTAAAACCACGAGGCCTCTTTGGAGGACATGGCCCTCCCCCTGCGCTACAGAAACCAACTAAACCAGACGCACAGCAGCCAGGATCCTTTCCCTCCTCTGCAGTAACCAAAGTCTCTGAAGCCCTTGAGGGAGAGGCAATTTGCATGCATACGGCAGGGTGGCTGCAGAGGAAGTGAAGCCAGGCTTCCCAGAGCTGTCTTAATCCCACGCATAACCGGAGACCAGATCCCACGATACTGCCCACTTAACCACGGCCACCGTTCAGAAGGCAGGAGCCCGGACTGAGTCACGGATTCCTAACTCCGAACTCCTGGAGGGAGGACACTGATTTGCATCAGGAGGACACTCATGTCTAATTAGTTGTGGCCCAAGGACGGGGGTGAAGACGATTTACATGGCTTCCAGGTAACCAAGACAATGGGCTCGAACACAGGGAAGACAGTCTAAAAGTACCTGTCTATGTACTCGTTATTCCCTCGTCATCTGTACAAAGTCCAGACTCGGGAGCTCTTGGACAAGACTGTGTGTGATGCCCGTGGTCCTCAATCCTCGTCTCCCACGACTCCGCCCACCTCACCCAAGGTCTAGCCACGTCACACCACTCAGTTTCCAAACCTTCAGTGTTGTTTCCCAGCTCCGGGCCTTTACCAACATGGCTTCGTCTTCTTTACAAGCTTTTGCCTGATGTGTCTGCCTGATAGATACCTACTCAACTTTCAAGACTCGGGAAAGGTGACATCTCCTCTCTCCAGCCTCTCTTTTCAAAAAAAAAATTATTTAAAAAAATTTTCTCTCTGTCCTAGTTAATTAACTAATTCATTTAAATTTTTCATTGAAGTATAGTTGATTTACGATATTACATTAATGTCAGTTGTACAACATTCAATAATTCTATAGATTAGACTCCATTTAAAGTTCTTGTAAAATAATAGCTGCATTTCCCCGTGCCATACAACAGATCCTCATTGCTTGATTATTTCATACATAGTAGTTTGTACCTTTTAATCCTCTGTATTGTCTCTGCCCCTCCACCCTCCCCGGTGGGAACCACTCGTCTGTTCTCTGCACCTGTGTCTTTGTGCTTTGTTACATTCATCTGTCTCCGGACCCTCCTTCTCCAGGTAGAGTTGACTGACCGCCCCCCGCTCCGTTCCTCCACTCTTCCCAGTGCTGACTGCCTCGAAATACCTAATATACTCACCACTATGCTTATATTTTTGCCCATATCCCCACTGCCCTCACACCCCCGTGGGCATGAGGCTGTGACGTCACTGTGGCCGGGGACAAAAAGTTATTTACGTTTGTATTTATACTTGTATCCCCACCACCTCGTTCTGTGGATCTACACCTCTGGAGGCATCTGAAATGGTTTTCAGTGAAAGGACCAAGTACCCTCTCCACACGCAGGAGCGCGTGAGCCCGGGACGTGCAGTGCTCCCCGCCCGGCTGCGCTCTCCCCGCTCGCTCAGGGCTCACACCTCCCGCCCGGTCTTATCGAGTTGCCCCTGCAGAGCCCGAACGCCGTCTAGGTGCCCAGACCCCACCGCGGCCAGTGCCCTCCTGCCTGCTCTGATCCTGCCCTTGGCTCCCTTGCTCTGGGGCCATAATCAGCCCACGGCTCCACCTCTGTACTGTGCGATGTCCCTCACTTCCAGTCTTCGTTGGGGACTCTTGCCTGCGTGTCACGTACTCCCCCCGCCCCACACGTACCCAACCAAAAGTGGATCCCCAATCCTGGTTGAGAAGACAGGTGTGTTCCCAACCCAGCAATTTCAAGTTTATCCATTAATGGTCTTTCCTGTTCCTAATTTTGCTATTATTTAAATTAAATTAAAATGTATGTCATTATTTTGATTACGTGACTGTAACTGTCCAAACTCCAGGCCCCTAAACATGACGCGTAAGGTGTCCATAAAAACATATGTTAGCGGTCTGCCTTTCACTCCGATGGGAGTAGTTTCAGCGGACAGCCACGCCAGCCTACCGTACTATTTCATTATTTAAGCAGGACAATGATAATCACAGTAATAACTACCTTTCCCCCCAACGTTTTATGACGAAAATTTTCAAACACACACAAAGGCTGAACGAATACAGCAACATCCACATACCCACCCCCTGGATTCTATGATTAACATTCTTCCACGTCTGTCTCATCACATAGCTAAGTATCTATTCATCCATCTATCCAGCCATAAGTCCACCTTGGTTTTGAGGCAAATGATTATGAGGTATAGTGCTCTACAGATCACAGGTGGATAAAGTGAACACACAGACTCTCGTTCCGTAAATTTCTGAACGTGTTTCACTGTGTACTTATTCACGTTAAATCCATATTAATCCGATAGATATTTATGAACTGTTTGTATGTGTGAGGTCCTGGGCGAGGTGCTGAGGATGACACTAAGGTGAATAAGACACGTCTCTCATTTTCAGGAACCTAAGGTAGGGAAGCGGTGACAATCCCGCGTGACAAAAGCCGTGGGAGCGACTCAAGATCCAGTGCGGATACAAACGCACTTCCATCCTGCACGTCATCAAGATCCCTCCTGCTGTGGCAGGGGCACTGAGCCTACTTTTTTCTTTCAGCGATAGTTATTGAAATACTCATTTTTTCTGAATATAAAGGTAACACACAACAAACTGGCAGATGTAGGAAAGGAGGAAGGAAATTTGGTAGTCATTTCAGAGAAAACCCCTGATGAACAATTTTGTGTATTTATTTCAAGTGATTTTTCTATACTTGTTAGCTCTGGTCTTTAAAAGTTGGGATCATGGGTATCATCAGTTTTTAATCCTGTTATGATTTTATATAATACAATATTAAACATTCCATGTTACTCTATAAACTTGCAAACGCACTACGGACAGCTGACGGTGATGCTTCTTATGGATACGATGCCTATTATCTGACTAACCTCACACTGTAAAACATGCTGTTTTCAGCTGTCACTCCTCTAAGTAGCAATGAGACGAGTAAGTGCCTGCAGCTCTGACTGTCTGCAGGGAGGACACTTCCTCATAGTGAGGTCACCCCGGCAGAGGACATGGGCCACCAGACAGTGTTCCCCTGCAGAGGGTCTCACCACCCTCTACTTTTCTTTTTAACTTTTTATTTTACACTGGAGCACAGCTGACTAACCACGCTGTGATGGCTTCAGACCGAGTGAAGTCAGTCACCGCCCTCTTACCGATGCTGCCCCCCCCCCACGAATGTCTCCCTACCTATGGGATACGTGAAAATTACTTCTATTTGTTTAAATTTGTATCTCTTTGAAAAATGAGGTTGAACATGTTTTCTGGCCACTTGCCAATGTAAATACACAAAGAGAATTTTCAAGGACACGTTACGCAAGAAGAAGATCCCCGGAGCACGCCCAGGGGTTATGTGACGCCCGGGAGGGGCCGGGGAGGACGGCGGGGTGCCCGCCTCCACGAGCGGCCCCTACTCACCAGTTTGGTGATGCCCCCGTGGCGCCTCACCGCCCGCCAGGCTCTCCTAAACTTGGCCACGTTCGCAATTGTCTCAGCTGCCAAACACTTCAGGCTCTTATGTGGAGAGTCGAGAATTTTAACTATGACTGGCAAGCCCCCAAGGTCAACGATATTACGTCTGATTTGAGGATTATGACTGATTTCCTTCAGGATTTTTAAGGAACCAATCTAAACGAGAAGAAAAAGTTATAGATGAATGGGTGCTTAATGCATAACCAGTGCTATATTTTTGAAAAATTCCAAGCCTACCTAAAATCCTTCCCCAATTAAGTTTCTATTCCCAGGTGTTATACATGTCCCCCCGCATTTTCCTTCAATTAAGTAACCAAACATTCATCATTTAAGAAGCACATGCTAATGGAAAAGGGCCAAAAGAGAAGGAAGAAAAGCAGAGAGTTGACAAGAGCAGCAAACAGCTAACAGCAGAAGCGGGTCGTCAGTAATAATAAAGACAAGAAACAAGCAGCAGGACGGGCAGACGCCCAGCACTAAGAAGAGAAGCAGGTGAAGTCGTGAACGAGGCTCCCCATCCGCTGCGATCCAGCCACTCACCTTACATTTGACTTCATCTGTCTCAAGTAAATTTATTAAAACTTCAAGGCCTCCAACATCCCTGATCGCCAACTGGCAGGTCTCCTGCGCTAAGTTGAAGTCCTTCATTGAACACAGTGCAATCACTGTAGCCGTCTGATTTCCTCCCTGCAAAGACGCAAGGCCACAGGAAGGTTAAATAAGCTCACACTCCCACAGAAATTTGCTAAAGGGTGGTGAATCCATGAACCGGGAAGGGTGTGTCCCCATACACAGCACGTTCAATTCTTTTAAATTCTCTGAGTGGATTATAATTTGTTAAATGAATCATGCAGAGCTGAAGCACAAGAAAGCTGTGCAGGGCGTCCTAAAATACCGTTGCAGTCGAGAGTCAGCACGTAAAAGGTGGTCTGTCTGCTTTAAACAGCCGCGACATTAGGTGGCATTAGGATATTAAATAGAGCCGGGGGCGAGCCTTGAGAGATGGTCCGAGGAGCGTGAGTTTTATGTGGAGGGGTAACAGGCAGTCCCTGAGCTGTGTACCCTGCAATGCAAACCGTGTCTGAAAATTATTCTTACCCATGTACACAGAACAGCCTGGGACAGAGGAAAGCTGGGGAAAGTAAAGCCACGTGGGAAGCAGCACAGCCCTCCACACTGGGACCGAGAGTAAGCGGAGTGAGGCCACGGGGCTGAGAAAGAGAAGGCGGTTCCCTTAAACCCGGGGGCCGACCGATGGGTGGACTGAAGGAGAAGAAAGACAGTTTCACTGTCGTGAACGAAACGCTGGCCCACCAACATGCAAATCAGTGTCTGTTTAGCTAATCACCACAAGTGAAGAGTAGTAGGGAATTGCTTTTTTTAAAAAGCCAAGAGATTCAAAGATTTTTAATGATTGATCGGTGAATCAGGCCTGCCAGGAAATTAAATCAGAATTCATTGCAGGAATTCTTAAGCAATGTCCACTGATCATTAACGCTTTGAAAATCTTTGAAGCACACAGCATAGTACGTATTACTTCTACTGCTGTTGAGAGTGGTTGGCAAATAAGAGTGTCCAAAATAGTTCATAAGACACAAGAGCAACATTTCTAATGGAGCCAAGAATAAACTATTTTTGTAAAAGGTGTTCACAAACGACAGCCCTGGAGTTCTACCTCAAAACATAGTAGCAATGGCCTCAAATCAATCTCTCTTTTTTGAGGGAAGACACCTTCAAATTATATTTATTATCATTTGCAAATCATTACTTCATATTGCTATATGTTACATACATGTGTATGTACATAGATAGCCTTAGCACAAAAAATGGAAATTATCTTCAAGCTACCCACCCCCTCCTTCATATCACATGAATGCACACGTGCCAATCCTTTTGTGAATTCAACACAGTATGTTTCTTTTAACATAAGAAACTAAAGTGGGATCAGTAGAGGGTGAGAGCATCAGAAAGTGAAGAAGGAAACGCTTAGGCTCCGACTTCCTACTAACTCCTTTCCAGAACATTCCTTCCACTTCTCTAAAAATGCTATGAGCGCCATTTCTGCTTTCATTCTAACTTTCCCCCTGGGTACCCTAGGCTGTCCACCATATTCAAGATTAAGTTTAGAATGACAAGAGCCTTAATTTTGTTACTTACATTTAAAATAATAAGTTTTGTTCTTATAGCTTTTAGCATCTTTTTCTCGCTATCAAGAGAAATTTCAACACCACCAATTTCTCCACAGTGGGTTTTAAAACATAACGCAATACACCCTCTGTCACGGCTGTCAGACCCAGGACCCCACACGCCAGCACCTCTTAGTAAAAGGTAGATATTTTGTAAACCATAAGGAAGAATCTAAGTGCTAACCATAATTAATTAAGGAAAGTAATACAGAAAAAAGAAAAGCAAAGAAAATAAGGGCAACACTCAGTAAACAAGGCTCTTTTTCTGAATTTAAATGGAGAAAGGAGGCAGAAGTCTCCTCCCGGAGCACCTGCAGGAACAGAGGTGGGCCCCTACATTAGAGGTTTGACATGGAAGCCAAGGGCCTCAGGTTGAGAGGGCTCTTGAGACAGCGGCTCCAGAGACTCAAGCACAAGCAGGAGGCGAGAAGTCGTCCAACGGCACTCCCGCCCCCCAGGCCACTCCCTGGACGGGGGTGCTCCGTCCTGATGTTCTCAGTCACACGAGATGGAGGACCTTCTTGACCCCTATGCCTGCATTCTAGTTGCTGTGATGATGGCACTTTCCTACTTAGACACGCAGCCCAAGCTTTGCTTCCTAGTTCAAGTGCTTTTCATTTGTCTCTTGTAGACTCTTTCCACCGTTTGAGTTTTATTTCATTATTGACACTACAACTGACGACACACACTGTTAAAAGTCATGTAACTGCAGCTGATGCCCAAAAGGTAAGGCCCTGTATTTTGCTGAATTATCTCTAGGCCACTTTCGAAGCCACATGATGGAAAATTTACGTTCATCATTAAGAAGTTAGATCCTTATAGAAAAAATATACCTTTCTGTAAATCATCAGCTTTTTCTGAAAATCTGGAAACATATTCATAGGCTTGAGGGATTTTTTTAGAACAGTTTTTTATGAGGGAAAGTTAGTTTTTCCACATTTCAGGATTTATTTCTACTCTTGTCAGTGACCACACTCCCCAAAGGATAGTAAATCTTTCAGAATGAATACCAGCGGATGGGAGCCAAAATATTCAATGTACAGAGCCACAAATGTTAGCCAATTGTATTCTTTAAATACCAGCTATGTCAAAGGATTTTTCAAATGTCCGCTCTACTTTGACCAGATGCCATAAACATCTTCCTGAAGAGTAGTAGTGCAAATATGCGAATATGCTCCTTTTCAATTAAATCTCCCCTGAGAACGTAATTAGTTGCCAATACTTATTTTCACATTTTATCACGCATTTGCATCTGTGAGGTTTTAAGAGCCGGAGAAAAACGCAGTAAAATATTATTTTACTAGCTTCTGAAGGGTTTTGAAGAATGCTTCCAATAAGCTTTCCTACGTCTTGAATTAACGCAATTCTTTTGCTACTTGTCCTCCGTCCCCGGCTGCTTCTCAGACATCTCCAGGCTCTACCGGCCTTTGGATATTTTACCAGCTCAGGTTCCTTTCCACGACCAGGAGGCCGGCGTTCGTGGTCGCGATCACGCTTCAAACAGGCCGAGATCAGACGAATGTTGCTATCTCTCACTTTTCTCAAAATTTCTTCTTTAAAGATGAATAGAGGACATTTTTTAAAATAATGTTTTTCCTGGATTTAAATAAAATCTTTGAAATAAAGAAGTATTACCCTATCCGGTATAGAGAGTAATCCCCTCCCCTTACTGCTGATAAGGAAGAAATAAACATGACTAAGCTGAGATGAAGCATGTGTTCAAGAGTAAAACAGGGAGAAAGCTGCCTGAAATCACTTCTGTATTCTTTCATTCAACAAATTTGCTTCCTATTTGCTTAACTCTTTGCCGAGTCCGATGCCAGGCCCTAGAGACATCCTGGTAAACAAAAACAGACACGGTCTTTGCTTTTCTGGAGCTCGCAGTTCAGTGGAGATGAACGATTTTAATTTGTTAAAGCCTATCCCAATGAATGGAAATTTTAAGTCCAAGAGGTGCCATAAGGGAGAGGGGCAGAGGGCTAGGGAAACCCACAACGGGGGCTTTACCCGGGCCGGGGCATCGACGGGAGGAGGCGCCGGCGTGACAGAAGGCCGCAGTCAAAGGCGTGGGCGCTGCCACGTAGGGGAGGCCAGGAGGAGGCCGGAGGCCGAGGCGAGCAGATAGGCCAGGCGGGCCACACGACCTGCTGGGCCAAAGGCCAGGCTGAGCACTTTCGCCTTTAGTTCACCACCGACAGAAAATATTCAAGGGTGGTTGGTCTGGGGGGAAGGAGAGGGCTATAACGGGAGCTGACTACATTCTCACAGGTCCCTCTGTGGCTGCAGAGGCCCCTGGCTGGAGCCGGCCAGCGTGGACAGCTGAGAGCACTCCGATTACTGCAGGAATCCAGAGCAGGGGACAAGGGGCTGGCAGGCCGAGGTGACCCATCATGTGTTCGAGTAGCTCGGGTCCGAAGAGGGTGCCAGAAGCTGGGAGGTGGCAGTGCACCGGCAAGCACGCTCACAGGGCCATCCTTCCGGGCGTCCTGTCGGGCCCAGTGAGGCAGGACGGCAGGCAGAGGTGCGAGGCGGAACAGAGGTCTCCTTCCCCTGTTCCCCGCGGTCTGCAGTCAGGGGGCAGCGGGTGAGACCCGGCGAGGTGACACAGCCATCACAGCCGTCCAGCTGGCTTTCAATGTTCTCAGCATTTTTTCCTCCAAACATGCCACTCATAGAGCAAGAGCCGTGAAGCCTGCCAACGACTGTTTATTAATGATGACAGAGGGGCTGGCGCCCGGCGCAGAGCTTGGCTCAGAGATGCTCTTCATCTCTCAGAGTAGAAATGGTAAAGAGTCAGAGCTCCAAGTGAGTGGCATAGAACCACGTAAGTCAAGCTAGTAAAATACATTGCTTTGCCTTCGGTTTATTTGCAAGCCAATTTTATGCTGATAATTCAGCACTCATAAACCTAGGGCTCAAGAGATGAGACCAGAAGGAACCTCCAAGGAAAAAGAGAAGATGCTGTTCCAGAAGAAAAAAGAAATTAGACTCAGATTGTTGGATTGCAGGCTTGCTAAGAATTTTTTTTTTTTTTTTAATCAGGAATGGGTAAGGAACAATTCAAGGATTCCCCACACATTCTTTTCAAACCACTATGGAACATTGACAGAAATTGATGATCTACTGGAATGTTACTGCAATGATGAAAAATTTGTAGGAAATATCATAGTCTTTCTAAAAAGATTCAGAAGAATGAACTGAATAATTATGATAATTAATAAAAGTAGCTCAGTAAAGTGACTCGATACGAGTGTAACTGGATATTCAAAAATGAGTAACTCTCCATACACTAAGAATGACAAATCAAAATATGTAATTTGGGGCTTCCCTGGTGGCGCAGTGGTTGAGAGTCCGCCTGCCAATGCAGGGGACGTGGGTTCATGCCCCGGTCCGGGAAGATCCCACGTGCCGCAAAGCGGCTGGGCCCGTGAGCCACAACTACTGAGCCTGTGCGTCCGGAGCCTGTGTTCCGCAACGGGAGAGGCCACAGCAGTGAGAGGCCCGCGTACCGCAAAAAAAAAAAAAAAAAAAAATGTAATTTGAAAAAAGTTCCCATCCCAGTATTGGCAAAATAATAATAGTAAAAATATCTATGAGTGAATCTCACAAGAAATGTGTTGTAAATATATGGGGGGAAAGCTATTAAGTTTCACTGAAGTATATAAAAGATTAAATTAATGAATGGTCATACCATATTCCTGAATAGGATAATTCAATGTTATTAAAACTGTAATTTATCCAGAAATAATTTACAAATTCATGTAAGCCAACTAAAATCCCAACAGCATTTTTTAGATTTCTTTTTAATTTGATTCTCAAGATGATCTGGAATGGAAAATATGCAAAAAGTAATTTAAAATATTTTAAGAAAACTCTCTGGCCAATCAAATATTAAAATATACCAAAGCTATAGTAATTAAACAGCATGGGAACATCCAAATAAATCAATGTAACAGAGAAAGATCTGGAAACAAGCTCTTAAAAGTGAAATGACTATATTTGATAAAAGTAGCATCTCCAATCACTGGAGGAAAGAATGGGGGAGCCAGTCATCTGGCTTTGACATATGACAAGCGGAGAGGAATTATTTGCACATAAAAAACAAAGGATTAATTTGCATCAAGAATCAAAACACAACCACATAGGAAAATAGGCAAGGTATACAATACAATGGCTACTTGACGTATGAAAAAATTTATGAACCTCACTAGCAATGAGGAATAGGTAAATTCACAGAAGATATATTTTCCCCCTATTAAACCAACAAACAAAAAGACTGCAGATTAGAATTTATAGCAGTTAATCTCAATCCTAGGTGAGCAACTTTAATACCCTGGGGAGATTTTAAAGACCATCAATACCCAGACCCCATTCCAAAATGGTACCTGGGCACCAGGGTCTTTGTTTTGTTTTTAAGAGCTGGGCTGATTTCACTCTGTAGCTGAGGTTAAAACCTTTGGTATATTACTGATGGAGTGTAAAGTGATGCTTGCTTTCTGTAGGGAGTATCAAAAATTTTTTTACATAAACCAAGCCTGGTTGATCACTTCTCACTATTTCCCTCTGAAATAAAAAAAAAAATTAATGCAGTACTTAGACTTTACTGTGCATATATTCTTTTTTTTTAACACAGCTCTATTGAGGTATTATTGATATACAAAAATACTGCACATATTTGACGTATACAATTTGATGAGTGTGAACATATGCACATACCTGTGAAACTATGACCACAATCAAGACAATAAACATACCCCTCACCTCCCAAAGTTTCCTCCCCCTTTTTTGTCTGTTAATAACACTTAACGTGAGACCTGCCCTCTTAAATTTTTTAAGTGCACAAACAGCATTATTAACTGTAGGTACTGTGTTGTATGGCAGATCTAGAGCTTATTCATCTCGCGTGACTGAACTTTTACACCCATTGAACAACTGCCCATTAGAACTATCAACATTCGAAATGTGCACACTCTTTGACCCAAGCAATTCCATTTCAGAGAATCCATCCTACGGAAATAGTGTGCGTATCCAAAGCATATGTAAAAATATCTGCTGCAGCATTCTTGTAATTACATGATTTGGGGAGACAACGTAAACACTTATCTGTAAGGGAACTGTTAAATAAATTACTGATTTATGTACAATGAAATACTATGGAGCAATTAAAAGGAGTAAGGCTGATATGAAAGATCGCCAAGACATAGCATTAAATACAAAAGGTACAATGTAGAATCACAGTCTGACTTCATTTTATGTATAAAGATCACATATGTGTATGTATACAAACAAACATGTGGAAGGGGGCTTTCACTTTTATTCCTCTGCATGGCTTGAATAATTACAATGAGCATATGTTAACGCATTATGTTATAATACTTTAATATTTTAAATACAGAAGAGAGTAAAGGATGGACCAGCAGAGGAACACAAGCTTCCGCTACGCTCTGTGTGTCACAGAGATATCAGGAGGCCACAGCCAGCCAGACCAAGAGCTGGGTTAGGATCCACAGCCCTTGTCAGCAGGAATCTCAAAGGCCAGCGGACCAAAAAGGGACAAAAGATTTATAGACATATATAAAATGAAACATCATTTATACCAAATCTGGTACCTCTTACTCCTCGACCCTTATACTTAGAAATTCTTCTAGCATGCAAATTTCTGTAACAGGACTTGAATGTGTGTTTTTAAAACAAAAAGCAAAGCAGCCTAGTGCATTATATAAATTGGGAACTAGGCAAAGCTTCTTTTCTCTATTTAGCCTCTCAAATAAATTTGGGGGGAAAGCATGCTTAGAGGAATAAAAACTATTTTTGTTGCAAATACATCAGGCAACAAATTCCCTGAAAAGATCTATTACATTTTCAGATCATTACATTAAATTGCCTTAGATATCAACATTCTTTATAGTCAGAAATCTCAATGAGTAGTTAGACAGCAGTGAGAAGGCTCTAATTACGCTCTAGCTGGACCAGTTAATAGTATGTGTCCATGAAGAAGTGAATGGAGTTAAAGCTTAACACCCCTTCCCAGAGATTTTTCATATTGTCATTTTTCAGTAGTTAAGTTGATGTGGTTGTATAATGCTGGCTAGGGGAGGTATACATTGTTACGATTTGATAGTGTATTTATCATAATCATCCAATTATCTTTGCTTTTTCTCTACTTCTCTTTATGTATGATAGCCAAGAGGCAAAGCGAATTTAAAGCTCAGAACTGAAAACAAGTTACGGTTGTATTTGTAGAGCATGGATTCCCCTTTGGAGATGAGGCCCTCCATCACTCCCACCATGTCCTCTGTAATAAAAATAAGAGGACAAATCCTTTCTTAGTGGGCATTATAAACATACAAGTCACACACATCTGAATAAGTAAAATTCTTATTTAAGAAAATGCAAGTGCAGACTCTGCCGAGTAGAAATTTCATTAGAAGATGGAATTTAAATATCTTCTGATTAGTAACAGGTAATTTTTTCTTCCGTACAAAAGTCCTCCTACCCTTTTTGTCTTAGAGACTATTTTTAAAATTAACTACATCCGTGTAACAACATATGTATTAACTTAAAGGTTGTTTCTCAGGAAAGTGGTTCTAATTTCTCTTTTTAACTACCGGAGTTCATCTGGCTGCATAAGCAGTAACCACTCTTTTCCAATTTTGAAAGAGTCTTCTTAACAACAATAACACTGCACTATCACATTTTTCTCCATCTCTTTAAGTAAACACCTAGGGCACTCTGCTGCTGCCTCCAAAAACTGAACGCTGAATTCCTCTGTGAAGAAGTGCTCCATGTGTAACTAGCCTCTGACTCAAACAGGAGAGAAAATAGGAATGTTCAACGGTGAGGCTTCAGGCCCCCTGGGCCCTGAATTTCTGGACAGAGGGACAGAATAACCAGGCAATGAGCAATAAGCAGAGGCCCCTGGACGCCTTCCCGGCTCACAGCCACCTTCTGTGTAGCCTGGAGCGAAGTATTTCTCAGCTTTTCCACCAACGAAACAGGGGTCACACTACCTGCCACCCCAGAGCCCAAACCCAAGTCATGGGAAAGCAATTAATTAACTGTAGCTGATTGCAAAGTACATCAAATTCCTCTGATGAAAAACCATATAACTCCCAACTGCCACTTAGAAGAACCCCTTAACCAACTAAGGTAGTGTGCGAGTGTGTGTGTGTGTGTGTGTGTTTTAATCAGTTCGCGGAAGATCATGAGGGAACCGAGCCCCACAAAAGCAGAGTCTTTAACAAAGGTTTTCAAGTCTGAAAATGTCTTTGCCAGGACTGCCCCTCCAGAGAGGAAGTCCAAAACATTCCAGCAAGGGAGCCTGGAAAGTCTCTTCAGAAGCCTCCAGGGATTCCTGATGTGACCGTCTTCTAGACGTCACTCCGAAGTACAGCCCTGTCACTGCTGAGCTGGGGGCACCACCACACACCTTCACTTCTCATGGCCGGAGAATTCTGAGTTTGCGGATACATAACAGAAGACCTAACAAGATGCCTGGCTCACGTGAAAGGTGAAATCAACACAAGCTTGATCACACAGTGTAAATCAGTGAGGCCCTGCCCCTCCCCAACGCATGGTGGACGGGGGAGAGGATTCGTACGGGATGCCCCTGCCACCGTGATCGTAAGCTGTCACTCAGCAGTCCACGCCAGCCACTCTCCACTGACTGACCTGTGTTCAGGTAACACCATCACCCCTCTAGAACTTGAAAACAAAGTTGGCCCCAATATCAGACTCCAGGCTGATACCACATTTCTGAATTTACATTAAAAAGCCCATCTTGGGCTTCCCTGGTGGCGCAGTGGTTTAGAGTCCGCCTGCCGATGCAGGGGACACGGGTTCGTGCCCTGGTCCGGGAAGATCCCACATGCCGCGGGGCGGCTGGGCCCGTGAGCCGTGGCCGCTGAGCCTGCGCGTCCGGAGCCTGTGCTCCGCAACGGGAGGGGCCACAACAGTGAGAGGCCCGCGTACCGCAAAAAAAAAAAAAAAAAAAAAGCCCATCTTTCCCCAGTCTTCATACCTGGCCTTCCCAGTGTGAGCGCGTAGGAACAGTCAGTTGGAGGGAAAATTACTTTAAAAGTAAACGTTTTTCTCTTTTTGCTTCAAACCTTCCTAACTATTTATCTTCCTTTAATTAATCGTTATAATCCATTAACTGGTTGCATAAAATTACCAAATAAGATGTTACTTTCTTTAAGATTTAAAAAAAAAAAGGTGAACGAAGCGATCAACTTATAAGATGGCAAACTAATATTTAAAGAAAGACTGCCCATTTAACATAAATATTTTGATCCATAAACACTGCCTTAGTTGTATGTGCTAACTCCAGTGAGAGACAGCTACTTTCTGATTAGCTTTTAAGAGGTCACATGCAATCATGAATTTAAAACAACACAAACATGCCCACCTGCTCCACACTCCTTCCTAAGCCTTTCATTCCTCTGGGTCCCAAAATGGTAGCCCCATTTCTAATGAATAATTGGAGCCTCAGTGCTTTATTTCCAACTATTGGACAGGCCTTTCTATTTGGACATTTCACTGTCTTCAGACTTCAACTGCCCCAAAGCAGACCCCGCTCACAAACTGGCCGGTCTCCTCTCTCGGCCATTTCTCGGCTGCTCCCAAGGACACTGCCCTATTCCGAGTCCCCAACACACTCTATCAGGGCAGCACGTCACCGGCTTCCGGTCTTCTCACTGGGATTCATTTTGCAAACCACCTGCTGCTGAACTCAGCTTTCTCAATGAATGCTTTCATCTTCCTGCTTCCCCAGGTGAGGAGGTGGTACACCGGGGGAAGTGGCCCCAGGCATGAACCCTGGATTCCTCCATTACTGCAGCAAGTACTCAGGCATAAGCCCCGCCGACCGAAGCACTTGCTGAGTAGGGGCAGACGTCTCCAAAGCCGCTGGCTAACACTATCCCAGCTGAGCCTGGAGCCGACAGTGCAGATAGCTTATCCTCAAGTAACGGCCCTAAGAAATGCCCAGAGGGGAGATAAAGCATGATTCTAGACCCAGCCTCTGAGATCCCTTCGAACTGCCTGAAAGCTCAACAACCATTTTCTAGTCTCCTCAATTTTCTCTTGGATTTCCTGATCCTATAGTATTAAATTCCATACGCAATCTACCTTCAAACCACATAGAAATGGATTCCAGCAGGCTTTCAACTATGGGTCCAGAAATTCATTCTTCAGTTTAAGGATACTTACACAAAGGGGCATGAAATGCAGATCTACATATAATTATGACCTTTCAACAGTTTATCTCGTGTTACTAAAGAGTACCTATTTACATTAATAATAATATTAGAATACTTGTGATGAAGAAATCCACCATTTCCAAACAACAAAAAATCCTCCAACTCTCCTCCTACTGCACAAAGGCGTTCCATACATTTCTGATTTAGAAGTGAGTGAAACTTACTGTATTTTTAGAGACACTCACAGTGTTAGTGTGGGGTGCACGCCTTAACAACGGTCTCGCCCAATCGCTGGGATGGATACAAAGCAAAATATTTTCATTGCAAGATTTTGAAGCAACCATGGACAGGGGAGAAAATAATATCCACACAGAGCGGGCAAATGCGGCAAGGAAACAGTATGTCTACAAGGAGAAGGGGGAGGAAGGGGAGGAAGAGGAGGTGGGGAAAGACATCCACGGCAGAGGGAACAGACGACTCAGGCTCAGAGGGAGGAAAAGCTGTTCTGAAGGACCTGAGAGTGAAGGACAGCCCGGCCCCTCGGGAGCCTTGTTCTGTCACCGTCCCTCCTGAGCAGAGGACGGACAGCCCTGTGTTTACCAGCAAGACCCAGAAAGAGTTGAGTGCGGTCTCCCCACTCAAGGAGTAGCTGACAAGACAGACAAGCTGTACTGTGATAGGTATGGCAGAAGGTAAGCGCAGAGGGCGGCGGAAGAGGAGCTTATCGCTCCGTTCAGGACTAGGGTACAGAGTCATCGGCTGTGCGGAGAAACAGAGGGTGGAAGGTTTAAAAATTAAATTGTGTTCTAAAACTCCAGATTAAAAGCATATATACAGATGCAAAACTTGCAAGTTGAAATGAACGTACGTCAAAGCCAAATAATTGAAGACTAAGTCCCTTTATGCTATGCCAAGACCTGAGCTCATAGCTCTGGATAAATACTAAGCTGTGTCATTCATTGACTTGTTTGGGTATTAATGAACGCATCAACATTTTTCAACAATCACAGACATTGCTGCACTTGGAAAATGGTAAGTGGAGAGTCAGGTCAACGTGAACATTTCTCTGCTGGTTGAAATCTACATTTAAGGCATAATCTTGTAAATTATAATGTCAGGTGTATTATTTTGAGATTACCTAGAGAGATTCAATTTTGCATTTCATAGACTTTTCATATACTTTTGTGTCTCCATCACACTGCAGATCGTAAAATGGTGGCAAGTCACAATATCTGACGGCTGCCATGGCCCGCTGCCCGCTCTCCAGCTGGGGGAGAGGGCTGGTACCTGACAGCCCAGCTGCTCCACAAGGACAAACCTCACTATCCTCAGGGTAATAGGACCTTCCCCTGTGCACACTTAAGTAGTAACAGGGATACTTACTACCCTTACTTGAAAGAAATATATAGTCAACTTGGAAGCAGAACATACATTTTTAGGAAAAAATTTTAAATAAACATTGCAAACATAGTACAAAAGTTTTCTCTCTCACCTTCAAATATTTCACCAGCTTCTGAATTTGCCAGTATTCTGATGGCAAATCTGCATTTGCTTCCTGAAGATAGTCAGGTGGTTCTTCATCTTCCTCACTCTCTGAGGAGCTCTCACTAATAATTTCCTCAATCTTTTCAGCACTCTTACTAAGGACAACAACAAAAACATATAATAAGTATGTTTATGCTACAGTATGGACATGGTTATAATGTTACTATTTCAGCAACATGTACATAAGCCACGGATAAGGTACCAACGCCTTCTGAGTTCTGGAAGATCTTTGTAAATATCTACATGAGGAGGTGAGTAAACACGTCTCTGTAGCAGATGCTTTTCAGTATCATTGCTATGGGTGCAATAATAATAAAGAATATAGCAAGAAATGGCAAGGGTGTTAGGTAAATGACCAAAGACTGCAACTTGTCATAGCCGTTAAATAACTTAACATTGGTTATTTATATTTACATTTCTTTTATTTACTTACTTAAAATTGAATACAATTAAAAATTCAGTTCTCCAGTCACACTGGCCACATTGCAGGTGCTCAATAATCAGGTAGCTAGTGGCTACCGTACAGGACAGCTCAGAAATAAACCATTTCTATTAATGCAGAAAGTTCAGTTGGGCAGTGCTGCCGGTGCCCTAAGGGGAAGGCATTTATTCCCTCACCAGAGAGAGTTCATTGTATTCCTCACTGCTCTAGAGGCTTCCAGCTGAACATCACGGTCACAGGCACAGGCTAGTTCACTCAAGCCCTTGGGAACACAGTGAATTCATCCTTATCTTCTTTCTTTCTCTCCCTCCTTTTCTCTCTCCATCCCCCCCAGGTGCTCTCTTCCATAAAACTCTTTCCTAGTCGTTTCCATTTGGAAGCATAGTCGGAGGATGGGTAATTGTCAAGTTTCATTATTTTTAAGGTTGTACCATTCTCTTAATTTCTCAAAGGTTTTTCAGCACAGAGAGCTCCAATTCTTGTACTTTCAAAAGTGCAGAATGGTGCAACCGTGCTCTCTGGGCCACAGTGGGAGGAAATCCTGAACTGAAGTGCCTGGAGCTGAGTTTCAGTTTTATGTATCCTCTTGTCCAAAAGATGTCAGGAAACCTGCGTTGGTTAAAGAGGAAAATCTGGTAGATTGGGTCTACCTAAGAATGAAGTAAACCCCAATGTTCACTGCAGCATTATTTACAACAGCCAAGACATGGAAGCAACCTAAGTGTCCATGGACAGACGAATGGATAAAGAAGACGTGATACATACATGCAATGGAATATTAGTCGTAAAAATAGAAGGAAATCCTGCCTTTCGTGACAACCTGGGTGGACCTGGAGGGTATTATGCTAAGTGAAATCAGTCAGAGAAAGACAAATACTGTATGATTTCATTTATACATGGAATCTAAAAATAAAAAACAAAAACAAAACAACAACCAAACTCATAGAAATCAGACTTGTGGTTACCAGAGGTGGAGGGAGGGAAATTGGGGGAAGGTGGTCAAACGCGACACACAGGTATCTGATAAGTAAGTGCTGGGGACTGTGGTGTATGACGAGATGACGACGCTAACACTGCAGTGTGGTGTATCTGAAAGTCGCTTAGAGAGTAAGTCTCAGGGTCCTCCTCATAGAAACAGAGTTATTTGCAACTACATAAGGGGATGTAAATTAACTGAGCCTATTGCAGTCATTTCACAGTACACGTATGTCAAGTCACAGGGTGCACCGTAAGCTTATACTGAGCTGTATGTCAATTATATCTCAATAAAACTGAAAAAAGCCACACACATACATACACACACAAAGATATATCCGTTTTTTGGCACATAGCTAAAGCAGTGCAGAAAGAGAACTACGTGGCACTAAAGGCCTACATAAGAAAAGAGAAGTCTCAATTCAGTCATCTAAACTCACATCTAAAGAAACTAGAAAAAGAAGAGCAAAACAAACCCAAAGAAAACAGAGAAGAGGAAATAATAAAGAGAAGAAATCAATAAAATTGAAAACAGAAAAACAACTTGAAAAATCTATAAAAACAAAAAACTGCTTGTTGAAAAGATCAATAAAACTGACAAAGCTGTAGCAAGACTGACAAAAAAAGAGAAGACACAAATTTCCAGTACCAGAAATGAATGAAACGTAGCATATCACTACAGATCCTGCTGACAACAAAAGGATACTAAGAGAAAACTATGAACAACTGAACATTAATTTGACAATTTAGATAAAACGGACCAACTCCTTTAAAGGTACAAACTACCGTAACTTAACCAAAATGAAGCACATAATTTGAACAGCATTACAACTATTAATGGAATTAATTCATAATTTTAAAACTCAAAGCAAAAGTCTCCAGTTCCAGATGATTTCACTGGAGAATTTTAACAGGCATAGAAGTACTAACACCAATTTTATACAATCTCCTCTAGAAAATAGAAGAGAAGGGAACTCATTTTATGAAGCCTGATATCAAAACTAAAGTGCAAACAAAAACAAGACACTATTATTGAATATCCCTCATGAGTGTAGGTGCAAATATTCTTAACATACTATTAAGCACACATAATTCAGCTACATATAAAAAGAATGAGCCCACCATGACCAAGTGGGGTTTATTCCAGGAATGCAAGGCTGATTCAGTATTCAAAAATCAGCCGTTGTAATCCACCACAGTAACAGCCTAAAGAAGAAAAATGCCATGACCATACCAATTGCTGTAGAAAAAACATGTGACAAAATTCAACACCCAATGGTGATTAAGACTCTCAGAAAACCAAGAATAGAGGGGAAATTCCTCAACGTGATAAAGAATATCTGTACAAAAACTATCATCATACTTTCTGGGGAAAGACTGAATGCTTTCCTCCTAAGATTGAGAAAAAGCAAGGACTTTGATCACTGATAGTCAACATAGTACTGGCGTTTCTACTTCTAGATGTAAATCTAACAAAACATGTACAGGACTTATATGCTGAAAACTATCACAAGCTGCTGGTAAAAGAAATCAAAGGCTTAAATAAATAGACATACAGTGTTCATGGATTGGCAGAGTCTACATAGTAAAGATATCAATTTTCTCAAAATTGATACAGAGTTTTAATGCAATTTCTATCAAAATCTTCAGTACGTTTTTTCTGTTAGATATAGCAAGATCATTCTAAAATGTATGTGGAAAGGAAAAAAGCTAGAATAGGTCAAAATGATTTGGGGAAGAAAAATAATAAAGCGAGAGGAATCACTTTACCAGATTTCAAGATTTACTATAGAGCTACAGTAATCAAGAATGTATGGTGTTGGCAAAGGGCTGGACATAAAAGTCAGCTGCACAGAATAAAGACCCAGAAATAGCCCCACACGAGTACACCCACCTAATTTTTGATGAAGGTGAAAAAGCAAGTCAAAGGTGGAAAGATAGCCTTTTCATCACATGGTGCTGGAGAAACTGAATATCAATAGGCTAAAAAAAATGAATCTTGACCTAATAGGTCTCATACTTTATATAAAATTAACTCAAAATGGATCCCAGTCTTGAATAGAAAATGTAGAATTATTAAACTTTTAGGAAGAAAACACTGGAGATAATTTTCAGGACCAAGGGCTTCGTGACATCAAAGGCACAATCCATAAAAGAAAAAATTGATAAATCAGACTTCATCAAAATTAAAAATTGTTCTCTGAGAGGCCCTATTAAGAGAATGAAAAGACAAGTTACAGAAAGGGAGAAAATATTTGCAAACTACATATATAACCAAGGATATCCTGGATAGATAAAGAACTCTCAAAACTCAACATTTAAAAAACAAATGATTCAACTAGAAAATGAGCAAAAGACATAAAGAGACATTTCACTGATGAGCATAAAGGGATGGCAATAAGCTCGTGACAAGATGTTAACATCATGAGCCATTAGGGAAATGCTAAGACCACGATGAGCTATCACTACACAGCTTTTAGAACAGCTGAAATACAACACGCAACAATACCGAATACTGGCGAGGATGAGGGGGAACTGGGTCTCTCATACGTCACTGGTGGGAACATAAAATGGTGCAGCCAGTCTGGAAAAGGTAGGCAGTTTCTTAAAAAAGCTAAACACACAATTACTATCGATGTCAGCAACTGGGCATTTATCCTAGAGGAATGAAAACTTACATCTATACAAAAACCTGTATGTGATTGTTCACAGCAGCTTTATTTTTAATAGCCAAAAACCGCAAACAACTGAAAGGTGCCTTAATATGTGAATAATTTTAAAAACTACCAGTGTGTGGTATATCCATACAATGGAATGCCACCCAGCAATTAAAAGGGACAAACTATTAATACATGCAACAACTTAGGTGGATCTCAAGGATATAATGGTGTTGGAAAAAAAGTCAATATAAAAAAATGTATGAATCTATTTATATGGCGGTCCAAAATGACACAATTATGAAAATAGCAAACAGATGATTGGTTGCTAGGAACTGGGAATGACGGGGGTTGTGGCTATAATGGGGCAGCGGGGGGACATCTGTGCGGGGTGAACAGTGCTCTAGCCTGGTCGCCATGGTCATCACACAAACCTGCACAGGGTAAAATGACATTGAACTATACCTATACATTGTACCAGTGTTAATCTCCCGGTTTTGATCTTGTACCACAGTTACGTAGGTTGTAGGATTTAACCATTGGGAGAGGCTAGGTGAAGGGTCTATGGGACCTCTCTGCACTATCTCCACAACTTTCTGTGAATCTACAATTATTTCAAAATAAAAAATTTTTATAAGTTGTCAAAAAATTAATAGTTTATTATGTCTAACTCCCCAAAATGGCATACATGTTGTAGAGTGTCTTAAAGTTTGTTTTTTTCCAAGTGTGCAAATTCAAAATGTGAAATTTCTGTCATTTCTTCCCACCACCACCTTAGAGTAAAAATGGCTGAAAGTTCTCCCGAGATATGTCACTTCTGTCATCAAACTGAAAACTGGGTAAGAAGCTTATTAGTTGGCCTTCTATTAATGGCTGTTTTAATGAGAAATAACATTTGTCACTTTAGAATTGGCAGAGCCATCGGTGACCAGTAAAGTAAGGCTCAGAAAGATGACAATTTTGCTACAACATGATTATTCAGAGGCCAGAGACCAGATAAGAGCCCAGGTTTGCTACCACTTAGTTAACTGCTTTTTGCATCAAATATATTCATTTGCCAAGAGTTAACTAATACCAGTACATCACTGTATTAAAGTAACTCCACATTGAAAGGATATTCTGTAAACAGATTTAAAGAAATCCACTATGACCATTTTTACAGCATTCCTACTCACTGTCAATATAGGTATCTTAGGGCCCTCATGTGAAAGTAACACACCATCAAGCAGCATTAACTAGCCTGTTGCATAGGGGCGGCTTTAAAGAACTGGTCATGTTAACAGAAACTCACCGAATTAACTGTGCTCTTCCAGATGAAGTAGATGGTCTGGACTTCTCAAGTCTTCCTCCATGTTTTTCTTCTTGGGTGGCTCTTAGTGAGCTCTTGTTCCTAAAGAAATATTAATTTCATTAATCACTTTACGCTGACTAACAGGAAATTAAAATAGAAATGTATACAAATATTGCATCATTTTCATGCATCCAAACGATGTGTTTTCCTAACCCAGAGAATGACTATGAGCTCCAGTCTCATCCGACACCTGAGAGGCCGCTTTTGCCCTTCAAGCACAGCCTCGCATTTTATGTAACGGAGAAACACTTTGTCCAGTATTTCTTTGCGCTAGAAACAGGTCTTCATAGGCTGCCATCATTGGGAAGGTCCTTCAGTGTGTCCTGGATCACTGTTGCCTGTTTTTCCACCTTGCCCACCTGACATTGCAGCAGGTCCTGTGCCTGATTTTCTGGATATTCTCAAGCTTAGTCTACGCCGTGGCATGTACTGGGTTTGCATTAAATACTTGTTTAGTGAATTCTTAATTGAAGAAAATAAGCACATGCGAAAAGCAGTATTTTATAATTCACCCCCCCATTAACAGAGTAGCCCAGACATTTGTCATTTTCAGACTCACCCTTTCAAACAGAGCCACAAAGGTCAAACACCCCAAAATCAGTGAGACTCAAGAGGACCAAGCTGTCTCCTCCTTCCACAGGACTCCTCTGTCAGCTCCCTGAGTTTGCACTCAAAATACAATCACCTGTGGTTCTCAGAATCTCTGTAGGCGAGGGACCCATGTGACCAGTAGGGACCCAGTTCTTAACCCAATAAGGTGATGACATGGAATAAAAATAGGCTGTAACTTTTAACCTATTTGCTAAGCTTTAAAAAGTGTTCTAGGTGCTTCTGACTGCTACGTGTTGGTAACATTGGCCCTTAATCTATGCTTTGGCACCAATTTACAGAGGGTCCTAAATGGAACTAGGCTTGTATATTTCAGACGTTCATCAAAGCAGTGTCCACTTTACTCAGACCATTCATATGTTTGTGGTTCTATCCTTTTTTATAGTATTTACTTAAAGTTCTGTTAATATACAAGATATCACGTCTATGAAGATTTCCCTAACTAACTACACATAATTGTACATTTAATCACATAATTTAAATCGGAATTCTTCTAACACTTACTTAATCATGTCCCTACCACAATGTTTACATTTCCCATGGGATTCTTCCATGTGTTTTTATCATCTTTTTCACGTGTTATTTGCCCTGACCCACCAACCACATGAAAGTGAATTGGGCTCTCCCTCCGTGGTGCTCTGCACACAAACACTGTTTGATGTCAAATCTTTCTGCCTGGAACATGAAGAGGGCAGGAAGGAACCAACTGGTATTATGGAGGAAGGTGTGAGTATCTCCTCTGTAGTTTTCTCTGAGGAAACTAAGTTATGTGAAAAGTTGGGCAACTGTGTGGTTAGCAAGGATGTATCAGAAAACCCATCATGTAAGTGTCTACATACTCTTTGGCATCAACAGTGGTCTTCCAGTTTAAACTTGGCTCTAATCTCTTGGTCATCTGGCTCCTTCCCAAACTGATTTGCTTCTTGTCCAGGGCACTCCTGCAGCAAGCAGTGCTCGCTTTATGTAACGCGGCTGCTTCCTCCTCAGGTGCCTCATTAGGCTGATCCTTTTCCTTTTGCCGTTCTTCATTGAATCTAACCTCCTTTAATTAAAAAAAAAAAGAGCATATTTTTACAGCGATATCACTTCTGAATTATCTCATGTTATCTGAAAATTAACCCTGGTGATAAATTCAGACAGGAAGTCTCAAGATGCTCTAACTTGTGTTGCTTAGCAACACAAATTGAATCTGGGCAACTTCAAGACCGAGGCCTCTATTGGAGTTAGGCTGACAGTGATGGGATGATCCTAAGCTCACAGCCCTGCTGCAGCCCACACGGATACAGCAGCAGGACTGGACCAACTTGCTCCTCACCACCACCAGAAAAAAATTACGCTTAAACCCTGTAAAGACTGGGACACATCTTAGTCAAATTGCTGAGACCAAGGATAAAGAGACCACCTTGCAGGTAGCCAGAAGTAAAAGACAGATTATAGAGAGAGGAAGAAACATAACAATTAAAAGAGACTTCTCATCAGAGACAGTGCAATCCACAAGACAAGGGAGTGATATAGTTAAAGTGATTAAAGGGAAAAAATCCCATATCCTGTCAACCCAAAATTCTATACAGAGAAAAAAAATCTTTTGAAAATGAAGGTAAAATAAAGACTTCACAGATGAAAAAAAGCTGAGGGAATTCACTGCCAGAAGACCCAGGCTAAAAAAATTGTTCATGAAGCTCTTCAATCAGAGGGGATCTCATACGAGACAGAACACACATCTACACAAAAGAATGTAGAACTGGTAAAAATAAATATAAAAGATCCTTTGTGATAAGGGGTTGATAGCATGTCAGAGTAAAATGTATGACAACAATAGTACAAACACAGGGAGAGGCATTCGAAGCACACTCTTATAAGGCTCTTAGACTACTTGTGAAACCGTATAATACTGTTCAAAGACAGACAAGGTAAATTAGAGACATATATTATAAGCCCAACTGAGATGTTTTTTAAAAAGTATAACTGATGAACTAATTGCATACACAAAATGGAATCATTTCTAAAACTTCAGTTAATTCAAAGGGGGAAGAAAAAGAGGAGAAAAAGAACAAAGAACAAATGGGACTAATAAAAGCAATAAGCAAAATAGTAAATTTAATTCAACTCTATCAGTAGGCACATTAAATGAAAATGATTTAAAAACGTCAATTAAAAGAAATCGTCAGAGTGGATGAAAAAGGAAAATCCAATTATTTGTGGTCTAAAAGAAACCATTTTATATATAAATATATAAATACACTATAAGTAAAAAGCTGGAGAAAAATATTCCATGAAACCAATAATCAAAAAAAGCAGGAATAGCTACATTAAAATCAGACAAAATGGACTTCAAAACAAATAATATTATCAGAGATAGAGAGACATATAATGACCAAGAGCCAATTACACTCAATTCTAACTGTGTGTTCACCAAACAATAGAATTTCAAAAGATGTAAAGCAACAATAGAACTAACTGGAAAAACAGATAAATCCACAATTAGGAGACTTCAAAACCCCCCTCTCAGTAATCAACAGAATGAACAAAACAAAACTTAATAAGAATATAGAATACCTGAGGAAGGCTATCAACCACATGGACGTAACTGACATTTATAGAACACACCACACACAGCAGGAGAATACACATTCTTCTCAAATGAGCAAGGAAAAATTTACCAAAACAGACCATATTTTAAGCCATAAAACAAACATCCACAAATTTAAAAGAACTAAAATCATACACAACATCGTCTCATAATAAAATAGAAGTAAGCTACAAATCCATAAGAAGATATATGGAAAATAATCAGATATATTGATTTGCATGAAAACATACCAAAGTCTATGGGACACAGTTCATATGCTGCTTATAAAGAAATTTACAGCATAAAACTTTATATTACAAAATAAAGGTCTCAAATCGATGCCTAAGCTTCCAACTTAAGAAATGAAATAAGAAGAGCAAATTAAACCCAAAGAGAGCAGAAGAAAGAAAAATTTAAAGAGCAGAAACAAAATAAAATAGAAAGCAAACAATAGAGAAAATCAATGAAACAAGTAGCTGTTCTTCGAAAAGATCAATAAAATTTATCACTTCTTTCCAGACTAGTCAAGAATAAAAAGAAGACATAAATGACCAATATTATGCATGAAAGAGGGGTTATCACAGCAGAGCCTCCAGACATCAGAAGATAATAGTGGAGTGTTATACTTGATGCCAATATATGAAGTAAGTTAGATAAAATGTGCAAATTCATTGAAAGACACGAACCACCAAAGCTCAGTAAGAGAAAGAAATCTGAATAGTTCTATATCTACTAAAGAAATAAAATTCTCAACATAAAACCTTTCAACAAAGAAACCTTCAGGTAGAGATGGATTCCTTGGTAAATTCTACCAAACATTTAACAAAGAAATAAGATTCAATCTACATAAAGAATTCCAGAAAGAAGAAAAGAGTAGTGCATACTTCCCAATTCATTCTGAGGCCACATTATCCAGATACCAAAAACAGACAAAAACATTAAAAGATAACTACTAACTCGTATCCTTCATGACTATAGATGCAAAAATCCTCAGCAAAATATTATCAAATTACATCTAGCAATGTCAAATAGGGTAAGACATCATGACCAATCCCAGTCCCGGGATTCAATATTAGCTCAATATTCAAAAATGAATGACCAGGGCTTCCCTGGTGGTGCAGTGGTTGAGAGTCCGCCTGCCGATGCAGGGGATACGGGTTCGTGCCCTGGTCTGGGAGGATCCCACATGCCGCGGAGCAGCTGGGCCTGTGAGCCGTGGCCGCTGGGCCTGCGCGTCTGGAGCCTGCGCTCCACAACGGGAGAGGCCACAGCAGTGAGAGGCCCGCATACTGAAAAAAAAAAAAAAGAATGACCATATAAACAGACTAAAGAAGAAAAATCATGTGATCATCTCGAGATACAGTAAAATCGCCACCTCCAAGTGGTAATAGGCTCATCTCCCATGGTTTAAGTTGAGGCCCCATGGGAAGCATGTAATAAAGTACCCTCCCCCTCCTAGCCAGGTGAGTGTCAGCAGAGGCCCAGTGGGGAGACCGAACTTCCACCCCCTGCCCAGTGGTAACGAGGCACCCTACACCACCAGGTTCTCAATGGAGTCTAAGTGGGAAACTTGGATTTTTACATGCACCGTGTAGTACCCCAGACCTACACCATGAGACCTACACTTAGAGAAGTCCTGCTAAAACAAAAGATTTAAATAAAATCCAAAGTTTCATAGCATAATCCAAAAATGTCCAAGACAACACAAAAAATCACTCATCATACCAAGAACAAGGAATGTCACAACCTGAATGAAAAAGGATGATGAATGGATGCTTATACCGAAGTAAAATGGATGATGAAATAATCTCAAATAGATGTTGGAATAAGATTTTAAAGTAGCCATCATGAGGCTTCCCTGGTGGCACAGTGGTTAAGAATCTGCCTGCCAGTGCAGGGGACACAGGTTTGAGCCCTGGTCCGGGAAGATCCCACATGCCACAGAGCAACTAAGCCTGTGTGCCACAACTACTGAAGCCCACACACCTAGAGCCCATGCTCTGCAACAAGAGAAGCCACCACAATGAGAAGCCTGTGCACCACAACAAAGAGCAGGCCCCGCTCGCCACAACTAGAGAAAGCCCGCGCACAGCATCAAAGACCCAACACAGCCAAAAATAAATAAATTAAATAAATAAATTTATTTTAAAAAAATAAAGTAGCCATCATAAAAATGCTTTGATAATAAATTACGAAGACTTGAAACAAATGAAAAATCAGAAAGTCTCAGCAAATAAATAGATGATATAAAGACGAACCAAATAGAAATTCTGAAAATGAAATTTACAAACCAAAATAACTCACTGGATAGCTCAACAACAGGATGGAGAAGACATAGGAGAGAAACCATGAACCTGAAGACAACAGAAATTACCCAATCTGAACAACAAAGAGAAAATATATTGAAAAAAAAATTTTTTTAATAAATAAGCAGGGCCTCCAGATCTGTGGGACCATAGTAAAAAATCCAACAGTCATGTAATCAGAGCACCAGAAGGAGAGGAGAAAGCAGGTCAGACTGAAAATGCATTCTAAGAATGTCTGAAATTTTCCCAAACTTGGAAAAAGACATAAATCTAAGATTCAAGAAGTTGAGCAAACCCTAAACAGAATAAACCCAAAGAAATTCCTGCCAAGACACATAATAATCAAACTCCATAAAACTAAAGTCAAAAAAAATTCTTAACAGCAATGAGAGAGAAACAATATTTTACCTACAAAGGAAAAACAATTAAAATAACAGCAGATTTCTCATGAGAAACCATGGAGTCCAGAAAGACTGCAACAACATTTTTCAAGTGCTGAAAATAAAGAACTGTCAGCCCAGAATACCATATCCAGTGGAAATATTCTTCAGGAATAAAGGGGAATTCAAGATGTTCTCAGATAAAGGAAAACTAAGAGAATTTGTCACCAACAGACCTACCTCAAAGAATAAGAAGTTCTTAAACAGAAAGGATATGATAAAAGAAGGAAATTGGCAATACCAGAAAGGAAGAAAAGAACAACAGAAAGAATAAAAGCATGGGTACATACAAAAGACTTTCGTTCTCCTCTTGAGTTTTCTAAATGATGCTTGATGGTTGAAGCACAAATTATAACATTGTCTCATACAGTTATCAATGTGAAGGAAATAAAGGCAAATATAAATGAGAGAGGGTAAAGGGACTTAAAGGGAGATATCGTTTCTATACTTCACTCATGTGGTAAAATGTCACACCAGTAGATTATGATAAATTATGTATAATACAATATCTACAACAATCACCAAAAACTCTACACAAAGAGATACACTCAAAACACTATGGAGATATCAAAATGGAATTTTAAAAAAATGTTCAAGTAATCCAAAGAAAACCACGGGAAAGAAAAGCGAAAGAAAACAGAAAACAAAAGGAAAAAACAGAAAATGAAACTAAGCTGGCAGAGTTAAGTTCTCACATATCAATAATTAAAAGTAAATGACTTGGGCTTCCCTGGTGGCACAGTGGTTGAGAGTTCGCCTGCTGATGCAGGGGATGCGGGTTCGTGCCCTGGTCCGGGAAGATCCCACATACCGCGGAGCAGCTGGGCCTGTGAGCCATGGCTGCTGAGCCTGCGCCGTCCGGAGCACAGGAGAGGCCACAATGGTGACAGGCCCGCGTATAGCAAAAAAAAAAGTAAATGACTTAAACACACCAATGGATACATCAATATATAGAGTTTCAGAAAATGGATTTTTAAAATGACTCAACTACATGCTGTCTACACAAACTCACTACAAATATAATGATATAGGTAGCTTGAAAGTCAAAGGAGGGAAAAAGATACACCATGCAAAAGTTAGTTTTAAAAAAAGGTAGGAGTGGCTATATGAATAGCAGATTAAGTAGCCTTCAGAAAAAAGAAAATCACCAAAGACAGAGATGGACATTACATGATGATAAAATGGTCAATCAAGAAGACATGAACCTAAATGTGTATGCAGAGCTGCAAACACAAAACCAGATAGAACTAAGAGGAGAAACAGACAAGTCTACAATTATTGTTGGAGGATTTCAAATCCTTCTCTCAACACTGATAGAAAATCAGCAAGGATATGAAGAACTCAACCACACCAAAAACCAAATTTATAAAGATTTATTTAGAGTGTGTTCTCTGACTACAGTGGAATCAAACTAACAGTCAATCACATAATAGAAAAATCTAACACTAAACAACAAACTTCTAAATAATCATGGATCAAAGAGGAAGTCTCAAGGAAAAAAATCGTTATTGAGGTATAGTGGATTTAAGGGAATTTTTAAAAATAAAACTGAATGAAAATGAAAACAGCGATAATATAACGCCAAAATATGTGACAGGTAGGTGAAGTTCTGTAAGGGCAATTTATAGCACTAAACACTTACCTTAGAAATGAATCAAACTCTCAAATCAAGAGTCTAAGCTGCCACCTTAAGAAACTAGCAAAAGAAGAGCAACATAAACTCAAAACAGGCAGAAGGATGTAAAAATAGATGCACCTCTGAACTGTCAGCGCTAGGGTGAGAGCAGGAGAGTGGAGACTGCCTTCCATCTTACTGCTGTCCTGCCCCAGAGAGGAGCTCACTTGTTTCTGAATGTCTTTGTCCAAAAGACAAATTCTCTGTAGATGAATGTAGACTTAAGAGAATTCTTTCTTAATATTATTCACCCCTGAAATCACCAAAATTCCTTTCAATGCAAATATAACTAGATTAAATTAAATGTATGATTAAAAATCTAGAGAAATAAGAGTAAATGAAACTCTAAGTAAAAAGAAAAGAATAAATACCAAAGTGAAGTAGAAAAAGAAAAATAGAGAAAAATCAATGAAACCAAAAGTGAATTCTTTGAGAGAACTGAGAAAAATGATGGACTTCTAGCCAGTTGGATCAAGAAAAAATAAAACACAATGATTAATATCAGGCATGAAAGAAGTAACAATAGCTACAGATGCTACAGTTGTTAAAAGTTTAATAAAAGAATAAACAAGTTTATACCAATCAGTTCAACAACTTAGATGAAAGGGATGCATTCCTTTAAAGACAACCTAGCAAGCCCCCTCAAGAAGAAACAGATAACCTGCATGGTCCTAGAACTAGTAAGGACATTGAATTTGTACTTAAAAACCTTCCCACAAAGAACACTCCAGGCACAGATTGCTTCACTGGTGATTTCTACCAAACAGTTAAGACAGAAAGAATAGCAATTCTACACAAACTCTTCCAGAAAATTGAATGGGAGATAAAACTTTCCAACTCATTCTATAAGGCCAGTATTACTCTGATACCCAAACCAGACAAAGATATTGAAGAAAAGAAAACTACACATTGATAATCTTACATAGATGCAAAACGTCTTAATAAAATCTTAGCAAATTAAATTTTTAAAGTATGTAAAAAGGATAATACACTCTGAACAAAAGAAGTTTGTCCCAGAAATGTAAGGTTGGTTTATCATTTGAAAATCAATATAATTCACCATGTTAAACTAAAAAAGGAAAAAAAGAACATGATTAATGCAATAGGTACAGAAATATCATTTGATAAAATCCAATATCCAATCCTAAGAAAGTTCTCAACAACTTGGAATAGAGGGGAACTTCCTCAACCTTATAAACTTCATCTATGAAAAACCGACAGCTAACAATAATTAGAAACTGAAAGTTTTCCCTTTACCATCAGGAACAAGAAACCACATCTATTCAATTCCGTACTGCAGGTTCCAGCTAGTGCATTAAGGAAAGAAAAAGAAATAAAATCACTGAAATTGTAAAGGAAGAGGTAAAATGATCTTTATTTATAGACAATATGATTATCTACATAGAAGACCCTTAGGAATCTACAAACCAGACAACACTAATAAGTGACTTTAGCAAGGTTTCAGCATATGAAATCAATATACAAAAATCAAGTGTATTTTTATATAGTAGCAACAAATAACCAGAAATTGACATTTTAAAACTATTGTTAACAATAGCTCCCAAACAGGAAATATTTACAGATAAGTTTTCACAAGAGATTTGTAAGACATGTGCACCGAAACTTACAAAGCAATGCTGAGAGAAATTAAATAAGATGGAGAGACATGCTAAGTAATACTAAACAAATGAGGGATATACTGTGTTCCATGGATTGGAAACCCCAATATTGTTAAGATGTCAGTTCTTAAATTGATCTATAGATTCAACACAAGATCAGTCATAATTCCTTTGGGGTTTTATGAAGAAATTGACAAGCTGACTATAAAATTCGAACGGACATGCAAAAGATATAGAATAGCCAGCAACTCCAAAGAACAACAGCAACATCAGAGGATTGACACTACCTGACGCAAGACTTAATGCAAGTAAGTAGGTAATCAAGACAGTGTGGTTCTGGTATAAAAATAGACAGATAGATAATGGAACAGAAATACACCCAGATAAATGGACAACTGTGCAAAGAAAGGACAATTCTTTTTCAACAAATGATGCTGGAACAACTAGATATCTACATGCAAAAGAAAACAATGAACTTTGATCCATACTTCATATCATGTACAAAAAATATATTAAATTGGATCATAGGCCTAAATGTAAAACCTAACATTTAAAATCTTCTATAAGGGCTTCCCTGGTGGCGCAGTGGTTGAGAGTCCGCCTGCCGACGCAGGGGACACGGGTTCGTGCTCCGGTCTGGGAGGATCCCACATGCCGCGGAGAGGCTGGGCCCGTGAGCCATGGCCCCTGAGCCTGTGCGTCCGGAGCCTGTGCTCCGCAACGGGAGAGGCCACAACAGTGAGAGGTCCGCGTACCGCAAAAAAAAATAAATAAATAAAACCAAATAAAATCTTGTATAAAAAAGCACTGGAGAAAATCTTTGTAACACTGGGTTTGGTAAAGCTTTATTAGATACAACACTGTAAAAGAATAATAAGTTGGACTTCATCAAAATTGAGGACATTTGCTCTTTGAAAGACTCTTTTTTGGAGAATGAAATAACAAGCTACAAACTGGGAGAAAATATTTATTTACAAACCCTGTATCTGAAAGAATATATAAGTCTATATGTATGTATGTATATCTCACAACTCAGTAACAAGAAACCAAACAACCCAATAAAAAATGGGCAAAAGATCTGAATACACACTTTACCACTTAAGATATATAAGTGGGAAATAAGCATATGGAAGGATGCTTTCAAGTAATGCAAATTAAAACTCAGTGAGATATCCGTACACAGCTATTAGAACATCTAAAATAAAGGACTGACCGTACCACTTATTGATGAGTATGTGGCACAGCTGTCAATCTCATGCACTGCCAGAGCGGATGGAGATGGTTTTAACCCCTTTGGAAAGCAGTTTACCGATTGCTTAAAAAGTTAAACATATAACCACCATATAACCTTGCCATTTCAGTCTGAGGTTTTACCCAAGAGAAATGAAAGCATGTGGTCTGTAAAAATAAACACCCCAAAACAAAACATTAAAAACATAAGAGCTTAAATTTTAAAGATTTGTACAATGTTTGGAAGACAAAGTAAAGGAATATTTGCAGAAAGTGTGGTGGGGTGTATGAGAGAAAAGAAAATCAGTGGATCAGTCTCAGAGGCCCCAGATCCAACTAGAAGTTTCAAAAAGAGAACAAAAAGATCAGAGAGGAAAAAAATGATTAAAGATATAATACAAAAATATTTTTCCAGTTCTGAAGGACATATGTCATCATTAATGAAAAACAAAAACCAGCACCAACCATATCATCATGAAAATTACAGAACATCAGGGATAAGAGAAAATCCTAAAGCCTCACTATATGGGAAAAGCCAAAACAAACAGGTCACATAGGAAAAATGCCTTTAAAACTCTAAGTAAAAATTATTTTCAAACTGTCATTATAGAAACAACAACTAAGAGAGAAGAATAAAGACATTTTCAAACATGCTAACCTTCAATTTTTTTCCCTCCTATGTGCCTCTTTTACTCAAGAAGCGTTACCAAGATGATGGGGTGGACCAAGAAAAAGAAAACTGATGAGAAGGGCACTTCCTCAACAAGATAAAGGCCATGTATGGAAAGCCCACAGTTAACATCATATTCAGTAGCAAAAGCCTGAAAGCATTTCCCCTAAGGAGTAAGACAAGGAATCTACTTTCACCACTTCTATTCAACATAGTCCTGAAAGTTCTAGACATGGAATTTGGCAAGAAAGAGAAATTTAAAACATCCAAATTGGAAAGGAAAAAGTAAACTATCTCTGGTCACAGATGACTTGATCTTATATATAGGAAAACCTAAAGATTCAAAAGAAACTGAATTAAATAAATTCAGCAAAGTTGCAGGATTCAATTTTGAACTTCACATTCAAAAATCAAATCTTATTGTAACACTCAAAAATCAGTTGTATTTCTGTACACTAGCAGTGGACAATCAAAAAGGAAACGAAGAAAACAATTCCATTTACAATAGCATCAAAGAGAATAAAATACTTAGGAATAATTTAACCAAGGAGTCAAAAGACTTATACACTGAAAACTATAAAACATTGCTGAAAGAAGTTAAAGAAGACACAAACAAATGGAAAAACTTTCCATGTTCATGGATCAGAAGATAATATTGTTAAGATGACAGTGCTATACAAAGCAATCTACAGATTCAATACAATCCCTATCAAAATCTCAATGGTGTTTTTTGTGGAAATGGTAAAACCAAGCCTAAAATTCATATAGAAAATCAAGGCACCCCAAATAACCAAAACAGTCTTTAAAAAACAAGGACAAAGTTTGAGGACTCACTTTGATTTTAAAACTAGTACAAAGCTATAGTAATCAAAACAGTATGGGACTGGTATACAGATAGACATACAGACCGAAGGAATAGAATTGAGAACACAAGAATAAACCCTGAAATCTATGGTCAGTTGATTTTTAACAAGGATGACAAGACCACTCAGTGGGGAAAGAACAGTGTCTTCAACAAATGGTGCTGAGAAAACTGAACATCCATGTGCAAAGGAATGAAAGTTGTCCCTTACACCGTATACAAAACCTAACTCAAGATGAATCAAAGACCTAAACTTGAGAGGACTAAAACTAAAAAATTCTTAGTGTAAAACTTAAGGGCAAATCTTTACTACCTTGGATTTAGCAATGGTTCCTTAAATATGATACCAAAAGCACAGGTAACAAAAGAAAAAAATATATTAATTAGACTTTATCAAAATTTAAAATGTTTGTATACCAAAGGGCACTATCAAGATGAGTAAAAAGATAACTCATAGAATAGGGGGAAATATTTGCAAATCTTCTATCTGATAAGGAATTAATATCCCCAGTATATAAAGAACTCTAGCTCAATAACAAGACAATTTAATTTTTTTAATGGACAAAGGACTTGAATAGACATTTCTTCAAAGAAGATATACAAATGACCAATAAGCACATGTAAATATGCTCAACATCACTAATTATTAGGGAAATGCAAATCAAAACCACAATGCAACACCATGTTCACACTTATTAGGATGTCTATAATAAACACAAACATTCACAGAAAATATCAGGTGTTGGTGAGGATGTGAAGAAACTGGAATCTTCATACATCGCACTGGGAATGTAAAATGGTTCAGCTGCTGTGGAAACAGCTTGGAAGTTCCTCCAAAAGTTAAACGTAGAATTACCCCCATATGACTGAGAAATGCCACCCCGACGTGTACACCCAAAAGAATTGGAAACAGGGACCCAAACAGATATTTGTACACCAATATTCATAATATTTTTCACAATATCCAAAGGTGGGAAAGCCCAGTGTCCATCAGTAGATGAACAGATAAACAAAATTTGGTATATACATATATGGAATATCATTCAACCCTAGAAAGGAATGAAGTGCGGATTCAGGCACGTCACAGATGAACCTTGAAAACATTACGGTACGTGAAATATGCCAAAACAAAAGGATAAAATATTGTATGAGTCCACTTATATGAAATACCTAGAATAGGTGAATTCATGGAGACAAAGTGATTAGAGGTTACCAAGAGCTGGGGGAGGAGGAATAAAGAGCTTTTGCTCAGTTTCAGATGATGAAAAAGATTTGGAAATAGTAGTAACAGCTGCACAACCTTGTGAATGTACCTCATGCCACTGAGTGATACACTTAAAATGGTTCACACGGCAAATTTGATATTTTATGTATATACGTACTTTATGACAATAACAGCAATGCGACGACAACGGAAAACTGGGGTCCAGGACACGATCAAACACCAGGAAACAAAAAGAATTCACAAAATGATGACAAAGCGCCAGGATAAGAGCGCCAGCCGTCTGACAAGAAAACGGAGCGCCCCACAAGCGGCAGCGTCAGAAAGACAATGGACCCGATCAGTGAGCTCTGCGGGCTCTGCGGGGTCGCCCTCGGCCTGAGGGTCAGGCCGGAGCCTAAGTGAACGACACTAGTGTTCCCTGCATACCATTTCTTACCTACATCAGCTTCAACCAAATTTTTTTCACAGAATATTATATTGACGGATTTCTTTGTCCAGCACTATTTCACAAACCATGGGAGACACAAAAGCACAGTTTTTATACACACGTAGTTGACACGCTTATTAAGACAGTCCAACGAGGTAGTAGTCATGGGATTCCCCGAAAGGACAAAAATAATCAGAACAGGGCTTCCCTGGCGGCGCAGTGGTTGAGAATCCGCCTGCCAGTGCAGGGGACGCGGGTTCGTGCCCCGGTCCGGGAAGATCCCACGTGCTGCGGAGCGGCTGGGCCCGTGAGCCGTGGCCGCTGCGCCTGCGCGTCCGGAGCCTGCGCTCCGCAAAGGGAGAGGCCACGGCAGTGAGAGGCCCGCGTACCAAAAAAAAAAAAAAAAAAAAAATCAGAACATCTAGGCTTCATTAACAGACCTGAGTCCCTTGTTCTTAGTATAGTTAATTCAAAATGGAAAATGAAAAAGTCCTGTTTAGAAAGCACTTTGAAATATTACACCTGTCACCTAAAGAAAACCAGAAACATTCTCAGATTGCTACATTTACGGTATTTATTACTTTATATTGTGGAAAACACTCTAATAATTGAAAGTACTGTCCAAAACAAGGCAGAATTACTCTCCAATTTTTTATGCTATAGAAAGTTGTAGCCAAAAAGTATAATGCTATGAGAGTTCAAAAGAGACTGTAAAACTTACCCGTTGAGACATAGTTTCAGAAAATATTGCTGATTTTTCTCTTAAAAGTGTGACAAGGTCTTTATAAATTTCTCCTTTTCTCTCATAATTAATTTCCCCCTCATCATCTGTTTTGCCCTTTGAAAGAAAAAGTTCGGTGCTATAATTAATGGATGAGCGATGTAAGAACCTGATCAGTACATCACAACCCAAGCACAAGTATTATTTTCTTCTCTAAAGGATCCATGCGTAGTCTTTATACACGAAATGTGCAGGCACACCCTTCTCTCTTAATGTTACCTATTCGTTCACTTGTTCATTCATTCATTCGTTCGTTCAGCAAGTCTTTACCAAGTGCCCCCTAGACGCACAGGGCACGCTGCTATCCAGCAGAGACCTGAAAGCTCCCTTTCCTCTTCTCTCCTGTGAAAATGCATTATGACTTCAAGAGCCTTTGACGAAGTCATAGAAGGCCTCGAGGTTAGAATGTCATGACATAAAAGGCTGTGTTTCTGTTCGTCTCACCCGTCCCCTGCTGTGCGTGGAGCAAGATTGCTATAGGCTCATTTTCTAGGGGCGGGACCTCTATGTGACCATCTGTCCCTCCACCCTCAGCCCCTGTCTCTCCTCTTACCTCTTTCCGTTCCTCATTTCAGTTTCCTTTCCTACTTCTGTTACTCTTCCTTCACCCCATGTGTGTGTGTGTTTGCACATATATATATACACACATAAAAACTGTAGTGTTACATGTACAGCTGTATATATATGTAAAACATACAGATACATGTGAACTGTAGTGTGTTATACATTTAATTGTAACGACCGAACAGCTCCAGGTCCTTGTCTTTCATTCTTTAAACTGAGAGGAACACTCAGATGTTTCCATGTCACATAAAGTTGTACGTGTGTCAACAGCCTTTTAGAGAAACAAAGGTTCCTCGCCCCACTCTGGAAGGCCCAGGAGAAGCATTCCTTTTTTTCTCTAAGCCCTTACTTTCCGGTTAGAGATTTCGCTTTTCTAAAGCATCAGAGCGAACCGAAAGCAAATCATAGTTAGGCTGCCTGGTTCCTCTGTGCAGAGATAAGCCCAGGACCACGCTGCTGGGACAAGCGCGAGAGGCAGGTCGAGACAAGCCCCACCGCCGAGAACACGGCTGCCTGTCGAGAGCAGCCCAGGCCAGGGCTCCACCGGCGCCCTGCGATAGCTCGCTCCCCACTAAGGATCGGGACCCTCCCTGCAGAATTCTGCTGGGAGCCCCAGTTTTACAGAGAGGACAGCAAGAGCCGGGTTTTCAGAGGGGGGGAGCTGAGCTCCTTCCAGCCGAGTTCCGTCAGCCGACCTGAGGCTCAGTGTCAAGGTTTTAATCCAGAGGGCCCGGAAGGCCATGTGCCGTCTCTCTCAGTCGAGGCCCACCGCCCACACTCCGGCCCTCGGGCTGGGAGCCCGCAAAGCTGTGTTTCTCCGCTGCCAGGCCGGCTGAGTCTCAGGCAGCAGGCGGGGAGAGGCCGGCGGGGGGAGGCCGGACCAGGCAAAAGGGACACGCTCCCTCCCACATCCTGTCAGAGCCGCCTAGCAACGGCCCCGCACCCGGCAGTGGCAGTTGCTCCCAGGAGCAACAGTTGGTTCTAATTTCCCCCAGAAGAACCCGGAGGCCCAGAACCAGGCTCCCCACGACCCTCAGAAATCCCACTAACAGCCGCCCCAGGCCCACCCTCAGAGGCCAGGCTCCGAGGCCCCGTCCTGCCCCAGCCCCTGCACTACCAGCGCTAACTGGGCGCTGCTCGCTCCTCAGGGCTCCGGGGCCGCTTTCGTGGAGACACCTGGGCTCCGAGGGGACCATTCTCCAGACGTGCGAACCCCAGTCCCGTGGCGGAGCCCCGCCCGCGCAAGCAGGGCCCGCTCCTCAGGGCTCTGAGTCCCAGTCTGCGCAGGCGCCGCCCGGAGCCGCTTATAGGCCCCGCCCCGAGCCGCGGAGGCCCCAGACCGCGGAGGCCCCAACCCAGGGGCCACGTCCTCCAGGCTCCCGCACTTGCGGCCCCTCAACTCTTCCAACCGCTTCCGCGTCACCTCGGTGCTCCTTTATCGACTTGTCTTTCCCTAAATACTTGTGTCATTAATCAGCAGACTGATTATGTGAAAGAGGCTGTAGTTAGTGGAACGGGTCACTTTGAAGGCCACTTCCTGGAATACTGACTTAAGGACCTGCAAGGGGACACAGAGACAGCAAACACACAGCAAAGGGAGCTGCGTGAATCCCACAGCACAGACTTCATTTTCTGTGGTTTTGGGATTCAATCCTGGAGACATGCCTGCACTGACGGAGACCGAAGTCAATACAGTTTTTAAAAAATTACTTACACCATTTAAAAACACTCCTTCTTTGCTACAAGTAATGCACAAAGTTTCAGCATCGTGTGGTTTCACCAGCACGTAACAAATTTCCCCTTGAATTTGTCTCCAAGGCGGGGCTCGACATCCGTTTGAAAATTCGTAGTCTGAAACCAATTATCAATCAATTAAAAGGAGCTCGTTAACCTCAACTTGTAAAATAGGTTGGCTTCAAAAAAATAGGGTTGAAATTTTAAGTTTTCATTTCTTAAATATTTAATGTAGCTACTGAAGCATTTTGAAAATATAATTACGAAAATATATATAATATAAAATGAACCTGAGGTGTACTCGATAGATTCCAAGACTGTCTGTTCTCCCTTTCCTGAGAACCGTTTAAGCAGCTCTATATCATTCTTAACAGTCCCTGGATTTAATCGTACTTCTCTGAAACAAATGTTTAGAAATTCATTTTAAATACTTTAAAACAGAATCTACAGAAAACAACATGAAAACATTTCATTATATCGGGGGAACATCTTTTTTTGTAATTAAAGTATCAGTTAAATTAAACAACAACAACATTACAGTGAATTTTAACCAGGTTACAGTGTTATAACACTGTCAAAACATCAAAGAATCAGTGATTCGCGTTGAATGCAACATTAAATATACTTATTTCAATATTCACTTCATTTCTTAATGATAATTCCAAAGTACTAGAAAAGACTAGACAAATGAACAAGTTTTAAACTTGATAAACTCTACACGATAATTGCATTATAATTTTTAAATTTATCTAATAGTTTAAGAGACTTTGAAAATAACAAGACCACTTAATGTCTTCAGAATTAGATGAAACTTCACTACAATGTTTTAGCCATATTAACTGAAAATTGTACTGTTTAGAATTGGAAATCTTCATGCAATAACTAAAATTTTATTCCCAAAAATAAAATGTTAAATCAATAGCAACCACTTCCAAACTTTATTTTTCTTGTGTCTTTTCCCTAAAGCTCTGAATATACTTTTTATAACCAATTTTTAGAGGTTACTTTTTGAAAAAAAAGACTCACAAGGAAATATTTTTCAGAGAACGATTGAGTAGGTGCAGATCCAGCTGCTTGAGTAGCAGGGCAATCTTCATCTTAATCTCACTTTCAGGATCATCATCTTTGGTAATTTTATCCAGAATAGTTAATACAGATGAGTCTTCATTTATTTCATTTATCATATTATAATCCAAGCCCAGGATTTTTGCTATGGGGTTTCTGTTTGCTGATCAAAAAAGTGAATTTAAAAAAAATTATCCTCTTGTCTTCTACTGCAAGAACCATAAAGACTATCAAATCCTTTGGAGCCCACTCAGATGTGTTTCTTTCATTAAGCTTTCTCTGATTGACCCAATTTGAATTATTCTCTACTTCTCAGATTTTACTGTACTTAGAAACTTTCTCACACCTCTTGAGATGTTTACCTTGTACTGTAATATCATCTCTATATGCTACCACCCTAATAGGACAGAAGCTAAGAGGTCTATTTTGTTTTAAGTTGACTGTGAGGCATTGTTCAGAATAAGTATTCAATCAATACATTCAGAATTGATTTGAAGATAGAGAAATACTGGTCTCCTTAGAAGAATGATCACTAGAACTCTGTGTGTGTGTGTGTGTGTACCAGTGAACAGTATTCACAAATGCTTTCTCCCCAAAATAGCATGTTTTTCTCAGTCTACAGATCTACTGCCAATCTTTTCCACCTGTTTGAACTGCTTACATTTCCAATGTCTTTTGACATTAGATGGGAAAACAAATCTAACCAGTATTTACATACACGCCAAAATCATAGTGAAAATTTTAAATACCAACTTGTGATCAAGGCTGAAAGTTGAACCTAGAGATGTTGAAAACAGAAGTTAATAAAGGCCAAAAAACTATATGGTTGAAAATGAGGGAGAAAGGGGCAAAACCATGTTTAGCAAGGAGGAATTCAACTCAGATGAAAATATATATGCTTTTGGACAGCTTGGGGGATGCCTATGGGACTAACTCAGAAAGCCGGACCTGATGGAAAGGAAGAGGAGCGCAGCAATGGCCCTCACTTTCCCGCAGGAAGCGGACCATCAGCAGGAAAGCCCTGTGGGGAGTAAGAGGGAGGGAAGCCTGGGAACCAACCACTCAGTGAGCTTCTCCCCTGCTCACCTTACAGCTGTGTCCTCTCGAAAGAGTATGAAGAAAGATACTAGGTGAATTCTGGGGAAAGACACAAAGCTGACTTCCAAACTGCCAGGTACCACGCAATTTGGACCAAAAACTAAGAGCTGTACCTAGAACTCTTACAGAAAGGCAAAATGCAGCAAAGGGTACATATTTAGCCAGATTGGGTGGACAACACTCTATGTATTAAGTTTACATATTAAGTTGAATTTAATGAACAGCCATGTGTCTATTGACTCTTCTTAAATTCACTTTTACTCTCAAGATTTAATCGCTCTCAGAAAAGTAGCTTTGATGTACAGGGAGAGCAGTCAAGATGTAAAACGAAGCTGCTGTTCTAAGGTTCACATCTTTTAAAAAAAGGACTAACGGGCTTCCCTGGTGGCGCAGTGGTTGAGAGTCCGCCTGCCGATGCGGGGGACGCGGGTTCGTGCCCCGGTCCGGGAAGATCCCACGTGCCGCGGAGCGGCTGGGCCCGTGAGCTGTGGCCGCCGAGCCTGCGCGTCCGGAGCCTGTTCTCCGCAACGGGAGAGGCCGCAGCAATGAGAGGCCCGCATACCGCAAAAAAAAATAAATAAATAAAAATAAATAAAAAAAGGACTAACTTTCCACCTCACAGCCACGGACAGTGGCAAAGAATGATGAGAGACAGATGAGGGACCCCCTGGTCACACGGTTCCAAAGAAGTAGAGCACATACATGACATAATTACCTACTGTCAGGTATTTCTACTGGAAGCAATACTTAGAGCCCGATTATAGCGGGTGATCAATCACATTCTTTTTTGCATGTTAGATGATTAGACAATAGTAAGAACATTATATAACTTTAGTGAAGAGAGGAAAAATACTTCCCACTGAATGATATAACTATCCACAGAGAGCTGTGTATTTCCACAATGCAAAGGGCTGAGACAAAAGGAAAGTGAGATTATTATGGGCTGTATGCTAAAGGAAGAGGCTACATTCATTGTAAAGGAAACAAATCACCATCCGTCACAGCAGAATGCAAGAGGAGAGGGTGGATTCTGGTGCTGGCCCTGGACATCGGTTTTTTCCCCGAACATGAACCTTAAAGGTGTCAGGTCTTTCCAGGAGCTAAGAAGGCTCTCTTTAAACCACACACTAAAATTAGAAATCTCAGAGCTTACTAATGGTAAAGCATTAGGCTTTTCATTTAAAGTAGAAACCTGATATGAGCATAAGATTTCAGCCAAAATAAACTAATGACATTCTTATGAAGTTGAACATAGTACTTTTTACCTTTTAGGTTAGAGAACTTTTTTCAAGAGACTGTAACAAATGATTCCCTCCCCCGCCCCCAAGATTAAGTTTCTGAAAGTGCAAATCACAGATTGGAGTGTAAATATCACCTTCAATACATGCTCGTGCTTCCTTCAGCTTTGTATTTTTGGCAATACATAACACACGTGACAGCTGCCCAAAGCTCCTAATTTTAATCTGTGGTACAGAGAGAAATAGCAAAGGCTGTCCATTTTTATCAGCTTCTTCTGACTTGACTGTTGTTTCACTAAAAAATGAAAAAAAATTTTTTTGAAAGCTTAAGGTTAACCTGGATGCCAGTAGAAGTTAAATTTAAGACATTTCAACAAATTATTTCCAAGTCTCATGATAAAGCACAGCGAATATAAATACGTCTTGTTAGAAGCTCATCTATTTCCCACTTTCATCCACACTCAGGCCCTTAAGTCCCCAGACTTACTAGCAGTGTGACATACACCCGGGAAGAAAATGGTTACACAATTTCTTGAATACCTATGTGAACTCAATCACACTTTTTGGTTTTGTTTTTCTAATAATGCATTGGACATGTTTTTAAAAATCACTGTTTCTACAGAACCTTTCATGTTTTTTTGGATTTCTAATGTTATTTAATTTATACAATTTTTATACCACAGTAATTCGTGGTTAGGAATTTTCTTGGCTACTCTGTTGATGAGCAAAAAAGCTATGAAAAAAGACAAACTAGATCCCCTCAATGGATTATTTTCCCACTCCAAACCTCCAATTTGGTTTACTTTACTTTAGGATAACAAGCCATTTTTCTAACTAGGCTTTTTCCTGATCAGAAATTATTAGCTCTCCTAGATTGGCGTTTCTGCCCATTCTAACTGTTTTAGGTTGGCATTTCTAAAAGACTAAGATGTTTTTATGGCAGTGATATATCTCTAGATTTCTGCCACTTACAACATTACCTAAACTGCCTAGTTTTCCACTGCATACTGATATCTCTGGCAAAACTGTCCACATCTTAAGACCTGACATTTTAAATTGTCACACAGATAAATAGCTGTGAAATGTTGACACTCAAGACAATCTGCTACTATTTCATAAATGAAGGAGCAAAATGTTTTTAGACTTGCCAGGGACGTGCATCATTTACAAAATGTATACTTTCCCAGGAATAAAGCTTTTGGAAGAACGCCCTAAGGATCGAGGAGCTTTCTTAGAGGTCTGCTCCGGGGCTGGACGCTGGTGCTGAGCGGATGAGGAAAGGACGAAGTCACAGGCAGACTGAACGCCCACAGGACCAAGCTCCTGAACTTGAGAAGGTGAAACTCCTGGGGAGACCAGGAGAACAGCAGGGCATAGGACATTCTCATTGCTCCTGCCAGCGGAAGCCTGCAGCTGAACGGAGAACAGGAGGAACTAAAACGCCAGTGATGGAGAGGATGGTTGAAAAGCAGCCTCTCGTTTCAGGCTCACGGTCTGCCGGCCCTGAGGAAAGAGCTCTTTGGAAGAAAACTGCTGTAGCCACCTTGATAAGGTTAAGAATGAAAGAAAGAATAAATGAAATCCACCGACCTGATCAAGAGACTTTTAAACTGGAACTGCAGGAGGGAGCTAAAAACACTCAGCTTATGTTATAGAGAGCAGGAAAAAAGGGTCTGATTTATTTAATCCTCAGTGTCGGATTCCACGTCCAGAGCATAGTAATTACTCCACAGATAAGTCCATAGTTGAGGAACTATTTAGTAATGCTCAGGGATGACAAAGAATTCAATAACAGAACTTTGGGCCACCGACCTTAATACTGTGACTTGGAAATTTTACCAAAATACGATCATTATTGTCTCATAAAACAATACCATCTTAAGGCTGGAGAGCATGTAATTCAGCCCTAGTGATACTGATCAGAAAACTAAGGACCAAGAAGGTGTGAACTGTGTGTGAAGCGTGCGTGTCTAGGGGAGGGGCCCTTGCTCAGGCGTCCTGACGTCTCACCCACACAGAACTCGTTCCGGCGTATCACTTGGTCCCCACTCACGAATATAACTGAGACACAGCAGCCTGCGGTTCACGACTGACATACAGTGATATTAAAGCAGACGTGATTCGAAAATCATAGTTCTACCAAAGGAGAGAACAGGTAACAACATTTTCACAGAGCACTTCTGAACGCTCACCCAAGCTACATTCTAGAGACTCAAGCACCTCAGTTCTGTGGGCCCCCAACACATGGTGTCACCATTGAGTAGTGTCACTTGTCCTTGATTTACAGCGACTTGGGCTTCATTCTGAGGTGTTTTAGGAAGATCGTTAATCTCATCCTGTGTGATAACAACAAAAGCAACTGGAAATGGTGATAAGAGACCTATGATTTCCGTTAAAATGAAAGTAGAGGTATTGTCCCCTCAAACTCGAACGTGGAGAGGTGATACTACAGGATGAGCAGCTACACGTCGGAAATGAGTCCAAAGGAAATGAGTGAATCAGGCCACGTGGAAAGTCCTGTGCTTATCTAGCCAATTAATAACCATCTGCACAAAAGGAAAGAAGGCGGTGGGTGGAACGTACAACCTCCTCACCGTGTGACTAAAGGATGGGTTTCAACGTCAGATGCGACGAGCCTAAATCAGAAGGCGGCTGGTCACAGCTGTGCTGACGGCTACAGAGAGGGCGTTTGGAGGTGCACAGCATCAGCCGAGAAGTGAGGCCACGGGTATAAACACAGCCCCCCAAATATCCGCAGAGATCAACGAGCGTTGTGTCAGTATAGATACAACTGACTTGTTTTGGAACAAGAGGGCTGAGAGGGTGTATATCCCCAAGAAGAATCCGCCTCTATTCTAAAACATGCAAGGATATTACTGCTTGGTAGCAATGCATCCAGAGACTCGAGGCGTAAATTCCTCATGATGACCTGGCTATCCACATGGACTTACAGACATGAATCCTGACTAGTGGGCTTCCCCCACTTTAAATAAATGAATAAATGTGTTCCAAGGTTCAACAGCTAAGCAAAAAGAGTGCATGCGAACCAAAGGGCGAAGAATGAGGCAGTGGGGCTGTTTCACAACACACTCTTCTCGCCTTGGAGGGCACCCCTGGTTTGCCTCACTTCTTATGTTGCTGGACGTAGCAGACACCAAGTGGCTATGGGTTGCTGACAGTTCCTTGGGGCACGGTCAAGACCTGGATATGAAAGCATTTGGTATATTCTCCACTGTTAACAAAATCTCAGCTGTATCCTTTGCCTTCTTCGGGGCAGTCAGTGCCTACCTGGTTTGCATCAAGACTCACAGGCATGGTTTCCTTCCTATGCAACAAGCGCTGCTATCACACCCCTCTCATCCCTTCCAGCATCAAAGGTATCATCAACACAGGTCAGAAACAAAAGTGACAGCTAGAAAAGTCGGCCCATGGAAAAGCTGCATGTGGTAAATTTGACAGAAGGAAGACAATCAAGGGGTAGATGGCGTCAAAATGTCAAAACATCCCGCTTGAGGGAACACTGTATCTAGAGACCGTATGCAGAGATACAAGAATAGCAATAAAGCAAAAAAAACTGGACAGGGACAGAGAAATAGTGATACATTATATGTATGTCAGCTCCCCCAGCTAGGGCACAGATATGATCACGTCTGCACGCGGTACACAAAATTAGTACAGAGGCAAGATACAACAACAATCTTGATCTCTTCTGACACTTGCTTTAAATTCATCTTTGCACCAAGTAGTTCACATGTTTTTAATTGATTTTACAGATGAGTTCATCTTTCAAAAATTAGAAAAAACAATGTGCGATGCTTCATTGAACTTAGGTGGGAGCAATGTAGCACTTTGGGAGAAAGTGACCATAAGCACGGTTAAAAATATGATTAAAAAAAGATTTCAGAAAATTCAGAGAGAAAATAGATCATGATACCAGAACTAAAGAGCTTCTGAAACACAGTTCAAAAATGGTTTTACAGTTCTAAAAATTAAATTCTGAGTTTATCCTCACAAATAATTCCAAAGGGAAAAAATGGAAAAGGCATTTATAGGAAACTTTGGCTAGTTAGAGAACTGTTTTTAAAAAGATCAGACTTTAGGAGGGTGGGAGAGAGGGTGATGCAAGAGGGAGGAGATGTGGGAGCATGTGTGTATGTATAACTGATTTAGTTTGTTGTAGAGGGAAAACTAACACACTATTGTAAAACAATTATACTCCAATAAAGATGTTAAACAGAAAAAAAAAAAAAAAAAAAAAAAAAAAGATCAGACTTTAAAAGCTCATAGGCAGGGCTTCCCAGGTGGCGCAGTGGTTGAGAGTCCGCCTGCCGACGCAGGGGACGCGGGTTTGTGCCCCGGTCAGGGAGGATCCCACGTGCCGCGGAGCGGCTGGGCCCGTGAGCCGTGGCCGCTGCGCCTGCGTGTCCGGAGCCTGTGCTCCGCAATGGGAGAGGCCAAAACACTGAGGGGCCCGCGTGCTGCAAAAAAAAAAAAAAAAAGTTCACAGGCAAAACCAAAGAGAGACAGAGATACAGAAAAGAAGATCAGAATATGCCTGGAGTGACACATAAACTGAGGTGGACCAAAAAAAAGTATATATGAATTTATATAAATGTATCATTTACAATTGTAATTTATACTTATATATCAGTATTTCATATAAGTATAATATAGTTATATAAACTTATGTAATTTACATAAGACATATATTTAGCTATGTTCAAAAGACATAAACTGATAGCCCATTGTTTGAGGTGGAGGTAGGATTTTTTTTTTAAATCTCAGATTTGGAAAGTTCTCATTTGAGGACAATGCTAATTGTTAAGAAGTCTCTCCCTTATAGTAAGCAAAATGTACCACTCGCCCTCTGCCACCCCATAGATTTTACGGATTTAAATATCAGAAGGGATGTTGCCTATATCTGAGATCACAAAATCAATGCCTAGTGGCATCTGGCAGTTCATACGAGTGGAAGGACCAGTCACAAAGCAACAACAAACGTTGGGAGTGTGGTGACCTGGAGAACACATCCCCATGGAAAGAAAATTCAAATTTATAAGTTGGATAGTGTGTTAGCCAAACAAAATATCCTCAGATTTCACCCGAGCGCCTCCGGTTTTCTGAGATTTCTGAGATTCACAGAGGTTAAGCGACTTGCCCCAAACCTACAACCAATCAATAAAGAACGTGCAACTGGAGATATTTAACTCCGGAAGCAATTCACTGGCTTACCTGACAACATAACCTGATCCAAAGGCTGAGGGGTCCAAACTGGTTTTCCATTCCAGTGGTTCTACAAAAACATAGTTTGCCTCTTGGGGATGTTTATAGAGAGAACTCTCCACAAACACAATAATTTCCTTCAGTATCGCCTCATTGCGAGGGGTAGTTTCCAGGGCCCTAGCCCCGTGCCCCGCAGCTGTGCACTGCGCGGACCTTGTCAGTGCCGTGCCCATGGGATCCCTCGACGCTCAGCCCCGGGCTCAGCGCGCACACTGCGTCAAGGCAGAGAGAGAGACGATAGCATCCACCTTTCCCCCGGAACATTTCTCATTTTCAAGATTTTAAGCTAGCACTTACCCAACCTGCATTCTGCTTATTGATCTTAGAGGTGGATTTTTAAAATTATTCAGTTGCTCTTCAATTCAATAAAATAGTTAACTTTCCCTGAACCAGCGCTAAGTGAAACTGATGAGGACCTAAGGGTTTTCCAGTATCTGCCTGCCCTGGAGTGAATAACTGATTTCTCATTTTCCTGGGCCTAAGAGAGAGAATTCACATAGCTGGGCAGAAGTTGGAAACAGGAAAGTCCAAGAGCGGAACAAAAAGGATCGGAGGAGGCTGGCATCAGGGCCTTTGGTTTGCAGCTGTGCTGGGGCCAGAGGTGGAGTGAGCGACGCTCTTTGGAGCCGGATCACACGCTGTTTAGAATCATGCTATGAAACTGACTTCTGTTTTTCTTTGTCATCATCATACATCTGCGTCCGTGCAATGATGGCTCATGAAAATGAGCCTGAGAGCTCTGTATGTCCCCCAAGTGCCTTCTGAATTCATAAGAAACAGAATAAAAACATTAAGTGACATAGAACTTTAATTTTTTTCTGAAAATTGGTAAAGTGCGTATTGACCCTATTAATCGAAATATTTGATCAGAGTTCAAATTCCGTACTCCCTGCCCATATATCCTGCCCAGAATATTCTATTGTAATTCATAACTTTCTTAAGAGCAAATCTGAGAACAAATGAGAATCTCTTTAGCCTGTTTAACTAGATTACCAAGAGTCTAGCATTAAAATGTAAAACAGAAATTGAAATAAATTTTACTTTAGCTAAATAGAAATTAGCCTTTAAAAGAAGATATTTGAAAAGATAACATTATCTGTAAACTTAAATAAGAGCCAATCTAATAAATAAGTTCTGATGTTAATACATAATGGACATTTAAGACTTTTTTTTCAGATAATCTATACTTGTTTATTTTCTCATTTGTAATAACACTGATCATTAAAACCTTTCTTCTGGAATATGAGAAGAATGGTTTAAAAAGTTAAATAAAGAATGTAATTAGCATCCCCCTCGACCCATCATTATTACAAAAGCTCAGTATCAATATTCTACAGAAATGATTTGGAGATTTTACTTTCCATCGTGTATTAAATCTTGAAATACAGTAACAGGGACATCTAGATCAGAGGTCCTCAAATGGGCAGTACTGGCTGCTGAGAAGCAGCGGAGAGGCACTGTACAGATGTTTCATTATCAAAATGATAAGAATGGAACATTGTTAGCATTTAGTAATGAGGACCAAGAATGCCAGATGTCCTGCACTGTGCAGGACAGTCCCCCAGAAGGAAGAATTATGCTGCAATCTCCAGCATCTAGTACGTAAACACTTCAGATAATTAATACCTGAGCCTACAACCTATCACTATTTTACAAATAATCATGAAGGATTTTTTCACAGTTTTAATATGCACTGAATTTTCCAGAATTGAAACTATTATATAAATCAAAGGACAGTTGTATATACTTCATTTTACACAGAACTTTACCAAGAGGCCAGCAGTTGGTAAAATCATGTCATTGACTCAAATGTTAGTCACACAATTTAAGTTTCAGTGACACGTCTGTATTTGGAGCTACTGCATACACACTAATTCTATGTAAGGCTGGAGCAACTGATTACTTCATTATATATTCTGAGTATATATATATATATATATATATATATATATACCTGAGCATTTACATGCTGATATTTTATTACAATTATCTTCATTTTATAGTTAGAGCGCCATTGAGATTTTAAACTATGATTTTGATTTCAGAAGAGTAAAGTGTGCATTACAAACTATTTGTTATAAAAAGCAAGTATTGGATCAGGTAAGGTTAAGAACAACATATATATACACATATATATGTACATACATATAGATCTAAAAACGTGCTAGTGAAATAAAATGTATACCAAAAAAGGTACGAATGTGTTGTGTGCAGTAGTTTTAGTATTTCAGTGCTTTGTTTCTACTGCTAGATTCAGAACACAAAACAGGTGCTGATGTTTATGTGTGACACTCCTGAGTTTCCCAGTATTACGAGAATAAGTGCAAATAGATTTATCTCATATGGAAAGGCTCAGGGGGACAGTTCTATTTGTTTTTAATCTTAAGTACAAACTTGTTTTGGTTTATAAAGCTGTACTGTACGCATCATTTCCTTCTTGCACCTTTTAAAAGAAAAATGTGAAACTACATAAGGCTGTGGCAGTCAACATGCCATAGAGTAACTTCCTGGAAGACACTTACAAAGGAGCTACGACAGGCAAAAAGTTCTTTTCATCGTGATACATTTTTCTAGGAATGTGTGTAACATATTTGACTCTATTCAAATTGGTTTTCTGAGTCTAATAAACCAGGAGCCTCAGCAATGGACAGGCTTGATTTAAGAAGGCCTAAGAAAATCTCTGGGGGCCTATGAGCATCCAGAAGGCAAGTACAATATTATTTGAATATTATTCGAAAAATAAAAAGTGGAACAAAATCCCAAAGAAGAGAAGACCATGTATAAAAGATCTTAAAAAAAAAAAAGACTTTGGAGGCCCAAATGACTGAAATTTTAAAAGAAAAAATAGGTAGTCTTGTATGTTTTTTCTTCTTAAGTATGAGAAATTTCTAACGGCCTCTTAATTTACCAAGAGAACCAAAGCTACAGCATTTATTCCACTAATTCCAGTGATGTTGCAAAATGGTCAGTATAACTCGGGTGAAAATTCAAAAACTAACATTTTTTATCAAGACAGGCTGATGGCACGTTTCCACCCAGTGCCAATCCATGAGTTCGTAGGGCCTGAGAAACATGGTTACAATGAACACATGTGCATACACAGTACATATCTTTGAATTAATTGAAGATTTTAAAGTTTAACAATTACAGGGGAAAAAGTTTTAGCGCATGTGTTTGTTGCCATAAACTGAGAATCACTTTACACTCCTGTTCTCTACTCATCCAATGGTTACAACAATTTGTTTTTCTTTTTTAAGGGTCCGTTGCAAGCCTCCAGGATCATTAATAAAATGAAACCCATTTGTGAATAATTTCTGTAACACTTGAGCAAAAGCAAATCCAAATTCTTTATGAGACTACAGGAATAAAAGCGCCCACCCTAAGATCCAGAACCGTGGCTGGTGAAGCGGGTTAGGAGACAGTGCCTACGCTGGCACCCCGAGAACGAGGAAGCTAGGCGGTGAGACCTACAGAAAAATCAGTTTCCGAACTGCCCGGAACCGAGCCTTGAATCGAGGCAAACTCAGCCCGTGTAAAGACACGCGATGACGGCACCAAGCGGCCCCCTGACGGGCGGAACGCGCTGGAGCGGGAGGCCGGCTTCCCAGGCTGAGCGGGGAGGGGAGGCGGGAGGGCGGCAGCGAGCACGGCGCCGGGACGCAGGCAGAGCGGCAAAGGCGGAGGGGGAAGGGACAGGGCACGGGAGACGAGGGTGCGGCCCGGGCGGGCAGGCGCGCCGGGCGCGGCGGCGGAGCGGGAGGCCCGGCCCGGGCAGGAGCAGGGTGTCCGCGGGGAAGCAGGGCGGGACGGGCGCGGGAGAGACACGGGCAGGAGACGCGTCTGGGGCCCGAGGGGAGACGGGGAAGCCGGGGAGAGGGCCAGAAGAGAGGCCCGAGCGCGACTCCCGCTTTTCCACCCACCCACGCGGACGGCGGCAAAGACACCGGCGCCCGCGGGCCGCACTCACCCGCAGCGCCCGGCTCGCCGCCCGCACCGCGCCCCACGCTCCGCCCGCGCACCCGCCGGTTGCTAGGACGCAGGGTAAACAAGGCACCGGGCCGCGCGCACCGCGTCCCGCCCCCAGCCCGCCCGCGCGCCCCCGCCCGCGCCTCCCTGGAAACACGCTCCATCCTCCTCCCCCTCCCCCTCCTCCCCCCTCCTCCATCCCCTCCCCCCCAACCCCCTCCAACTCCCCCTCCTCCATCCCCTCCCTCCCCCTCCCTCCCCCTCCTCCCCCTCCTCCCCCTCCTCCTCCTCCTCCCCCTCCTCCTCCTCCTCCTCCTCAAGGGCGAGTCCCAGCTCAGGCCACCAGGTAGGAAACCTTCACCTTCCCTAAGGCACAGGGAGGTTTTAGCAGAAACTTCACGGGTAGAACCGATAGCAAATGGAAAATGGTCGTTAGAAACACCGTTTTGCTTCCCCACAGGCTTCCAGACAGGAGTCCTATAGCATTCCAGGAGGGCTTCTGTGTACCTGAAAGCTTCACTGGGTTCTCAAAAATAGCACAAGACCTCTCACAGGATATTGGAGGTGCACATTTTTCTCTCCAGAAGGCAAATAAGCTAGAATGTTCGAACACTCGCTGGAAAAGCAGAAACTGCTCTTGGATACTCTAGTTCAGGGAACTGGAATGGAGTGAGAACACTCCAGGTGTTTTTAAATGCCTGTTTTTACGTTTGTGCGTTAACATGACCTTGATCCCACCAGTAGACACTCTACCAACAAGAGACCAACCTTGAAAAGCCAGAGGGGAATGAGGGAGTGGGAAAAAAGAAAATATTTGGGGCTTCCCTGGTGGCGCAGTGGTTGAGAGTCCGCCTGGCGATGCAGGGGACGCGGGTTCGTGCCCCGGTCGGGGAAGATCCCACGTGCCGCGGAGCGGCTGGGCCCGTGAGCCGTGGCCGCTGAGCCTGCACATCCGGAAAAAAAAAAATATTTGGTGGAGAAAAAAGAGAGAGGGAGTGAGTAGTGTACTGTCTTGGGGGTGGAGTGTTTGGGGACAGTGCTGGACAACCCAGGGGGAGAGTGTTTAGGAACTAGAACTGGATGGCTTTTCCTGAAAGCCAGGGAGGCAGGCGTGTGAGGATGTTAGGCGTCACATGTCAGGGTGGTAGGCTGTCCCTGCTCAAAAACAGCCTTTCTGCAGACACATCAAGAAACAAGATCGATTTGACCTTTGTTGGGGGTTTTCTTCTCTTGTTGAGAATGTGAAAGTTGTTAGGAGTGGGATCATTTTGCCCGAAGGGGACTCTACCTCCAGAGAAGCCTAGAGTTGCCAACAGGAGAAGGAAGATCCCAAGCCGACAGGTGTAAAGGGCCCATTCAAAAAAAAAAAAAAAAAAAAGTAGGGAGATTACCCTCGAAGACAGTCACAGCATCCTAGCTGTAGAGTTGACGCACGCCACAAACTGGTGAAGGTCAGCCAGCTGGGGAGGGTCCACCTTTCAGAGGCGTTTGGAGTGGTCCTGGAAGCAGGGCAACTTCTTTGGGTACTTTATTTCACTTGTGCATTTTAATCAGCTGTATAATATGAGAGGGCGTTTACTGGGCCCTATGTAGAAACTGGCCAGAGATCTACAAAGTTCTGGACAATTGACGTTGGTTTGCAAAGGAGGGAAAAGCCAGCACCATCCAAGATCTGAGCATTTGTGTCCTCATGTGCCAAATTCATGCCAAGGGGCAGAATCTCCCATTGCTTAATCTGATTGCAAAATTGGAATTTACTGGAATTTATTAACCTTGAGATTTTCCAAGAAAGAAAGCTTCTAATAATATTTAAATTTGTAGAATTCCCAGCTGGCTTCTTCCAGTTTTTTCTTGCCATGTGGAAGCACTGACGTGGCTGTCCCTCAGCGCTCAGTTTAACTGACCACTTCTCAGAGTGCTGACCACCCCACCGAAAGAAGCCCCCCAGGAGGACTTAACTAGTCTTTGTCTCTTTGCCTGTCCCCTCCCACTGCAGTGAACACCATGAAATAGGGACCTTTTCTGTCTTCTTCAAGTCTGTACCCCTAAGAGCTAGAAGGGAGACTGACCCGCGAAAGGAGCGTAGTTGATGAATCATCTGCTCAGAGATGGCGTGCTACCTGACGTTCTTTGTGGAGCCAGGCGCCGGAAAGGTGAGGCCCACATTTCCCTGGACACAACTGATGAGCCACTTTGATGGTTCTGAGTGGCTGTGTTAGGGAAAGAGCCTTCAGCACAGAGAGCATCCAGCCGTTGGCCGAGGCAGAGGCCTCTCCCTGCGCTGCCTGCAGCTAGAACATGACCCAGTTCTGTCCAGTGGGGCTTTAGAGAAGGTCTGCCACGGGCAGCTGAGACAGGCTTGGACATGTTTGACTCCCCCCCCCACCAGCTTCTGCCAACTGAATGTGCTCCCTGCGAGACCAGCCCCCCTGGCTCAGCGCCCCCGCGCACAGCAGAGGAGGAACGGATGCTGCGGCAGTATTTGCTCCAGTTGCCGAACGACAGAAGCATATGTCTCACAGCGCTAGAAGCTAGAAGTCCAAAATCAAGGTGTCAGCAGTGTCTGTTCCTTCTGAGGCTGTGAGGGAAGGATCTGTTCCAGGCCTCTCTTGGCTTGTGATGGCCATCTTCATGGTCATGGGATGTCCTCCCCATATACCTGTCTCTGTGCATAAATGTCCCCCTTTTCTAAAGACAACTGTCATATTGGACTAGGGCCTATCCTCATTAGCTCATTTTAATTTGCATGACCTCTGTAAGACCCTCTCTCCTCCAAGGCTGCATTCTGAGGAACTGGGACTTCGACATAGGATGGGAGTGGGGGACACAATTGCAAACATGACATTCTGTAAATGGGGGGCTCAGTGGGTTTCAGGGGCCCATTCATCGATGTTAGAGTGAGGCCCAGGGGTGTGAGGCAGCCAACAGGAGCATTTACAGGCCATAACCAGGAGAAGGTGACAGGCAAGGTTGGTCTGCGTGTCCAATACCTCAATCGGGAAAGGACTGACCGTGGAACATCATTAATCAGGAAAGTACCATCACTATATTGTGCAGTCATGGAGTTAAGTCTCATTACGGGACAAGATTGCCTCTTAACGGAATTTTTCAGGAGATTTCAACAGAATTCTGATGATAGGAAAATTTGCACGAGGTCTGGCCAAATTCCCCAGGTCCAACCTTTCCTTACAGATCGAGACAAACAATCAAAGAAGTCCAGCCTCAGCGGCCTTCTCAGTGATATACTATGGACCAAGACCACGGTCAGAAACGAAATGGCTCTTTCTTTTTAGAGTCTAACTTCCTAGATATTTATGTGTTTGGTAAGTGCTTTTTTGGATACCGGTATGTGCTAGGCAGTCTGTGGGCAGAACTGGATTTTCCAATTCAAGTACTGGCAAAAAAAAGAGCCCATTACACTCTCTTGAAAATCCCTGGACCAGAAGGAAGGCCAGCGGCGGGGAGGACAGGAGCGCAGAGAGAGAGAAGAGGATGGTGAGGTGGGCAGGAGCGCAGAAGGTTGGGCCTTGAAGCCATGACAAAGAGTCCGATTTTATTCCAGAAGCAAGTGAAAGTTATTGGAGGATTTTAAGGAGGGCGTGGCATGATCTGACTCGTGTTGCTAAGAAGCTATCCTGGCTATTAAGGTGCAAGAGTAGAAGCGGAGAGACTATTACTAAGCCACTGTTGGTCAGGTCCCTAAGGAAACAGAGTCCAAGATGGAGAGATGCCTGTGAGACAAGTGCTGGGCACTCTTCCCGGGGGCGTGAAGGCAGCAGGACTGCGCCAGAGGAAGGCTGAATTGCAGTCCAGTTACCACTACCCCAGGGAGAGCTCTGGGTCTGGAGGGCCCTACAGAGTTTTCCCATATCGAGGAGAGGGCTCTTGTGGGGGGGGCTTTATATCTCGTTATCTTTATATCTTTCTCCACCCACAGCTAAATTTGTATTTAGTTGATAACCTCCATTACACACTAAGTTAATCTTTCTTTCTTCCAGTGTTACTGACAGGTAATTGACATGCAGCACTGTGTAAGTTTAAGGCGTACCGCGTCGTGAGCTTACATACATCGTGAAGTGATTGTCAAAGCTATCACAGTAAGTCCATTGTCACAATAAGTTTAGTGAACATTCATGATCTCATATAGATTCAAAATTGTAAAAATAGGGCTTCCCTGGTGGCGCAGTGGTTGAGAGTCCGCCTGCCGATGCAGGGGACGCGGGTTCGTGCCCCGGTCCGGGAGGATCCCACGTGCCGCGGAGCGGCTGGGCCCGTGAGCCGTGGCCGCTGAGCCTGCGCGTCCGGAGCCTGTGCTCCGCAACGGGAGAGGCCACAGCAGTGAGAGGCCCGCGTACCGCAAAAAAAAAAAAAAAAAAAAAAAGTAAAAATAGAGAAAAATCAATGCCCTTCCCACTGCATTTTGCTCCATCCCAAAATAACCTTCTTCCTTCTGACTACATTCTTGGGAACCTACAGTTCAGACATTTACTTTCTGCTGAGGTCTTATAGCTGCCATCCCACCTCCTCCAACCCCCAGTGTATTTTTCACCCACAGCCAAAATCTGGCCCATGGAAAGCACTCACACATTATTTGCTCAACAAACTCTAGAGCACAGGTCAGTCCTATCACAATAGATGCTTTCCTCCACTTTGCTGCCAGAGCCACTCTACTCTGCCTGTCTCTCACCCCCAGGCTCGCCAGTCATCTCCCCTCCTCGCAACTGCACGGGATAAAGGACACATATTAAGCTCTCTGAGTAGTCTCCTTAAAGTCCTTCTTCTTCCTTCCTTCTGAAATGAGGTTGGGGGGCAGGTGAGTACAAAAAAGGTGGCTAGCACAGCTCTCTCCAAAAAGCTCTTCCCTGGAAATCCACTCATTTCCCTTCTATAACTTCAATATGGGTGAGTCAGGAAATTGACTTTCCAGTTATAACCTTTACAATTTTACATCTCAGCCTAGTGCCTTACTCTGGAATAAATTGTCTACTGTATCTTGAATCCCAATGTCTTGAATTAGTGAAACAATTTTAACATATTATTTCTTAGGTATATGTACAAATTGTGGATGATTTCAGAGCAAATCAATAATATACATTGCCTCAGAAAGTGAATGGATGGGGAAGAATTATTAGTGTTTTTATTTATATACCTCCTTATCTCCTGATGTGTTACAATGAGCCTGTGTTCCTATAGTAAATGATTAGGACTGTGTAAGAAACAACAGACATAGAACATATGAGTAATTTATATATATACAGATTGTTCAAAATTAGGCCATATATCAAATATCAAAGGTCATTTCATATGCATTAATCAAAATGATTTTGATTCTAAAGTAAAAGTGGTGTAGGATTGCCTTAAACATTTTGACTTGAAGGAAACACAAGTGTTTTCTCGGATCTTTATCTCATATATACATGTAGTGCAATTGATTGGCCTTTTGATTGGAAAATTTGAGTGAGAAGATAATCAAAATGACAGAATCTCAAACTGAATTTGGGGAGGACTAAAGCAGGCATGTTGTGTGCTTCATTTCTGTATAAATGAAAAAATAAACCCATAGAGGTACATTCTCTTATCAGTTTGAGCCACACCTATAGAAATGATAAAAAACTGGCCTACAGGGTTAATTAAACCTGTATGCTATGTCACTAAAATGACAGTGCGGAAAGAGAATGGGACGGAAGATGAAATGGGTGAAACATGTCCACAAAATGGGGGTAATAGAAAACAGAAGGGTTGAAATGGCTTAGCTGAGAGGAGAAAGCTGAAACCTAAAAGCTTGAAGGGATCAAAGCCAATAAAAATAAAACATTTGCAGAAAAATAGACCCTGGAAAGACTCAGAACTTGGAGGCATCTCTAAAGGTGAAGAGTAGACTGAAAACAGGAAAAGAGCTTGAAAGCTTGTTCAAGGAGGAGCTGGACTTATAAACCTTCTCCCCGCCAGAGAGGTTTATCACTCAGGGCGCCAGGGGCAGCTGAAAACCCTGTACGGAAATCATGGAACTAAGTAAATCTGGGCTCCCGGAACGCCGACCAGCCCCGCCGCCCCCGCTCCTGGACCCTTCCTCGCGCTGGCTACCTAACTTCCATCTTCAGGCAGAAGATCTGACACTGACCAGCATGAATGCAAAGATCCACAGGTGCTGACATTTGAGAGTTCTTCCAGTCAAACAGACAGCTGTTGGAAGAGGGGACGTGTATGGGCAGCATGGGCAGGAGTGGTGGCAACAGAATTATACCCTCTATTTCCAGAGTAAAGAGTCAACAGTAATCTCTCAAAATAAAAACCAAGCCGTAGCAGCTTAAGCATGTCATTCAGAAGTTTGGAAATGTTGAGCAATGCCAAAGACAAGGAAGAGTCTTGCCCATCACCGTGATTTTTAAGAAAAGAAGAAGAAAAAAAAACAGGATCCAATCAACTTCTCAAGAAAACCCAGGGCCAACCACCTTGTGGAAAGGCTGTGCTCCATCATCCAGGCCTGGCTAATCATACACAGACTTAAGAGACCCAGTCCTGATGAACTCAGACGTTGGAGAGGGCAAAGCTTCTGTGACAAGTAGCTAGTGCTGCAAGAATGATGCAAGACACAGAGCCCCAAGCTCAGTGGTACGCATGGATCTGTACTCACAGAGCTTCAGGTCAGTTGCAGTTCTTGTAGCTTGGCTCACTTAGGCGAGCCCTGAGTAAGTGCTCTGCTTCTGGGCTTGGTTCCAGGCCTTGTTCCGGAACTCGGGCTCAGGGGCAGTGGCTACCTGTGGGATGTACTTGTTGTGGTGAGTCACTTTCATGGACATCCCAAGCCTCTGATTGCATCATGTCAACTGACGTCCCATGGATCCAAAAAGTCCCATGGCCAAGCGCAAAGCCAAAGGTTGGGAGCTATTATTTGCCCACCATGAAATCATGGCAAGGGTGTGGATAATCCGACACCACTTCAACAGAATGAAGAAATCCCTGGAACTAATAGTCTACGAAAGCACCCTTCTTCATGTATCGTTCATCAAGTGGGTTCTAATTGTGGTCTTCACTCCCAGTGCATTATCATGGCGGTTCTGTCACCTTATCATATTCTCTCTCCTCTAGCAGGAATATCTAAGGTTGTCTGCAAATAATTTAAACACATTGTGATCATAAGTTAAAAAAAAAAGAATGCCTAGGATGAAGTGTTGTGATTCACTTCTTTTTTTTTTTTTTTTTTTTTTTTGGCTGTATGTGGGCCTCTCACTGTTGTGGCCTCTCCCGTTGCGGAGCACAGGCTCCGGACGCGCAGGCTCAGCGGCCATGGCTCACGGGCCCAGCCGCTCCGCGGCACGTGGGATCTTCCCAGACCGGGGCACGAACCTGCATCCCCTGCATCGGCAGGCGGACTCTCAACCACTGCGCCACCAGGGAAGCCCTACTTCTTTATTTTTATGCAATTATTCTGAGTGTTTAAAAAATCTTTTTATAAATTATTTTATTCATTCTCTCTTTTTTGTTCTAAATGCTCTCTTTTATCTAAGTAAGAAAACAGAATACCATTAAAAAATGTTTAACCCCATTTTATGTCAAGTAGCACTTGGTCCCTGTTCTGGATTTTTTAAAAAGTAGAAACTCAGGGCAAATACACTGGAATGCAGGGAAAGTTATTTGATATAGAAAATGTGTAGTCTAGCCAAGAAGTGATTACTCCAGAAATCCTCATGGAGAATAAAGGATTTAATGTGAGACTTGATATTTTGGAAAAACAAACTGAGGATTAATAATATCCGGGTGATGTCTCCCAAAAACACCAAAGGAAACAGTGAAGACGTCTTAAAAGAATGGCTTCCAGATGCCTAGTAAATCATGTGTCTCTACCAAATGAGAACATGGCTTAAGGAGGATATTACTTATTTTGAGAAAAGAAGCATTGTTTGGGTGACTAGTCGTCTTTTGCCCTTCAACTCTGTAATATTATTAAAGATATAGAAGCCAAAAGCATTATCCTTTTTGAATAATGGAATGATGGATACCATTATTTGCGATGAAAATTAGTTCTACCATTCAGTGTGATTTTTGTAAGAAAATAAATAAATTAGGGTTTTACGGTGAGATGATTTGTCTTCTTTGGTGACTGGAGTATATCTCGGAGTCTTGTAAAGTGGAAGAAGGATGATTGTAAAAAGGTAGGATGAGAAAACCGGGCTGAGGCTTAGTGCATAGGAACGTTTTTAGATACATAAATTTCAGAAACAATTTGGAACCTGGAAACTGATTTCCTATAAAGCACCTACACCCACAGACCCTTTGGCAAGAGTTCACGTGTTCCCAGTTTGGAAACCACTCACTCGGTTCACCGATGGGGCGCCTCGTGCCCCATATTCCTGTGCCCTTTGCGGTCTTAGGTCACACCCTCCGATGAGCTCCAGTGTGGATTTGCACCAATCACAATGTGCCAGAACTTATTAGCTTTCAGAGTTGGGGTCCTGAAGGGCACTGAGGTCGCTGGCCTTGGTTTTCCATATTGAAACCTTCCTTTGCCTTTCTCAGTGATTCATATTCTCATCCCTGTAATATTACCTGGCAAGTGTTTGGGCTTGAGCCATTCTGCTCTGGGTTTTGTCACTGGATTAGAAAACAATAGCAGCAGGAACAAAACTAGTCTCTAGGGATCGCAAACAGATTGTAATCAGGTATCACAGAATAGAAATTAGAATGTGTGCATCCTCTCTGAGAGATACTGCATTTACTCAATTAAATTTCCTATAGAGGACTTGAAGCACAAATGGGCCATTTTGCAATTTCCATGAACTTTAAGTTCTTAAGGTAAAAAAAGAAGTCTAAATGAACCTAATTAATCTTCTGTTTCCTTCCTAACTGGCAAATCAGCCGTAAGAGGCAGAAGCACAGATTAATAAACCATATGCAATATATTGCCAGCTGTCGTTTGAGGAAACTATTTTTTCTTCTATCTTATTGATTACCTAAGTGTTATAGTAACATCACAGGAGCTCTTTGGGATTAGGAAAGCCATGATGATTTTTCTCCCTCCCTCCTTTGCAAAATTGTCTACTGCCTTAGTTTCTGTAAACTCACTCTGTATTAGTTAAGATTAGGTTCTGGTGTGAGAAACAGACTCCCAAAACAGTGGCTTACGGAGGACGGAAGTTTCTTACCACAAGAGTCTGCAGCAGTGGTTCAACAGATGCCAGCGACCTCAATAGATGCCAAGTCCTAAGGAACCCAGGCCTCTCCTCCCCTGGGCAGGACCCACGTTTCCACGGTCTGCTCCATCTCCAGACATCAGGACCACATTCCTGCCAACAGGAGGGAGGAAAGCATGAAAAGGGGCAAAGGTCGTGTACTGGCTTCCTTTAAAGGAAACTGCCATACCTCAATTCTGCTTATATTTCAATGGCCAAAATTAATCAAATGGAACATTTTTGCTTTTTACATTTTGAAGCTATCGTAATAGGTACATAGAAATTTAAATTTTTTTTTGGCTGCGCTGCACCAAGTGGCATGTGGGATCCTAGTTCCTTGACCAGGGATAGAACCTGCACCCCCTGCACTAGAAGCACAGAGTATTAACTGCTGAACCACCAGGGAAGTCTCTTGTTTTTTCTAAGGATCCGACCCTTTTATCATTATAAGGTTAACCTGTTTTTCTCTAGTAATGATTTTTGCCTGAAAGTATATTTTTTTCTGATTTTAATAGAGGTACACCAACTTTCTGTTTGGTGTTTTCCTGGGGTATCTTTTCCATCCTTTTACTTTCAACTTTTCTGGAAACTAACATTTTAGATATGTTCATTATAACAGAATATAGCTAATTTAAAAAAAATACATCTGACAATCTTTGGGATTGACATGTACACACTGCTATATTTATTTATTTATTTATTTTATTATTATTTTTTTTCTTGTAGTACGCGGGCCTCTCACCGTTGTGGCCTCTCCCGTTGCGGAGCACAGGCTCCAGACACGCAGGCTCAGCGGCCACGGCTCACGGGCCCAGCCGCTCCGCGGCACGTGGGATCTTCCCGGACCGGGGCGCGAACCCGTGTCCCCTGCATCGGCAGGCGGACTCTCAACCACTGCGCCACCGGGGAAGCCCCACACTGCTATATTTAAAATAGACAACCACCAAGGATGTACTGTAGAGCACGCAGACCCCTACTCAGTAATCTGTAACAACCTAAACGGGAAAGGAATTTGAAAAAGAATAGATACATGTCTATGTATAACTGAATCACTCCGCTGTACACCTGAAACTAACACAACATTGTTAATCAACTATACTCCAATGTAAAATAAAAAATTTTTTAATAAAGTAAAAAAATAAAAATATAGTCTGACAACCTTTGCATTTGATGAAGGCATTTAATTTATTTACATTATGTGAAATCTTATTTTGTGCTTTCCATTTGTCCCATCTTCTCTATGATTCTTTTTCTCTCCTCTGTTTCCTTCTATTCGAATGGATTAATTTTTTTTCTAACTCCGTTTTACCTACTATTATTTGGAAGTTGTGCACTCTGATACTGTTCCCCAAAAATAACAGGCATCATCAACTTACCAAAGTCTCAAGTTAAGCAGCGTCTTTGTCCACCTGCTGAGCCCTCATCTCTGTCAGAGTTGTGTCCCTTCTGGGATAACATGCTGTTCTGCTCACGCGTTTAAATTCTTTTCGCCCCTTAAAACTTTGATGTTGCTGCTTTATACAGTCATCATTTCATATTGTTTGTTTCTGTGCATATGTTTACCAATTTCTCTGCTTTCCATTTCTTTTAAAAATAGAATCATTGAGGTATGATTGACATACAATAAACTGTACATATTAAAAGTGTACAGTTTGAAAAGTTTCAACATATGTGAAACAATCACTACAGCCAGGAGAATGAATATATCGTCTCCTCCAAAATGTTTCTCAGGCCCCTTTTAATCCTTCACTCCTACCTCTTTATTTTATTGTTGTCGGTGGTATTTCAGGCAGGAGCCTAAATCCAAATCCTATTACTGTGCCATAGCTATTAGTGAACATCTCTCTCCATTTGTGTTTGTATCTCAGACTTCGGGTTGTTTTTAAAAATATATTTATTTATTTATTGGGCTGTGCCGGATCTTTGCTGCGGCATGCGGCATCTGGTTTTAGTTGTGGCATGTGAACTCTTAGTTGCAGCAGGTGGGATCTAGTTCCCTGAGCAGGGATCGAACCTGGGCCCCCTGCATTGGGAGCTCAGCGTCTTACCCACTGAACCACAAGGGAAGTCCCTGTATCTCAGACTTTGAATATGAGATCACTTTCCTTCTCTCTCTTTTACACTCTTTAGATTTTTCCTTAGTGAAGGTCTACTAATGGGAAATATCCCTCAGTTTTTGATGGCCTGAGAATATCATCAGTTTGGCTTCATGCAGAAAAGATACATTTTTCTAAGAATAGAGGTCTAGGTTAAAAATAGTTTTCCCTTTGTACATTGAATATATCACTTCACAGTCTCCTGGCTTCCTTTTTGCCATCAAGAAAGCAGCTGTCTGTATGTTACTCCTTTGAAGATAGTACAACTCCTTTAAAGATCTTCTCTTTTCTTTGGTGCTCTACACTTTCACTATGATTTTTCTAGTTGTGGGTTTCCTTCGTATTTATCTGCCTGATTCTCTCTGTGCCATTGAGTCTGACAGAAGATACTTTTCAACAGTTCTGGAAAATTCTCAGCCATTTTATTCTCACATAATACCTCTGTTCCCCTTCTTTCTTTTTTTCCTGAAACTCCGATTAGGCACATATGTACTCTATGCACAAATTTTTTTAACCTATTTTTCCATATATTGCATGTCATTTCTGTGCAACCTTCTGGATAATTTCCTCATGACTGTTTGTCTTTGAGATCACTCTCTCCTCAGCTGTGTCTAATCTACTGTTAAGCCCATCCATTGAGGGTTTATTTTGTTCATTTCATTTATTAGGTTTTTCATTTCCAGGTGCTTTATTTGGTTCTTGCTCAAATTTGGTCATTTTATATAGTTTATTCTCTGTACAGATTTTCAAACTTTTATTTCTTTATACATGCTAAACATAATTATTTTATATTCTTATAATAACAATATCTGAAGTCTTGTTTTCTTGCTGCTTCACAATCATGGTACCTTGTTTCCCTGTGTGTTGAATGGTTTTTTGCTGTGAGCTGCTCATTTCCCTTGGAAATTTGTTTTTCAAGGAATTCTTTGGGAACTGGGAAAAAAAGCTTCAACCAGAGATTGACCTTTGCTTCTGCCAGATACCTAGGGTACTATATGTTTAAGACTACTTTAAACTACTGGTATCATCTTATACATTTGATCTGTAATTTTTCATTTAACAGTGTATCATGAAATGTCCATCATTCTAGACAAATTCACCTACTCACTATTTTTAATGTCATATAGCATTCTATAATAAGGCTATATTATAATTTATTTAATCCTTCAACTGTTGACTTTTAAGTAGATATCACGGAAAATGTGTATCTTTATGTACATAGCTTTACATGCTTGCATAATCATCTCTAACTTTATATATATGTTTATCCTCTAATCATATATGTTCACTTATTATTCAATAATATATATTGAATGTATTCATTTCAAGTATATATATGTATATACATTCATTCCAGGAAGTTGGAAAGCTATGGCAAAGAAAATGTGCGCTTTAAAAATGTTTCATACATACTACACATGACCTTCCAGAAAGATTCTATCAATTTACAGCCCACCAATATATACCCAGGCCCCGGACAACACTAGATGTTATCAATCTTTAAATTTTGCTGATCTGATGAGAGAATATTACTGTTTTAATCTGCTGATATCTTACTACTAATGAGGCTGAACATATGTGCTTACTTCTATTGACCATTTGCTTTTCTCTTCTGTACGATTGCTGTTCATTTACTTTGCCCATTTTTATAATTTTTTCTGAGTCATTTTCTTATTTGTAGATAGTCTTGAACCTTACAAATTTTAACATCTTTCTTTTCAACATATGATCCAGGAATAACTTTTACAATGTAAATATGAGCTAGTATAAATTAGAATTGAAATGTTTTCATAATAGATACTGTTCTTGGGGCAAAGATATGCAGTGAATAATTGTTGTAAACAGTGTACGTGGTTATAGTCCCCTCCATCCGTTCTTTGGTATTCTCAAATTTTACACCATGAATATTATAGTGCTCTTTGTGACTACTTTTAGAATTTGTATTTTTTAATTTCCTGTTTCTGGTCATTACCTAAAGTGAGTGCTTTAGTTGAAGTGAGTGGGTATTTGAATTGAGGCAAAAGAGCCTACCAGTGAGTAGTGATTGTATATTTTATTGTTGAGAAAATTTAACCTGATTGCCTCCTCAATCTTTTAAAAAAGTGCTGGAGATTCATGTACTAATAGTCATACTTAGGGAGCTATTTCTAGTCAGGTTTCTAATGCTTTACTAGAGATATACTTATTGTCAGAGACCCTAATTTTTTTTTTAACTTTAAGTGTTTAGCATGTAACTAATTTTCACCAGATGGTTCCATCTTCATTATTTATCTAAAGCAGTAATATTTATATTTAACAACTATTGTTGGAGAGAGATTATAGCATTGTTGGAATTTGAAGTTTTACTAATGCATATTTTACTGTTTTGGAAAATGTCTACTATTTCTAATGACTGTTCAAATCTCTGTTTCTTATGAAACTCATACTTGGCTTCTTCAGTTAATTCTTTTGGGCTATGAATTTTTTGCAAAGTTACTGGGAAAGCCATTTTCTGACAATTATAAAACATTGACTGCAGCTACTGATAATTTTTATAGGTTTCTATGATGTGAGAGAAATTTGACTTCGCATATTGAAATAAACTGAAAATTATAGAAAGTTTTTTATTCTTCCATAGGAATGCTTTCTTTAATGATAGAAGACATACCATATGAAATGATATAACATCAAAGATGTTTTTAAACTGCTTTGAATTCATAGTTTATATAGTGCATTTAAACCAGGAGCATTTAGGACTTCACCAACTCAAACTGGATAAGTATTTAGAGGAGGAGTGTGTAAATTTTCTTAAAAATAAAATATGTTAAGAAATAAAATTGGTTAAGAATCATCTGGGCTTAGAAATTATATTTTTCAGAATTTTCCCAAGCAACTTACTGATAAACATGCTGAACAAATATATAAATTCATCTGATTCAGGACTGATCCAAAAGTTAAAAAGATGACAAAGTCTTAGCAAATTTTGTATTTCACTGACTATCTGATTTAAACAGTTTAAACATTCTTTGGCATTTAAATAAAGTTAAGTATTCTTTCTTATTTATTATTTTCAGAACATATAGTTTAAGATTACAAAAGTTTAAAATATATATTTTAAAACTCATATCCATTTGATCATTCAAAATTAATAAAAGGAGACAGGGTGGTAGGGGAGGATGATACTGAATTGCTGTCCATGCTTCAGTATGAAAATGTCCTGAAAGAATAAATGACTGCACATAATTGGCTTTCTCAAAATAAGTTACTGACTAATAAGAACTATAAACCTTGGACTTCCTCAGTTCAATGAAAGCATATTTAACTGCTGTGTTGTAAGACATGTTGGTCCTTATAATTGCTATAATCAGACTATTTGGAACCTGATGCATCCAAGTCAAAATTACCTACCTAAATTATCAAGCAACTTCTGGAATTCTTTGGATTTAGGGGTAGTGTATCAGCCAGGGCCAGAAGAGATCAAAATCAAAAGGGAGCCAACAAAGCAAACAGAAGAAGAATTCAGAAATTCTGGTGTAGGAATCAGGTCAAATCAAAAGTAGGGGGGCTTCCCTGGTGGTGCAGTGGTTGAGAGTCCACCTGCCGATGCAGGGGACATGGGTTCGTGCCCCGGTCTGGGAAGATACCACATGCCGCGGAGCGGCTAGGCCCGTGAGCCATAGCTGCTGAGCCTGCCTGTCCGGAGCCTGTGCTCCACAACTGGAGAGGCCACAACAGTGAGAGGCCCATGTACCAAAAAAAAAAAAAAAAAAAAAAAGAAGGAACTTGGGCCTCTGGAATTACACCAGTACATCCAAGATTACAGGGAAGGTGAGTAGGCAGAATTCAATGGGTTACACTTTTACCCTAGCCCACTATCAGAGAGATACTAGATACTATCACAGAAAGAAGAGAGAAGAGGGCCTTACCTTGTAATCTGCCCCAAGGTGAAATCTTCAGCTACCCTAAGGAGTCTTGAAAATATGTCCTAGTCTTAGTAAAACTGGAAAGCTAGCTTGTATAACTGACCCTAAACTTCATAACAATAAATGTGTCAGTCACATTAAGTATTGTGTTTGGCATACATAACTATTTACTATTATTTACATATCATGAAGACAATCATATACTTTTCTTTTAAAAATCTTTTCATGGTCTATGCTAAATATTTATTAGAAGCAATTTCTATGACTGTTTACAAACTAAATACCATAATTTGTGTAGTACTTGGCAATGTGTAAGCAAAGAATCTTGTCAATTCTACATTTTGCTTTATAAAAATATTTAATTAACCTAGCTCTGTACTTAAATCAGTACATGCAAAGTTCAACAAGGCATGAAAATCAATAAGTAAAACTACATTTTGGGAAAACACTACCTTGGGGAGAAAATATTGTAGTCTTCCATTTTCAAGCTGGCATATATAACCAATTGAATTAACTTGCAATTGTCTATTAAAAATTAATTCAATCTGACCTAGAACCAAAATACTAACAAAATCCTTACATCTGCAAAAGCTGAAGGAGTAGATGTTTCAGTCAATACCATTTTCTATATTTAAAATCAGAAAGTGACATCAACAGCCCTCAACAACTTACTTATTGTCATATTTTTGGTCTCCAAACACATCCGTTTAACATGTGCACTGAACTTTCAGCCCTGAGAATAGAATCCCAAACATTCACTACATACATATGTCTATAATTACTTCTGACTACAACAAAACTTTCAAATGAAAGTGAAAAATAAGAATGTAAAAGGTTTGTTTCTCCATTGCTGTTTTGTTTATAAGTACACACACACACATTAAATTCACAGAACGGGATACAAAAAGTATATGTAAACTATGATTGCAACTGTGTAAAAAATGCATATGAAAAAAAAAGGGAGGCCAGGAATCCACTCAAATCGTAATGGTGGTTACGCTAGGGTTACAGAGCCACGGTGTTTTGCTTGCCTTTGTCTTGACTTTCCAAATGCTCTGCAATGTGGTGATACTACTGTAATTCAAAACTCCCTTGTCTGCTTTATCGAACATCCCGAAAGACTTGACTCAAAAAAACACGTAGTGATCAATGTGCAGTGTTTGGGCAATTTGGTAGGAAAGGAAAAGAGACGTTCACCGCTCATCCCACTTTGGAATTTGAAAGTCCCTTTGAATGCTCTTCTCCAGAATCCCTTCTGTGCCTCAGTACCAGGAAGGCTCTTCTTCCGTCCTTCCCTCTTCACCGCGCCCCTTCCCTGCCACCTCACTGCTCGGCCTTTGGTCTCCAGAATGCCACGACTTCCCTGTCAAGTTTCTTTCTCTTGAAACTATCTAGGAAGGTTCAACTATGCCTTACCTTCTGCATCTACATTTGCTTATCAAACCCATCCTGTCAAGGTGCTCAGGAAACAAAAGGATTTTGCAGTCAACCAGGAACCCCCCTCACTATGGGTGTAAACTGGCCTGATTTTTCCAAGAAGAGAATACAACAGTCTCTCTGAAAATGCAAAATATATGTACCTTTTGGCCTAAAATCCCACAGTTAGAAATCATCTTATAGAATCAGTCAAGAAAGTTCACCGATGGAAAATGTACATGGACATTTACTGCAACAGCGTTTGTCATAGCAAAAAACTGGAAATATCTGGAGTATCCACTGATATGGCACTGGTTTAAACAAATACAGTATATCCATGGGAAGGACTATTACACGGCTATTTTAAAAGAGTGAATGAGATCACACTAATCTAGAAAGCTCTCAAAATATATAGTTTTTTTCTTTTAAGTCAAGATATTAGATAAGTGTTTTTCAGAGGGTAAAGTGCAAGCTATCTACTAAACCAAAGACCCTAAAAAGAAAAAAAACAAGACTATGGAGGAGGACAGTTGGCCCAGCAATGAAGTCTCTTGGCCTTTAGCAGCATACGGGCTGAAGAGAGGGGAGCAAGGCTTGAGAGGGCTTGCCAACCTTTCCAGCCCAAGTGCTGTGGCCACGCGATCTTCTTTTGGGAGATGGCGTTCGTGGAAAAAGTGGCTGATGCGACCACCACAGCAGGTAATCACAGAAGCCAGCAGAGCCCACCTCCACAGCTGCCCACAGGTTGTCCTGCTATGACCCACACGGAGCAGTACCTTGGCCAGGACGGGGGCAGGCTGAGACCTGCCACACGGGAGTGTCTGGTGAACTCGGCCACACTGTGCACTTTTCACTGCTTTGGCTGCATGTATTCCTGTTTCTTGGGGAGAAGCCAGATGGACCTGATTTTTCTGGCAAGTTACCATCACATATGACCTATGTTCTTTAGTTTCTTTCATGATGTCCCTTTGAGATGCTGAAACATCAACCCTATACTTTAACAAATAGCACCTGGACGTTCTCATCTCGTTTCTTTGTGAAACAATCACAAAACACTTTAGTAAAAAAGATTTATGACAACTCTTCTATTGTTTTCCATTTTATATGTCTGCTAAATTCCATATTTTAAACATAGAGAAAGCCACTGGTGGAATTGCAATGTCTAGAAACGTTAACTTCTCCGTAAAAATAAGGCCACTCGAATCTTGTTAAACTGATATTGTATTCATTGTGCCTTTTAATGCCCACGTTCATTCCAAAGGACTTATAAAATGAAATCATCAAAAAGTTCCCAGCTGCACAAGTCTTTTGAAACTTTTCTGTTGTAATAGAGTCTGCGTTACACATTACAAAACCATGCAAGGGGGCTTAAAGATAGTTTAACAAAAAGACTAGAAAGGGAGACTCTCCAGGTGGCTTTTTAAGTGTGGAACATAATAAAACAGTGTTTGGAAAGTATTATGCCAAGATGTAATAACTAGAAAACAAGAAAGTCCATTTATAAGCTGAAGTGTAACTTTCAGTCATAAACAGAAGAAATGTTGAGAATGCAAGGGGGAAAAATCATGAGCACTTAATAAATGTGTAACAAATAGACTAAAAGCCTTCAGATGTAGAAGAGCAAATATGACAGCATATTCTGGACCCATCCTTCAGAACCTCCGGCCTAAGGCTTTGAGTTATATACTGTATCAGTCAGGACCTCCTCAAGGAAGAGAAATCACTTGAGTATTTAAAACAGAGAGCCTGATGCAGGGAACCGGTTACCCAGGGGAAGGCAGAGCTGAAACGCCCAACAGCAGACAGGGAGACGCCCCAAGGTTAACCCTAGCAGGAAGCCACCACCATCCCCGGGCAAGAGTGGGGACGCAAAGGGCACGGGTAAGCGGAGGGGAGCTGGACGCGGCCCACCATTGCATCAGATGTTCCCAGGGACAGAAGGAAGCAGGAGAGATCTGGCTTCTGCCTCCTTCCTCCCCGACCTCCTGCCAGTGTTTGTGCTGCGTCCCAGCTGGGGAACTAGCTCACAGGGTTCATCTGTCCCGCAGTGCAGGGGAGCAGATAGATCCCAGGGCAAACGGGGCCAGGACCAGCACAAATGCTGTCTGCGTTAGCAGATGCACACCCTTCCTCCTTTATGTTCAGGGGAGAACTTCCCACGGGGAGGGATGTGCATGGCTCTAGGACGACCAGGGACTCTATCCTGCTGCGCGACACTTTGCTCAAAGCAAGTAGATTCACCCCTGACTGCTCCTTGTGTCTTGACAGTGTTTCTCTGCTGCATTACTTAAAGTAATATTTCAGTTTGGCTGTACATGTTTTTTAAAGGGCTCATTTGGCTTGTATTCTGGGTGTCCTGCTGTAATTCATCCACTGACCTTTGGGCAGAGCACACTTTACAACCACTCCAGAGGAAGGTTAAGTGGAAGCCCAGCTGAGCAGCTGTCCATAACACCAACCAATGAGAGACGCTAAGAGATCAATGGGGCATTAAAACATCGCTGGAAATGTCACTAGCTGGGGGGAGAAAAAAACCCAAAAAACAAACCAAAAAAGGCCTTGCATTTCCCCAAATTCCTTCAAAGGAGATAGAACACACTTTATCTGGTAGAACGCTTGAAACCACTTTCAGACACTGCCTCGTCCATGACCTCAGCCAAAAACTGCTCTTGGGAACAAACCGAAAACTAAATCCCAACAGTAAGGGAAATCCGTTGACTCATATGTTTAAAAAAAAGACGAGTCAAGGTGACCTTCAGGCGAGTCTGGATCTGCAGCCCAGTGACATCCCCAGACCCATGCCTTCCTCACCATTGGCTCATGGCTGTGGAAGGACTGCCAGTGGGCTGTCTGCGAGGAGAGAGAAGACCTCTTCCCTTGACACAAGACCTTCAGGCCACCAACAATTACTGGCCAGGCTTGGGCTTCTTGGGAAGTACAGTTTCCTTAAAAATTTACTGTTTCCTTCCCATTCATCTGGTCGCTACTGCATAACTTAAGGTGCTTGAAATGGACACGGGGGTGGGAGGGGTCAGGACTAAGCTTACTCATATTTCTGAGAAGTTCCTGCCTTCCTGCTTTCTCTGGCACCACCTCAGCTTGTGAAGGGGAATTAGCTCTTCCAGCTTTGAGAGGCTCCAAATGTTTGGGCCCCCCAGACACCATAGACAGCCAGTTCCCTAGAAAAGTATCTCTTAGCAAAGCCAGACCGTGGAAACCTCTTAACCATTGTGGTAAGGACTGCTTATCGGTCAATTTAAATTCAGAAGGAAACATAAAAGGATACAAATAGATTATAAACATTTTATTTTATTCATCCATTCATCAGTAGTTTGGTATGAAGCCAAGGCTTTTTCTTCAAGTGTGGGTCTTTTCTCATATTAAACTTTAGACGTAATGCATCGAAGCATAAGATTTACAGTTTCTTTTATTCTGTTTTCTTTTAATGTGGAGTGAGAATTTAAAGGAATTTGTGAAGTAGAGGAGAGAAAAATCCTTTTAAATTTTTACAATTTCCCCCAATTTTTACAGTTTGGGAGCAATTTTTAAGCAGTTGACTTTTATCAAGTCTTTCCAAAGCATTTAATCTAGTTTTCCTAGGAAAAAAAAAAAAAACCCTCTACCATCATACTCATAGTTCATTGGTTTCTGTAATTCTTTATTACTTACTAAATTATTATGTTACAATAAACATAACTGGCATAAATAAATTTAGGAAAAGACACAAGTAAGTTGGGTGGCCATAAAACTCAGCTGGTGGGAACAGGTGTGCTTGGTGGGTTAAGGGCAACACCTATACCCACGAACATTCTGAGGACATTCTGGGTGAATCCAACTGGATCCTTTTTATGTGTTGTTGGATTCGGTTCACTAATATTTTGTTGAGGATGTTTGCATCTATATGCGTCATAGGAGCATCTCAATACATAAGGCAAATGCTAACAGCCATAAAAGGGGAAATCAACAGTAACACAATCACAGTAGGGGACTTTAACACCCCACTTTCACCAATGGACAGATCATCTAAGATGAAAATAAATAAGGAAACACAAGCTTTAAATGATACATTACACAAGATGGACTTAATTGATATTTATAGGACATTCCATCCAAAAACAAGAGAATACACATTTTTCTCAAGTGCTCATGGAACATTTTCCAAGATAGATCATATCTTGGGTCACAAATCAAGCCTTGGTAAATTTAAGAAAATGGAAATCGTATCAAGTATCTTTTCCGACCACAATGCTATGAGACTAGATATCAACTACAGGAAAAGATCTGTAAAAAATACAAACACATGGAGGCTAAACAATACACTACTTAATAACGAAGTGATCACTGAAGAAATCAAAGAGGAAATCAAAAATAACCTAGAAACAAATGACAATGGAGACATGATGACCCAAAACCTATGGGATGCAGCAAAAGCACTTCTAAGAGAGAAGTTTATAGCTATACAAGCCTAACTTAAGAAACAAGAAACATCTCAAATAAACAACTTAACCTTATACCTAAAGCAATTAGAGAAAGGAGAACATGAAAACCTCAAAGTTAGCAGAAGGAAAGAAATCATAAAGATGAGATCAGAAATAAATGAAAAAGAAATGCAGGAAACAATAGCAAAGATCAATAAAACTAAAAGCTGGTTCTTTGAGAAGATAAACAAAATTGATAAACCATTAGCCACACTCATCAAGAAAAAAAGGGAGAAGACTCAAATCAGTAGAATTAAAATGAAAAAGGAGAACTAACAACTGACACTGAAGAAATAAAAAGGATCATGAGAGATTACTACAAGCAACTATATGCCAATAAAATGGACGACCTGGAGAAAATGGACAAATTCTTAGAAATGCACAAACTTCCGAGACTGAACCAGGAAGAAATAGAAAATATGAACAGACCAATCACAAGCACTGAAATTGAAACTGTGATTAAAAATCTTCCAACAAACAAAAGCCCAGGACCAGATGGCTTCACAGCCTAATTCTATCAAACATTTAGAGAAGAGCTAACACCTATCCTTCTCAAACTCTTCCAAAAGATAGCAGAGGGAGGAACACTCCCAAACTCATTCTATGAGGTCACCATCACCCTGATAACAAAACCAGACAAAGACCTCACAAAGAACAAAAACTACAGGCCAATATAACTGATGAACATAGATGCAAAAATCCTCAACAGAATACTAGCAAACAGAATCCAACAGCACATTAAAAGGATGATCAAGTGGGGTTTATTCCAGGAATGCAAGGATTCTTCAATATATGCAAATCAGTCAACTTGATATACCATATCAACAAACTAAAGGAGAAAAACCATATGATCATCTCAATAGATGCAGAGAAAGCTTTTGACAAAATTCAACACCCATTTATGATAAAAACCCTGCAGAAAGTAGGCATAGAGGGAACTTTCCTCAACATAATAAAGGCCGTATATGACAAACCCACAGCCAGCATCGTTCTCAATGGTGAAAAAGTGAAACTATTTGCACTAAGATCAGGAACAAGACAAGGTTGCCCACTCTCACCACTCTTATTCAACATAGTTTTGGAAGTTCTTGCCACAGCAATCAGAGAAGAAAGAGAAATAAAAGGAATCCAAATCAGAAAAGAAGAAGTAAAACTGTCACTGTTTACAGATGACATGATACTATACATAGAGAATCCTAAGGATGCTACCCGAAAACTACTAGAGCTAATCTATGAATTTGGTAAAGTAGCAGGATAAAAAATTAATGCACAGAAATCTCTGGCATTCTTATACACTAATGATGAAAAATCTGAGAGTGAAATTAAAAAACACTCCCATTTACCATTGCAACAAAAAGAATAAAATATCTAGGAATAAACCTACCTAAGGAGACAAAAGACCTGTATGCAGAAAATTATAAGACACTGATGAAAGAAATTAAAGATGATACAAATAGATGGAGAAATATACCATGTTCTTGGATTGGAAGAATCAACACTGTGAAACTGACTATACTACCCAAAGCAATCTACGGATTCAATGCAATCCCTATCAAACTACCACTGGTATTTTTTACAGAACTAGAACAAAAATTTTCACAATTTTTATGGAAACACAAAAGACCCCGAATAGCCAAAGCAATCTTGAGAACGAAAAATGGAGCTGGAGGAATCAGGCTCCCTGACTTCAGACTATACTACAAAGCTACAGTAATCAAGACAGTATGGAACTGGCACAAAAACAGAAATATAGATCAATGGAACAGGATAGAAAGCCCAGAGATAAACCCCCACACATATGGTCACCTTATCTTTGATAAAGGAGGCAAGAATATACAGTGGAGAAAAGACAGCCCCTTCAATAAGTGGTGCTGGACAGCTACATGTAAAAGTATGAAATTAGAACACTCCCTAACACCATACACAAAAATAAACTCAAAATGGCTTAAAGACCTACATGTAAGGCCAGACACTATCAAACTCTTAGAAGAAAACATAGGCAGAACACTCTATGACATAAATCACAGGAAGATCCTTTTTGACCCACCTCCCAGAGAAATGGAAATAAAAACAAAAATAAACAAATGGGACTTAATGAAATTTAAAAGCTTTTGCACAGCAAAGGAAACCATAAACAAGACCAAAAGACAACCCTCAGAATGGGAGAAAATATTTGCAAATGAAGCAAATGACAAAGGATTAATATCCAAAATTTATAAGCAACTCATGCAGCTCAATAACAAAAAAACAAACAACCCAATCCAAAAATGGGCAGAAGAACTAAACAGACATTTCTCCAAAGAAGATATACAGATTGTCAACAAACACATGAAAGAATGCTCCACATCATTAGTCATTAGAGAAATGCAAATCAAAACTACAATGAGATATCATCTCACACCGGTCAGAACAGCCATCATCAAAAACTCTAGAAACAATAAATGTTGGAGAGGGTGTGGAGAAAAGGGAACACTCTTGCACTGCTGGTGGGAATGTAAATTGATACAGCCACTACGGAGAACAGTATGGAGGTTCCTTAAAAAACTACAAATAGAACTACCATACGACCCCGCGATCCCACTACTGGGCATATACCCTGAGAAAACCATAATTCAAAAAGAGTCATGTACCAAAATGTTCATTGCAGCTCTATTTACAATAGCCAGGACATGGAAGCAACCTAAGCGTCCATCGACAGATGAATGGATAAAGACGATGTGGCACATATATACAATGGAATATTACTCATCCATGAAAAGAAATGAAACTGAGTTATTTGTAATGAGGTGGATAGACCTGGAGTCTGTCATACAGAGTGAAGTAAGTCAGAAGGAGAAAAACAAATACCGTATGCTAACACATATATATGGAATCTAAGAAAAAAGAAGTCACGAAGAGACTAGGGGTAGGATGGGAATAAAACACAGACCTACTAGAGCATGGACTTGAGGATATGGGGAGGGGGAAGAGTAAGCTGTGACGAAGTGAGAGAGTGGCATGGATGTATATACACTACCAAATGTAAAATAGATACTAGTGGGAAGCGGCTGCATAGCACAGGGAGATCAGCTCGGTGCTTTGTGACCACCTAGAGGGGTGGGATAGGGAGGGTGGGGGGGAGGGAGACGCAAGAAGGAAGAGATATGGGAACATATGTGTATGTATAACTGATTCACTTTGTTGTAAAGCAGAAACTAAAACACCATTGTAAAACAGTTATACTCCAGTAAAGATGTTAAAAAAGAATACCCTCCAGGTCCAACTACTACACAGTCTTGATTACTGTAGCAATAAAGTAAGTTTTGAAATCAGGTAGAATAAGCCCTCATACTTTATACTTCTTTTTCAAAAAAATAGTTAAAGTTCCTTGACCTTCCATATAAATTTTGCAATAATTTTGTCTATAGCTACCAAAAAATCTTGCTGGGATTTTGAGAGGAATTGCATTAAACCTGCATATCAATTTGAGGATAACTAACATCTTTACTATGCTGAGTCTTGCAATCCATGAACAAAGCATGTTTCTCCATTTATTTAGGTCATCTTTGATTTCTTTCATCAGTATTGTGTAGTTTTTGGCATACAAGTCCTGCACTTGTTTTGATAGATTTACACCTAACTACCTAATATTTTCAGTGATTATAACAGCATTGGAGTTTTAATTTTAGTGTTCATATGTTCATTGCTAGTATATAGAAATGATATTTCATCTTTCTTTTGTAACCTGTGACTTTGTTAAATTCTTAGTTGTTCTAGTTCTTTTGTAGAATCTTTGGGATTTTCTATGTAGACAGTCATTTCATCTGCAAATAGGGACAGATACATGTCTTCCTTTTTTATCTCTATATCTTTTATTTCCTTTTCTTGCCTTATTACACTGAATAGAATTGCCAGCACTATGTTGTACAAGAGTTGTCAGAGCAGATATCCTTGTCTTGTTCCAGGTCTTAAAAGGAAAGCATTCAGTGTTTTGTCATTAAATGTGATGTTAACTATATATTTTTTGTACATATTCTTTATCAAATCGAGGATGTACCCCTCTCTTCCTATTTGTCTGAGATATTTTTCTTTTTTATCATGAATGAGTGGGGAATTTTATCAAATACTCTTTCTGTATTAGTTGATATAATCATATGATTTTTCTAAGTTAGCCTTTTAACGTACTGGTACATTGATTGATTTTTGAGATTCAAACAACCTTGTATCCCTGAAGTAAACCCAACTTGGTTATGTGTATATGCTTTTTAGGTATTGCTGAATTCTAAATGCTAATACTTTGTTAAAGATTTTTGTGATTATGTTTATGAGAGATATTGGTCTGTAGTTTGTTTTTTTTTTAATTATCTTTATCTGGTTTTGGTGTCAAGGTAATAATAGCTTAATAAAATGAATTGACAGATAATCCTCCCTCTTCTGTTTCTTCAATGGCATTGTGTAGAATTGGTGTTAATGTTTTACATCCTTTTTCAGTGAAATGATCTGAATCTGGAGATTTCTTTCTTGGGAGTTTAAATTTTTTTTTTCTTTTTTTTTTGTGGTATGTGGGCCTCTCACTGCCGTGGCCTCTCCCGTTGCAGAGCACATGTTCCGGACGCACAGGCTCAGCAGCCATGGCTCACGGGCCCATCGGCTTTGCAGCATGTGGGATCCTCCTGGACTGGGGCATGAACCCGTGTCCCCTGCATTGGCAGGCGGACTCGCAACCACTGCGCCACCAGGGAAGCCTGGGAGTTTTAAATTTTTGAGTTCTGTTCTCTTGATAGTTATAAGGGATACTCTATTTCATAATTGATGAGTTGCATTTTTGTTTTTCAAAGAATTGGTTCATTTTATTTAGCTTATCAAATTTGTGTATATTGAGTTATTCATAGTTTTCTTTTATTACCCTTTTGATGTCTGCAGGGCCTGTAATGATGACTCCCTATTTTATTCCTTATGTTGGTAACTTGGGTCTTGACTCTTCTTATCTTTATCAGTCTTGTTAGAGACTTGTCAATTTCATTGATCCTTTCAAAGAACCAGTGCTTTGTTTCATTGATTTTCCCTTTGTCCCAATTTAGTTTCAACTGCCAGAAGTAAGTTTTCCAATTATGAAAAAAAGGAAGATTTTGAAAGGTTTATGTGTGTTTAATACTGTTACTTTCCTCATAAAGTAAAACAGTGGATTTATAATTCTCACCAAAAATCTCTTTCTTTTGAAATGGTTTGATGTCATTTGGCTATCAGACCAGATAAGTTTGCATTTTAAAGTTTTTATGTGAATCATAATAGTGTATTGTATAGTGCAGGTACTTAAATTCTAGTGTATGTAAATAGGTATTATCTCAATGTTTCTTTAAGACACATATGCAAAGGGCCCAGCTAAAACTCACTGAATCATCATTTGCATTTTCATGAGCACCTCGGGTGATGCTGATGCATGCAGATAGCCCCTGGAACACACTTTGAGGGATGTTACTCTACAGGGTAAATGTCTCCTCTTGAAGAAAAACATTCTGAAAACATAGGCAATTGAAGCAGTTACCTAATTGAATAACCTGTTTTTAAAATATGCATTCAAATATTTTTGTCTTTATTCCTTTCCAGTTTTCCTACTGTAGACCTAGATACATGGTATTTAACCTAGGGGTGGTGCAGTTTGTGTAGCAAAAACAGGAAACATCTAACTCAAGACATACCCCTTGACTGCAACATCTTTGGCACTGACCCTATAGAATGGGTCTAGCTTTCTTTTTTTTTTTGCGGTATGTGGGCCTCTCACTGTTGTGGTCTCTCTCGTTGCGGAGCACAGGCTCCGGACGCGCAGGCCTAGCGGCCATGGCTCACGGGCTCAGTTGCTCCGCCGCATGTGGGATCTTCCCGGACCAGGGCACGAACCCGTGTCTCCTACATCGGCAGGCGGATTCTCAACCACTGCGCCACCAGGGAAGCTCGGTCTAGCTTTCTTAAAGGATCACCCTTAGCTTATTTATTTTGGCAATCTTAGGTGTATTTTATCTGTATTATTGTGGTAGCCAGGTAAAAACGCCATAACTCAAGGTTTCACATGACTATAGAAATAGCAATAAAATGGAAACAAACAACTGACTTCCTCCCAAATAGTATTTTATTTAACCTAAGCTCACCTCTTTGGTGCTGCAGCTATGTAATTGGATCATTTTATAAAAGGGTTAATAATTCAAACTTTTGGACAGAAGTCCAGAAAATTATCACTCTGTTTCCTTCCCTTAGACATTGAGTAACACTAGAGTTCATATGTTTGGGGAGAGTCATTTTAGAAAAGGCAGGATGATTGCTAAACAGTCAATTATTAGGTAATAACTCACAGAAAAAAATTTGTGGGGTTTGGCTTTTGCTTTGAATTATCTTAATTGTCTTGCTCGTTCTGCTGGATGTGATGGATTCATGTCTTATTGATTCTGACCCCTGTAGACTATCTCCATCCCCACCACAGAGGCCAATCCACTTTCCTTTCCCTCCTGGACTACATCCAAAGGCTCCACCCTCTATTCTTGACCCCTTCCAGTCAGTCCCCCACAAGACTTTTAGAGTGGAGTTTTTAACAAGGTAAATGGAATCATGTCATTCTTTTGTCTGAACCCCTTCGGAGGCTTTCCTCCTCGTGGACCACACGTTCCTGCAGGATCTGCTTCTGGACTCCTCTCTAGCCTCAGCTCTACCCCACTTCCCTCTGCCTCATGACACTGAGTCACTATGCCTCCTTCACCCCCTGAATTCTATGACCCATCCAAGCCCTTCCCTACCTCAGGGCCTTTGTGCACGCTGTTCCCTCGGGCTGGAAGCCTCTTCCCACCATTGTTACCCGGCTAAATCAGGGCTCCTCTCTTAGATCTGTGCTTAAATGCCACATCCTTAGAGACAGCCTCCAAACTGAAATTATGTTTCTCCCACATTTCTCCTCATTGCTTATTTTCTTTCAAGACTTATCGCAATCTGTAAATACAAATGCATGTGTTTGCTAATACCTGCCTTCCTGACTACTCTATTCTGAGAGAAAAGATTATGGTTATGTTGTTCATTACTATATCCCAGTACCTACCATAGCACCTGGCCCTGAAAGAATAAAAGTAAAGATTTTTAATTACCCAGTGTATTAGCTATCTCCTGCTGTGTAATAGATTAATGAACCAACTAAGACATCTGTTTAAAACAACAAATACTTCTTATCTCATAGCATTGATGGCCAAGAATTTAGAATGGCTTATCTGGGTGGCTCTGATTCAGGGTCTCTCATGAAGCTGTACTCAAGGTGTCAGCCAAGGCTGTAGCATCTCAGGACTAGAGTGGGACTGGAGGATCTGTTCCGAGAGGGCTCACTAACTAATTTTCCTGTGGGTTATTAAGACTATTGGTAAGAGGTTTCAGTTACATACTACAGGCTACTCCATAGGGCTGCTTGAGTGCTCACATAGTGTGGCAGCTGGCTTCCCCCAGAGAGATGATCCAAGAGAGAAAGAGATTAAGGAGGGGTAGCCCATTCTAAGTCCTAACTTCAGCTAACACATAATGTTGCTCTTACTATATCCTATTTGCTAAAAGCAAGTACAGGTCACACTTAAAGGGAGAGGAAATTGACTCCATCTTTGGAAGGGAGGAGTATCAAAGAATTAGAGGACACATTTGGAAACCACCACAGTTCTTCTGGCCACAAATTGCTTATATTGCCTCCACATGCAAAATACACAAAACTTCTCCTCTTATCTCTCTGAGAGTCTCATTCATCTAAATTATTGGATTAAAATCCAGAATGTTGGCTTCAAAATTAGGTCCAGGTTTGAAGAGACTCCTTGGGCATAGTCCCTTAAGTATAGCTCCTTTAATACCATTCAAACTGAAGACCTATGAATTGAAGAGACAAGATAACTACTTCTCCCACAGCCAACCTGCAATGGTGCGATGGGCCCGGCATAACCACTATAATACAATCCTGTTTAAAAGCGGTGAAAATGGAATGTGCAGAGAAGCCCTTGATCCATGGCAATTCTGAAATCCAGCTTGGCATAAGCTGCTGTTCTTTCCTCTTCCTCTTCTTCTTCTTCCTTTTTTTTTTTTCTTTTCTTCATTGATTTTCTTCAGTTTTTTTCTGTTTCCAGTTTTATTGATTCCTGCTTTAAACTTTATTATTGCCTTCCTTGTACTTGTTTGGGGTCTATTTTGCTCTTCTTTTGAAAGTGCTTGAAGTTGAACCTTATATTATTGATTAGAGGCTTTTCCTTTTTTTGAATGTATGCATTAAGTGATAAATATCCCTCTTGCACTGCTTCAGTTGTGTCCCACACATTTTATTATGTTGTATTTTCATTTTCATTCAGTTCAGTGTATTTTATTTATTTCCCTTGAGACTTCCTGGGTTTTTTAAATTAATTTTTACTGGAGTATAGTTAATTTACAATGTTGTGTTAGTTTCAGATGTGCAGCAAAGTGAATCAGTTATACATATACATATATCCACTCTTTTTTTAGATTACATTTCCATATAAGTCATTACAGACTATTGAGTTCCCTGTGCTATACAGTAGGTCCTTATTAGTTATCTATTTTATATATAGTAGTGTGTATATGTTGATCCCAATCTCCCAATTCATCCCATCCCCCCTTTCCCCCTTGGTAAGCATAAGTTTGTTTTCTACATCTGTGACTCTATTTCTGTTTTGTAAATAGGTTCATTTGTACCATTTTTTAGGTTCCACATATAAGCGATATTATACGATATTTGTCTTTCTCTCTCTGACTTATTTCACTCAGTATGACAATCTCTAGGTCCATTCATGCTGCTGCAAATGGCATTATTTCATTCTTTTTATGGCTGACTAATATTCCATTGCATATATGTACCACATCTTCTCTATCCATTCGTCTGTCAATGGACATTTACGTGGCTCCCATGTCTTGGCTATTGTAAATAGTACTGCAATGAACATTGGGGTACATGTATCTTTTCGAATTATGGTTTTCTCAGGATTATGCCCAGGACTGGGATTGCTGGATCATATGGTAGCTCTAGTTTTAGTTTTTAAAGGAACCTCCATACTGTTCTCCATAGTGGCTGTACCAATTTACATTCCCACCAACAGTGTAGGAAGGTTTCCTTTTCTTCACATCCTCTTCAGCATTTATTGTTTGTAGATTTTTTGATGATGGCCATTCTGACCGGTGTGAGGTGATACCTCATAGTGGTGTTGATTTGAATTTCTCTAATAGTTAGCAATGTTAAGCATCTTTTCATGTGCCAGTTGGCTGTCTGTATGTCTTTTTTGGAGAAACGTCTATTTAGGTTTTCCACCCATTTTTTGATTGGGTTGTTTGTTTTTTTGATATTGAGCTCCATGAGTGTTTGTATATTTTGGAGATTAGTCCCTCGTCAGTTGCTTCGTTTGCAAATATTTTCTCCCATTCTGAGGGTTGTCTTTTCGTCTTGTTTATGGTTTCCTTTGCTGTGCAAAAGATTTTAAGTTTCATTAGGCCCCATTTGTTTATTTTTGTTTTTATTTTAATTACTCTAGCAGGTAGATCAAAACAGATCTTGCTGTGATTTATGTCTGACAGGGTTCTGTCTATATTTTCCTCTAGTGTTTTATATTATCTGGTCTTACATTTAGGTCTTTAATCCATTTTGAGTTTATTTTTGTGTATGGTGCTAGAGAATGTTCTAATTTCACTCTTTTACATGTAGCTGTCCAGTTTGAGACTTGCTGTTTGATCCATAGTTTATTTAGAAGTGTATCATTTAATTTCAAGTTTTCAAAGATGTTCCTTTTATCTTTTTGTCATTGATTTCTAGTTTGATTCCATTGGAGTTAGAGAATATATTCTTATGATTTCAATTTGTTTAAATTTGCTGGGGATGTCCCTGGTGGTCCAGTGTTTAAGAATTTGCCTTCCAATGCAGGGGGTGCAGGTTTGATCCCTGGTCAGGGAGCTAAGGTCCCACATGCCTTGTGGCCAAAAATCCCAAACACAGAAAAACAGAAGCAATATTATAACAAATTCAATGAAGATTTTTTAAAATTTGTTGAGGTTTCTTTGATAGCTCAGGATGTAAGCTCTCTTGGCATATGTTGCATGGGTGCTTAAGAAGAGTGAGTACTCTGACATTGTTGGGTGGAGTGCTCTATAAATATGGATTACATGTTGTTGGTTGGTAGTGTTTTCAGTTCTATAATTTGTGTTCTAGTTGTTCTATCAGTTGTTGAGAGAGGGATTTTGAAGTCTCCACTTATAACTGTGGAGTTGTCTAGTTCTTTCACCTGTTTTATTTTCACATAACTGGAATCCTATTTTTTGGTTCAGGTAAATTTTGGATTACTAGCTCTTTGTGGATAGATCCTTTTATCATTATATAATGTCCTCTTTTGTCCCTGGTAATTTGCTTTGCCCTGAAGTCTATTTTATCTGTTATTAATTAAGACATGTTGCTGGAGTTTAATTAATATTTGTATGATGTATCTTTTTCCATTCTTTCATTTTTACTCTGCCTATATCATTATACTGAAATGAGGTTTTGTTGACAGCATATAGTTAAGTCATACCTTTTTCAGTTCTTTCTGCTAATCTCTGTCTTTTAATTGGTATATTTAGATCATTTCCATTTAATGTAATTATTGATATGTTAGAGCTTATGTCTGCAATTTTATTTTTTGTTTTTCATTTCACTGTTTTCTTTTTCTGTGAGTTATTTGAACATGTTTTAGAATTCCATTTTGATTTATCTCTACAGTCTTTTAGGGATCTGTTTGTATAGTTTTTTAGTCAGTTTCTCTATGTAATACTTTGTATATATATAACTTATCACAGTCTATTGGTGCGATCAGTTTATTAGTTTAAGTGAAGTTTAGAAATATTTACCTTCCTTTACATCCCTTTACCTTTAACATGTTTAATTTTCTTGAGTATTTTGGTATATTCCTTTAGAATCACATCAGAGAATGTCATAATTTTTGTTGAGCCCATCAACTGAGCTTTCTATTTTGGTTATTGTATTTTTCATTTCTCATATTTCCATTTGATTCCTCCTTATATTTCCTATCACTTTTCTGAGACCTTCTATTTCCTTCCTGTGGCTTTGTATTTTTTCATTATTTACAGAATATTTGTGTTTGCTGTTGTAGCATTTTTATCATGACTGCTTTAAAACCTCTGATAACAATTCTAACATCTCTTTCATCTTGGTGTTGTCACCCATTAATTATCTTTTTCTATTAAGTTTGAGGCCTTCCTGGTTCTTGGTATGACGAATAATTTTTTAACTAAAACTTGGATATTTCATATGATGTCATGAGATTCAGGATCTCCTTTAACCTTCTTTTTTAGTTGGCTTTCTCTGATACCACTCTGGCAGGGGATGGAGATGGTACTGTGTCATTACTGTCAGGTGTAGGTAAAAGTTCAGATTCCCCACTTGGTCTCCGTTGGTCCCCAAGGAAGTATTGCTGGATTGAGGAACTTCTGGCTCCTACATGGTCTCCACTGACTACTGTGGGGGTGGCCTTGCTATCACTGGGCAATGGTGAAATTCCTGACTCTTTACTAGGCCTCCTCTGACACCACCCAAGCAAATATGGGGAGGGTGCCTTGTTACTTCCCAGTAGGCATGGAAGTCCAGGCTTCCCACCTGATCCCCACTGAAACCACCTGGGCTTCATTACCGGCTGGTGGGAATGAAAGTCTTGGATCCCTATTTGGTCTTTTCTGATATCACCCCAGGAGTTGGGGCACTTCATTATAGCCTCATAAGGGTAGAAGATGAGGCCTCCCCACTTGGACTATGTTGTTGTTGGTAGGGTTGGGGCCATAGTTTTTTCTAGGGTGTTTGGCTGAAGTAGAGCAGTTATTTCTAAAATCTCTCTGTCTTGCTAGGTGTCCCCTATCCTGTTTTTTTGGCAAAGGAGAGCAGGTTTTAGTTGAGGATTTTTTCTTGTCTTTACCAATCAGTGTTTCTGGGCTGCCAGCTTCTTCAGATCAAGTCTGGGATATATGAGGCAAGAGAAAAACAAGGGCTCTCACCACTGTGTCATTCCTCAGGTCCTGAGGTCCTCTGCCAGTCTGCCTTCTTCCATCCAACTTTCAGAGTCTTCTAATATATATTTTATAAGTCATGCCCATGGTTTTTAGTTGTACTTAGAGGGAAGAATGGGAAAAAGTACATCTATTCCATGTTCTAAGAAACATAAGTCTCCACAATTTTCATATAAATGAGATAAGAGAAAAAAAGAGTGACAAACAAAACTACGTTTATACTGCCTTTTATATTTACCTATATAGTTGTCCTTATCAGTTCTTCTATTTCTTCATGTGGATTGAATTATTGTTTAGTATCCTTTCATTTCAGCCTGAAGGACTCCCTTCAAGCTTTCATGTAGGGCAGGTCTACTAGTGAAAAATTCACTCCTGTCATGTTTATCTGGGAATACCTTAATTTCTTTTTTGTTTTGTAAGGATAGTCTTACTGAATATAGGATTCTTGGTTGACATGCTTTTTCTGTCAGTACTTTGACTATTTCATCCTGCTGTCTCTGGCCTCCATGGTCTCTGATGAGAAGTCAGCTGTCAATCTTAGTGAGAATTTCCATCTACACAATAAGTCCTTTGTCTCTTCCAGTTTTCAAGTTTCTTTGTCTTTGACAGTTTGACTAAGATGTGTCTAGGTGTGGATATCTGAGTTAATTCTACTTAGAGTTTATAGAGCTTCTTGGATGTGCAGTTAATGATTTTCATCAGATTTGGAACTTCTCAATATTCTTTCTGCCCCTTTTTCTTTCTCCATTCCTTCTAAGTCTCCCATTGTACATGTTTTGGCATGCTTGATGGGGTCCCAAATGATTCTGAATCTCTTTACTTTTCTTCATTCTTTTTTTCTGTCTGTTCCTCAGATTGAACCTCAACTGGCCTTCAAGTTTGCCGATTCCTTCTTCTGACAGCTCAAATCTTCTGTTGACATCCTCTCATGAACTTTCCACTCATGAACTTTTCACTTCAGTTACTGTACTTTTTGGTACTCTGTAAATTTCTATTTTTTCTTTTTTAATAATTTCTATCTCCTTATTAGTTATTTTTTATAATTTTATAATTTCCATCTCTTTATTTGTGTTCTCTATTTGGTGAGACATTGTTCTTATACTTTCCTTTAGTTCTTTAGATGTAGTTTTCTTTAGTTCTCTGAACATATTTGTAATAATTTTCTTTAAAAAATAAATTTATTTATTTATTTTTGTCTGCATTGGGTCTTTGTTGCTGCCTGTGGGCTTTCTCTAGTTGTGGTGAGCAGGGGCTGCTCTTTGTTGTGGTACACGGGCTTCTCATTGCAGTGGCTTCTCTTGTTGAGGAGCACAGGCTCTAGGCACGTGGGCTTCAGTAGTTGTGGCATGTGGGCTCTAGAACGCAGGCTCAGTAGTTGTGGCACATGGGCTCAGTTGCTCCACCGCATGTGGGATCTTCCTGGACCAGGGCTCGAACCCATGTCCCCTGAATTGGCAGATGGATTCTTAACCACTGCCCCACCAGGGAAGCCCTGTAATAGTTTATTTAAATTCTTTGGTAGGTACAACGTCTGGGCTTCATCAAGGACAGTTTCTACTGATTGCTTCCTGTGTGTTGGTAGTGGGGAAGAGCATATTTTCCTATTGTAATTTTATGTTGTTAGAAACTGGACATTTAAAATGATATCATGTGGTAACTCTGGAAATAATATTCCCCCCTGCCAAGGTTGGTTGTTGTTGCTATTGTCACTGCCTATTTATTTAGTGATTTTCCTGAACTAATTCTGTAAAAATTTCTATTCTTTCTAGTGTATAACAAAACAAGTCTCTATTCAGTTAGCTTAATGGTCAGCTAATGATTGAACAGAGATTTCCTTAAATGCCTTGGACCAATAATTCTCCATTCTTTGCCAAGGAATCTGTGTGTAGGGGTATGCCTGCAAGGCTCTGACATGCAGGCTTTAACTATGGCTTAGGCTTCACTTCCCAATTGTGCAGTGCCTCAAGGTCAGCCAGAGGTTAGAAATTAGGTCTCATCTTCTCAGGTCTTTCCTATGCATGTGCACAGCCCTGCACATGAGCATGTTCTTCTAAAATTCCAGCAATATCAGAGATTTTCAAAGTCCCCTCTGAACATCTCATTTCCCAAATTTTCCTTTTGAATTTTCTGGTAGCCTCTTACTAGCCCCAAATTGTATTGCGGTTTCAGGCAGGAGCAGTGTTAAACACTGCCACTAATTGTTTTCTACAAATGCCCTGATGATAGGGCTGTTTAGATTGAGTAAGCTCTGAATTGGGTTAAAGAAAAGTCCCAAGAATATAGCTTTTGGGGAAGCTACCAGGCAGGTCAAATAGTGACAATTATCTAGGAATGGGGTGTTAGGAGAGTTTTAACCCCATTCTGTGCCATCTCCTTTGGCTAGGTTGCTGGTTTTCACTGTGATTATGTGGATGTTGATTTCCAAGATTACTGTGAAGCTGGGGCAAGGGAGAGAGGAATAGGATACATCACAAAGCTTTCTGCTTGTGCCTAGATTCATCTGTTCCCCTTGAGTAAACACTCCTTAGATTATTGCAAGTCTTTGGTGAACTTGCAAATTTCGAATAAAGTTGATCCTGACCATTTTAGCCAGTGTCTCATTGCAGATTCTCAGTGGTCCTCACTCTACTATTCTAGAAATGCATCTCTACAGTGTTATTTTAACACGTATTCAATCTACTCCATTCTCAACCCTTCCCAAGTCCCTTTTAGAAGTTGACCTCTGCTCCTAGCTCAGAAGACACTGGATGGGAATTCGTGTCAACCTTTTTCTTCTAATCTGTACACTCTGCACCCTCTTCCTGTCATGATAGAAGAGGTGTCCTTACTCCCAAATCAAATCCATCATTTCTCTGCTACACTTTCCAACGGCTTCCCATCTTACTCAGGGCAAAACCTAAAGCCCCGACCATTGCCTGAGAGGCCTTCCGAAATCTGCCCCCAGCGCCTGCCTAGCATCCGACCCTAACACCCCCACTCATAGTGCTCCAGCCATGCTCTTCCTCTTTCTCTTCTTCTTTTGGAAGTGCGGTTGATTTACAATATTACATTAGCTTCAGCTGTACAACATAGTGATTAGGTATTTGTATAGTTTATACTCCATTAAAAGTTACTATAAAATAATGGCTACAATTTCCTGTGCTTTACAATATATCCTTGTCACTTATCTACTTTATACATAATACTTTGTGTACTTTAATCCCATACCCCTAATGCGTCCCTCCCCCTTTCCTCTTGCCACTAGTAAACGCTTGTTTCTTTTCCGTACCCGTGAGTCTATTTCTGTTTTGCTATATATAATTTGTATTATTTATTAGATTTCACATATAAGTGATTCAAATCAGTATTCGTCTTTCTCTGTCTGGCTTATTTCACTAAGCATACTATTTCCTAGGTCCATCCACGTTGTTGCAAATGGCAGAATTTCATTCTTATTTATGGCTGAGTAATATTTCGTTATATATACATATACATATATATAATGAAATATATATATTACATCTTCTTTTTCCATTTGTCTATTGATAGACACTAGGGTTGTTTCTTCCATATCTTGGCTACTGTAAATACTGCTGCTATGAACATCGGGGTTCATGTATCTTTTCAAATTAGTGTTTTTGTTTTTTTCCAGATATACACCCAAGAGTAGAATTGCTGGGTCATATGGTAGTTCTACTTTTAGTTTTTCTGAGGAATTTCCATAATGTTTTCCATAGTTGCTGCGCCAATTTACATTCCCACCAACACTGTACAAGAGTTCCCTTTTCTCAGGCTTCCGTGGTGGCGCAGTGGTTAAGAACCCACCTGCCAATGCAGGTGACACAGGTTTGAGCCCTGGTCCGGGAAGATCCCACATGCCGTGGAGCAACTAAGCCCGTGCACCACAACTACTGAGCCTGCACTCTAGAGCCCACGAGCCACAACTACTGAAGCCCATGCACCTAGAGCCCGTGCTCCGCAACAAGAGAAGCCACCACAAAGAGAAGCCTGCGCACTGCAAAAAGAGTAGCCCCCACTCAACGCAACTAGAGAAAGCCCACATGCAGCCGAAGACCTAACACAGCCAAATATAAATAAATAAATTTATTTTAAAAAAGAGAGCTCCCTTTTCTCCACATCCTCACCAACATCTATTGTTGTGTTCTTTTTAATGATAACCATTCTGACAGGTGTGAGGTGATACCTCGTTGTTTTGATTTTCATTTCTCTAACAATTAGTGATGTTGAGCATCTTTTCATGTACCTGTTAGCTATCTGTATATCTTCTTTGAGAAAATGTCTGTTCAGGTCTTCTGTCCATTTTTATTGTTTTTTGCTTAATGGAGTTGTATGAGTTGTTTATGTATTTTGGATATTGACACCTTGTCAGTCATATCATTTGAAAATACATTCTCCAATTCTGTAGGTTGTCTTTTCATTTTGTCCCTGGTTTCCTTTGCTATGCAAGGGCTTTAAAATTCTATTAGGTCCCATTTTTTAACTTTAGTTTTTACTTCTTCTGCCTTAGAAGACAGATCCAAAAGAATATTCCTTTGATTTATGTCAAAGAGTGTTCTGCCCATGTTCTCTTCTAGGAGTTTTATGGTTTCAGGTCTTACGTTTAGGTCTTCATTCCATTTTCAGTTTGTTTTTGTATATGGTGTGAAGAAATGCTCTAATCTCATTGTTTAACATGTAGCTGTCAGTATTCCCAATGCCACTTATTGAAAAGATTGTCCTTTCTCCATTGTATATTCTTGCCTCCATTGTCATATATTAATTGACCATAAGTGTGTGGGTTTATTTCTGGGCTCTTTATCTCTCTTTTTTTTAAAAAAATAATTTTAGATTTATTTATTTATTTTTGAACAATTATTTTTTTTATTTTATTTTAAAATTACTTATTTATTTATTATTTATTTTGGCTGTGCTGTGTCTTAGTTATGCCATGCGGGATCTTTAGTTGCAGCATGCAGACTGTTAGTCACAACATGCAAACTCTCAGTTGTGGCATGCATGCGGGATCTAGTTCCCTGACCAGGGGTTGAACCCAAGCCCCCTGCATTGGGAGTTCAGAGTCTTACCCACTGGACCACCAGGGAAGTCCCTCTTTCTCTTTCTGAGAGTACGTTATTAGTATTAGAAGAGCAACAGGTTTCTGTATATTGATCTTGTATTCTGCAACTTTATTGAATTCATTTATTAGTTCTAAGAGTTATAAGGTGTAGTTACAGTTGCTTTTACAATTGTTTTCTTTTAATCCTCATACTGGCTTATTTAATAGTTTGATCCTCAGTCCTTCCTAGATATTTGCCTTCCCTGGTGAGATTTTTCCCTCTCCTACAGATTCTTACTTATTTTCCACTTAGAGAAGACCCTTTAACATTTCTTTTAGGGTAGGTTTTAGTATTGATGAACTCTTTTAGAGTTTGCTTATCTTACAAGTTCTTTGTCTCTCTTTCTCTTCTAAATGATAATCTTGCTGGGTAGATTATCATAGGTAGCATGTTTTTCCCTTTCAGCACTTTGAATACATAATACCACTCCCTTTGGGCCTGCAAAGTTTCTGCAGAGAAATCAGGTTGTAGCCTTATGGGGGTTCCCCTGTATATTGACTCTGTTTTTCTCTTGCTGCCTTTAGAATTCTCTTGTTAACTTTTGTCAGTTTAGTTATGATATGTCTTGGTGTGGGTCTGTTTCAGTTCTTCTTGTTTGGGACCCTCTATGCTTTCTGCACATGGATATCTCTTTCTTCAGGTTTGAATTTTTCAGCCATAATTTCCTCAAATACATTTTCAATCTCCTTCTCTCTCTCTCTCTTCTGGGATCATATAATGTGAATGTTGGTATGCTTAACGTTATGTTAGAGATCTCTTGTTTTCATTTTTAACTTTGTTCTTCTTTTTGATGTTCTGGTTGGGTGATTCCCATTATTCCAACTTTCCAGATCAGTTATGCATTCTTCTGTGTCACTTGTCTGCTACTCATTCCTTCTAGTGTGTTTTCTATTTCATCTATTAAATTCTTCATTTCTGTTTGGGTCTTTTTATATTTTCTAGTTCCTTACTAAAGTGTTCACTGTGTACATTAATTCTTTTCCCTAATTCAGTTAACATTTTTATTGCCTACTTTTAAGATTCTTCATCTGGTAGATTGTTTATTTCTCTTTCACTGTTTACACTTTCAGCGATTTTTCTCTTGCTCTTTCAATTGAGAGTAGTTCTTTGCCTTTTTATGTTGCATATTATTCCCCATCGCTATCGATTTAGGTGAAACAATTACCTATTGCAGTCTTGAAGGGGTGATCTTATGTGGGAGCATCCCTGTACAGACTGCATATGCTCAGTGCTTTTGGTGGGAGAGCTGGATTTGACATGGACAAAAGTCACATCTTTCCTCAGGGTGTGGGGCAGCTCTCATCTTGGTAGGAAGCGGAGCTGGAAGTGGTGGGGTAAAGCTGGAGCCAGGTGTGGGGCAGGACTTCTCCTTGGCTCAGTGGCCATCACCACCCTATAGGGGACAGGGTCTGATCCCAAGTTGCTGGAGCAGAAGCCCTGAGTGAGGGTTGAACCTGAGCTGGCTCTGTTCTCTTCAAGTGTTTGTGACACCTGAGATCCAGAGCACGTGGGCTCAGTAGTTGTGGCACGCCAGCTTCTCTCTAGTTGTGGCACATGAACTCCAGACACGCGGGATCATTTGTTGCGGTGCACGACTTTTCTCTAGTTGTGGCACATGAGCTCCAGAGCACGCGGGCTCGGTAGCTGTGGTGCACAGGCTTCTCTCTAGCTGTGGCACATGAGCTCCAGCACATGCGAGATCTTTTGTTGTGGCACACGGGCTTCTTTCTAGTTGTGACTCATGAGCTCCAGAGCATGTGGGTTCATTAGTTTTGGCATGCAGGCTTCTCTCTAGTTGTGGCACATGAGCTCCAGATCACGTGGGCTTGGTAGCTGCAGCACGCGGGCTTCTCTGTAGTTGTGGTACATGAGCTCCAGAGCATGTGGGTTCAGTAGTTGTGGCACACGGGCTTCTCTCTAGTTGTGGCACATGAGCTCCAGATCACGTGGGCTCAGGAGCTGCGCCGCTCACACTTCTCTCTAGTTGTGGCACATGAGCGCCAGAGCACACGGGCTCGGTAGTTGCAGCACGCAGGCATAGTTGCCCCCATGGCATGTGGAATCTTAGTTCCCTGCCCATGGATCGAACCCGTGCCCCTGCATTGGAAGGCACATTCTTAACCACTGGACCACCAAGGAAGTGCCAGTTCTAGGCACTTTTGACTTGAAATCTGGGGCAAGTAAATCTCCCAGGTTTCCATAAGGAGCTGGATCTCCGCAATCACAATAATCAAATCAAATTGCAGTTTCTGTACCCAACTTTGTCCTCATTCTTAGAGATGACCGTCCAGCTCATGTCCTGTGCATGGAATGGTTATCTGTGAGTGCCCAGCTCTGTCTCCCCACAAAGGCCTTGCAGGCTCTTGATGCACTCCTGATGGGAGGACCACACTGTAGTGAGTCGTTGACCTCAGCCCTACAGAAAGTACCTGACCACCATGGACTGGAGGGCAGGCTTATAGTCCATTCAACATCCACTGTGATAACCCCACTTAAAGATGACCTTAGCTTCACTTATAATTGAAGATTAGAGATTAAAAATTATTCTTAGGATGGAAGAAAATCTATTCAAATATGAGTAAGAAATCTGGAGTTTAAATTTGTATTAATTCACCTGAGGGGTGTGCGTGTGTGTGTGTCTGTGTAGGGGAAAGAGCTTGAAAATACACACAAATAGGACATCAGCTTCTGGAAGTCATTTTCCCAACCAGTATATTTTACTTTATACTGTTAAATCAACTTGATGAAAATATAAATTTGGGTAAAAATAAGAGAACAAGAGTAGAGGATATTATTCATGAGTGTCAAAATTCACTATCTAGACAGACCTTTTCATGTGATTGACTAAAGGAGCAGAAACCCACACATCAGGAATATAATAAAAACATTTTTCACTGTGCTGCTGGCAACAGCCTGGAAGAATTCTGCAAAAACTCCGACTGTGAAGAAAGGTACTCCCACTGTGTCACGTCACTTGAGTCCCTGTCACTGTGCTTTGTGCCCTGGTATTTTTCACCAGGCTGCTTCTAACTGCCTGAGCAGGGCTTCCATTCTATATGGAAGAAATCATGTTTCTCTAGCCTCATTTTGCAGAACGAGCCAGATGTAGAATAGATACAGCCCCGGAGGTCAGAGAATGGGTGCAGCATGCACTTCCTCTTCTTGGGCAGCTGCACCCCAATTTCCTGTGTGCAGATCAGCGCTTCTCCAGTGTGGTCCCTGGACCAGCAGTACCAGCCTCACCTGGGCGTGAGTTAGAAATGCAGATTCTCAGGCCCCACCCCAGACCTCCTTAATCAGACATTCTGGGGCAGGGCCCAGAAACCAGTATTTTAACAGGCTCTCTAGGTAATTCTGATGCTGCTACCATGGGCAACCTCTCCCTTCCCTAATCTCAGGCACCCCAAATCAGGGGTAGTACACAGAACCTGTGCTTGCCCAGTTAAAGTAAACGTCAGGACTTTATCCGCGGCTCCCAGAAGACTCCTGTTCTTCCAGCTGCCTTGGACTCAGTTCCTTGTACAGCTGGCTTGTAATCCCAAGTGGAGAACCTGTCTGAGAATCAAGCCAGTGAGTGGAAGAAAGCCGAGTGAGCTAGGCCAAGCCCTGTGCCTTGGGCAGAGAGAACAAGCTCCCGATAATGCCGCTGGAGCCCGACATCCAGACCACTTCAAGCCAGCTCTGCTGTGGGCTATCCAGATACAAACGCGGATTACCTTTTTACTGAAGCCAGCTTGGCCTGGGTACCATGACACTTAAGACTGAAGGAATTCTAAGGAATAAAACATGCAAACACTATTCTAAGCCAGTCAGTGAAGTTAAGTGTTTTTAGAAACCACTAACCTAATGAGAACTCAGCCTTAGCAGAGAACCTTGCCTCCTGATTTATGAAGAAAATTAAGGACACTTGACACTCTTATCAACATGGCCCTTCTCCTCCTCCACCCTGGGATAAGGTGATGACTCCTGCGGCGGGCTTCCTCAGCCCCTGTGCTCTTGACCCTCTGCCTTCCCGCGTCTCCCAGGACCTTGCTTCTTAGGTCACTCTTTTCCCTGCTGTATCCTAACCTCTCTGTCTCTGAAGCCTCCTTGCCTTCAGTCCATAAATATGCTTAAGTCTCCCATCCTCTAAGTACAGTCCAGCTTAACCGCCACTCTCATTCAAACCTTGCAAGTAAAGTAGCATCAATTTACTGTTTCCATTGCTTCATCTCCTAGTGCACTCCAGTGTGACTTCTCCCATCACCACCTACCTGCAATTGTCTCCATTAGGGTTACCGGTGCCTGCACCGTGATGAATCCAGTGGACATTTCTTGAGCTCCTTTTTGGGTTTGACATCATTGGTCATCCCTTTCTTCCTGGTATTTTCCACTTCCTTGGCTTCTCCGATATCACTCTCTCCTAACTCTCTTCACAGTTTTAGCTTTTCCCTCACCACCTCCTTTATACCTCCTCCTCTGTGCACCTGGTGGAAGTTGGCTTATCTAGGATTCGTTCTTAGCACATTGTTCCTCTCCATGGATGATGCCATCCCTTCTGAGGTCTCCACTAGCCCTGTGCTCCGTGGATTCCAGAGTCTGGATACCTACCCCACATTTCCCCTTAAGCTTCCGCCTCTGACAGCCGTCTACTAATCTCACACCCAACACATCCCATACTGACCCGGTCATACTCCCTCAGCCCCATCAGATCTTCCTGCTACATTTTCTAGTTCAGTTGGCAACACCACCACCACCCAGTCACTCAGGTTAGAAACTCGGTTCCTCCCTCTTCCTGACCTCTCACTTCGAATCCAGCGTGCATCCCACAGATTTTGCCCACCAAAGACTTCCGGAATTTTGAGAGTTTCTTCTCTCCATCTTCACCGCCTCTCCACATCCAAACCATAGTTTGGATTATTGTCATTTTCTCCATGGATTAGGTCTTTCTTTTTCCCCTCAAATTAAGCATTTTACAAGCCTCCAGAAGGCCTAGTATGGAGACACAGCCAAGCAAACTCCACTGCCTCCCATCCTGCTCAGCCCCCTTCATTGCCTCCCTATTGCTGACAACAGTGTTTCTCAAGTCGTCAACCCGAGAATGTCCTCACCAGGCTCACCTGGGGTACTTGTGACAGTGCTGATTCCGGAACCTTACAACAGTCCTACCAAATCATACTCTCCAGCGGGTGCCTAGAAATTTTGAATTTTCACACGTGTCTCAGTGATATACTCATTTAAATTTTGGACCCTTTGGCCCAGGGATACACCAGGACCCTCCCGATCCTGGCCCTTGCTCCTCCCACTTTCTTTCTTTCTATTCCCTGACCTTAGCTCCATGCTTTTGTAATCCCAAATGGCTGTATTATACTACACTGTGTCTCATTCCATGATTTTGCTCATGCCACTACTGAAACACCCAGACCCTGCCACTCACTCCACACCCCCAGTGCCTGGTTATCTCATATGTATCCACTGAGATCTTCAGCTCATGTCTCCTCTCTTACAGCAAGCCTTAAGGTCTTACCCTCCAAATCCTCTTCTCTCCCACATCTTTTCTTCTGTTCAGCAGGCCAGATCCTCTCTTGAGCTTCCACGTGTGTGTCTCCATTATTGCTCTTATGCCAGTTCTCAAAATTCCTAATCTGTGTGCCTTATTCTCCCTCGACAACGTGAGCGCCTTAAAGTCAGGGACTGTGCGCCGTCCAAGCCACTAGTCACCATCCCAAGCACAGGCTGGGCAGGTAGCAGGCACTCAAATGTTTCTTCCATCAGTGAAGTGTGCATACTTGTTTTCCCTATCCTTGCTAGCTGTTTCTCTGCTACAGCTGTTTCTCTGCAGAGGGGCAAATGGTAAGAGAGCAGGGAGGAGGTGGACGGTAAGATAAATAGTGACAGTGTTAAGGATGAACAGAAAGGGAAGATGCCCATGGAAAAGGGGCCATGAAGGCCATTATAATGGTGGTGAAAGGAGATCATGAGCTTCTGAACAAAGAAGGTAGCAGAGAAGGTAGAGGTAATTTCCCCTCTTTTCCTAGTTTGTTGAGAGTTTTTGTTATGAAAAGGTGTTGAATTTTATCAGATGCTTTCTTTGCACTTATTGAGACGTTCATGTGGTTTCTATCCTTCCTTTTGCCAATATGGTATATCACATTAATTGATTTTCATATGTTGAACCACCTTTGCATTCCAGCAATAAATCCCACGTGATCATGGTGTATGATCCTCTTCATCTGCTGCTGAATTCATTTTGCTAGTATTTTGTTGAAGATTTTTGCATCTGTATTCATTAGGGATATTGGTCTGTAATTTTCTTGTAACATCCTTGTCTGGCATTGATACTGGGATAATTCTGGTCTTATAAAATGAGTCTGGGGGCTTCCCTGGTGGCGCAGTGGTTAAGAATCCACCTGCCAATGCAGGGGACGTGGGTTCGAGCCCTGGTCCGGGAAGATTCCACATGCCGCGGAGCAACTAAGCCCGTGTGCCACAACTACTGAGCCTGCGCTCTAGAGCCCGCGAGCCACAACTACTGAAGCCCGCGTGCCTAGAGCCTGTGCTCTGCAACAGGAGAAGCCACTGCAAAGAGAAGCCTGCGTGTTGCAGCAAAGAGTAGCCCCCGCTCGCCGCAACTAGAGAAAGCCCACACACAGCAACGAAGACCCAATGCAGCCAAAAATAAATAAATAAATTTATTTAAAAAATACTAATAAAATAAAATAATTTTTAAAAATAAAATGAATCTGGAAGTGTTCCCTCCTCTTCAGTTTTTTGGGAAGAGTTTGAGAAGAATTGGCATTAATTCTTCTTTACATGTTTGGTACAATTCGCCAGTGAAACCATCTGGTCCTGGGCTTTTTTCTATTGGGAGGCTTTTGACTATTGATTCAATCTCCTTGCTATTTATAGGTCTGTTCAGACTTCCTATTTCTTCATGATTCAATCTTGGTAGGTTACATATTTCTAGCAATTTATCCATTTCTTCTAGATTTTGTAGTTTTTTGGTATATGTAAAGGCCATGTAAGAAAAACCCACAGCTAATATCATAATCAATGGTGAAAAACTGAAAGCTTTTCCATTAAGATCAGAAACAGGATAAGGAGGCCTGCTCTCACCACTTCTATGAAACGTAGCACTGGAAGTCCTAGCCAGAACAATTAGGCAATAAACAAACAAAAACAGAAACATAAAGGCGTCTTAGTCTGTTTCAGGCTGCTATAACAAACTAGCACCGACTGGGTGGCTTATAAACAGCAGAAACTTTTTGTTCACAGTTCTAAGGGCTGGAAGTCCAAGATCAGGGTGACAACGTGATCAGGTAAGGACCCTCTTTGGGGTTGCAGACTTCTCACTGTTATTTTCACATGATGGAAGGGGCTAGAGAACTCTGTGGGATCTCTTTTTTTAAGAGTCCTAATACCAGTCATGAGATTTCCATCCACACTTATGACCCAGTCACCTCCCAAAGGGTCTGCATTTGGGGTTAGGATTTCAACACACGAATTTTGAGGAGATACAAACTTTCAGACCATAGCAAAAAGGCATCCAAATTGGAAAGGAAGAAGTAAAATTGGTCCTGTATGCAGGTGATATGATCTTATATGTAGAAAACCTAAAGACTCCACATAGAAAAACTGGTAGAACTAGTAAATGGATTCAGTAAAGTTGCATACAACATACAAAAATCAGTTGCATTTCTATACACTAACAGCAAACTGAAAAGGAAATTAGGAAAACAATCTTTTTTACAGTAGCATCAAAAAGAATAAAATACTTAGGAATAAACTTAATTAAGACAGTGAAAGACTTGTACACTGTAAACTATTAAACATTGATGAAAGAAATTAAAGAAGACACACACAAATGGAAAGACATCCTGTGTTCATGGATTGGAAGATTTAATATTGTTAAAATGTCCATACTACACAAAAAGATCTACAGATTCAATGCAATCCCTATTAAAATCCCAATGGTAATTTTTTTCAGAAAAAAATTCTATAATTCATATAAAACTGAAAAACACCCAAGTAGACAAAACAATCTTTAAAAAGAAGAACAAAGCTGGAGGCATTGCACTTCCTGATTTCAAAATGTGTTACAAAGTTTTAGTAATTAAAACAGTATAAATACTAGCATAATGACAGACATATAGATGAATGGAACAGAAGAGAGAGCCCAGAGATAAATCCACACAAATATATGGTCAACTGATCTTTATCAAGTGTGCCAAAAATGCACAATAGGGAAAGGATAATCTTTTCAACAAATGGTGTTTGGAAAACTGGATATCCACATGCAAAAGAATGAAATTGGACCCTTATCTGACACCTTACATAAAAATCAATTCAAAATGGATTAAAGATCTAAGCATAAGACCTGAAACTATAAAACTCCTAGAAGAAAACAGGGGGAAATCTTCATGACATTGGTCTTCACAATGATTTCTTGGACATGACACCAAAAGCATAGATAAGTGTGACTACATCAAACTTAAAGGCACAGCAAAAGAAATCCAAGAGGGTGAAAAGGCAACCAGTGGAATGGGAGAAAATATTTGCAAACCATATATCTGATAAGGGATTAAGTTCCAAAATATGAAAGGAACTCCCACAACTCAATAGCAAAATAAAAAAAAATTCTGATTTAAAAATGGTCTCAGGACTTGAATCGACATTTTACCAAAGATTTACAAATAGCCAAGAGTATATGAAAAGATGTTCAATGTCACAAATTATCAGGGAAATGCAAATCAAAACAAAAGAGACAAAAAGTATTGTGGATGTGGAGAAATCAGAACTCCTGTACTCCTTTGCTGGGAACACAAATGGTACAGCCACTATGGAAAACAGTATGGAGGTTCCTCAAAAAACTAAATATAGAACTACCTTATGAGTCAGCAATCCACTTAGGGCTACTTATCCAAAAGAACTGAAATGAGGGTCTCAAAGAGATTTCTTCCCTCTCACGTTTATAGCAGCACTATTCACAATAGCTAAGATGTGGAAACAATGTAAATGTCCATCGATGGAAGAATGGAGTTTTAAAAAATGTGCTATATACGTACAACAGAATGTTATTCAGCTTTAAAAAAGATGGAAATCCTGCAATATATGACAACAGGGGTGAACCTTGAGGAAGCTATGCTAAGTTAAATAAGCCAGTCGCAGAAGGACATATACTGCATGATTCCGCTTCTTTAGGGTATGGAAAATAGTCAATCTCTTAGAAGCAAAGAATAGAAGGGTGGTTGTCAGGGGCTGCGGGGAGGTGGAAATGGGGAGTTGCTGATCAACGGGTATAATATTTCTATTTTGCAAGATGAGTAATTTTAGAGATCTGTTTACAACATTGTGCCTATAGATAACAATAGTGTACTGTTAACTTTAAAATTTGATAAGAGGGTAGATTTTAAGTGTTCTTACCACAATAAAATAAAAGAGGGAGAGAGAGGGCAGAGAGGATGGAGCTAAGAGATTTCTGATAGGATTCAGTGGCTGAATGTCTGTAGGGGGTGAACATACTAGTTTTCTATTCCTGTGTAACACTTACTACAAACTTAGTAGTTTAAACTTAGTAGTTTAAAACAACACCCATTTTTATTTATTTATTTTTTTGCGGTACGCGGGCCTCTCCCGTTGCGGGGCGCAGGCTCCGGACGCGCAGGCTCAGCGGCCACGGCTCACGGGCCCGGCCGCTCCGCGGCATGTGAGATCTTCCCGGACCGGGGCTCGAACCCGCGTCCCCCGCATCAGCAGGCGGACTCCCAACCACTGTGCCACCAGGGAAGCCCCTAAAACAACACCCACTTTTAGCTCACAGCTCTGTAGGTCAGAAGTCGAGGCCTGGCTGTGTTCTCTGCTCAGCTCTCACAAGTCTAACACCGAGGTTTTAGCAGGGCTTTTACTGCTCATCTCACTTGGAGCTCAAGGTCCATTTCCAAGCTCAGCTGGCCGTAGGCAGCATTCAGTTCTTGCAGTTGTAGGACCCAGGTCCTAGCTTTCTTGCTGTCCGCAGGGGACTGCTCTCAGGTCCTAGGGGCTGATCGTATTCATTGCCCTGTGGTCCCCTCCATCGTCAAAACCAGCAACAGAGAATCTCCTCATAACAAATCCTTCTCACACTTCAAATCTTTTTTATTTTTTATTTTTTTTTCTGTCAGGAAAAGCCCAGTCACTTTTTAGGGGCATACTTGATTAGACCAGGGTAAATCCCTTTTTTTAAAGGCACCTGATTAGAAACCCTTAATTCCATCTGCCAAATCCCTTTATAGGAGCACCTAAATTCGTATTTGATTGAGCCACCGGAAGAAGGTGTAGTAGGTACACCAGAGGGTGGGGATTCTGGGGGTCATCTCCACATTTTGCCTAACACAGTAGAGAAGTGAGGGTAGACTGGGAGAGTTCTAGCTGGAGACATTGGAGGGTCAGTGAAGCCACTGACTAAGGCGGAAAACACAGAAGGTGGAAGAGTTTTGGTGCGAAGGTGAGCTCAGATTTAGAATCCATGAGATAAACAGTTTAAAAGAAAAAATCTCAACGAAGCAATTTTTTGTACATAAGACTATCTCCTGCCAGCCTGCCTTATAAGGGCTGAGCCCTAATAGTATTTTCTTTCTGAGGAATAGAAAACTATTGGTGAAAAAATAAGTTATTAAAAGGAGCTGATCTTTAGGGAATATGGGGATAAAATAATTATACTTTATAAAAATATTTTGCT